>NC_137981.1:42487461-43087461 GCF_963924665.1 Micromys minutus | reverse complement strand
CAAGCAATTGAAATAACATTAAATTAAAAATTTTGCGACTACGTATGAGAGCTGAAATAATCCCAGTGTTGGAGAATAAGGAAGTTTCCCACAAAGGAGGGTGTGCCTGTGTGAGTGCCCAGGTGTATGTTACCTCAGTCACCTCCATAGTACCGAGAGGGCAGCTGGTACACAGCCAGGTCTGCAGGTGTCTGATACGGAACGCCCTGGAGAGAAACAGCTAGAGTGAAATGTATCCAGAACAATATGGGGGTGGATGTAGGGGTGTGGGTGTGGGTGGGATGAGGGTGGGTAGGGTGGGGTAGGCAGGTGGGGATTTGATTCAGTGTGGTCCCTTTAGTGTTCTCTAAAAACAAACCTGTCTTGTCCTTGGATTCTATGACTATGTGGAACTCTTGGGAATTTTTCTGAGTAGAAAACAAAACCCAGTCTTTGTTGATATGTCCATTCTATTAAAGGTTCTTTCTGGGCTAAGTCAGTCTGTCTCGTATTTGCTTGGGCTTTCTCTGGGTGTTTGGATTTGGAGAATTGAAGGGCTCTCTTTTATATACGCCGGCTTTTGTTTTTTCCCTCTTAGTGTCTATTATACCTATTTGCAAATCTGAATAAATGCGATAGGTTCTATGTGTCCTTGAAGCTTCTCTGCTGTGGTTAAATGATACATTTGCTTCTCTGTATTCACACATGTGTGCGGAGGTGTGAGTGTATTTAGATCAGATCTTTTCTTGGAGAATGTTACTTTATTTTACAGTCAAGGAAATTGGGTTTTAGGATTCAGGCATTATTTTAGTCTGTCTTTATTTTTCCTTATAATCTGTTCCCCACCATCTCCTCTATGGGAGAGAAATCTGTCACATACAGAGGTCTCAAACTGGACTCCTGTAGTAGCTGGTATTGGTTGTCAGCTCGACATACTCGAGGGAACCAAATGTGAGGCACTACCTCCCTCAGATTGCTCTGGAGCATGTCCGAGGGTCATTGTCTTGGCTACTGATCGATAGAGGAGGGCCTTGCCCACTGTGGGCAGAACTATGCCTGGACTGGTGGTCCTAGGCTGGGGAAGAAAGACAGCAGGTAGAGAGCAAGCACTCCTCCATGGCCTCTACTTCAGCTCTGTCCTTCAGGACCCTGCCTTGAGTCCCTCAGTAATGGAGTGCGACCTGTGAGCTGAGATAAACTCTTCCCATCAAATTTCTTTGGGCATTGTGTTTATCACCACAAGAGAAAGCACAGTAGGACATTGGGCATCTTCCCTCGGCATAAATGATCATGTCCAGAATGGACCGGGACAGTGGCAGGTTCTGTGCGTTATGAACAGTCTCCTGGCTTCCAACGTGCTGCGGGCAGATTGGCACTGGTGGGCGGCAGCACAGACCCCTTCCTGCCGGGAGTTTCAGTAGGATAGTTTTTGGCTGGGCACTAGCTCAAGTAGCTGTACAGTGACATTTCATCCTTGCTTAGCCAGCGTAAAATTGGAAGGGTAAAGTAGTCATTTTATAAAAACAGTTTGGTATGCTGGAGAAGGAAATAAATAAGAACATGCTATTTTATTAGAAAATAACATCTCGGCCCAACTGTGTTTATTGGATGGATTCAAAACTCCTTGGGTCCTCTTGAAGTCTGTTTTTAAGTGCTGTTGGCTCTTCTTGCCCCATGCTCGCTGGGCATCAGGCATCTCTCAACTCTTGGGGTCTTTGTTGCTCTGCCTTTAAACTTTAAAGTCTCCTTTTTTATTGTGTGTATGTTGCCATGGAGTGTACCTGTGCGAGGGCCAGAGAGCAGCTTGTCTGGGAGGTCGTTTGCTCCTTCCACCATGGTCCTCGGGATCAGACTCAGTCAGGCTTGCACCATCAGTCATTGCACTACTGCTGGCCTGTCAACTGTTTGTTCATTTTTAATAATACAGTATCTCCTGAACTTTTTACTCTCCTGGTCCTTGGCAGCTGGAGTTCTAAATGCCTCGTTGCTCACTTGGGTCCCAGTGCTGGACATCTGTCTCTTATGTCTTTCTGATGTATTCAGCATCCGACTTTGATTGATAGTTCTATAGCTTTATCAGTGTGGTGTCAGGTCAAAGTGGTTTCTGCTGTTGACAGTGTTGTGTTCACGCTCTTCTTCAGAGCAGTAGCTTCTGAAGCCTCTCCCCGCATCTCTAACTTACAGTGCTGGTCTCTGCCTCCACTTGTCTGCACAGATCACAGGCGTGCAGTGCCCGGCCTGCATCCTGTGGTATGCTCCTATCGGAGCAGACACTTTACCTTTTCTTTTCAGGAAGTGCACAGTGGGCAAGTATGGAGAGCAAACCAGCACTAGTCCTCTTAGGACTGATTGTTAGTCAAATGTGAAATGCTCAATGTTTATCTTGGCTCATAATATCATCTTCTTAGTTTACTAGTGACTAGCTACCCATAAACATCTTGAATCCATCTCTTATAATATATAAAATAAACGATAGAAATAGGAAATAAGAAAGGGCCTAAAACAGTCTTTTTGTGTGTGTTTTTAACAAAAGAAGATTGCACTTCACTTGACATTAAAATATACATTAGGAATAATTATGGTTGTTTTTGTTACCATAATTCCACAATGAGTTTGACTATATGTTCTTTTAGTTATAAGTTAGCTTTAACCCCCTAAAATTATTGCTTCCTAATTACTTTATTTGGCATACAGCTGAGGGGTAAAGCTCATTTTCAAAAACTAACGTGTAACATGTTTGCTTGTGTTTGTTTCAGGAAAGCCTCATAGCACTGGGAGCTCTGAGCGGATTCAGCTCTCGGGAATGTACAATGTCCGAAAAGGCAAGATGCAGTTGCCAGTGAACCGATGGACGAGACGCCAGGTCATTCTTTGTGGGACATGCTTGATAGTGTCGTCTGTGAAAGACAGCTCGACTGGAAAGATGCATGTTCTGCCCCTCATTGGCGGAAAGGTAAGTAAAGCAAGAATACTGACGTCTTCCAGCATTAGTAAGGACCTCCATCCGTTTCTGTAATAAGAGGGACATGGGGTTGACCTGTCTGAGTTCTCACTTTCACTGTGTTCCGCTGGTGGGCATTGTTGTTTATTGGAGCTGGAGAATCACAGTGCCATTGGCTCACAGGAGAGAGCGGCCCAACAGTGTCATCGTTCTGTTTCAGAGTGCCAATGATAATGTCCTCATAAGTAGGCATTCTTTGTGCTGTCGAGCACACGGCCCAGAGTGCAGGACACTCTTCCTGAGTCTGTGTGTAGGAATAAGCAAGTGATGATGGAGATGAAGATCTCCTGGTGCAGAACTCAGGCCAGACTCCCATTGCCCTCTGCTTCCTGCTTAGTGACTTAGTGGGATCAGCGTCCTTAGTTTACTGTGAACTGGAAATGGCACCCATACACTTGGCAGGAATTTCCAACATTACCGGTTGCTTTTCTTTGGGCATGTTAACTATTTCATGCCCATTGCTTATAAAATAGAACTTTTTTTTTGAGGGAAATATTAAATTTCCTGCTAGTTAGTTATAAAGAAGTATTAAATTCTCTGTTGTGGGAATAGCATGACTATAAACACATGTCAATGTTTGCTGCTTTTTAAATGACACAATTTTTAAAGGGGAAGATTTGGATAAGAAATGGTTTGTTGGAATTGGGGACATATAAACCAAGAGTTCTCTTTACAATATTTTTACTCCTGGATAGGAAAAGAGGTGGAAAACGCAATTAGAGAGAAAAAAAAATTAAAAGCCAATTTTCATTTTAAGAAATCCAATCTTAAAAAACTTGACCAGTGTCTGATGTGTTCTGAGATTCAGAATGGAAGGTCAGGCTGTATGTGCATAGTGACTTTGATGCTCAGCAGCTCTGTAGTTTGGCCCGCCCTTGTGAGTGCCCTGCACAAGGTCCTCTCCTCTTCTGCATACACTAGTCCTAGGAAGGCTGGTGCTCAAGCATCGCACCAGACTGAAGAGCAGATTTAGGTCTGTCACTCTCCCATTCTGAAAGCACTGCGTATTTACCTCCTCTGAGCACTAAGGCTGCTGAGTGAAACCACGTATGTAGTCAAGGAGAACCTTGAGCTCCTGATATTCCTGCCTGGGATCACAGGCGTGTGACATCAGTTTCATGTGGTATTGCAACTTATTATTGAACATTTTGTCTTTTCATGGACTACTGAAAGTTTTGTATTTAATGTTTGATGCAGTTAGACCTAAATTCTGTCTGTCTGTGATGCTGGGATTTGCACAGGCAAATGTGAATATAACACTATTAAATATCTTTTATGGTTGAAGGTACTATGTTTGATCTGGGAAATGAGAGTCACGATCTGTATCTTTGAACAGCTTGATTCCGAATCAGGAGATGTAGGGTGGGTACATCATCACCTGCATTACAGCTCTAGGAGAGATTCAGAAAGCAAGAGCACTGTGGGAGGTTAGGAAAAGGCCAGAACTTTGAAGGAAAGAGAGAATTTTGTAATGAAAGTTGTAACGATACTAGAACTTGAAGGGTGAAAAAAAATCTTTTGACATATAGTGGAATGAAGATTGTACCCAGAGAGGCAGAAAAGCACATGGAGTGTTCAGGTGAGGTCAGAAAAAGCTAGCTATAATTAGCATTGCCATTCAGAGTCTCCTCCTGTTTCTCAGGCTTGGTATTGGACAGACTTCACTATTGAGTGAATTGAAAGTTAATAGCTTCCGCTTTTTACAAGTAGATCTTGTCAAACCTGCTTTGTACTGTTTTAAAATAATGGGGCTTGCTGTAGACCTGGGTCTTTTAAAACCTGTTGACCCAGTTGAGAGAAAATAATTCACTTTGTGTAATTTGAGCTCTCAGTAATATTGGTGTATTTCTTTTTGTCATCCTGTTTCATCTGGTAAAGGAAGAGTGAGATTGAACCCTTTTCCTTTCTTTTTAGTCTCTGGAAGAGCTAGAAGTGAAGTGTGGAGTAGGCAGGTCAGAGTCTAGGGATGGCTGTTCTCCTATCAGTTTTCCTCACCAGAGCATGATCAGTTTACAGTTTTCAAATAACAAGTGGCTACATTGTTAAAGGAATCTCACTTGGGCCAGTGAGTTGTCTCCATGGGTAGTGACACTTGCTGCTAAGCCTAATGACCTGAGTTCAATTCCTGGGACCTGCATTGGAAGAAGGACAGAACTGACTTGTGCAAGCTGTCTTCTGACCTCCATATGCACCTTAGCCCCTGTGAACACAGACACACAAATAGTGTAATGTTTTAAAAAGCTAAAGCTCTCTCAGCATGTTGAAAAATATTGATATGTTTTTTATTCATTTTGTAGTTATGCTAAACTTACTCTTTAGAATTAAGCAGATTTTTAGATAAATGCATTTAAGTAAGGCTTTTTAATACCTATTCAAATAAAGACGAAGGAATAACAAATGAAATAAATGTTTACCTTTTGTTTCATATATTACTGAGTATTATCCAGGATGGCCATACTTTAGTGTTGAATGAGTGAGTTTATTAAGTGTATAGTAAAGAAAAATAAAAGAATAAATCTCAGGTATGGAGGTGGTGATAAACGGAAGAGCATAGGAAACATCACACCAGTCAGCACAGCACCCAGTACAGACTCCAGGAGCAGCGAGACTAAGAAGATGGTGGGCATGCCTTGAGATAGGGGCTTTTCACTGCATATATTCCATAAGATTTCATGTTTACATTGTTTCCATTTCCGAATGTTTCAATCTGTAAATATTTCACAATTTTTAACATAATTTTTCTACTGATGAACATTTGGGTTGCTTCCATGTTTTTGTTGTTAGGTTGTTGCTGACAGAATCTTAGAGTGATATGCCTCCTGGTAAACACATTGTTTTGAGGCAGAACTTACAGTTGTTTACAAGAGACTTTCTGTGCTCATCGGTATTTTATAGAGAAGTATATGTCTATGCTGACACTGTACTGACACTAGGTATATCTTCTTTTCTGTAAGTCTTTGTTGAAAAGCCCATGCTTGGCTTCAAGGGGTGTATCTTGCTTTCTTCTTAGTACCCATAAAACAATTTTCATTAAACATTCAGCACCAAAGCTGTGAATCCCAGTTTGACCTGAGTCTAGGTCCTGGAAAACCTAGGGGAACTTTCTAGACTTAAGGTGACAGTGAAATCTGTGCCTCCTGCCCACCTCCCTTCCCCAGTAGGAGTGGGTCACAGGGCAAACCCAGGGCACCCAGATAGAAACAACAAAGACTGAAACAC
Source organism: Micromys minutus (assembly GCF_963924665.1). Taxonomy (NCBI): domain Eukaryota; kingdom Metazoa; phylum Chordata; class Mammalia; order Rodentia; family Muridae; genus Micromys; species Micromys minutus. The sequence goes on along the minus strand of NC_137981.1, from coordinate 43,081,262 downwards.
TAACTTGGAGATCTTGGTTTCTAGCAGTGATTTCTCATTCATATCATGTGTCCACTAGGAGCTGGCGGCTTTTGGAGTTGATTTCTCTTTCTGTACACTTATTTCTGTAAGAGCCCTTCCTGATCCTCTGTTCTGTTGTCTAGTCTGTGCCCTGTGGCAGAGGAAGAACTAACTGAAACATCGTTCACTGGCTCTTATCTGTTTAAAGACTTACTTTTGTGTCTGTGTGATGCAGGTGCGAAGGGCATCAGCTGCCCTTTGACTCATTCCCAACCTGCTTCTCTGAGGCAGGGCCTCTTCCTGAACCTCAGGCTCACTTCTTGGCTAGACTGGAAACCAACAAGCTGCAGCTGTCTCTCTGTTCCCACCCACGTTGGAGCTATAGCCTATTGACTGTAGCCATGTGTAAGGAATGCCTGGTGACTTCTTAAATGCTCTCTGATGAGAAGTACCACTCCTCTCAGCAGCTTGTAGGCAGAACTAGCAGTAATGACTTCACCTTTGTAGGACGTCTGCTTTACTGTCTTTGTGCTCGGCATCTTTCCACAGGTGGAAGAAGTGAAAAAGCACCAGCACTGTTTAGCGTTCAGCTCTTCTGGGCCTCAGAGCCAGACGTACTACATCTGCTTTGATACTTTCACGGAGTACTTACGGTGGCTGCGGCAAGTCTCCAAGGTAAGCAGTACATTTGCAGGAGCCTACAGCCCTTAGGATTGTGCCTTACTTCGTTCCCAAACACTGTTTTCTGCACTGTGTTTTTTCTTCTCAGACTAATGGCTAGCAACTTTTAGTGTTTAAAAGCTAAATACGGGTGAAAATGAACACCTCCCACTAATCGTAGTTTGGTGTCACTGACTGTGTGACACTAAATCCTAGTCTCCAAACATAGCATTTTAAAGAAAAGTTAATAGATGTATCTCCCTGCCTGCCTGCCTGCCTTCCTTCCTTCCTTCCTTCCTTCCTTCCTTCCTTCCTTCCTTCCTTCCTAGAATTTCATTTGAGTATTCATCTCTCTTTCTCCTTCTACCCCTCCAATTCTTTGTATTCCCCCCATTCATTCTCAAAGTTGTAACTTGTTTATTGGTGGTGGTGGTGGTGGTGGTGTGTGTATGTGTGTGTGAGTGAGTGAGAGAGAGAGAGAGAGAGAGAGAGAGAGAGAGAGAGAGAGAGAGAGAGAGAGAGAGAGAGAGAGAAAGACAGACAGACAGAGAGACAGAGAGAGAGAGACAATGAAAAAGATGCAGTCTACTGAGCCCGTTCAGTGTTGCTCATATGCACATGTGTTTAAGGTTTGCGGCTGAGCACTTGGGACGGGATAACTATCAGGAAGCTCATCCTTGAAGAAGCCTGATGCTCTCTCCTTCATCAACCACTCATTGCCTGTAGCTCTGCATCTGAGGCAGAGCCTGTGACTGGCCCTTCAAGATAGCCACTGTGGTACAGTAGTTGCATTCATTTCTTGAGATAGTGATAGCTGTCTAATTGGACTTCAGGTCCACTCATTGTGAGGGCATTCATGCCTGGTACTGTAAATCTAGGCCTAGCCAACTACCACCGGCTAGAGAAGTCATAGATCCTAGAGAGAACATACTTTGGCCATTTTCCTAAAGCCATATAATTTGTAAATTTTCAATATTAACCCTTTTATTCCCAGATAAGTGTACCTCTCACCCCCTTAAAGAAACTGTATTTGTGCAGTAGATGGAAGTGTTGTAGTCTACAACTGGGCACAGTACAGATGAGTGAGTGTGGGGTGCATAGACCAGACCGATGTATCTACAATGCAAGTCCTACACCTAAGGCTCAGAGACAGTTGCTGAAGCTGGTTGTCAGAATGACTGTAAGAACCTGAGTACCAGGACATCTTCTGTGAGACAGCGTCTCTACACGTGACACGGAAACGGCACCCATAGACTCTCAAAAAATATGGTTGCTTAAATAAGACCAGCGTAGTGAAAATGAGCCTTTACAGTTTTTGTATGGGGGATGGAGAGACGGCTCCTGTTAAGAGTACTTGCTGACCTTCCAGAAGACCTGGGTTCAGTTCCCATGCTTGACATGCAGCTCACAGTCACCTGTATGGTGACAAAAAAAGCTATACCCAGTAAAAATAAATAGGTTTTTTTTATTTGTTAGATTTTAGTAAACCTTAAATTCATTGAGTAGACTGGAATGACTATGTTAATGTTACAGATCAATGATGATAGATTGAGACTGTTTTACTAACTAGCCTAGGACAGGATAAATACAAAAGCACAGAATATGCTAGAAATCTCACAAGCTTCCCTTATCTTCTGATTATATTTTCATGTGCACCATTTAACCTCTATGTAGTCTCCATTTTTCTTTTATTCTGCCTCACTGAGTAATTTCATTTTTTTAAAATTTTATTCTGGCTATTTTATATTCCCCTAGTCCCTTGTGTATTATGCACATGTATTTGTCTCATGAAATAACACACCTTCTGTATTACCAGAATACCATATAACTAAGGTGAGTAAATGCTGATTTTTCGGGTTCTCTATGAGCAGGCATTTTTGCATCTTATTGGGAAGCGATGGGCTGGATTGTTGCACTAAGTGTTTTGGCTTTGGGCGTGCATTTTAAATGATGGTCTCTGGGTGCAAGAACATTGCCACAGAATTCATTGTCATAGTTTTAAAGTTACAATCCAATTTGTTATCCCAGTTCACTATGATTCATCGCTGCATGATGGAGTTATTTGTTGAGCAAGCAAGTAAGAGAATAACTGTAGAAACAGTTAATGGAAAACCGGAGAATGGCCTTTCCTAGGTTTTCTGCTGTACTCCTTCATTTGGACAGGCGCATGGCTGTTCTCTGATGAAGGCTGGCTCTTAGAATCTTTAGCTTTTCTCCATTTCAGAAAAGCATTGGCAGAGTTTGGTTGATGGAACTTGGATCCTCCTAACAGAGCAAATGTAGGTTCTGAGTGCACAGGAAAGCAGTTTACAGCTGAAGTGGGAAGGATGGTATGTCCCTTTCAGGGACACCCATGGGCCAACTGTGGTATAAAGTATATATATGCTTGCATAATTGTTTTAACATTCCTCTTGTGCTTGTAGCCATTAGTAGACAAGCATAAATAATATGTTTCGCATTTAGATAGTTTTAGACGTGTGTTTACAGTTAAGTGACGCTGTGGGTTCGAAGCTGATGTCCTCCTTCTCTCAGAATACAAAGCCAGCACATAATTTCTTCTGTGTCGAGATAAATTAAGCCTCTTCTTTAATTGCCTTGAACTGATCTAATGTTTACAGAAGTGTTGTAAAGAACTGTTTCCACATGACCCTTGTTCTGTTTCCAGAACATGTAGTCATGGTGCATCTATCAGAACAGGAGACCAACAGACCTATTGGCATGTCACCCTGGACTGCCATCAAGCCTGTGTGTGTCCTATCCCTTTCTGTTCTCTTTCTAATGCAAGGTACTACCTATCATTTGGTCTTTATGCTTTCTTGTCCCTACTTCTGCGTTACCGCTGTTATAGTCTATTTTCTATGACTGCCATTTTTCAGTACAGTTGAGTTGTAGAATGTCCTATATGAAATACTCTTGGTCTTGTATACCAAATGCAAAATAATATATATTAGGCCAAATATGAGCTGCTTAAATAAAAAACAAGTGAGATACAAATTTTTCAATAGTGATGAGAATGTAGAGAAGAGCATATATAAACTGACAAGTAAACCACAGCAGTTGGTCAACGCAGTTATAACAAAAAGATTGTCTTGTCTGTGGAGCACCACAGTTGGTAAGCTACTATTCTAATTCTCTTAAGCATTTACTCAGTACCTCTGCTAAGGTCTGTGACTTATTTATAGAGATTATAGCAAAGAAAAGTTCAGTCCCTAACAGTTGCAGGATTGTGCTAATTAAGTAAATGCACAAATGTTCATGTCTTCTAGACCTTTACTTTGAATTGTGATAGATTAAAGCCTCAGTTGGAAATCATAGCACTAACTGTACTCTACATATATGATTTGACTGTTCAAGAGCTTCTATTACAGGAGTAGACAAAAAAGCAGAACACAAGAGATAGATTCACGAGCTTTATCTCCTCAGTAGAGTGGGAAAATATTTAGTTCTGTCTTGATAATTGTGATCGTCGGGTGTTAGCTTGGTTAGTGTTTCTTAGCTGTGGTTGGATAATGTACTGTCTCTGTGGTTTAGATGAGCCTCTCATTCTAATTGCTCAAATTATGAACAGATTTAGACACCAGACTTCACTGGGAAGCAGTGTAGGACAGTGTGTGTGTGTGTGTGTGTGTGTGTGTGTGTGTGTGAAGGTTAGTAATCTAAATAAGGTAGTCATTACTATTCTATTACTTCCTAGCTATATGATTTTACCTAGGATTCAAATATTAAGCTTTGTTATCTGATAGAAGGGAGAATAATGGTGTTTCTTATGGATTGTGTGAAATGCATGTGTAATGGACCTATACAGCTCTAATAAGTATATGTGTGTCTGTGTGGATGTACATAACTAAGCAGATGTGCTAATTTTATGACTGTCATTTCTGCCATTATCACTTGATCAGGCCATTGTTTAAAGACTTATTTGTTTATATTATTTCTAGCAAATAAGAGAACACATGTTTTGTTACTCCAAGTTGGGTAAACTCTGATGTTCTCAGTCATAGGAGCTGTTTTGGGAAGTGATGGATATTCTGTGAGAAAACAGGGGTCTGGGAATGGCTTAGTGTAAACATTAATCTCAAACAGCACATACGTACTTGAGAAACTTCCCACATGTCCGACGTGATGCAGATAGTCTGTAGGATCCTGGTCAGTGTGTTCTAAGATGCAGCTAGCTCTCCAGGACCGCAAATACTTCATTTCATCTTATTTTCTTATTTTATTTTTACTATTATGGTTAGTAATCAAAAACAAATTATAATGAGCTATTGGAGAAGAAATAAATGCAGAATTCTTCATTTGGGTAGAATTTGTATATAAGGCTCTGGGCAGATTATGATGTTTAAACCCCAGTATTGGGAACAAACATCATAATCTGTTTAACCCCAAATCCAGGGAGGGTAGGCAGGGGGTACTAACAGAAGGTGGGGTGGGCGTGGCTTCTACTCAGAATTGGTTGTCATCTGCATTCTTCAGATGTAGTATTAGGAAGCTAGGTACTTTTTAGTCATACCCAAGGTCACTATGAAAACTCTTTATGTTGAGAGAACATAAGATTCATTTTGAAGAGGATTTATAATACAAGCAACATGAAAATTGTATTTTGTATTTTAATGTCCTTTTCCCTACCCTAGTCATAATGAAAAGATACAGATTACCAAATTCCAATGGTTTTTAAATCAACACGACCCAGATAAGTAATTTTAAAAGAAAGTTCTTAAATTTCAGTGTGTGGTTTTGGATTTTAGCTCTGAGAGCAGTGTTTTTGTTATGTCAGTTGTTTTTGAGAAAATGGTTAAAAGTTTATTGCAGACTAATTGTAGCACTTGGCATTGCTTGCCAGAGGCAGGAGCTTCGGGTTTATATTGGGCGTATGTTAGTGAAAAATCCTGTGGGACAGTGACGGCATTGGTTTTGAAGTCATCTCTAAAGTACAAATGTGCAGCATGTTTTAGAAATTCAGTAACGAGCTTGTATGCAGTGTGAAGGGGCCGTCCGTTTATTCAGCATACAGACTCAAATCTAGGGTGTTTTCACTATGGTGTTTTCACTATACTTTCAGACATACCTGTGCCACTGAGGATTTGCTAACCTACTTGTCCACATTTGTAGCCAAATTTTTAGAGCATGCTTTCCTTAGACATGTTGATTGATCCTGTGACCTCTCTTCAGTGTCACTTTTTATGTGAATCTGTAACCTAACCTCAACCTGATGTTAATTTACACATGCTAAAAGTGGAATTGGGTCACTGATTTAGCATTGTGTGTATGCGTTTCTGACTTTGGTTTGGTTTGTTGTTTGAGGTGTTGGTGGTGGGGGTGGGGATGGCAGTGGTGGTGGTTGGGTGCACTCACAGCCTAGGCTAACTCAGTACTTGCTATATAGCAACAAGCTAGTAACAAGCTATTCTTTAAATTGTGGTTGTTTTTTTCCTCTGCCTCCAAATGCTGAGCCACACTAGCTTTGTATTTTTAACTTTAATTACAGAATTGTCAAATATTATGAAGTAGAGTTAATGTTTTTAACACTAGCATATCTGTAACTCACCTGCACAGCTAACAGTTCATGGCCACACTGTTTAAACTGTCTGTTCCCTTTCTCTGCATAGCTACAATGCAGTATAGGACTCTCTGCAACTCTCTACAGTGAGACATAGCTTACAGATCTAACCACAAAACCACTCCTTCATGCTTAACAAGTGTTTCAGATAATAAATATTTTTTCTTTAAATTCTTAAAAATGTTTGTCTATGAATATGAATGTTTTGCTTGTGTGGATATACGGGCACCCTCTGGATACTTGGGGATACTTGCAGAATGTCGAAGAGAGCATTTGATGGAGCTGGGAACTGAACTCTGGTCCTCTGCACCAGCAAGTGCTCTTGATCATCTCTCCAGCCCTGTTTCAGATCATTGCTGTTACAAGTATGCTTCAAAGAATACTAAGTTGCTCTTCTAAGACAAATCGGATGTTTTCAATTATTAATTAGCTAAAGGAAGCTGGCAATGACTTACCACTTGGCACTAACTTACAGAAAAGAATTGGCTGGAAAGCACAGAAACGCACAGGTAGGAGTTTGTCTTGAATAATTCTGACCTCAAGTGTTAAGGACCAGGACCATCTCAGGTTCATTTCACCCTGACTTTAGAATATTTGCACAGGGGTAGTGAGCTGTTCCCAGGGAAGAGAGCCTGAGCTTAACTTTCGAACTGTTCGTTGTATATCCTGTATAAAAGAGGGCATAAAGGTAACTTGGTGTAATGGAGTTGATTTCTCTCTATTGTGTCTACTGCCTTGGCTTTGGTTTCATTTAGAAGAGTTTCCAATCCTTATTGAAAATGTTTGGGCCATTTGAGATTATAGAATTTCAGATTGATAATCCTCAACTTAGACTGTTTCTGATAATGGCCTCCCCTTTTGCTTTCTGTGGAGAAAGGAAAAGGCACATCATGGTCTCTTCTGAGGACCTCAGTAGCTCCGAACTAGCCTAAATCAGACTGGTTTGGTTAAAATGTAATTATCATCCTAGGTTTTCTTCAGGGCCATGTAGCTTGTCAGTGTGTCTGTTTGTGCTCACATGGCCAATGTATTGGCAGTTGGGGTCTGACTTACTTCCTAACTGGGACTTCACTGCTGTCACTTGTTCCTGCTGTGTGACTCTCTATAGAAGTGTATTTTATGTCTTGGGGCCCTCATCTGAAAAGGAAGTAAGTCATTGCTGTGAAGGGCAGGAGCAGACTTCATGCTGAATTAAAGCTTACGTGAAATGATGACTAAGTGACACCCTTGAAATAAAAGTGAGCTACACAGTGAGCCACGTTCGAGTTTTCATGTGCTAAAAATGTTCTGAGGCCCAGATTTAACTCAAGAGAGTACCTAATTGACCACTTGAGCCAAGCCATCAGTGTGAAATAGGATTAAGATGGGTTCATGTCATTAGCAGTAGTTGCAAGAGACACTGTAATGTGACTTAGTCATCTGTAGTATGCAGTCTAAAGAGTCTTCTCATAGCCAGTGCCTTAGGGACCCTTCTTCAGTTTGTTTCCTATGTTTCTAATGCCACACAAGAAGGTTGTTAGAATCAGTCTTCTCAAGAACCCAGGAATTTTCTGGAAACTCTCAGTTCACATTTATTCTTTAAATAATGAAGGATCCTTTGACCAAGTGCAATCCACAAGGTTTGTAGAATCAGAAGTGGATGTAGGGGTCTGCTGATGTGGATATCTGCTTATATCTTCAAAAGTTGCTCCTGTACCAATTTGTAGTGAAAATTAAAAAATCTTGGAAATTGAATAGGAGGTGTTGGGGCATAGGAGGATAAATGAGGGCAGTATCAAAATGAATCTTGAATGATGTCTTTGGTACTTTTCTGTTACTGTGATAAAACACTATGACAGAGAACAATTTCTAAAAGAAAGCATTTAATCTGGCTTTTGGCTTCAAGGGGTTAGAGTCTGTGATGGGGGAGGAGAGGAACAGCTGGGTGTTCATAGCTTGATTGCCACCCAGACATGGACTGGGAACGACGTGGCTCTTTTGAAACCTGGAAGTTCACATCCAGTGACACACCTTTGCAACAAACCTATACCTCCTAATTCTTTTTAAACAATTCCACTCACTGGGGATCAAGTATTCAATCAAATACATGAATCTATGGGGACCACTATTCCCATTCAAGCCATTACATTCTAATACTTGGTCCTATTGGCTTGTAGCTATATCCTAATACTAATAGCATTTGGTCCAACACAGTTTAAAAAGTCCAAAGTCTCTTTGGATACTCCAAGGCTTTTTAATCATAATACCCTGTAAAAGCAAATTGCATACTTCCAACAGATAATAGCACAGAATACACGTAACCATTCCAAAAGCAGGGAAGGGGGACATAATGAATAAATATTACACCAAAGCAAAATAGAAATCTAGCCTGACAAACTCCAAATGCTGACACTCCATGTCTGATATCAAAGGTCTTTGATGGCTCGTCTCTTCCAGCTTTGCTGCCTATAATCTTCTTCTCTCTCTGTTTCTTGTATGATCTCTCTTGGACAGATAACCCATAGCTATGGCATCTCCACCATCTTGGAGTCACTTACACAATTCAGGCTTCATGTTTACAGCTTCGTGCAATGAATTATCAGGGACACTCCTGGCCTTGGGGGCTCTCTGTAACTTCAGAGGAATATTCTACAACCCCTTTTCTCTTGTGACTCTAAAGCCAGAACCATGTGGAAAAACATGGCCAAATTTGACTGCTTTCTTGGGATAGAACTGCCTCCTTGAATCACATTTGCAGAAACTTTTATTACTTTTGTTGCTTTTCCTCAGGCCTTTTTTTGTAGAAAGTGGGGTCTTGCCTTGAGGGTACCCCTCTTTTTTAATCTATTTCAAATCAGGTCTCTCTTTAATCTTAACCATCTCTTTCAGCACAAGGCTTTCCTCCAAGTTCAAATTCCCTATGTTGTTCTTTCAAAACTGTATACATTTTGTGTTTCTTCTTACCCCACTTGATTACTACTAACCACATGACAGAGACAATATTAGGCTGTCTTATAATTGCCTCCAAGGAAATGAATCTATTACTTTTCAATTTATCTTCATGCAGACTTCGGACAAGGGCAAAGAAAAGCCAAATTCTTTGCCGAAATATCATAAGAATGGTCTCTAGCCAAGTTGCTAAAATTGTTTCTCTCTGAAATTTCTTTGGCTGACCCTATATTCAGCCTATATTGCTATCAGCACCTTTGTCTTCCAAGCTCCTATTAGGATAGCCATTAATCTCTCTTACAGTGTTCAACTAATTTCCTACTCTAAAGTCCTAAAGTCTTTTATGTTCCTCAAAAACAAAGAATAACAACACTAAAACAAACAAACAAAAACACGATCAGTTCTGTCTCAGCAGTAGCCTAGCCTACTTTCTGGTACCTAGTTTTTATTATTTTTCTGTCACCATATTAAAACACCATGAACAGAGTAATTTATAATAGAAAGCATTTAATATGGCTTATTGGTCAGGGGTTAGAATCCATGCTGATGGAGAAAGGAACAGCTGATTATTCACATCTTGATTGCCACCCATGAGACAGAGACAGGGGGTGCGAGGAAGAGAAAGATACACACAATCTGGAAATGGCATGAATTTCTTGAAACTTTAAAGAGCATACCCAGTGACCCACCAATGCCACACCTTCTAATTTTCCTAAATAGCTCCATCCACTGGAGACCAAGTATTCAAATATGAGCTTACAGGGACTGTTCTCATACATTTTCCTACACCACAAAAATCGAGAGGAATATCTATTCCACATAGAGGTTAATTGTATAGAAAGGCAAGCCTATGTAAAACATAGAAATGTTCATGACCTTATCTAAACAGTGTGGAAGAGACATCTATCTAGAAGCTAAGACGTGAGAGTACAGACTAGTCCTGTGATGGCTATGCAGTATGAGGAGGGCAAAGGGACATGAATGCAAAGTGTGAATGCCTGTATACATTGTTTTTTCCTGGTCGCCGTTTACTTTCTTGTGGCATTTAGCATGGATTTTAATATAGAATAATGCCATATTGGAATTGTCCCTAATTACTAATAAAATGGTGTTTAGAGAACATAGAAACTCTACTCTGAATTCAGGCAGAAAATGAAGTATTTTGTGTTGTATAAATTTGTTTTGTTGTATAGAACCTGATTAAGTGGGTAAAACAGTAGGCTAATCCCCTTACAGTTACAGCCCTGTTTTCTGTTCTGTTTCCACCTTTGTGGAAATGCTTTTGTTTTTTCCTGTGGTGACTGTTGTTCCAGAAGAAGGGATTTTCATTTCACCATAAGGTATTTCAGCTTAAAACTGTTTAATCTTATTTTCTCTAAAGTCTTATACAAATAGATGAATATCTCATTTGTTTACTGTCTCGTAGTGTTTGATGCACATGTTTGTAGATTCAGATTATTACCATTTCAAACCCACCCTTCCCCTCTACTTTCCTTCCTTCTCTTTTCTCCAACATGTTGGGAATAGCCCCCTTGCTACTCCTGCCTAACAGGGAAGTGAAGAAGCTGGAGGGAAGAAAGACAACACATCTTTTACTTTCTTTGCACCAGGTACTGTTCTTCCAGGCTCCAGTGACTGCTGGTTCTTCAGAACTGGTGGAACTCTTTAAACAGTTTCCTCTAGAATTATTAAAGGTGGTTGGGAGTATAAAATACATTCTAACTTTCAAGGGGAGAAATTAAAGTTACATTTTAAAGTCACAGCATGTCATTTAGCATTGTGAAGGTCTCTTGCAGTTGCCAAGGATGCAGTATTAATTATAATTATTGAAAGTGATTTTTCTCATAATTATTTGGCAATTTCTTTGCAAACATTCTTTGACTTTGAATTCTACCCATTTTAAACAGAGATACACTCATAGGCTTAGAATGTGAGATTAAAAAAAAAAAAAAAAAGACCTTGTACCCTTATTGCTTCATCCCAACCACATGTTGTAATTCGTGTGTGTGTGTGTGTGTGTGTGTGTGTGTGTGTGTGTGTGTGTGTGTGTGTGTTGGAAGATCCTTTCACAGGGGCCACAGTCAGATATCCTGAATGTCAAATACTTATATTATGATTCATAACAGTAGCAAAGTTATAGTTATTAAGCAGCAATGAAAATGATTCATGGTTGGGGGTTGGTTACCACAGCCTGAGGAATGGTATTATAAGATTGCAGCACTAGGAAGGTTGAGAACCACTGGTCTACAGTGTTTCTGATTCTTTTAGGGTCTGATGTAACAATTATTTTCCTATAAGTGAACTGAGTTTTTGATTCCTGTGGTATTGACTCCTGTTTTGCTTGCTGGAATAACAAGATAAGTCAGCTTCCTCTCCTAACCGCTAACTTCTGAGTATTGCAGAATTACCATGGTCCTTATCCTTTTGTTAGCAGTGCGTTTTCAGGGGGAGCATCTCTGTGCTTTCTCTGTCACTTGGTTCTCAGTTTCCCTGTGTAGCAGCTTTCCTTCTGGTGTTATCTGGTGTGCTGACTGACACAGTGACACCCTGTGAGTGAGCATCACAGTTTGTGACTATTGTCTTTCTAGCCTTAGACATAGGTCGTCAGTGTGGTGAGGCCGATACAAAACAATATAAGTTCTTCTGGCTTTGTGTTGATTTCCTTCAAGTTGTTAATGGGTTTATTTTGTTAATTACAAACTGCAGTTAGTTGAATTTATGCTGTAGTGCAATAATCTGCAAGGTTCAGAGTAAAGACTAAACCCTTGCCCATTATCATGTGACAAACTGTTCTACCTACTTTCTAACAACCTTATGAGGTAGCAGTAACAAGTGAGAGCTAATGAGTGGCCCTCACAACAGTCATGAGGCCTGGCTTCACAACCAGTGTGGTATCTCCTGAGACAATGTCATCACACTTTGTAGAGAAAGGAATGGAGGTATGAAGACCTTGCACTGCTGTGTGTGATACATTTTCCTGCTTCCTCTTTTTGTTTGTCTCTACTTTCATTGTTTTGCAAAGGAGGACTGAAGGGACTAAAACTGGGGTTTACACAGCAGCTAAGACTCACTGGCAGGATTCCACAATACAGTTTTCAGCAGGATCCAGTTTACTCAATGCTATAGAAAAGGTGGCTTCCAAGTTCCATGTCAACATGTGTAGCTTGAAGACACATGATCAACCAACCATTCCACATCTTTATGTTGAATAGCACACACTAAAGAACATGAGATGCACTATGAGTTCCTGTGCAGGTTAAATTGATGTCAGTGTTACAGGAACTGTTGTCTGATTCTTTGAAAATTGGTCAAATATTGTTATATCAAGAACATAGCAGTTTTAACCAGATATCTGGTCATATAGGTATGCAAGAGTGTACATGCTTATGTGTATGAGTGTGATTGTGTGTGTGTGTGTGTATTCATGTATGCCTGAGTGTGTTCATGTGTGTATTTTAAAACTGGGTTTATTTGTTTGTTCTGAGGCAGGATTTCAGCATGTAACCCTGATTGGCTTAGGAGGTATTACAGAGAGGCTATCCTCAAACTCTAAGAATTCCGCCTGGCTCTGCCTCCTAAGTGCTAGAATTAAAGGCATGTGCCACTACACCTGGCTTTAGTCATTAGTTTTTGAAGCTGAATGATTTTAATTTGAGGGTTTAGACTAACTTAAGTAGATATTTATTATTAAAAATTATCTCCCATTTTGTTTGTTTATCTTTAGGAGTTCCATTGTTTTTAGCCTAGGGCATTGCATTCTGATTATTATGAAGGGCTAGAGTATCTGTATTGGTTTAATTAATAATTTTAGGAAATAAATAGTGAGATGATTAGAAGATTCCGTGAACTGTATATTTAACATGTAGACATTGCACAGGAAACTTAGAACTTACATCTTTTCCTTTTTGGATTTTTGTGTTCTAACTGCAAAGCAAATAGCTTCTTTAGAGTAGTTCAACTGTTTGAATTTGTATGTGTGTGTGTGTGTGTGTGTGTGTGTGTGTGTATGTGTGTGTGACACACACACATATGAATTAAAAATTAGAATATGAGTGCATGGTGCTGGTGAGGACAAAGTTGAAACAAGTAAAGCCTTAAAATGTCTGAGAAAGATTAACGAGTTATGTCCTGATCACTCTTTCCCAAAGCATTGATGGGTGGAGATGTTAGAACTAGACCAGCTGAAGTTAAGAATTATTACCCAAGCCTAGTGACCTCATTGAGATTCTCCCTTTAGCCAGGGACAGCATTTTCTAAACCACTCAAGGTTGGACCAGAGCAGTTAGTGACTCATGCTAGTTCACAGCAGTCTTTTAGTTTATGTGCAGAATTCATTGTGCTATTTTGGCTGCTTTGACCAAGGCTTTCAGTAGTTCTGCTTGGATTTGAGTTGCTATGCACACAAAAAGGCTAGATATGACTTCCCTAAAGTAGAGGGGGTACTAAATGTCACACAGATGTTACTGCAACCTTTCTTTGCCTAAGGAAGATATTGTCCCCTGAACAGCTATCAGCATGATGAGATTGACAGGCCCATCACAGGGAAGGGGGGTCGACAGTTGGGAGCATGACAGATACAGGTTAGGCTAGGATGGGTCTTCTGATGTAGAAATGCAGCTCAGCTAGACTCAGAGGAAAAGTTCTTGGCCCAAGAGTCCTAAGGGTAGGGAAAGACACAATTTAAGACTTTGTCGACATAAGCAACATGTTAGTGAATATAAGAAATTCTATTAAGTCATCTGAAATTTTTATTTTTCTTGTTATATTTTAACCCCATAGTGTTTAGGAAGAAATATTTTGAGAACTAAACGTACTTTTCCCATTGTATATGTTTATAAGACATTTGCAAAAGAATAATTTGAATAGGTGGTTAGAATTAATATTTATATTAATATATATTTCAGGCTTTGTTCATTCTGACTCTAGTTAGTCTTACTATCTCTATCTATCTATCTATCTATCTATCTATCTATCTATCTATCTATCTATCTATCTATCTATGTGTGTCTTTGTTAATATAGATGCCAGAGATGCCATATTCTCTGAATTTGAGTTGGAGGTCTCTGTGAGCCACCATGTGTAGGTGCAGAAAGTGAACTTGAGTCTCCTGCAGGAACAGCAAACGAAGGCCCTTAACCACCCAGCCATCTCTCCAGTTCTGGTCTCTCTCTGTCTGTCTGTCTCTGTCTCTGTCTCTGTCTCTGTCTCTCTCTCTCTCTCTCTTTAATACAGATTAGAAACAATTTTTTAAACTATACTTATCTTGAACTGATAATCCATTCACATTGTTATTTAACTGCTCAAACGATGGGGGTATGGACTGGGGATAGTAGTTGATGTTGCTGAAACTTCCTTGAAATTTTAAAATGAGAAGGGTAGGGGCAGACGAGGCGGCTCAGTGGTTAAGAAAACTGCTTGCTCTTCCAGAAGACCTAGGTTCAATTCCCAGCTTCTACAGAGAAGCTCACAGCTCCAGTTACAACTCCTGTAACTCCAGTCCTAGGGAGCCCAACACACACATGGTGTGTAGACACACATGTAGGCTGAATACCTACTCACATAAAATAAAAATAAAAGATTAAGGACATTTTTTAAAATGAGAAATATGTATTGATTTCAATCAGGTATGTGTTAGGCGATCCACTTCAGAGATGAAGAAACTGATGGGTGGAGAGATGAAGTGACTTGTTCAAAGCCACAAGGCTAGAAAGTCATCTTACACATACTGTTCTTGATCCCCAGTTTTGTGGCTTGTAGTTTGCTGGTGTGATGTATGTACAGTAGCTTCTGCCAAAGGGAGATTTATATTTCAGTTGCGAGGTCCTTGAGAAGTCCCTTTCATAACAAGGATTTTAGGCATTTTTCACATAGGGTAGTTTCTTTTACTTTCCAAATTTTAATAACATTGATTGATTGATTGATTGATTGATTGATTGATTAGTTGTACCTTTCTCACAGACTTATAAAGATGGAGTTGATGTTCCTCAGTTATTCACTGTGGAGTCATTGTTCTTTAGATGGACAAGGGATTTAGGGTTGGAGTGGGCAGAACCATGATGTCAAGGAATCATGATCCCACCGGATTTCACCCTTTCTGTGGAATCTGTTTGCTGAGCCAATGGTCTCTCTATTTCTCTGGAGCATTCATGCCCTGTTACTGCTCCTTTTTCTCACCTATGTTTACATTTCTTTTAGGGACTGCTTTTCTGTGTTCCAGCAATGATCCCATTTCCTTGAGAAGTAGGGGAATGTTCCTCCTCCCTTCCTGGTCCTGAAGACATCTAACAGTGGTCCAGGCCCTGGCCTGATGGGTGTGGTTAATAGTGCAGGCTCTTGTTCACACTCTGGGCCTGGTTCAGCTGTGGCATGAAGTTCAGTTTACTTTAACCTTTAAATTAAAGTCAGGGGTTTAGTCTTCACTATATGGAGTTTGTTGGAAGTTAACCTCAATATTGTATCTTTATCTTTCCTTGGGGCCACACTTCCTTTGTATAATAGTAAGTTACAACTACTGGGAAAGGAAACTGGGTAAGAACGCTGCTTGCTCTGAGATGGACCCAGGTGGCTTTCTTATTAATAGTTCCTGTGTATGTAGATTTCGGGAAGGATGTGAGTTTTAATAGCAGCTATGTAGGTGCAGCACAGATTCTCGGCTGGATGTCCATCTTTTCTTCTTTGGGAGCAGTGCTTTCTCTTTTGGATGAGATGTACCTTGGTTAGTCTGTGCTGATGTGCTTACTTCATTTATTTTGGGTCCAAGATATAATTCTGTTCACAGGAGAAGCTTGTGGTAGCCTTTGTGGTCTCCTGGGTTGCTCCCTGCCCTACGGCTGTTACATATTGAATTCATGGTCTTACTATAGATGTTTCTGTTTCTGCACTATGGTCCCCCTGAGACCGTGCTGGCTGATTCTATCCTGTTCCTGTGCCCACGTCTTTTCCTGCTTCCAGCAGTAACAATTTTTAGTCCAGAATGAGGAATGGAGCAAGGACAACTTGATGTTTAATCATTTTCTCTTTGTCCAAAGGGAGCAGTGTTTGACTTCTGTTAAAATAGAACCTGTTTTCTTCAAAGTAGTCTCCAAGGGAACATTGTACTACGCAGGCCAGAGGCAAACTGCTGGTGTAGGTGGCAGAAGAACTTGTGGGGTGGGCCATTGACCCTCTTTTTTTGTACAGCATCTTAGGGTCATAGTGAGTACTCAGTGTGGTTGTTTCAGTGAGCAAAATAAAGCACCGCCACCCCCACAACCTCAAGTCCTTTTGGTTTACATCAGGAATTTGGCTCTCTTTGGAATTTTCTTTTTTAATGGTGTAAATTCAAGAAAAGCCAAAATTGCTGAAATGCCAACTTAGACTTCTGTATTCGAGCGTGTGTACATCAGCATCTTTCTGCTGCATATGTACAATGTAATTTGTCTTTAATTTCGAGTATGACCTTAGTAGAGTCTGTTTTATGCATTATTCATTTCTAAATACTTTTTTTAGCATCAAGGAAATTTGGGAATTGGTGAATATAAACTATGAGTAATTCTATTTTATAATAAAAGCAATAAAATTAAAAGCAGGATTTATTGATGATTTTTCTTAGCTATGAAAGTAGGACTAGATGCAGTGTTAATACTGCTACATAGACATGAAAACTGAGACTCAGAAGAGATCAATGATCTGTCTGTTCATCTTAGCTCGGCCACAAGGTGGTGGCTCCTGGATAAGAATCCATGCCCTCTGGGTCCAGAGCCACATTGCCAGGACTCTGTTCTTCTTCTTCTGGGTTAGGGAAAAAAAAGCTAGAATTTGGTAACAGAAAAGTACATCAGGTTGATCAAGGATAAAATATTCCTTTCTTTATTTATTCATTTTTTTTTTGCAAAGTAAAGTCAGAAATGAACTTGGGAAAAGCCTTAGAACTATGTGTCTGCTATCAGAGAGCCAGGATATTTGAAGTGGGCTAAATCTCTTATTTTCTTTATAAATTAACATTGTAACTCCTAGAGAACATTTGAGCTTGCCCAGTGCGCTTTGTATCTCTATCATGCATCTGTCTTCCTGTCTAGCTCATGATTGTGTATTTCCTTTAAACTCTTGTGTTAGTTTGTTCAAAATTCTCTTTCTTGATTTTAATTTTTTTTTTTAGGATTAAAACCACCTGTAGGAGAGACTAGTAGCATCAGTAAGCCTAATGAGGTAACTGTGCTCTTCGGAGCCCTGTGCTTGGTTACTTTAGGCGTGTTTGAGTGTGGTTTGTACAATAGAAGTGCCAATACTTCATCCCTTTGAGTTTGGACAGGAAGTGCTACTTTCATGGTGCTCCTGAGTTCCCAAGAGGGAACGTCTCATTTCTATGTATAGACAATAGTTCACAGGAAAAATTAATTAAATGTATTATTTTTTTTCTCCAGGTTGCATCACAGCGCATAAGCTCAGTAGACCTCTCATGTTGTAGCCTTGAACATCTGCCTGCCAACCTCTTTTACAGCCAAGACCTTACTCATCTCAATCTAAAACAGAACTTCCTAAGGCAAAACCCCAGCCTCCCAGCTGCCAGAGGACTTGGTGAACTGCAAAGGTGAGCCTGCTCAAGTGCTAGAATCCTTTAGAATCTGGGGGACAGACCAGTTGGGAGTGGTCTTGTCACTATTTTGACAGGTATAGTGTATTTACATTTTTCTCTTCAGAAGGCAATATAACACAGCTTTGCTTTATAGTGAGAACAGTATCAACTATCATTCTAAAATCTTCTCTAAGGTTTCTTGCTTTTAAAATTATGACTGTAGTTTCCCATTGGGTAGATTTACATAAGAGCAGTTCTTTTTTTAAACAAACTTCATCCCCTACATTATCTGCAAATAGAGTGTGAAATTTTCATGGTATTTCATGTGTTTCTTCTAAATTCAAGAGTCTGTTCAGAATAAATGACTTGTTTTGAAATGTGTGGATCAGGTTTTCCTCATGAAAATACATATCTTAGAAATATAAGAACCATAGTTTAAATCCCAAACTCTGTGACATCTGGAGATCAGTATGTTGGACTTGAGTCATATGGGTCAGCAAGGAGAATCTGCCCCATTACGACTGGGAGTATCTCTAAAGAGGACCCGAGAGGTTGTGGGACATGAAGCCACTTGTGACTGTGCATGTAGAGACTGTACTGATTAGGGTGTAGTTGTGTTCAAGGAGTAGAGGGATTCATACATTAAGTGGCCAATATGCTTAGAAAGAAAATTATGCTGATCAGCCATTGTGATTATTTATGTATGGTTTTTAACAGCCAGAAAGAATCCAACCACATTTTACTGTGAACTTTGTATATATAATTGCAAAATGAGGTAGTATTTAACAGCTAACTTCAACGTTAGCATGCACGTTTCTCAGTTTCATTGCAGCATTTCCATTTGTGTTCCTGAAGTTTGTTCTAATTTTTCTTCTCCACTTCCCACCATATCTGAGAGAATATTTTAATTATGTTTTCCAAAAAGTTATAAACTTTATTTTAATACCATACCAATTTTGACAAACGGTTTTTTAGGCTAGAAAGGGGCATCAGGAGTCACCTGAACTAAGCCTGTGATGGACGGGTCTATAGGCTATTAAGGCACATACAGGTCAGTTGTGATCTGAGGAGGAGGTTAGGTGCTGGGATGGCAGAATGTCTTGAAGGCATTTTCAGCTATCTATGTAATGTTTACTTCTTTAAGAAGAAAAAAAATAGAGAGGTAAACATAGCAAAAATGTTAACATTTGAGAAAGGGGATTGTTAAGTATCTGGTCAGTGTTATTTTCTCTGTTCTTGTGCTTAGGTATTCTATAGCAATGAAAAATTACAACCAACATAAGATGGGTTTCTTACTACTTACAGGAATAGTCACAAAAGAATAAATAAGTAAACATGCAGATAGACCCAAATCCAGAGGGGTGAAGGTTTCACCTTGTTGTTTCTGTCACTTCCACTCGACCCTCACCCCGTGACTCCTGAACTGTCTTTTGAACATTCCCCTTTCACTCCTCTTCCCAGCCTTCCTGCACACCCCTCTCTCTTTCACATGCACACACACACACACACACACACACACACACAGAGAGAGAGAAAGAGAGAGAGAGAGACATACACACACAGACACACACACAGAGACACACACAGACACATACACACAGAGACATACACACACACAGACACACACACACAGATACACACACACACACACATACACACACACCTTCCTGCCCTGTACCTGTCCTGTCAGCTATATCTGGTGTTGGAATTCTGTGTGGAATGAGGACTCGCTTCCCACCCAGCTAGCCAGTTTCTTGTCTCATGTTTTATACATTTCATGATTTTGCTTGTGTGTGTGTGTGTTTTAAAAAGCATATACTTCTTCCTCATTCAAATAATGTCATATATATTTTTAAAATTCTACTAAACAAGGTTTAGAATAAACAGTTGGCTAAATTTTCAGTCCACTTTTCTTCCTGAGTCCTGCTCTCGAATGAGTCCCTTTGGTGCCATTTGGATCTGCGTTTTTTTCTGCTCTTCCTAAATCTGCACACGAAGCCATGCTGGACATTGTGTGCTGGCTTACTTACTGCCTTAAGAGGGGAGGCCCTGGCTCTCCTGTTGTCTTCCACCGTTCCTGCTTCATGCTGCATGCACTGCTCTGTTTCCAGTCTCTTGATATGTCATCAATTTTTGAACTATTGGCCTTCACTGTTACCATCATTAGCATGGAACTGTTGTCCCCAGCCAAGGAACTTAAGTTCTGTGATGACATTTCTGGAGTTGGCTCAATACGTGCCTCTTCTTTTTGTTTGCATTCTTCTTCTGTAGCTCTTGTGGGCACAGACAGAACTTAGTTTTCTTCCTAACACTTTTTACTTGGAGACTGCCCCACTCTGGGAGGCAGTGCAGGTATTTGTACCTTTTGTCTGCTACATAGCAAAGATAGTGAGTACATCCTTTCCTGCAGGGCATGTCAGTCTTACTTGAGAGGAATCCTTTGGCTTCTGAGCGATGTGTTCCAAGAATGAGTGGACAAGAGGAGCAGAATCTTCAAGTTTACTATGTGCATTTCTTTCTAGTGTCCCTGTTTTGCAAAACACTATGTTTCGCTGTGTCCAATATCTTCGAACCAGTAATTATCTGCCTTAGTTTCTTTGGGAAATAAATTCTCTTGATGGAACTAGGTAGAAAGTCGGCATATTTAACAGATGTATAACAAAAATGTAGGGCAGGCCGAAACAGAAGCATGCAGCCTGGTGTGTTCCTACCAAATGCGCATATTATATAACTACTCCCCATATTGAGAATAGACTGTTAACAGCACATAGCCCCTCCCCCAACCCCATTGTTAACCAAAGGTGATCTCTGACTTAGCTGCTGACATTGACTCAGTTTTCCCTGCTTACGTACTTAATATAAATGAGTCCACACAGTGCATCTATCGACTTTCTTTCATACATCATGTTTTTGTAAAAAAGCAAAGCAGAGTATTCAGTCAGCTTGGTATTTGTCTCAGGCTGGAAAGACTAGCCAACTCAAACAACTTGATATAAGGTGGAAGGTTATCACATTTTATCTTATAAAAGAGCTGTTTTGTTTTCTGTTGCTTTAAGGCTGAGCAGGTGTAACTAAGAGCATTGGTCTGTGAGGTGTGAGCCTCTGGTGAGGCTGCTGTTACCTTGCCTTTCAGAAAATAAAGTAGGCTTCAAACTAAATCCTCCTTAAACACAGTACTCTGCAGCACTTGTATGACACCCCATTGTTCATGTTTTAAAGGTAAGAAGTAAATAGTCAAACAAAACATTCAATTATACTGATGCCAGGAATTAAAACTATAATGTATATTTAAGGAAGTCATATTTATACTTTAGCAATCACTAGCATATGTTTTAAAATATAGTTTAGCAAGTTTGTTCTTTATATATAATTTGTTATATATATGTATATAAATACACAAATACATATATAAAACATAAAATTTAATATAGTATATGTTGTACATGAAAATTTAGTATCTGTACATCTACATACATTTTGTATTTAGGCTGTTCTCTTATACACTTGTACCACTTAGTACTCCCTCTTTCCTACAACTTGTTCCCCTGCATCCTGTCTCCCTACAACTCCTCATGCATCCTGTTTCCCTACCACTCTATTTCTTATATTGGTGTCTTTTTATTTTGTGAATTAACTGAATTTAACAAGGCTATCTGTGTCTATAGCTTTGGAACTGTTCACGGGAACTTGGTGGGCTCACATGTGGGTACATACCTGAAGACTGATTGCTTTTCCTGCAAAATCCATCAGTATCCCATAGTTAGGAGGGAGCTTAGGTCTCCCTGAGCCCCTTTGATCATGGCTGTCTGATGTCAGGCCCAGTCTTGTGAAGCCAGCAGAGGTCACCTTCTCTGCTACTGGGCTCATGATCACAGTGGCTGTGACATAACTGTGCAGTATTTTGAAGTCTTAAGTGGGGTGATATAGATATTCTGTTTCAGACTAGTAACTATCCTGTGTTATTTACACCTTTCTTTTTTATTAGTAGACAGTACCTCATATAACTAATCATAGCTCCATGTAAGTGAACCAAGTAGTCTTAATATGTCATTGCTCTTTGTAATAGACAATTATGTTTAATTAACATTTTTTGTAGAGTCATTGAATAGGACAGGTTTTTGCTGATGTGTATTCAAGGACTTTTAACTTTTGGCCTTATATTTAAATTTGGTTCTAATATGGTAGCTAATTATATTAGCTTATTTGCACTGAACTGTACTGATGCCTAGATATTTTGTTTTTTATGTTTTTAATAATTTAATTTGTGATTTATTGCAATGTCATGGATTGGGTCACTGAAGGACCCAGAGTTTGCGTATAAAAAATCAAACTTTGTGTGTCTTACAAGGGTCTCCTGATGACAAGAGAAAAGCACCCATTCCATATAGTTACACACAATGAGAGTCTTGACAGGAAAATGGAGATCTGAGAAGAACAAAGCCCAGAGCTTGTTATTAGATTCAACAAAGGGAGTCAATGGTAGGAAAACAAGAGCAGAAGCCCCAGAAGAGATAGCCTAGCCTTAACAGGGTCAGTTTCTAGAGAACCCTGCAGCCCTAATCCCATGTCAGTGCTAAACGCCTTTCCCCTTCCTGGTACGTGAGGACACCATTCATACACATCTCTCTTGTTCTTCAGGAAAATTAAGGGACCAAAGGGCAGCTTTATCATCTACTGTTTTCTTTAGTTCAAAACAATCCTATGACACAAAGGCAGATTTAGGGGTGAAAGCCATTTCTTAAAAGGATAGCAGGCAGAGTTCTTTATTATGGTACTTGCAGTCTTAGGAAGGCCCAGTGTGGAGTGTGCACTCGGACAGTAACACTTTGCATGTGCTCATTTCTCCTGGATTTGTCCATACTTCTTGTGATTTTTATAATTTAAATTAAACTTCTTTACCTATGGCAGTAATCATTTTGTTTAATAGATAAGCCTATGTTTTAGTACATTCTTGAAATGTATGCTCACACTTAAATTATTTAATTCTCTACCTAGGAATTTTCTTTGTTAAATAGAAATTATTAAATATGTTGCTTTGATCAGTCTTTGTTTTCACTGCCAACCACAAACAAGATATTTGCTCTTGCATATTGATAGACTGGTACAGGAAGCAAGACTGGGATTATTTTTCTAGGAGGAATACTAACTTTTGTCTTAATGTGGTTTTTGTTGTCATTTAAGAATTTCACATATTATGCATTGTATTTTACTCAAATCTACCCCTACTGTCTCCCTTCTAGCTCCTCCTAAACTCCCTCATCCCTCTGTTCCTTCTAACTTAATCTGGTCCATTTCCTCCCCACCTTCATTGAAAACAAGTTGTTTTCTCATACAAAATATCCTGATTACATTTCCCAGTTTCATCCCACCTCTATAAATAATTTTTTTTTTCTCCTCTCATTAGAAAAGGACAGGCTTTGGTGGAATTTTTGAGGTCACTTAAGTATACTATCATATTATATCATCTACAAATAGTGATATTTTGACTTCTTCGTTTCTGATTTGTATCCCTTTGACTTTCTTTTGTTGTCTAATTGCTCTGGCCAGGACTTACAGTACAATGTTGAACAGGTAAGGGGAGAGTGGGCAGCCTTGTCTAGCCCCTGATTTTAATGGGATTGCTTCAAGTTTCTCACCATTTAGTTTGATGTTGGCTATTGGTTTGCTGTATATTGCTTTTACTATGTTTAATTAAGGGGCTTGAATTCCTGGTCTTTCCAAGACTTTTAACATGAAGGGGTGTTAAATTTTTTCAAATGTTTTCTCAGCATCTAATGGGATGATCATGTGGTTTTTTTCTTTGAGTTTGTGGAACTTCTACAGCTGATAAACAACTTCAGCAAAGTAGCTGGATATAAAATTAACTCAAACAAATCAGTAGCCTTTCTCTACTCAAAGCATCATCTTACTGAGAAAGAAATTAGGGAAACGACACCCTTCACAATAGTTACAAATAATATGAAATACCTTGATGTAACCCTAAATAAGCAAGTGAAAGATCTGCATAACTATAACTTCAAGTCTCTGAAGAAAGAAATTGAAGAAGACTTCAGAAGATGGAAAGATCTCCCATGCTCATGGATTAGAAGGATCAACAGTAAAAATGGCCATCTTGCCGCAAGCAATCTACAGATTCAATGCAATCCCCATCAAAATTCCAACTCAATACTTCATAGAGTTAGAAAGAATAATTTACAAATTCATTTGGAATAACAAAAAACCCAGAATAGCAAAAACTATTCTCAACAATAAAAAAACTTCCAGGGGAATCACCATCCCTAACATCAAGCTGTATCAATCATGATAAAAATTGTATGGTATTGGTACAGAGACTGGCAGATAGATCAGTGGAACAAAATTGAAGACCCAGAAATGAACCCACACACCCATAGTCACTTGATCTTTGACAAAGGAGCTAAAAAAATCCCATGGAAAAAGGACAGCCTCTTCAACAGATGGTGTTGGTTCTACTGGCAGTCAGCATGCAAAAGAATGCAAATCGATCCATTCTTATCTTTCCTTGTACAAAGCTCAAGTGCAAGTGGATCAAGACCTCCACATAAACCAGGTACATTGAAACTATTAGAAGAGAAAGTGGGAAACAGTTTAGGACACATAGGCACAGAAAAACATTTCCCGAACAGAACATCAATGGCTTATGCTTAAGATCAAGAATCGACAAATGGGACCTCATGAAATTGCAAAGTTTCCATAAGGCTAAGGACATTGTTAAGAAGACAAAATGGCAGCCAACAGATTGGAAAAGGATTGTTATCAATTCTACACCTGACAAGAGGGCTAATATTTAATATATACAAAGAACTCAAGAAATTTGACTCCAGAGAATCAAATAATCCTTAAAAAATGGGGTACAGAGCCAAACAAAGAATTCTCAACTGAGGAAACCAAATGGTGGAGAAGCACCTATAGAAATGCTTAACATCCCTAGTCATCAGGGAAATGCAAATCAAAGCAGCCCTGAGATTCCCCCTCACACCAGTCAGAATGGCTAAGATCAAAATGTAGGTGACAGCAGATGCTGGCAAACATGTGGAGAAAGAGGAATACTTCTCCACCGTTGGTGAGATTGTAAACTGGTACAACCATTCTGGAAATCAATTTGGCTGTTCCTCAGAAAATTGGACCTAGTGCTACCTGAGGACCCAGCTATTCCACTCCTGGAATACCCTCAATATGCTCCAACATCTAACAAACACACATGCTCCACCATGTTCATAGCAGCCTTATTTATAATAGCCAGAACTTGGAAAGAACCCAGATGCCCTTCAACAGAAGAATGGAAACAGAAATTATAGTACATTTGCACAATAGAGTACTACTCAGTTATTAGAAACAATGGCTTTATAAAATTCCTAGGCAAATGGATAGAACTAGAAACTGTCATCCTGTGTGAAGTAACCCATTCACAAAAGAACACACATGGTATGCTCTCACAATAAGCGGATATTAGCCCCCAAAAGCTCTGAATACCCAAGAAACAATTCACAGACCTTATGAAGCTCAAAGAGAAGGAAGGCCAGTAGGTGGATTCCTCTGTCCTTCATAGAAGGGAGAACAAAACAAGGGAGGAA
Source organism: Micromys minutus (assembly GCF_963924665.1). Classification (NCBI taxonomy): domain Eukaryota; kingdom Metazoa; phylum Chordata; class Mammalia; order Rodentia; family Muridae; genus Micromys; species Micromys minutus. The sequence goes on along the minus strand of NC_137981.1, from coordinate 43,055,971 downwards.
ACACAAGGTCAAATAGAGGAGCAGGAATTGAAGAAAAGATCATTCAGAGACTGCCTCACCTGAGGATCCACCCCTTATGCAGCCACCAAACTCAAGCACTATTGCTGATGCCAAGAAGTACTTACTGACAGGAAGCAGATGGGCATGCCTCCTCAGAGGCTCTGCCAGAGCCATACAGATACAGGTGAGGATGCTTGCAGCTAACCATCAGACAGAATACAGTGACTCCAATGAAGGAGCTGGAGAAAGTACTGAAGGAGCTGAAAGGGTTTGCAGCCTCATGGGAAGAACAACATTATCAACTAACCAAACCCTCCAGAACTCCTATGGACTAAAATATTAACCACTGAGCACATATGGAGAGACCCATGGCTCCAGTTGCATATGTAGCAGAGAATAGCATTTTCTGGCATCAATGGGAGAAGAGGCCTTTGGTCCAGTGAAGACATGTTTTCCCAGTGTAAGGGAATGCCAAGGCACTGAGGTGGAGAGGGTGATTGGGAAGAGGGAGCACCTTCATGGAAGGAAGCGGAGGTGGGGAAATAACATTTGAAACGTAAATACAGAGAATATCCAATATTTTTAAAAAGGAAAAGGACAGGCTTCTAACAACCAAACATAACAAAACAAAATTTAATAAGATAGAATAGATTAATATAATAACAGGTTGAAGTTGGATATGGCAACCCAACAGAAGGAAGAGAGCCCAAGAGAAGGGACAAGAGTCAAAGACACACTTATTCACACACTCAGCAGTCCAATAAAAATAAAACTAAGCTGAAAGCTCTAATATGTAGACAGAAGAACTGGTGTAGCCCTATCTCCTAGTTCATATGAGCTTTGCTCATTTGGAGGGCCTTAGTTTTCTAGTGTCCTGGCTTACACTTTTTCTACCTACTTTTCCATGAGGTTTCCTGCTCTCTGAGCAGAAGGGCTTGATGGAGACTGATGACAAATGAGGACATTTCTGCTCCTAGATGTGCTTAGGGACAAGGTTTGTTGTGCATATGAGAGAACAACCAGAGGCACCTGGAAGGGTCTAGACTCAACATAGCCAGCAGACTTATCCAGGTCATGATGGGGTGGGGAGGGTAAATAGAGGGCGCAAGCCAACCAAGAGATCCAGAAGTGAGCGATGCACTGTTTTTTAAAAACCAGTAGTATTTGGTTTTACTTTAGGTCTCTGGACTATCTTGGCCACACAAAAGGATTTGGGTATGGGTTTTATCTTGTGAAGTGAGCCTTAAGTCAAATCAGACAGTGGTGGTTATTCCTACAAGCTCTTTGTTACCTTTGCCCTAGCATATCTTGCAGAAAAGTATTGTAGGTCACAGGGTTAGAAACTGTGTTGCTGTTTATGTCTTCCTTTGATATCCCGCAGAGTGCCTTCCTGTACCAAGGACACTAGTCTGTAGGCATCAACTTATCCTCTCCATGTTCAGTGAGGTGTGCGGGTGTTGTCTTCAGCAATGGGACCTTGCTCTCAGTTTATTTGGAGTAACGTATTGTCTTGGCAACAGCCTGAGTTGTTTGTGATTTTCTATGAGACTCCTTTTAGCCACTTACTAAATTGGCTCTATCTAATGTAACCCAGACCCAGTAGTGGAAGCTTCACTTGGTGACAAGAGATGGCCAAGTTGGGACTCTGTCTCCCCCATTATTTGGAGACTTAATTAGGACTGCTTTTTTTTTTTATTATGTAGTCTGTTTTAAAACCCGGAGTCTACTTAATGTTGCTTATGTGTGCATGAGTGTGGGATAACCTTCTGGAACATTTGTCGCTTCTCTGGGTCCATACCTATGAACAAACCTAACCCTCCATCCCACAGTAGCCATCAATTGCCAGAAGTTTTCAGATGGGGTGGAGCTTCATAATGGCCTCACCGGTGCTGGTACAATGCATGTACAGAGCTGCTACAGAGTCACAGCCACTGTAAGCTCATGTGTGCAACTGCACTGTCATCCTAATTAGTTTTTTGCTGCAGATGTCTACTCACTCTGGCTCTTACAATCCTTTCCACCTCGTATTCTTCGATGACCCTTGAGCCTCGGTGCAAGGACTGTGATGTAGCTGAGCACTCCACAGTCTCTTTTCCTCTACATGTTGGCCAGTTATGGTCTCTGTGTTACCAACCATCCACTACAAAAAAGAGCGGCTGTGATGACAAGTTAGTCTGTGTATAACAATAACTTAGGGAACAGTTGATTACTGCATCCACTTAGCAGAGTGACAGTACTAGACTAGACTTCCTTCTCTTAACAATGCAAGGGATCACACTCCTGAAAGCAACCTGTGAACATGACTTCCTAAAGCCAGTATAGCCGTGGAGCACTGTTTTAACTTAATCATATTGCCCTTACTTAAACTTTGCATTATAATCTTATGAAATTTGTTTCTTCTCGGATGTCTAATGATTTCAAATTAAACCCCCGGTGACACAGAAATTCTAGGCAACTCCCAGGCCCGAAAAACCAAAGCCTCTTCCCACAATAGGTAAGATAGGCAGAGTCTTGTCCCTCGTCTGCATGGGCATAGTTATAGAAGGTGGTCGATTGTCTTGTCTTTGTACCTGCGAAAGACTTTTGGGACACCACAGTTCTACGAGAAATTGTGGAGAGAACATTCCAGAAATCACCATATAAATGTTGACAGCAACAGAAAGAGCTGAATCCACCTCTAGTCTCTCCCTGTGCTGCACTGAACCTAGAGACATTCTGAAAGGTGCACACACAATCTTGAGAGAGTCAGGTACTGAGTTGACTAGGGCACCTCCTGGTTCTGTATCTCCCTCTCCTGTAACTGCCCACGTGTCACTGTACAGTTCATTGTGCATTGTAGAGAAGCACAAGGACATGGAAACCACGCTCACTTTCCAGACTCGAGCCACACTTGTAACAGCTTGTGTCTTTTGCTTGGAAGAAATGAGGCCATTAATATTCAGCTACTATCAAAAGATTTAAATTTATTCATGTCATTTTGTTATTTTCATAGTCTTTAATATCATTAGAAATTCATATTGTAAGTGACAAATGGAATTCACACGATGATTAATGAATTATTTTCACTATAACACTGAAGCCATGCACACATAAAAAGACAACTACACCATCAGATTTTAGCCAACATCTTTTTCAGTAGCAATTTGTTATTGCTGTTTATTGCTCAAGTTCGAGTGTGATTCTTTATTCCCTGGCAGTTTTACAGAATTTTCGGATATAGTTTGTAAAAGACTTTTTTTTAAATGTAGAAATAGTACTATAACCTTAACTGTTGTGCATTTGATTACCTTTAATTTTTTGTCTTAGAGATGAGGAGACATTTGCCCTCGTGACCTTTGCTACTCCTTGTTCTGTTTATCTACTTTAGGCTCAAATTCCTAAAAGGTAGAAATCGGGTCCCCAGAGATGGTTGCCATTGTGAGGGAGACCCTTAAACACCCTGTGACTACGTGTGAGAATGTGGTGGCTCTTAGTCACCACTTCTTGTTAGTCATACGCATTTCTTTGCAACAGGCTTTTGTGGCAATTTGTAGAAAGAAGTGAAACTGGTAATTCGTCATTTCTCTTTGGTTGAAGGTTTGGTGCATAATTAGACCACTGAGGAAGTATGACACGGAGGTTTGTAACCAAGAATTGGAAGTAGGAGAAAGAGAAAGCAAGTTTGAATGGGCAGAGTGATCTATTTTTAATTTTATTTTTTATTTCATGTGTATTGGTGTTTTGCCTGCATGCACAGCTATGGGAGGATATTGGATCCCCTGGAACTAGAGTCATAGACAGTTGTAAGCAGCCCTATGGGTGGTGGGAATTGAACCCTGGTCGTCTTGAAGGGCACCACTCTCTTAACAACTGAGTCAGCTCCCCAGGCCCCATAATGTTTTTTTTTTTCTAATGAAAAAAAAAAAAAAAAAAAAAAAAAGACCAAAGCAAAGCAAAACCCACTGCCAGTCTCTGACATACTTTCCATTCTCACCCCTCATGAGATGCTGTCCTCTCAAACATTTCTAAATCGATATCTGTAAATGTCTTGACCGTAGAGGTGGAATGTCTCTACTTTCTCTGTTTCCCCTTCATATTTAGCCTAGAGCTGAATGGAGGAGGGCAGACACAAGGACGGTGTGCTTCAGTTCAGTTCTTGGTTTCAGCACCAAGGAGTACGGAAGGTTCCCTTTGTAAGACTTTTACAAGACTTATAGATGAAGGTTTGCAAACTGCTTTGAGCAGCGGCATTCATATATAGGTCTTAAGTCTGTTTAGATGCCTTTCGGTTGATCACAACATGATGTGATACGTAAAGATCAATCTTAGTGAACCTTAAGTGGTATAGATAAGCCTAGTATCACCTCAGACGAGGGGAGAGCTTCCTGTGGGTGGAAGGAATGAGTTTAAGACGTGAAAGACTTAGAAGGAAGCAGTGAACTGAGTTACGAGTAGATGTGAAATTGGTGCTTTCTGACAAGGAGAGAGTGGGAGAGACGCTGCGTGCGCAAGCATAGTGTGACATCGCAGTAACCGTGGGGAGACGAGAATGGACTCCCAGTTCAGTCTGCAGTTCAGCTCCCTTTCTTGAAATGTCTCCAATCTGTATCTTCCTGCCTTGTCTTGGGGCACTTTTTACATTCTAGCAATAAGAAGCTATCAAATTATTTATGCTTGCCACACTTTAACATTCTTAGGCTTTGTCTAAGAAGCAATTCAGTTGTTACTTAATGAGTAACTTCTGGAAGAACAGTGGTAACGGTTGGAGATGATCAGTGGTGAGAGGTTGTCATGTAAAGGAAGAAGGTAGCCATGCAAAGTGCTGGGGGGGGGGGGGGGTAGGCGGGGATGCAGATTTCCAGCGCCGGGTTCGAGGCTTGCCAGATGATGAAGAAATTTCAAAGACTGCATGGACTTCCTCTCCTGTTAGCTGTTGCACAGCTGAGCTCTGCAGATGCAGTTTGGATCCTCTAGGGGAGCTTTCTGTTTCATAGGCCTCCCATTTTGCTGCACCGAGCTCTGTACCAAAGGAAAGCCTTGATGTGACTTAGGGCTCTGGGTTGTGCACCTTTAGTCTCCCTTTCAGCTTTCTCTGCTTCCTGTGCTCTCACAATTATGGCCTGTTTGCTTTTTTTCCCCCTCAGACAGCACTTTCTAAAAAGAAACTCAAAGGAAAACAAAAGATTTTTGTACCCAGTCTGTCTTAACTTTGCTCAAATCACTTCTCGCAGTCAGCTAAGATGCTTTTAACATTTGTCCCATTTATAGATAATATGTGGGGGATAATAGTGACTTTTAAAGCTTCTGGTAGATTCCAATTCAGCATTTTTATCCTGCCCAACTCCATTTTTCTGTGGTTTTAACTCTCTGCTGTATTCCCCAAGCCTTACCCAAATTATAAGAGTCTAGAACCACACAGTGTTTGTAGGTATCCCCTGATCTGAGTGGCAGTCAGCTACTCATTGCCTATCTTCTTGGCGACAGGGATGGCTAGCAGATGCTTTGCTTTGTAACACTGGGTAATGAGTGTCTTTGGGACTTGCATTATCCCCGATGGCTTGTGAAATGTGTCCTTTCGGTGGCCAGTGTAAGCACACTGCTAGAGCAGTCGGCTTCATGCCTGCACATCTCATGGCACACATGCACACTAACTCCCAATGCTCACACAGTACTTGTGTAACTTTTGTAAGCTGCAGTCCTAGGAGAGTTTGTTTTTTTCTTCCCCCAAGTGACTAATTTTGATGCCGTTCAGATGGATTTTGAATGGAAGGTTTCAATGGTGGCACTTGCCCAGCGGGGTATCCACAGTGGCCTGTGTAGAAAGCAGGACACACCCTCTCTTTCTAGGGTGTTTGGACTTATAATGAGCCAGAGACAAACAAAACAACTAGAGAAAGCATAGCTTTGCTTATCTCCTGAATTTAACCCCCTCCTCCCATGGGAGGGAGGATGGCAGTGGAGGTATGATTTTTGTGATAAATATGAATCAGGCATCCTGGGATTTTGTTGACTTAGCTTGAAGTTTTTCTAGGTAAACACCAGTGTTCTTTCCATTGAGATGCTCTGTGGTTAGGGATTAAGCAGCCCTTACCACCATAGGCATTCGTTTGCTATATGAATTTGGCCTGCTTAGTATTTCCCAAGTATGTCCTGTAGTTTATAGCCTCAGTTCTTCTCAAAATAAGGTTCATGAACTACTCACACTAGGCTCACCCTGGTATTTACTGGGGTCGTTGGAGCTCTTCTGTTATCTCAGGCTTCAGTTAGACCGTCTAGTCACAGAGCCTGGAGTCTATGGTACTGTTCTCTCATTAGTCACCCGCTGCCTGTCATACTCTTCAGCGAGAGGAGATCCCCCTGTGAACATTCACTGAGCTCCCACCTTCCACTTTACATGGTTGCAACTCTTTCCCCAAGCATTCCTAGTTCCCGTGGAGTAAAGTCCCTGTCACCTTTCATATCTGTATGCTCCAGGGGCAGCATTAAGAACCCAGTACATGTTCAGTGAATGATGCTTTGGTGTCTTTCCTTGGTAACTATCCTTTGAGCTTTGAGTGTTGGAATTTTCTTATTTCACTGTGCGATATGCTTAGTCTGGCTGTGTGAGGAGCTCACACCACTGCTCTCTCCCAGAACATTTCTGTGACTTTAGCTTTAGCTATTTTCTGTGGCTTTAGCTCACGTTCATTTTCTCATTCCTAGAACATGCGCTGCTTTGATGTGGGTCCCTGGCTCTTGTATATTCTTGCATGAATCAGCTGGGCTTTTAACCGATCACAGTTTTACCTCTTTTTGTTGAGAAGTTAGATGGTGATCTCTTTTCTGTCTTGTACAGAAGTCTTTCAACACTGTTACTTGTCCCACCTCTGTTTATCCTTTGAGCCATATTGTTTACCATATATAGTTAGTTAGTTAGTTAGTTAGTTAGTTAGTTAACCCAGGCTAGGGTATTAGATGTAGAATCTGATCAGTAGATGTTCTCCTATTTGCCTAACATTGAAGAAGGATTAAAATATAAATTTGTCATTTTAGGAACTGCTTTAATTTGACATTACAGCAGCATCTCCATTGCACAACATCAAGTGTTCTTTGTTTTTCTTTTGTTACTTCAGAAAAAGAAAAATGTTTGTGAGCTTCCTAGCCTGGAGATTGACCCCTGACCTAGCAGGTGCAGAGCATGCTGTCCTACTTTAGCTATGGTACCTTATTCTGGGGTTTAATGTCCACAGTAATCCTTTCCCCAAGATTTTGAGCAGATCTTTTTGTAGGAGCAAATTTAAATTTCAAGCCAAGTGAAATATTAATATGCTTATTTTTGTTTTCTAGTCATATGAGGAGGTGTTATGCGTATTTTGCTGAGTCCAAGAGTCATTTATTGTGTTGAGAATCCAGATAGGGTGGGTTCTGTTTGTTTTAGCTCAAATGTTGAAAAGCTGATTGTAAGCCACATTTGCTTTGTGTACTTCTGAGCCTCAGAAGAAAGATGGGTACTTCCTGGACTGAAGCTGGTGAACTGCTCATCTCTTGGAGCAGGCCTTGCATAAATCAGTGCAGAGTCTCCGAAGTTATATAGGGTGGACATGTGCCAAGAAATTGGGAAGAGATGAAAGTTCAGTTCCAGGGGAGTCGTTTTGTGATGTGAGGACAAATTTGCGCCAGAAGATGAGTCATGCCTTCTGAGGGACGGGTGTTCCTAGTGATGCTGAGGCTGGCCTGGGAGCAAAGGGTTTTTCATGTTCCTACAAACACAAATAGCCATAAGACAATGGGGGTCAAAGGTATTTTCTATTACTTCCTCTGAATGCAGGAGCACAAGCCTCTACCATGCAAAGTACTCAGCTTCTTACATGCTAGAGTGTATGTAGGTTCCTTATGTCACACCTGACATGCTATAGGATCGAGTTCCCAATTAGATAGAGCACCAAGGAGCAAGGGCTTCAGTCTGAAGAGTACACAGAAGGTAAATCAAGAGAACCCTTACAGTATGCAAAACTCAGATGTTTACCAGCTGAACAATTCAAGGTGGGCTCTCAGACAGCAAGCCCAGCATGGTTTGGGAAGCAGTCTTAGGAAACAGAAAGCACACACTGCTGGTTTTACCCATGCTGCTCTGTTGGAGTTAAGTAGCAGCCATGCTTCTCTTATTCTCCCCCAGTGTAGAAGGTTTTTAATTAAGCATCAGAAAAAAGTGATTTAGATAGTAAATGTAATTAGCTACTAAAAAGAAAGCAGACTGTTTCTACCAGTCTATGAGAAAGCAGATGTTCCGAGAGCAGAAATAGGACAGTTGGGGGAGGAAGAGAGACAGCAGGGGAAAGGGCAAGGTAAAAGGTACAGTATACAATGTATATGAAAATGCTATAGGTTAATATATGAACTAAAAATTGTAATAGTAAGGAAATAGTAAATGAAGTATACAATGAAATAGATAAAAATAAAATAGCTAAAAGTGGAAATTCTTGAAAGTGTAAATATTAAAATAAATTTAACGAACAAAAACTAGGAAAGAATAACCAATTTGATTCAACAAAACTTAAAAATCAGTGCATGCCAAAAGGCATACACTAGTTAACAGTAGGAAAACTTAAGAGAGTTTTTACAAATCTAATAATGCAGATTGATTCACAGGGCTCCTCAGACTGTTGAGTGGAAACTTTTTAGAAAAATGGGCAAAGCATATATATCTTTGAAAGGCACTTCGTGCATATCCTTCCATTTGTAAATAGTTGTGCTTCACTGAGAGGTTTAGACAGACCAAAGATGGCCAGACGAGCAGCATTGGTCTGTCTGCAGCATTGGGAGGACTTGCACACTGGACATGACTGACAGGGTTTAGGGAAGAGGAGGAACCTCAGTTGGTTTGTTTGTTTGTTTTAAAGCTATAGTTTTTCTTTTAAAAACTTGCACCATGTATTCAAATTTAAATTATACACATTCTTTATTCTATCAGTGATAGTTTGGAAAATACAAGTTCATTTGAAAAACTTTTGAGACCCTTTGTGTTATGGAATCCAGAGATTTTTCAGATGACACAAAATACTACCTGTGTAGTTTAGCTTTTCCCACACCATCAACAGGACTTGGAGGCTGATAGACAGCACATTTTGGTTTCTGGAGAACATTCATGTCTTTGGTACCGGTTGAGTCATTACAGCAGAGCTTTTAGGTTTCGTTTCTTTGGGGTCTGTTAGATGTCAGAATTTCGGCTATACCACAGCCTTGGCATTATAATTGAAATTATCAATACGCCAAGTGTGGATGTGAACCAAACTATCCTCAGTGGAGGATGGAATTGGAGAGAAGTAGAAGTTCATAACTTGTTCCTAACCCATTCTTTATATGCTTCTAGCATTTGTCATGAACATGAGCAGCTTTGCTTATGGAAGCACATCCAGTGAGTGGTCTCAGTACTGGCGGTCTGGCAACTGTCCACTGAGGCCACCTGAGCCCTTATGGATGTTACCTTTCAGAACGGATACAGGGCGAGGACTAAGCTTAAAAAGCTTGTCTTAAAAAGTGGCCATGGAGGAGGACTGCTTATTGGCTTGCTCTCCATGGAGTAGAACACAGGACCACTAGCTCTGGTTAGCTGGTTCTTCCCCCATCAGTCACTAATTAAGCAAATGCCCTACAAGCTTACATATCCCCTGGTCTTATGGAGACATTTTCTCAGATGATACTCTCTCCTATCTAATGACTAGCTCTTGTCAAGTTAGCATGAAATTATCCAGCACAGACAATAATACATTTGCACACTGTGTTGTTGCCTGGATTAAAGAGGAAAGGGCAGAAATACTGATTGCCCTGTTCCCTCAGTCCCAGTTTTAAAGGTACCCTTTCCTCTCAGCAGCTTATTAGTATGTCTCTGAAACCGCAGAAGGGAACATGTAGATTAAAAACGTGCACCAACGCATGACACTCTAGATGTTTTAGCACTTTGGACATCTCGTGTCCTACTTCAGTGCTTTTGTGATGTCCATAGAGTAAGGGGGTGCAACTCTGGACCTGCCATCAACCTGACCTGTAGTGCTATCAATAGCTTCATTCCACTGTTTTGTCCCTGATTTCACTTTGCACCTGTCAGGTGAGGTCCCATTCCTAACAAGCCAAAATGTACTTTGTTATACATGGGGCTTTTATGGTATCCAGTTTGAAGGGGACTTCAAGTGTTGCTTGTGACAAACCATAATTAGTTACAAGTCTCTAGTCTAGTCTCTGAAAATTTTGGAGTCTGTCCAGTGCCCAGACTTTCCAATGCCAGTACTGCAAAGCAAAACTGTGCCTCGGAGCTTTGGGGTAACTCAAATGGTCTGAACTGCTACAGTGCCCATTACTGTCTGCTCAGTGTACCGCTGTAACACTGCTTCATGAACATCACTGTAACGATTAGAATTACTCTGTATTAGTCTCTGTTAGGAATAAGGCCACTGCTGGTGATTTGTGTTGGTTATTTCAACTCTGCCGCACTGGACTGTTGGTGTGTCTGTGAAGTGTTTGTGAGTGATCGAGCTGCCACTGCTGACCTGTGAACAGACAACACAGAAGCTGCTCTAAAGAACTTTTCTAAATAGGTACACACACACACACACACACACACACACACACACTCCAATACTTTCTTTCCCTCTACCTATGGTGGATGGTGAATTGAAGTACTAGTTTGAAATAGGATTTTAAAAATTATTTGGCCAAATGTCCATGTTTAAATTTTTTCCTGCTTTATTCTACATCCATGAGTATGAATTTATTTCCAAAGTTATTCTGACCAAAATCAGAAGAAAATAAAATTTTGACAAAATTGGGAGAGAATAAAGTCAATTACACAATACTACCCTTTCCCTGTATAATTTCAAACAGGAAATATCAAAGGGTATTAGATATGTATGATGACAGTGTATTATCTTTTTAAAGGAAAAAAATTCACCTAAAATTTTGATTTATTAAATGCCCTATTTAATGTTTTCTATAAAATCATAGCTGTAAAGATACATTGTTAGTGTTCTATATTGAGTATGTACAAGAAGGAAAAGCAGGAGTGACCAATAAATGAAGAAGAGATGAGCAGCCCCCTCCCATGAGGAAAAAAAGTCATGCATCCTAACCAATCAATAAGAAATGCATTATGTAGATTATAAAGAACTTATTGACATACAGATGCTGAGAATATAGCAATTGAGGAAATGGCAACGTGGCCTTAACTGTTAAATGGAAAATGTGTTCATTTTCCTGTTAAATCCATTACTATAGGTAATACTTAATAAAACCATGCAGAGGCATATCATAGCTGTCCACTTTGAATTGTCTTAAAAAACCCAAACATACTTCAGTGGAGGAACTGATTAAGTCAACTGTTATAAATTGTATAAACATCCTGTACCATTTAAACTTGTTCAGATCTTGCTATTTTCAAATGATTGCATACTCGAATGCTTTCAAATTATATATGAAATGGAAAGGTCAAAGTGCCATCTGTGGGGAAAAACAATTTTATATACATAATTACATGTGCAGATATATTTTCTGGAAAGAAAGTTTAAAAACATGGGGATTAGAAAGGATAAGATTTACTTTCACTTTATACTTCTGGACCCTGACTTTCTAGCTTTTGCCCTTAAACACTGACAACTTTTTTTTGCATAAAACTATATGAATTTATTTTTTTGTCAGTACTTGATTTTTTTTAAAGGTTTGATAAGGATGCATTGAAAACTTAATTAGTTACAATGAGCATAAAGTACATATAAAACAAAATGTAACATGGAAATAGTCAAAGTTTTCTTGGTGTGTAAAGATTAAAACATAAAGATTTTTAAATACCAAGGATTGCCACAAGGCTGCATTCTTAGGTCTTGAATTTTTAATGATTTAAGGTCTAGGTGTACCACACTCTGAGAGGGTGCTATATACTTATTTTTTCCCTAAGAAGGGCTGAGGCTTCCACATTTTGGCCATTCATCTTTTTGAGCTTCATATGGTCTATGAACTGTTTCTTGGGTATTCAGAGCTTTCTGGGGCTAGTATCCAATTATCAGTGACTGCATATTATATCTGTTCTTTTGTGGCTGAGTTACCTTATTCAAGATAATAGTCTCTAGTTCCATCCATTTGCCTAGGAATTTTGTAAAGATGTTTTTGGGGACCTCCAAAGGGTTCTAAGATCCTCTCATTAAATCCCAAGGTCAAAGCTATTTTTTTTTTTTTTTTTTTTTTTTTTTTTTTTTTTTTTTTTTACAATTCTGGGATTCCAGAAGGGAAACTGGAAAGGGGATAACATTTGAAATGTAATTAAAGAAAATATCCAATTAAAAAAAAAGATTTAATGGATTGAAGTATAATATTAAAAACAACTAAAAATGGTAATTCAGTTAATTATTTGCCTATTTTGTCAATTTAAGTTACTAATAGATCTGTATTCATGCATTCAATAAGATAACTGTTATTAAAAATGATGGTAACTTTTTGACCTTGTTCAGTAGTACACTATCAGCTTTCTATGCTGAATAAAAATTTACATTTCTTATAGACTACAGCTTAATAATATTATCATAAATTTTAGTGAGTAGGTCATGTGATCATCCGTCTGCACTTGGCAGGGTGTGAAGTGCCAACTATTAGGCTAGACAGTCTTTATAAGAATTCACTGTTTCTCATCTCATATGAGTCGATGTCCAGAGTGTAAATGTTGAGTACATAGAGAGGCAGACATTAAAGACAGCAACTGCAGTTGCCTAAATGACAGAGAAAATAAAAGGACCGTAACAAAGCAGGTGGAAGGGCTTATTTAGTTTTTGATGGAAGAGGTAGGATGGCTCAGAGCAGGGACAGGTTGTGATGGAACGGAACAAGCCGTTCGTGGAGCAGTGAGTCCAAGGAAGACAAGTGTAGGACAGGAATAAGATGAATAATAGACTGGTCGTGCGTGCCCGTCTGAAGTGGGAGAAGAAATGGAGGCTAAGATGCTCATAAGGAGGAAGACGGTTAAGGAGAGTTCAGAAGGGCGCAGGGAAGGAAACATCATTGGAATGAACTGACAGATCTTCAGAAAGGGCGGTGGGCAGCAGCAGCAAGTGCTGTGTTCAGGTGGGGGATGATGGGAACTGGTTCCTAAACCTGACCCTACAGAGCCTGGGGCATCTAGGAAATTGACTTTGATAGTTTGTTCTCCTGAGTTGGGGTTGGAGGTGAGAGGCACAAATTTTGGACTTGGAGACACCAGGAAGCCTTGTTTCCCAGATTTTCTTGCCTGGGTTCGTTCCCAGGATCATTTACATAAAAACATTGACCATAGAACTTACCACTTCACCCAACTTTAAAGCATCAAGTCTTGCTGAATGCTCTTACCTTTTAGGTAAAACACTGCCCTTGGACTCAAACTTACTCTCTGGCTTTTCTACTCCCTAAGCCTTGAAGGGCCGAGGTCTGCCTCAGTCAGACCAGGGAGCTGAGCAGGATTATCCTCAAGGCTGTGCTGTGCATTTGTGACATTTGTTTCTTGTATTGCGATAGATTCACCAAATTGAAGAGCCTTAACCTTTCCAATAACCACCTCGGAGCCTTCCCGTCAGCAGTCTGCAGCATTCCAACCCTAGCAGAGCTGAATGTATCTTGCAATGCCCTGCGAGAAGTCCCAGCAGCTGTTGGAGCTATGCAGAAGTGAGTACTTTAAACCACTGGGGCTATCTGTAGAAAGCTCTGTGGAACTTGAACATCATATTGATTAATTTGTTATGTTTACTGAGGAAGTATTTGCCTTAGACCTAGCAGTAAGTCACTGTGTGGTCTGTGTAGAGTTCACATGTTAAAAATTTAGAGTCTCAGAGTTGTGTAAAAATTAAACTAAAGTTTTTTGTGAATGATTTTTTCATTTTCTGAGTTACTGAATTTTAAGTTTTAGATATTAATTTTAAGAAAAAAGGTAACAATGAATATTGGGGCTGGCTTGTATTGCAGTTAGCACATTTCCCCATGTATGCCTTTGCAAGTTGAGGAGATCAGTAACATTTCCCATTTTAATAGACTTCAAGGTTCTTAGTTCTCTTCTTTTCCCTCGTTGTCCATTGTTACCTTCTACCTTCTCTTTATGCATTTCTACAGTGATATGATCTTCATGAACTTGTATGTTGATAGTGAAATTCAAAACTGTTTACTCTTGTGTATAATTGTTATGTCTTCTTTGATAGCTTGCAGACGTTTTTGCTGGATGGAAATTTTCTCCAGTCCCTTCCTGCTGAGTTGGAGAACATGCACCAGCTCAGCTATCTGGGTCTTTCCTTTAATGAATTCACTGACATTCCAGAGGTATTGGAGAAGCTGACTGCTGTGGAGAAACTGTGTATGGCTGGAAACTGTATGGAGACCCTTAGACTACAGGCCTTAAGAAGAATGCCTCATATTAAACATGTGGACCTAAGGTAACCAACCTTTCAGAAGTAGATCCTGCTTGAGGGACTGGCTGTATTGTGGAGTGAGTTAGCCAAACTGTCTGGCTAGTACTAGTACCAGAAGGAAGAGATGACTAATTATAAGGTTTCAAGCTTACACTGAAAAATCCTACTGTTGACCAACTCTGTCTCACCTCTTGGCTCTGTCTCACGTTGGTTCTGTAAACTTGAGTTCAGTTGGAATTTGCATGGATCTGTAGGAGCACTGGGGTAGGGAACTGTTTATGTTGACTGGAAGTCATCAAGCACACAGTGGACCTTGTTCATAGTCTTTCTCATCACCTCACCTGAGGCATGTGATACTGCAGAGCATCTCTTGGTTTGTTGTTGTCGGTTTGTTTTTCTTTTTGTATTTTTTTTTTTTTGTTTTTTTTCTCTTGGCTTCCTTAATTTAAGTTAAATTGGTTTAAATTTCTTCTATATTCATTCAAGTGGCTCTGAGCTTAGCTTATCATTCCTCACAAAAATATAGATTCTATAATTTCCTCTCAGGTCCAAATTTAGCTGCCCCCTCAACTCAGAGACCACATTAAAACCCAACAAGAATCTTCTGCCTCAGACTTTGCTTCCAGTGACTGCTTAGTCATTATTCTTTGGGTAGGTAAGGTCCTATCAATTTTTAATCATAGAGAAATATTATACAAGAAGGATCTGGTTTTAGATTTCCTTAGAGATTTATTTATTTTATTTGTATGCATGTGGGTATATACCTGGTGCCCACTGATAGTAGAAGAAGGTGTCAAGTCTGCTGGAACTGGAGTAATGGACATTGTGAGCTGCTGTGTGGGTACTAGGAACAAAATTCCAGTCCTCAAAGGCAAGCAAGTGCTTTTAACAGTTGAGCCATCTCTAGATGCCCAAAGAGATGCCTTTTTAAAATGACTTTATTGATTTACATTCCAGCTGTTGCCCCCTCTCACAGTCCTCGATCTCACATTTTTCAATCCCATTCGTCCTCCCCCTTTGCCACCAAGAGGGTACTCCCACACACATCAGGCATCGCCCTTACCTGGGACCTCACTTCTCTTGAGGATTAGGCATATCTTCGCCCACTGAGGCCAGACCAGGTAGTCCCTTGCTATATATGTTCCAGGACGGGGAGGCATGTATGCTGTCTGTTGGTGGCTCAGTCTCTGGAAGCTCCCAGGGGTCAGGGTTAATTGAAACTACTGGTCTTCCTATGAGCTTGCCCTCTCCTTCAGCTTCTTCAATCCTTCCCCCAATTCAACCATCAGGGTCCCCAACTGTATTTCAATGGTTGGGTATAAATAATCTCCCCACTGTTGGACATTTTGGCTAGAGTCTCTCCCATTGAGTCCTGAGAGTCTCTAACCTCTCAGGTCTGTGGGACTTTCTAGAGGGTTTCCCCACCTCCCAAACACAGAGGTTGCATGTTTTCATTTATTCTTCTGGCCCTCTGAACTTCTCTCATGTCTCCTCCCCACCCCCATACCTGATCTTATTCCCCCTTTTCCCTTCCCCTCCCTTACCCCGGTCTCTTACCCCCTCTGCCTCCTATGATTATTTTCTCCCTTCTTTTAAATGTGATTGAAATACCCTCATTTGGGCCACCCTGCTTGTTAAACTTCTTATGGTCTGTGGGTTGTTTCCTAGGTATTCTGTATTTTAGCTAAAATCCACTTAACACTGAGTACATATCATGCATGTCCTTTTGGGTCTGGGTCACCTCACTCAGGATGATAGTTTCCAGTTCCATCATCCCTTTTACTGCAAAACTCATGATGTTAAATAGTATTCCATTTTATAAATGAACCACACTTTTTGTATCCATTCTTCAGCTGAGGAATATCTGGGTTCTTTCCAGCTTCTGGCTATTACAAATAAGGCTGCTGTGAACATAATGGAGTATGTGTCCTTGTGGTATAGTAGATCATCTTTTGGGTATATGCCCAGGAGTAGTATAGCTGGATCTTCAGGTAGAGCTATTTCCAATTTTTTGTGGAACTGCCAGATTGATTTCCAGAGTGGATGTACCAGTTTGTAGTCCCACCAACAATGGAGGAGTGTTATTCTTTCTCCACATCCTCCTCAGCATCTGCTGTCACCTGATCTTAGCCATTCTGATTGGTGTAAGGTAGAATCTCAGGGTCATTGTGATTTGCATTTCCTTGATGACTAAAGACTTAGAAAAATGGCTTTAATTGCTTCTTGGCCATTTGAGATTACTCTATGGTGAATTCTCTGTTTAGCTTTCTACCCAATTTTTTTTTATATTGGATTGTTTAATTAGGTTAATTGGGTTTTATGGATGTAAATTTTTGAATTCTTTATATATTTTGGGTATTAGCCTTCTATCAGATGTACTGTTAGTGAAGATCTTTTTCCAATCTTTAGGTTGTTCTAGTGACATTGTTTTTTTGCCTTAGAAAAGCTTTTCAGTTTCATGAGGTCTCATTTGTCAATTGTTGATCTTAGGACCTGAGCCATTGGTGTTCTGTTCAGGAAATTTCCCCCTGTGCCAAGGAGTTAAGGCTCTGTCCCATTTTCTCTTCTGTTAGATTCTGTGTATCTGGTTTCATGTTGAGGACCTTGGTCCACTTGTACTTAACCTTTTTGCAAAGTGATAAATGTGGATCTATTTTCATTCCTCTACAAGCAGACTACCAGTTAGACCAGATATTTTCTTTTTGCCACTGTTTGGTTTGGCTTCTTTGTCAAAGATCAAGTGTCCATAGGTGTATAGGTTTATTTTCTGGGTCTTCAATTCTATTCTATTGATCAACTTGTCTGTCTCTGTACCAATACCATTCAATTTCTATCACTATTGCTCTATAGAACAGCTTGAGGTCAGGGATGGTGATTCTCCCAAAAGTTTTTTTATTGTTGAGAATTATGTTTGCTATCCTGGATTTTTTGTTTTTTCATATGAAGTTGAGAATTGCTCTTTCCATGTCTGTGAAAAATTGTGTTGGAATTTTGATGGGGATTACATTGAATCTGTAGATTGCTGTGGATAAGATGGCCATTTTCACTATGTCAATCCTGCTGATCCAAAAGCATGGGAGATGTTTTCATTTTCTGAGGTCTTCTTCGATTTTTTTCTTCATGGACTTGAAGTTCACTTGCATGGTTAGAGTTACACAAAGAGATTTTATATTATTTGTGGCTATTATAAAGGATTTTGTTTCCATAGTTCCTTTCTCAGCTCATTTATGATTTGTATAAAGGAAGACTACTGATTTGTTTGAGTTAATTTTATATCCAGCCACTTTTCTGAAGTTATCAGCTGTAGAAGTTCTCTGGTAGAATTTTTGGCATTGCTTATGTATACAATTATGTCATCTGTAAATATTGATACTTTGACTTCTTCTTTTCCAATTTTGTATCTCTTTGATCTCCTTTTATTGTCTAATTGCTCTAGCTAAAACTTTAAGTACTATATTGAATAGATAGGGAAAGAGTTGGCAGCCTTGTCTTGTCCCTGCTTTTAGTGGAATTGCTTCTATTTTCTCTCCATTTAATTTGCTGTTGGCTGTTGCTTTGCTATTCATTGCTTTTATTATGTTTAGCTATGTCATGCCATGAATTCCTGACCTATCCAAGACTTTAACATCAAGGGGTGTTGTATTTTGTCTACAGATCAGGTTACTTTTTTTTAATGAGATACCACATACTGACATTAAATTAAGATCAGGCATTTAATTCATCTAAACAGTCCTATAACTCATAAAGAAATAAAAGTAAGCCTTAAAAACCTTCCAACCAAAAAAAGCCCAGGGCCAGATGGTTTTAGTGCAGAATTCTATCAAACCTTCAAAGAAGATCTAATACGAATACCCTTAAACTATGCCAATAATCTTCAAACTATTCCACAAAATAGAAACAGAAGGAACACTACCCAATTTATTCTATGAAACCACAGTTACTTTGATACCTAAACCACGCCAAGAACCAACAAAGAAAGGGAACTTCAGGGCAATTTTACTTACGAATATCAATGTAAAAATGCTCAATAAAATTCTCAAAAAACAGGAATGCAGGGATGGTTCAATATATGAAGATCCATCAACATAATATACCATGTAAACAAGAAAATGCTTTTAAAATTTTATCTTTAAAAATCAAAACAAGCAAGCAAACAAAAACCTAAAAAACACAAGAGCATCTATAGATTCATGAATTTAACTTCTTACAGAACAGTTTACTGGGGTGAGAGTCTTTAATGCTAACTCTCTCAGCTTAACCAGACTTTTATATCTGCTTATTAGCCATTGTAAATCTTGAGCTATTTGACTTCTATGCCTCCATTTCTCATCTACAAATTATACTTAATAATGGAACCCACTTCATAGAGTTGTGGAGTGAATTAAGTTAAACTGCTCAGCTGTCTTTCTTGGTGTCTTTAATGATTGTGGAAGGTGGGTCTGTCTTTGCTGAATTACTCACTTTCCTCCCTTGCTACAGAAGAAGGTTGCATTTGGTCCCTTCTTCTCCCATATGTGGCTTGGCCTGTGGACCATTCACACTAAAGCAGGCAGGCTCTCCTAACTCTGGGCTATTAATGTTGTGCAGGGCTAGAACTCTTAATTTGCCAAACATAAATGGTTGTGATTAATTTGAGCCTGAGAACTTTGCAGAATAGGACAGGGATCAATAGTTTGCCCAGTTAAATTTATGTGCAAACATAATGTTATTTAACTTTGAATTTTTTGTATAGATAATTTCATATTTCATAATTTATGGTTTTTTACCCTCAGTGACTTAATGGCATAGGTTTGTTAGACCCAGAAATGATGGGCACAGACCTCAGGTAACAAGCTTGAGATAGTTTCAGAATTTAGTGGTATATGTGTCAAAGGAGTCTTTTTCTTTTTCTTTTTTTTTTTTTTTTTTTTTTTTTGAAGGAGCTTACAAATAAGATTGACCTACTGTGTCTGGAGGTAACAATCTTTAGGAATAGCTTTGTGAAGTCCTGGGCTTGACCATTCTAACTTGAGTCTTGTCTTTTTGGATGACATTAGGTAGATAAAATTTACCAGAGGGGACTCTGGGCATTTTGCAAATACTGAGTGCATAGATAACTGCTTCCTTCTGGGTTGCTGTGCTAAAGCAGAGAGGAGAATGTAGCCTGTCTTGCAGTTCTGTTCTGGTGCTTCAGTTGAACCTAGTGAGTAACTTGTGGCATTATCGATTTCCTCTGAGCAAGCAGCTGATTTTGGTTTGTTTGTTTTTAGTTTTTGGTTTTTTGAGACAGGGTTTCTCTGTGTAGTCTTCTAGCTGTCCTGGAACTCTCTTTGTAGACCAGAGTGGCCTCAAACTCACAGTGACTGCAAAGAGCTGATTGTATTGCATTTCTGTCCTAAAGAAATGTTATGTCAGACTTAAACCATCACCTTTTCTCTTATCCATTCCCCTACATTGACATCTTTCAATCTAAGTGTCCTCTTTTGTAGCACTAATTGCACCAGCCCCTGACGTAACTGGTCCCAGTTCTCTCTCTTAGCTGGCTTTTCTCTCTGAATTTTAACTTGGGTGGTGTGTGCTCATAACTCCATCTTTTTGATCATCTTGATTTTAATCATTCCTTAATCTTTCCTTAGCTCTTTGTCTTCTTGGGACTAATTTCTCTTCAGCTGCCAGCTGGAAAATGTATCCTAGCTTTCCCTTACTCTCCTGTGCCCATGAAGCACAGCCCGAGTTTTCCTAGCTCTGTTGTTTGCTCTCAGCCCCCTAACATACAAGTCTTTTGTAAGTGTGGCTCTGTCTCTGTCTTAGAGCTGCCTCCATGTGTCCTCCAACACAGGCTGGGAAGCCTTTCTTTTCTACTTTTCCATAATGAGATAGAAACTCATATTTTAGAAATATGTAGTAATTTGACATCAGTACTGTATTCAAGCACTTTATGTATGACAGAATGATTACAGAAAAACAGCTGGAGTATTAGATTTGCATAGCAAGTCACATGCTGTAGAAGCTGTGTGCTGGTGTGTACTGTGGTGACTTAGAAAGAAGACCCCTTGGCATGGCCTGTTAAGTAATACCCTTACTTATCCTCGATCCCCCATGTTAGCATTTAGTAGGTAAAACCCTTGAAAAATATTCTAACTGAGCAGTACATGGGCATAGCCAGCCATGTTACTACTCTTCCCTCTTAGTCTGTAGTATTCGTGAAAGACACCACGTTCCTGCCTGTGGTTCAGATGCCACAGTGCCACTTCCTGTGACCCGCTTTTCTCTTTTTTCCATACCCTTTAGAGCCAGATGAGGAGTTTCCTTTTCAGTGGCTTCTGCTTTGTTGGGTTTTCTCACAGCACTGAGAGTTCTCCTATGGAATGCTGCACAGCACTCCATCTTATTACTGTTCAGTATAAAGGCGGAGGTCATCACCCTTGTCATCACCACGACCTCAGCCCTTCACAGTGTACACAGAGCTGGGACACAGAGATTTCTTTCGTTTTCTTAACTCTTTTTCAAACAAGGATGCTGTTCTCGTTTCACAGATGATCGTTAGGCAACTGCTGCTCAAGGTTCTCCACCTGGAGCTGGTCTTCCACACAAAGCGTATCACCTTCCCTATCCTGCTAGGGTTCGTTTACTGCTTCCCATTAACACACTTCTTACCTCGTTACTACCCATAGAGTGACTGTGAGTGGGCTGCTGCTTGCAATGAAGATGACAGTGCCATTATGTTTTTTCAAAGTGTGAGGCAGTGGAGAACAGGAAACATTCTTTAAATTCTTTCTGTCCTCTTCTCTCAAAGATGAGGCATGTTTTTTAATCACTGTGCACGTTCTGACAGTCTAGTGAACATTTGGAAATAGGCAACGTTCTGGGTTAGGGCCAAATTCTGATTTTTACAACCCAGAACAAGAAAAGGAGCCAAACTATCACTTTGGGGACATTTGAAGACACCATGTGCTACACTTGCTATTGACAAATCCTCACTTGGAGCTGTCACTCGCTATTGTTTCACTCGATGGCTTTACTATATGTTTTATCAGTTCATAGATGTAGCTTTGTTTTGTTTTTTAAAGGGTGGGCATTGCAGAGAATGTCTAGTCTCAAACTCTGTCTATAATACCAGCACCCTAATCCAGTACACAAGCTCGGTGCTTTCTCAACTACGGAGAGATGTCTCTTTCCAAACCTTGGTACTAAGAGGTGACAAACATTGTTATCTATTCTCAAAGTGGAAAAATAAACCTATATTTGTTCTATTAGATTCCTATCTTCCTTCTTGATCCATCACTGCTTGTCACTGGCACCTCACCTGCAACTGCTTCATTCAGTTAAACAACTAGTTGTCAGGACGAATGATTCTTTCCTATGTTCAATGTGTTCCAGATTGTCGGTCCCCACTGATGCCCTTTATTTTATGATTTCTCAGTGACTCCTGGATGCCAGCACTTAGTGCCTTCTGTACTTTCCTCTTTGAGTAGTATTCCATGTATGGAGATACCTTTGCCTATTCGTCCTGATCCTGAGAATCAAGATTCTCTGTTCCTACATTCCATCTCTGGTGCTCCCATTCAATACATGACTTGAAGTCATTGTCCTTGACTTTGTTCTTTGTGATTACCCATATATTTTCCATCATCCCATCTCCCCCTTTCGGGAGCCAGTGTAGTTGCAGTGCATCTCTGATAGTTCTGGGCTTGTGTCTGATGTTTTATAGTGTCTTTTTTTTTTTTTTTAAATAAGTACATTAAATGGATATTTTTTCTCTTCTCTTGAAGTGAATTAGGTAAAGTCAATATACTTTTTCTTCTTCCAGTCTTTATGGCCTAAATTGTTTTTCAAAATATACCATAAAGGCTCAGGCCTCTTAGAATTGTCGCCAAAAATATCTCATAAATGTTGCCAGTTATACAAGGCCAGATGCATGAGGAACTGTGGTGCACTGGGACATGAGTCCTTCCTCATCACTGAACACTGTTTGGAGTAGTGTTGGAGTTAAATAGCTTATATTTCTGTCCTTCCTCCTTAAGACTGAACATACTCAGAAAACTTATAGCTGACGAAGTGGACTTTGTGCAACACGTCACTCAGCTTGACCTTCGAGACAATAAACTTGGTGATCTAGATGCTATGATCTTCAACAACATCGAAGTTCTGCATTGTGAGAGGAATCAGCTGGTGACACTGAACATTTGTGGCTATTTTCTAAAAGCACTCTATGCTTCTTCTAATGGTAAGTAGCACACTCCACCCCAGCCGGTCTGTTTACCCAGCACCGTCAGCCATGGCTTACCGACACTCTTACCTCATCTCTTAAATAAGTGTCAAATCCTTTCTAGATAAAAGGCATAAAAGAAAGATGTTGGCTTGGTATTTACTTAAATCAGAAGGAAAGATTTTATTGTTCCTTTCTTGTTTTTAATTTATCATGATAAATTGTTTCCACTGGTCATTTGTTTCTTCTGATTAACATAAGGGGCAAAGTAAAATGTTCCACTGGCTACTTGATTAAATACTAGATAGAGGGTAGAAGCAAAATCCACTGTAGGGATTGGGAAAAGATCTTTACTAATCCTACATCTGACAGAGGGCTAGACTCCAATATATACAAAGAACTCAAGAAATGAAACTCTAGAGAATCAAATAATCCTATTAAAAAATGAGGTACAGAGCTAAACAAAGAATTCTCAACTGAGGAATATTGAATGACTGAGAAGCACCTAAAGAAATGCTCAATATCCCTAGTCATCAGGGAAATGCAAATCAAAACAACCCTGAAATTCTACATTCATGAAAACATACATGAAATATCAGTCAGAATGGCTAAGATCAAATCTCAGGTGACAGCAGATGCTGGTGAGGATGTGGAGAAAGAAGAACACTTCTCCTCTGTTGGTGAGATTGTAAACTGGTACAACCACTCTGGAAATCAATTTGGCGGTTCCTCAGAAAATTGGACCTAGTACTACCTGAGGACCCAGCTATACCACTCCTGTGCATATACCCAAAAGAAGTTCCAACATCTAACAAGGAAACATGTTTCACCATGTTCATAGCAGCCTTGTTTATAATAGCCAGAAGCTGGAAAGAACCCAGATGTCCTTCAACATAGGAATGGATACAGAAATTGTGGTACATATACACAATGGAGTACTACTCGGCTATTAAAAACAATGACAATGAAATTCCTAGGCAAATGGATGGAACTTGAAGCTATCATTCTGAGTGAGGTAACCCAGTCACAAAAGAACACTCAGTGTATGTACTCATTTATAAGTGGATACTAGCCCAAATAGCTTGAATACCCAAGAAACAATTAACAGACCTTATGGAGCTCAAAGAGAAGGGAGACCAGAAGGTAGGAGCCTCAGTCCTTCTTAGAAGGGAGAACAAAATGCTCATGGAAAGAAATAAAGGGACAAATAGTGGAGCAGGGATTGGAGAAAAGATTATCCAGAGACTGCCTTACCTGGGGATCTACCCCATATGCAGCCACTAAACCCAAGCACTATTGCTGATGCCAAGTAGTGATTACTGGCAGGAACTAGATATGGATGCCTCCTCAGAGGTTCTGCCAGAGTCATACTGATACAGAGGAGGGTACTAACCATCAGACTGAACACGAGGGCCCCAATGAAGGAGCTGGAGAAAGGGCTGAAGGAGCTGAAAGGGTCTGCAACCCCATGGGAAGAACAAATGATCAACTAACCAAAGCCACCACAGCTCCTAGGGACTAAAACACCAACCAATGAGCACACATGGAGAGGCCCGTGGCCCAAGGTGCATATGTATGCAGCAGAGGATGGCATTTTCTGACATCAATGGGAGGAAAGGCCTTTGGAAGGCTTGTTTTCCCAGTGTAGGAGAACCCCAAGGTGCTGAGGTGGGAGAGGAAGCACCTTTATGGAGACAATGGGAGGGGGAGGGGGATGAGATTGGGGGAAAGGGATAACACCTGAAATGTAAATGTAGAGAATATTCAATTAAAAAACCCCTATATTCTAATGTCAAAAAGAAGAGGAGAAAAAGAAGGAGGAGGAGGAGGAGGAGGAAGAGGAGGGGGGGAGGAGGAGAAGGAGGAGGAGGAGGAGGAGGAAGAAGGAGAAGGAGAAGAAGAAGGAGAAGAAGAAGAAAGTCCACTGTAGGCTCCATTTAAAACCTGCAATTTCATGATTTATTGACAATGGGGTTACTTGGAGATAAACCTGAACTAAGTATCCACTGGAATACCAATAGCAAGATTCTTAGCTATCTCATAAGACTGCTTATTTTCGGGTAATTCCTTAATCAAGGAATTATGGTGTGGAGCCTGATTTTGAGATTCTGAACACAGTATAATAATTCATAAGGATGTGGGAGAGATCTTTAGGACGATAGAGTGATGCTTAGAAACGTAACATGAGAGAGTGCACTAGGCAAGACACACTGAAGAGAGAGTACAACAATAATGCACGCCACCAGCTGTGCAGGCATCTAAGGTGGGCTTCGTGTGAGCTGAGGGAGCCTGGGCCTGCTCTGTAAGTGGGATTGAAGAGCTGGTACTGAGAGTGCTGCTGTAAGCCTCTCACAGCTGGGACCAGAGTGGGCACTAGATAAGGACAGAACGTATGAGCAAAGAGAGCAGGACTTTCAGAAACTACTCTGCCCAAGGGACAGAGCTCCAGACAGCGGTGTCACATTCATAAAGTTCAGAAGACCTTGTGGTTTGATTCGTGGAACTCATCTGTTGCTCTCCAGAGTATGCTGCTTCAGTTGTGAGGGACCCAAAGCAAGGATCATTTAAGTAACTTTTGAGGTACAGTTTAGTACACATAACACCGAGAAACCACATAAACTAATAGGAACAGAGAGTGAATGTCTTACAATTGCATACAAGATGTCTTTGTTCTCCCACAATTGTAACATTACAGAAGAAAATGCATTGCACTTCTTAACGTAGAGGAGAACAAAGAGCCATGTGGATAGTAGTAATGTACTTATGTTTTTCCTCCTAGAACTTGTTCACCTTGATGTCTACCCAGTTCCAAATTATCTGTCTTACATGGATGTCTCAAGGTAAGAAGACAGCATCCCATAGAAATGTTGGCTCTTCTGAGAATTCTTTAGATGATTCTATCCAAACCTATGGCAATGTTTTTAATAGACTTTGAAGGAAAGTAATCTTAAGTTATTTTAAAATAGTAAAGATCAAACTTAATTTAAAATTTCATCTTTAAAAAATGCAACCAACTGCCTTTTGGATGCCATCTTTTTGGTTTTCTTCCTAAACTGGGATTCAAACTCAATACCTCATCCAAGCTAAGCAAGCCCCTACCACTGAGGAAGAGGCCCCAGCTCTAGAACCAATTTGGACCTTACGTTAAGCCTGAAAGATTGGAGACCAGTGTGGCGTGAAGGTCCAGTCACCCTTAAGTATATTAACTGCACCTTGTGTTTTTCTCTGAGATTCTTTGTCACTTTGTTCACATCGACCTGCCAAGACTTCCGGAAGTTGCTGGGCTCTTAGTTTGTTTTAGGTAGGCAGACCCTCTGACTTTTAAGTAGCTTCCCTTTTGCAGTGGGAAACTATCTGTTGCAGTGCCTAAAAATAAAAAGATAGATTCTCTTCCCTTATGACATAAAGGCTAGTCATCTGTGACTACAGCATGCATTTATACAAGTGAAACTTCACTAATTTCAATATACTAAAATTGAAAGTCAATTTAAGGAAATACCCAAAATTTCAAAACACATGGGGCTCTGGGGCTCTGAAGATGCCACCTCCTGAGACATTTGAGGGTGTGACTGCATCCTTAGGATTCCACTGGCACTGTGAGTTGTAAAGCACACAAGCTTACATTGTGAAAGTATATACATGTAGCTATTTTAATGATAAGCACCTTTTCAGTTTGTTAGATATTTAAAGAATTATTCCAATTGTAACTTTATTATCACTTAGATATAAAGTTCCTTGGAGTGTTTAATGAAATTTCTAAAAAAAATTTCTACAGTTTTATTTAATTAAATTTAGACATTACTTAAGTTCTTTGGGTATGCCCCCCCCCCCCAGCCCTGGATATAACTTTTCATCTTTTAAATGAAAACAGGATTGTATACATAGGTACATATAAATACCTTGTGCAGATTTACTTCAAGAGAGCTGATTACAGAGTGAACCTGTTTCCATCTAACCTGCAGAATCTAATTGTCTAATGGTACCATTGAAAACCCGAGGTCAGAACCCTCAATAGTGCTCACCTTCCTTTATAAATCTCATGGTACATGTCTAACTCGTGTGCTTTACTTGTGTACACTGTGTACACTGCTCCCTAGGGTGTTAAGAAAGGCCTTTAGTAGGGAGCTTAGAGTTCTTTAGCACAGAGTTCTACATGCTTTTATCATTTATAGTTTTAATTTCCATCTGCTACAATTACATTGGTAAGGAATTTTCCCACATCTCTCTCTTATTAATCCATTTTCAGAAGTCAACTATTATTAAATAAAACAATTTTAGAGCACAACACGGCCAACTAACCACATCAGATCACTAATTCTAAGTCATACCTGGCCATGCACCATGTCACTCTCCTTCCCCACAGCTGCATCTTCACGGTGACACAGATTTGAGGATTATTTTTAATGCCAGTGAAAAAGATGTACATTTGAAAATAAAAAATTTGTTAGTTGATCGTTTGCCTTAACTCGATCACTGTGTATTTTTCCCTATGGTAGTCCTCTTTCTGAGTCTGCAGTGGTCTCTAAAGACTTGTTAACATCTGAGAGGTACAAGTCCTTTAGATGTTAGAAATGATGCAGATGATGCAGATTTGTGTTAGCTTTTTCTTTTTCTCTATTATAATGATTCGTGCTGGTTTTAAAATACTGTGACTACATATATCCTTTTAACCTTGCTTTGGAGATTGGCATTTCTCGTAAAGTTTTACTTTTCTGTAGTTTTGAGCTTAGAAGTACATTTGAGGAACTGGAGAGCTGGCCCAGTAGTAAAGAGTATGTAGTGTTCTCGCAGAGAATTGTAGTTCACTCCCAGCACCTACACCAGTGACTTACTACTGGCTATAGCTCCAGCTCCGAGATCCTCTGCCCTCTTCTGGCCTCAGTGGGCACCTGCATGAATGTATACATGTATACAGACACATATAAATTAAAGAAAAAATTAGACTAGATATTTAAGGCCAGATTTAATTTTTTAAGTTGTAATTTTTATGTTCTCATCTTTAGAAACTGCCTAGAAAGTGTGCCTGAGTGGGTATGTGAAAGCCGGAAGTTAGAAGTTTTGGATATTGGCCATAATCAAATATGTGAACTTCCTGCCCGGTAAGCATTTCAGATCGAATGAAAGGACACGAAATGATAGATGGTTGGAAATAATGTGGTAGCTTAGTGTTTATCTTGTTAGCGGGTTGGTTTGAGTCCCAAGAGACTCTGTATTTTAGAATGTATTCATTGTTTTTTATTCATGTATCATCATGGGATGGAGACTTTTTAGTTTGACATTGCAAATCTATACTAGGCAGTAGTGTTGACTGGAAAATTATAAATAAACCAAAAGAAATGTTAAGAGACTTAGCAAACAATATAAATGGTTTACCTCTGGGAATCTTAATTCTTTCAGAATCTCTACTGTCTGTTGACAGCATGTCTACCTTACCATGGACAAGTTTTGTTTTCCCAGGGATATAATTTTGTTGGTGGTGGGACACAAGGCAGGTGGATATTGTTAGATCACTAAACCTTGAAACTGCAAACTATATTGTGTTTTTCTCTTTGAATTCAGAGTTGGAGTAAGAGACCTACAAGTTTCACTTTCTCTCCTTTAACATTTACCTTTGTTCATCATTTGTGTTCTTTTAGAAGTGTTGAGGGGTGTGAATGTGTTCCAGTGACACGTGGAGGCTGGAGGACTGCCTCGGGGAGGGGCTCAGTCCTCAGTGTGCCTTGGAGAAGTCAGGTCTTTATACATACTGATGGTGTGTTAGGCTAGCTGGCCCTTGCACTTCTGGAGACCCTTATTTCACCCATGGAAGCACAAGGACTTCCTGCACCATTTCTGGCTTTTGCATGTTTCAGGATCTGAATGCCAGTTGCTAAGCCTCACCATGAGTTCTACCCACTGTGCCACCTTCCCAGTCCATCATGATTTGTTCTTTATTAACAAGATTTTTAAAACAGTCATATGATGATTTGTAGCATCCATAGAAAAAGATAAAACTCTTCCAGTAGAATAGTTGCTCTAATAGTGGCCAATAGACTAGCCAGCTAGTTAGTAAACAACAGGAGAAGTCTTTCCCGGGCTGTCATGAAGAACATTCTATGATGAATCTAGTGTTCATCTTGATGCTCCCATGTCTACACGGGAGACCTGGCATTTGAAGTGTGGCTCTTCTGACTATGGCACTCACTGTTAATTTTAAGTAATAACTAAACTTAATTGATGGCCAGTTGATGGCAAACTTTAAAGTTTGATTATTTCAATGCTTTTAGCCAATTATAGGACAGAGAAAACTTGTTATCAATGTACAATTAAAAATATCAATGATAGAAATAACATGCAGTTTAAACTTTATTTGATCTTTTACTTCAGTCTTCTTTTAGTTGACTCATACAAGTGTGAGAAGGGCCTGGGAAGAAGGTTTCATCGCTAAAGTGCCTATCACACAAGAATAAGGACCTAAGTTTGGAACCTCATTACCCACAGAAAAAGGCCATGTGTAGCTGCATGTATCTAATCCTAGCACTGGGAAGCAAACACAGGCAGGTCCCTGTAGTTCAGTGGTCAGCCAGTTTAATTCAGTTGGTGGGCTGTGGGTTCAGTGGGAGACCCTGCCTCAAAAATATAGAGTGATTGAGGAAGATAGCCAGTGTGACTTCTGTTATCTATGTACACACACACACACACACAGAGAGAGAGAGAGAGAGAGAGAGAGAGAGAGAGAGAGAGAGAACATCTGAGATGTACCTAGTTCTAATGGAAAACTATAGGTAGAGAGACACTGAATGTCAAGTATTAGTAATAGTAGTACTAAAAGCATTTTTAGATGTAGTCATACAATAAGAATTTTATTGTTTTACTTTTTAATGTGGCACCTAGGAGTTTATAATGGCATATGTAACTCTTGCTGTGTTGTAATAAAATGCCTCCAAGTTACATTTCAGTCACTGACACGACTAATTTCTCTTTGTTCTTAACCATCATAATGCCCATGAGTGTGATCCATTAAAAACATTTTCTGCCCCAGAGTTAATTGGGCTTTTAATTGACCTCATGCAGCAGTCATCACTAGAGACAGACAGACACAGCCCATGTCCAGTGCTTCTAGAAGAGGAACACTGAAAAAGAATGGCCACATATGGGAAAGAAAATTGTTGGAAAATTTTTTACCATTGCCTTTTTTGCTATTCTTTGGTGTTGTCTTTCTCTCCTCTTATTTCTCAGTCTAACAGGTATCACATCAGTGACTAAATGTGCTTTCACATTAGTACAAAATGCACACTTTAGCTGAGCTGTTTGTTTGTTTACCATTTTCCAAAGCCAGTCTTTGGTTCTGCACTAGTATAGGCTTTTGGGGATCTAAAGAAATGCTTATTCAAAGCAAATACCAAGTGTTATATTATCATAGAGTTTAGTGTTTTGTATTTTTAACTGAGAACAAAACCAATGCCTATTGCTTCCTCCCTCTGGGTATTTAGCTGAAGATTTGGGTGATGTAGTTGGTGGTATAGTCTTTACGTAAAAGTGATTGATTAGAATTGATTCAGTATTTAAACTTTGTGTCTCTAAGGAAGGTATATGATGAGTTTAACAAAACAAGTTATTTATTAATGAAAATATATTAATAGGAAAGTAATATTTTAATGTATAGATAACATCCAGAAGGATTGACCTGAACTGAGTTAGCATCTGATGGACTGATACTGCAGTTAATGGAACCCACCCATTCTATTCTCTGTAGTATAAAACTATGCATCCCTAAATTATACAGGCATTGGGGAGAGAAAAAGGGAAGACTGAATTTTAACGTATGAATAAAGTAAATGTAACATTTTCTCATTTGTATTTATAAAAGCTTCATGTTCTGAAGAGTTTGTTTACTGTTTATCTTCTCTGCAAAGATTGCTCAGCCATGTTTGGACAGGACATCATGGATCTAGAGAAGCATACAGCGGGTGGCACTCACCTTCTCACTCAAGATTAGACAAAGCTCTTTGTGTCTCCCTCTATGAAATGAATATAGAAAGTACTTTCATACAAATAGCTCCAAGTGTGTATTAAAATAAACCTGCTAAAGCTGGAGAAATACCTCAGCAGTTTGGAGCACTGGCAGCTCCGACGTAAGACTGAGTTCAGTTCCTAGCACTCACATGGTAGTTCATAACCATGTTCACTCTGGTGTTAGGATATGTGATGTCCTCTTCAGACTGCCACAGGCACCAGGCAACCATGTGGTGTGCATACATACATACAGGGAAAACATTTGTATACACTAACTAAAATAAATAAATTTAATAAAACATTAAAATGAACTTGTTAGCGTGCACTGAATTGTATAAATTGTGGAATGATAGTTACTCAAGTCTTTCTCTTTTTTAACCCTCATCCTAAATTAGCCTTATATAAATAGTTGTCTTCTCCTTTTGTGTGTTTTCATACAGCTTGTTTTGTAACAGTAGTCTCCGGAAGTTGTTGGCAGGACACAACCGGTTGGCCAGGCTTCCTGAAAGGCTGGAGAGAACATCAGTGGAGGTCTTAGATGTACAGCATAACCAGATCATTGAGCTCCCACCAAACCTCCTCATGAAGGCTGACAGGTAAGCATTTTCCCTGTCTTCAGTATTACAGGGCGTGTCACTAAGGATGTCTTCACCTATTATCTGAGCTCATTGGTAGGAACTTCTCTCTCTCCCAGGTGTATGAATACAACATGGCTTAGCTAGCCACCTTTCTACTATTTTATATGGAATAGAGAAAACGGCATATCTTCTCTAGTTTCACTGTTCTTTACAGAAAGGTATTTTGTACTGTGGCTAAGTATGCATCATGGGAATGAGATGTGAACTCATACACTGCTCCTTAGACAGGAGTTGTGTGGGCCATTTTAGGGCTTAGCTTAATTATCTGATTGTCTTCATTTTATTTCCTGCTGCCATGGTAAAGCACCCTGATAAAAGAAATTTAAGAAAGACTGGTTTATTTGCCTCACAATTCCAAGTCATAATTTCTTCACTGTAGGGAAGTTAAGGAAGCAGGAACTTGAAAGAGTTGGTCATATTATATACATAGTCGAGTGCTGAGAACAATGAATTAATGTGCTCATGTTAATGTTCAACTTAAACACAATCCTCTACTCTTACGTTATCCAGGAATGGTGCCACCCACAGTCAGTGGGTGTTCTCAGTAACTGAAAATTTACCTTTAGTTTTTTAAGATGCTAGAAATTGAACCCTAGGCCTGATGTCTACCGGGCTATAGACAAATATTTTACCAACCAGCTTCCACTCATATTTAGGTAAATTGATATTTTCAGTTTTCCTAAATAACTTGTATCTAAGCATTTGAAGAAGTTGATTTGACATGAGGGATTAATTTAGATGTTAAATGAAATTCTAATTTTGAAATTCAGTAAACATTTAAATAATTGGAGGTTGAGAGAAGAACCACATCTTAGGCAAGTTGTAAACCTTGTCAGCTTCTGGGAGAAAGGAGACGGAGAAGAGGAAGGGGAAAGGTAGATCTCTGTCATGGTCAGCTGTGGAGGTCTACAAGCGCTTTAGAGTGAAGCACTGGATAGCAGAGAGAACACCTGAGTGAGGACTGGGGCTTTTCAGGAAGGAGCCTTGACACAGACTTGAGGTACACAGTTTCAGTTGTGATTGATTTGTTATAGTTGATGGCTCAGCAACTGTACCTGATGCTATAGGACATTGAAAATTAGTGACTATAACTGTTACCACCAAGTTGCTTCAGCTTTAATGTGTAACTTGAAAAAAAACCTGTACAGTGAACATAATAGAATTTAAAAAGTTTTAATTGGGTAGTGTTTTATTTTCCTTTACAATTTAATAAATACTTGATAACTGCACATGGCGTAAGGCTGCTTGGTAGTTCAGAAAGATCACAGCGATGGTGTTTAGAAGTTAAATTTAAGAGGACAGAAAAGACAGAAAATAGGGACAGCCTGGCATATTGGTATGAGGAAGAACACTTTGTTGCTGTATGATGAAATGAATTTACTGTTTTGTGTTTAACGGGTAGCTACAGTTATTACTGAAATCACCTGAATTACTCTTTCAGCTTGCTCTGTAGTTCAAATCTTAACAATAGTTATCACAAAATACTTTTTGTGATAATAAATTGTTTTCAGCTCTAGGTTAGGTATTATAACTGAGAAATAGCATGTGTTGATCTGCTTTCCCTGTTAGCAGGAATTTTTTTTTATAACCAGAGAAGGGAATCTACTTTCAATTAGGTGACTTTCAGTAAAGTCTTCATGTCTCTCCTGGAGCTTGGGGTCCATCCTATTAGCATTCTTATGACTTGATCACCAAGTTATGAAGTTAAGTTTTCTACTCACCTTTGAATTTTATTGCTTAGTTCATACTCTGTACTTGAATTGAAATGTCACTGTATAAATATTAACATACGCATTTATGAGAATTAAAATAAATATATATTTTAAAATAAATATAAGGTCATACCTCAAAGTTGTAGATGGATGTGAAATTTGAAGGACCATATATTGTTAAGAAATTAATTGATTTTGCATCTTGAGAGAAAGCAGAATTTGGTTCTGTTGGGTAAACTGGTAAATATTCTAATCCTCATCTTGCTGAACATCTTTTTGCTGAGAGTTCTCGTGATGAAAACACCAAAGGAGTTTTCAGATACATAATTGTCACCAGCAGATGGTCGGAGGAAGGCTAGGTAATTCCCCGTGGGTCATCAGAGTGAATGAGTCACAGCCAGAGGTACTTCTAGCCTTCTGTTCTTTCTTGGAATCTTGGCAGTGGCTGACTCCCTGTCCACCTAGCATCTTCATGCACATTTGATGGCCAGATAGCTTCTCCCAATGGACTTAGTCCAACTAACAAAGCTGGCACAGATGTGTTTAAAGGGAAGGTGCATGGATCCCAGTACTGGTGGGACCCAGATCTATTTTTATACCTGGTTGGAGTAGCAGAGGGACACTCAGAGATAGAAGATGGGGGTGGGGACATCCATGTGCCAATGAGACTTGTGGTATTTTTCTTGTGCTCATTAACTATCCCTAGAGTATTAGTCACACCATAACCATAAGCTTGAGTGACTCAGAAAGAATATGTGTAAATATCAAAGGAGCTAAAAGAGAACAGAGAATCAGAGGAGAGTGATCAATTGGCCATGACAACTGGTGCCTTTTGGCAAAGGCAGATATTTCTGGCATTTTGAAAAGCTGAGTTGCCTACACTTCTTTATGTGAGCTATCTTTGAAGTTGTGAT
The DNA here is from genome assembly GCF_963924665.1 of Micromys minutus. Classification (NCBI taxonomy): domain Eukaryota; kingdom Metazoa; phylum Chordata; class Mammalia; order Rodentia; family Muridae; genus Micromys; species Micromys minutus. The sequence continues at coordinate 43,022,158 of NC_137981.1, read as the reverse complement.
GTTTTGGGAGATGTGGTAGATTAAGTGTTTCTAAAAGTATGTCTTCAGAAGCCTCTAGAGAACTTGCAGATTCCTGGCTTTTATCTCCATTCTACTGACTTAGATGTTAGAGAGAGAGCTGGAACCAGCATGTTTAACAAGGCCAGCATCATAATTGTAGTACATGAGGTCTTGCAGACATTGAAAGCTCAAGGTGACCGTGGGAGGTTCTTTGACAGAGACCTACCAAAGAAGACTTACTTATCCACAGGAAGGTGCAGGGAGGATCAACAAGCGTGCTGTCTGCTATGCAGGATGTACGTTGGTGACCTTTGTCACCCACTCTCTAGAACCCTCATAATAGGTGGATCATTCCATCTGCTGCTGGTGCTCACAGGGGTCATCTGTTCTTAGGTGACCACAAGAATGTGTTACGATGGGAGGTGTGCACAGTTGTGAATTCCACACAAGACTGAACCCTTGCAGTTAGATACTGAGTGTACTCCTGACTCACTTATCAAGACTAACTGAGGTTACATCTGAGCTGCCGCTCCTCTGAGAGCTCCCAGGGTAATTGTGAAGCACATCCCTGTTGTGAGCTGCTGGCCAAGAGCAGCTGTATGGGGAGCACTGCTCTTTTAGCTTCCTCCCAGTGGCATATTATCCAATCTTAGCTTCCAGAGAGGTAAAGCTAAAGAAAAAGGTTTCAGCAAGCAGGCTCAAATTGCCTCCCACCATCTTACTCTCAGGCTGGGAGACACTCTGCAGGACAGTGGACGGGAGTGGCAGCGTGGACTACAGCTACCATCCCAAGCTTAGGTAAATTGAGTGCGGTGCAGAGGCTGCCCACTTGGCCTGGTGGCGGGAAGCAGAGCAGGAGCAGGAATGTAAAGAAGGAATGTTCTGTGAACAGAACACTGGAGGATACAGCATCCATCTGCTTTCAATCCAAACAAAATTCCTTAGGCTAATTCCTTTGGTTCCAAAGACTTAGAATCTCATAGACAGGATAGAGATGTAGCTCAGTGGTTAGGAGGACCAGAGTTCCTGCAGAGGACCCAAGTTTACTTCCCAGCATGCAGGCTCTGCTTCTCACAGTTGCCTGTAACTCCGGCTCTGAGAGGTTTGATACTTTCTGGTCTTCATGGGCACTGTACTCAAGTACAGCAAGCCTACACACACATGCACATAATTTAAAATCCCTTGAATACTCTCATAAATATTCAGATGCCATGAAAACCAACAGGGAAACGATGAACATATACATAATAACAATGCCTAAGAAACAACAAAGAACACACATCCTCCCCTAAGTTATCATTAAGACAAAAATGTACAAAAGGCAACATTCCAAGCTGAATTAAATATATTTGTGAGCATTAGGGAATATAAAAATGAAAAATATTGGGAAGTTTAGAACAAAAATGGACAAATGGGAAGAGAAGTCATTAAATTCATAAAATGGAAGAAATAATAATTATTTTATAAATGAACAGCATATTACCAAGTGGATAAAGGGTAATAATCTTGATTAAAAATTCAGAAAGAAGCATCAAAGAAAAGCAGAGAAGTGAAAGTGAACTGAAGAAATAAAAAGGTTAGAGATGAAGAGGGTGTGGAAAACCAGCTCTGAAGGAACAGAATTTGCATATCAGAAGCTTGCAGAACAGAGAAAGGACTGGGACAGATTTCTTTCTGACTCATAAGTATATTTGACAAGAACTACTAAGTTGGGGCCTTGGACACTGTATTAACTCTCAGATCTAATAGTAAGATTTAGGTTCTGAAAAATAGTTTCAGGGCTATATTAAAAGATTGGTTAAAGGGACTTAAAGGGACATTTATTTAGATAGTCACTAGACCTCAAAAGTATTAATGCAAAGCAATAATGGAGCAATATTTTAAAAACTGATCAAAGTATAACCTAAACTTTTTATAGCAGGCCAAGTTCTCTTTAAGAATAAACAGAGACTTAGATGTGAAAACTAAAAATGCCATAAAGAAGAAGTTAGAGGTAAATTAATGTGAATGGAAGAGGGAACAGAAGAGCAGCTTTGTGGGTAAGTCCTTGAAGAGCAATGATGTAAAACAGTCAACAAAACTGGTACTTAAAACTGTAATCCAAAGAATATTTTTGGTAGTGCATTGAAGATGTTACAGTAGGAAAATGATAAGCCAGACAGTAATGATCATATACAAATCCAATGGCAGCTGGGGAAATGGTGCAGTTGGCAAAGTGCTTGCCATACAAGCATGGAGACCTGCAGATTGCCAACCCCACAGGTAGAAAGCCAGGAGTGGTAGCTCAAGTCTGCAGCCCCACTGCTGGGAGGCAGACAGGAAGATTCCTATAGCTTGTCAGAAGACAGACAGGAATTTAGCTGAATGAGTGAGTTCTTGGCTCAGTGAGAGGCCCTGCCTGCCTTGAAAGCTAAGGAGGAAAGTGACTGAGGAAAGCATCCAGTTCAGCATTAACCTCTTGCTTTCATATGCACAGTGCACACACTCTTGTTAGGATCTAGGATCATCTAGTGACAATGTATAAGTACTAGGTAACTGTTGGAACAAATCCACTTTCCTTTTTAAAAAATCCTATAGAAAAAAAGTGTGTCTGCATGTAATATAATAGCTGAGTCAAAACATCAAGCACACATGTGAACACACACACATACACACACACACTCACACTTATCAATACATAAGATTGCACTTAGCTATCCTCAACAGTAAAATTACCCATGTCCATTAGATGATAGATTGGTGAACAAAATGTTGTGTATCTATTTGTGAACTATGATTTATATGCTAGAAAGCTTTTAATAAGAAGATAGAGATTGAGGGACACTTTACTGCCCTTGTATGCACACACCATAATTCTAAAAGCCATTTTTAATTATATATATATATATATATATATATATATATATATATATATATATATATATATATATGAGTTAATGTACACTTACATGCCAGAAGAGGGCATCAGATACCATGATAGTTTGTTATGAGCCATTATGTGGTTGCTGGGATCTCTTCAGCCTCCTAAAAGTAACTTTTTAGGAACCTCTGGTGTGTTTCTGTTAGGGCTGGTAATGGGAATAGGATGCCCACTATTTCTACTGCTATTTAATGGCACATTAAATATATTAGCCATGAAATTATACAAAAATTAACTATAGGCATCAGAATTAGTAATAAAGTGCTAAGTTTTTTGTTTGCATAAAATATAATAGCATACCAAGAAACCTAATAAATAACTCATTCTTAAACACTTCAGTTGGGTAGGGTAAGAGGATATAATATTTATTGCAGGGAGCTTTATATGTACAAGCAATAGATAATATAGTCAGTATGTTGATTACAAACCCCCATTTAAAATGGCATTAGGAAAGGTTGGATGCTTAGGAATAAATTTAAGAAATGTTCAAAAATTATATGAAGAAAATATCAAAAACAAACAAAAAAAGATATCAGTAAACCAGAACTGATTCTAACACTAGAGCTGACCAAACACAAGATGAACTCAAAAGTAAATCAGAAAAAATGCTGTTTCTGGGACAGACTTAGTAATAAATGCAAAATAAAAGTAATGAATTATTCTTTATAGCATAAAATAAATGGCTGTAAGTCTTCATTTGCACAAAGTAAAAAATTGAGTAGATGAATAGGAATTCTCTTTATAGTTAATTCCAAACAGCTAACATAAGTAAAAAGAGTCACATCATTGAAAAAAAAATGTTAAAAGCAAAAGATATGAAGGAAGAGCCAACAAGCTGGGTTTGGCTGCTGAAGTCACTTTGGCACTCAAGATGATGACCCAAGTGCTTCCTGAGACCCATACATTAAAAGGAGAGAACCAACACTTGCAAGTTGTTTCCTGATTCTACATAGCAGAAAACCATGAACCAAACCCACCAATACGCATAAGAGTGGATAAATAAATAAAATTTAGAGAGAAAGTATGATAAGAAGTGGGATGTTGACTTAGGATATCAGTATTAACTGACTTCCCTGCAAATTTAATAACTACCAGGTTGGCGAAAATAGCAGTGTAAGTGGTTATAATTGATAATACCAAGTAATCTGAGCTAATGTTGACTGTAGTATGACACTGGCTTTGTGCCCCTTCTAAAATGGTAAACTGAGAATGGTGCAACTTTTGGTCTCTGCTTTATTCTCATGATGATGGGCCATGGAGCAAGCCACTTAGAATAACATTCTCCATGGCCTTATTCTACAGAGGAGCCATGTAGCAACTCAGATGCAGTGGCATCTGCACACCTGTATGCTAGTGATGAAAAACAAAGAATATGGAGTAACTTCCTTGTCTTGCTCACTTTTCTATTGCTATGATAAAATACCATGACCAAGGTAACTTAGAAGAAAGTACTTAATGGGGGTTCCAGTTTCAGAGGGGGAGTCATGGCCGTTGTGGTAGAAACATGGCAGCAGGTAGACAGGCATGATATTCAAGCAGTGATTGAAAGCTTATTTCTGATCCACAAGGACAAGACAGAAAGAGAACAAGAGAGAGCTAACTCAGAATGGTGTGGGCTTTGAAACATCAGAGTTTTCTCACAGTGACACATCTCCTCCAGCAAGGCCATGTGTTCCACAAACCAAGGACCAAGTCTTCAAATATATATAAGTCTAGGGGGCCACCTCAATTTTATGTGACCTTATTCTATCAACTGTGGAGCAACACATTTAGAGTAACATTCTACAAAATGATTATCTGGAACCTTCGAAGGTATCAGTCATGTAAGAGACATACTCGTGAGAGAAGCATGATTAGAGAAGACAGGGTGTGTGCTGGCCCTTGTGAGGAACACAGCAGGATAATTGGCACACATAGAATTCAGTCTGAAGATGTGTCTACCGCACTGTATCAGTATTAACTAATTCAAGCCATTAAAATTAACTGTTGTGTTCAGCAGCTTGTTAAATATGTGTTGTTTTATATGTTCACTTAAAGCCTCTATTGTCCAAATCCTTAGATCTTCCTGATAGCATTGACTTAAGTGTGTAAGATTTAATGTCCTTCACCCTTATTTCTTACTTTATCATACTAATCTTAAACCATTAACAATTAACAATCTTGGTCATGTTTTCAAACTGCTTAGTGGGCTATAATATGAGGATAGTGGGCTATAACTACTCTTAAAAGTTAGTGGTGTCAAAAAAAAAAAAAAAAAAAAAAAAAAAGGTGTGGCGTTCCGGTAGCTCGCCAGCACTGGTGGCGCGGGCCGGTAGGATTTGCTGAAGGAGGCAGAGGCAGGAGGATCTCTGAGTTCAAGGCCAGCCTGGATTACACATTAAAAAAAAAAAAAAAGTTAGTAGTGTCAGGCCTACTGGCTCCTATCAGTGGTCTCAGCATTCAGAAGGATGACGCAGGAGAATTTCTATTTGAAGCCGGATGGGGCTATGCAGTGAAATCCTGTCTTAAAAAGTCCACAATGGCAATGAGTAAGACTAAGTGCTGTTGCATGAACTTTGAGTTGTGCATCTGTATTGCATGTGTATAGTCCAGCCGCATAAAACTTACGTGCCAAGTAGTCATCGTGGAATGTTGGAAAGGCCATAAAAGTATTTGTCTTGTGAAAGTGATGTTAAAAGATAAACAATAAAAAAAATATATGTTGTATTGTGTAACACCTTAAAACATGGGACACAGAAGTCAAGGAATAACCTACAAGTAGAGTATTTTGTATCTTGGCCACTGGATTAAAATAGAGAACAAGGCCTAGCACCTATCCCAAAACTTAATCCAAAACATAGTGCCTGACGTCCTGCCACAGGATAAGTCTGTTGTGGCACTGAACTCTAGAGGCAGGAAGTGGCTTTTTGTCTTGCTGTGGCTTCCCAAGTGCTCTTGGGAGGGAACCACATCTGTGCCGTGTTTTCTGTGCCTTTTGCTTTCTGCTAAGAGGAGGTGTTGAGCTCAGAGCTGTTGATGATAAGACTCTATTGAAGTGTCATGCACACAGCCTCCTCACATTGGCCCAGCTATCTCTGCCAGACCCCAGCAGCTTGCGAGAAAGGGGCCTGTGAAGTCATTCTTGGAGAAGGTCTTAGTCCTGTTTCTAGCATCTGAATGCTGGAAGATGTGTAAGGAGTAGTGGGCTGTTGAAACTGATGAAATTCCTGTCGGTGCCACTCATCTCTGTGTGACCATTGTCAAGTGATCTGCTTTTCTCTGCTTCACTTTCTATCTTCTCGGAAATGAGGAACGTCTAGGATCATGAGAACATCCAGAAAGATGGAAAAGAGGGGCGCCCTCTGCTTCCTATAAAGCACCTTTGAAATGAAAGCGTGGGAAGCACTTTATTGCCTTTTCTTTAATTAGATGTTATGTTGTGAGCAGAGCTACGTGGCTGAAACATCTTTACATTAAACAGTCTTCCATGCTGATATTATAGAAGCTGGTAAAGGGAAGTTTAAGAATAGTTAGCACATCACAGTGGCTTGAGGGATGTAGCTTGTTCAGGTTGAACACACGGGGAAGGCTGATGCAGCTTGTGAAGTCAGTTGGTGTCTACACTGGAGGATTTTACCCATTACAGTCCTCCTCCTGTTCTTTCTGGAGGAAGGATGACATCTAGACCACTAAATATACTCAGTTCAGCACCTGCTACAATATTCACATTGTTCACTATTCAAATTGAAGAAAGAGAGTAGATGTTGCATAGTTTTCCTGGGATCATGATAGAATAAAAATTGTGTCAGTCCACATATTTGGCATTAACACAGTTGTGCTTTATGTGATTCAAAACCATCCTTTGAAGCTAACAATCACAGTTCCAGCTAACTTAGCTTCATGTCTTGAAGGAGTATAGTACAAGGTTTCCCCACTCTTAATTTTCTGTGGAGTGTAGAAAGTTCCATACAAGCTGGCAATTTCAAGCTGCCAAGGAGAAGTTCTGGGAAATAATTTTCTTCCTCTTGTTCAGATGGGAGAGCTTTTGAGGTCCCGTTTGCAGCTTTATAGATGTGCACTGGTGTGTCAGTGTTTTTAGAACAATATTTCCCCCTTCCTGGTCTAAACTATGCAAATATTCATGGTCTCATTCTCTCTGAGGTCTTTCATGTGTCTTTCACTGCACATTTCCTAGAGAATTGTATTTTAATAGTTGTTAGATGGTTTCCCAACTGACCCTACTGCATGATATTTTAAGGGCAATAAAAATGCAATTCTTAAGTTTTAATTTATCCTAATTCTATACAGAGTAAGTTCTTAACTGGCGTACTTAAATCAGCTTGTAGAAATGGGACCTAACAAATAAAGAATTCTGTTAGAAACTGGTTTTCTTCCTAAGACCAATTTGAAAACTGTGACCTTTTACTCTCTACTCTGTTACACAGATCTCATTTCCTACAGTTCCTTGGGGTTTCTTCAGTCCACTTCAACCCTCACCTACCCACCCTGCTTTCTTTAAGTGTCAACAGAATACATGTTTCCTTAATTTGGGGGAAGCTGCTTTTCCTCAGATAAATAGTGGAGTTGGGTGTGTGTTTAAGTGGGGTGTGTGTACAGAATTGCATGTTAAATTAGTATATGAGGACTGAGCACGAAAAAGGGCTCCTAATGTAAGCCTTTAAAATTTTTCCAAAATAGAAAATAACTGTACCCAACATTCTATATTGCTCCTTTTTAAATTTTTTTCTCAACATATGCTAGAGCAGCCCAGAGCTCATATTTGATATTTAATCCAAGATGATGTTTTAAATAATTTTATTAATTCTTTGGTAACTTATACAATGAATTTTGATTATATTCATCCCCCTTTTCTCCAACTTCTCCTTCCCTCCCTCCTTTGTGTTCTCATTCTTATACTCTCCTTCCCTCCTTTAATCAGTCAAGTCCAGTTTGTGCTTCCTTCATATTCTTGGAGAGGGTTGCACCAGAGCATGGAGATCATACCATTAAAGAAAACTAGCTATTCCTCTCCTAAAAGCTTTCAAATGCCAGTAGCTCTTCGACTACGGGTGGAACTTCATGCCTACCCGTCCCCTTTATGCCCACCTGTCCTCTTCCTGCTGGGATGGTATTTTTCCTGGCTTGAGTTTGCAAAGACCTTATGGGTACTGTCACAACTGTTGTGACTTCCTATGTTCACCTGCCCTATTGTATCTGGAAGACAGTTTCCTTATAGACATCTACACCCCTGTCTCTTACCAGTCTTTCTGCCCCCTCTCTCACAGTGATCCCTGAGCCTGGAGGGTTGGATGTGGTTTGCACGTCGTATTTAGGGCTGGATCCTTTGCAATCTCTTATTCTCTGAATGTTGGCCAGTTTACCAACTGTTTGTGCTCTGTGAGAATGGTTTATTTCCTATGGCACATGTCTCTGCTGGGCACATGGAGGTGTCCTCAAACTTTGGCTGGCGACCCTGTGCACTGAGCACCTGTATAGCCTGGTATCTGAGTCCAAAACTATGGCATATTCTGTCACCACCCTGTCCTTCCTGTCCCTGTGGAGAATTTGGAACCTGATGGAGGCATGGGTTCTCTCCCTGTCCTCTGCGCTGCATTGTTCTCTGACTTGTGTTTCACAGTAAGTGGAAGGAAGTGATTTGGTTTATTTTCGGTATAAACCTGTTGTTTGTATTTTACCCATTGTTCACACCATCCTCTGGTAACCATGGCAGCACGCAGTATCTTTCCTGGATGTTTGAGTGTAAATTTTCTTAAAGTATTCTGTAAGTAGGGGAAATTACACAGCAAAATCCTAAGTGTAGGACCTGATGACTTTCTCAGAGTAAACGTGTGTATAACTAGCACTCGGTCTAAGGAGACAGAAACATGAAACAACCTCTCCTTGTACTCTCTCCTACCCGTGGGTGGTAGCCACCCTTCTCTGTCCAAGAACTGGTTGTGTCTGACAGGGACTGTATGTGATGAAACCGAGATGTCTCCAGCTGTGTTCAGCTCTGCGTGGCTTCTCTCAGCACTGTTTTCTGACAGTCAGCCCTTGGTTCAGTAGCTGTAACTCCTCATACCCTGCCACCAATCTCCATTGTGTTGCTACCGTGGAGACAGATCACCTCAAATAGCTGTGAGTACTAGACAGCAAAATGTTGTCCAACCTCATGGAAAAGGAGCACATCACCTCAGGGTTTAGTTGTATTGTGATCTAACTGAATTGTTTTGAGTATAAAAAATCCCTTATTTTAAAAATGTGATTACCACTTTCTTCCAGATTATTAGTATTACCTCTTTTATTTTCTACCAGTAAAAGGTGATTTGACTTTGTGTTTAATCCAGATAGTTATTATGTTAAACATATGTTATGTTATGTTATGTTATGTTATGTTATGTAGGCCAGGGATCCATACACCTGCTGAATTTAACTCCCCGAACCCAGGACCTGTCTTTTTGTTTCTGCTTCTAAGCCCATTTCTAAACTCTGAATTTACTGAGGGAGCTGAACTAGAGCTCCATCTTATTAATGGGCATTCCTGCATTTTGTCTCTGCAGCCTGAGATTCCTGAATGCATCTGCAAACAAACTGGAAACCCTGCCTCCAGCCACACTTTCTGAGGAGACAAGCAGTATATTACAGGAGTTGTACCTGACAAACAACAGCCTCACCGATAAGTGTGTGCCCTTGTTAACAGGGCACCCCCGTCTGAAGATCCTACACATGGCTTATAACCGGCTTCAGAGCTTCCCAGCAAGGTAAGGGGTTTGTAAAGTGCTGTTCTTACACACATATTCACAGAAGGATAAATCACAGCAGAAGCTTTGACCCCAGGTGACTAAAGTGTGCTTGCTCTTTTTCCTCATTTACTGTTATGCAAGCTGAAACCAAAGGTATTCCCTTACAACAACTGTATTGGTTTTTCTAATATGAATATATCCAAAACCCAAACCACTAAAATGTTCTTAAGATTTTCAAATAAGATGTTTTTCAGTAGCTGTTTGTGTGTTGCTTCTCTTTAGCTACTAAGTTTTATTTGAAAAACAAAACCCACTAATGTGCTTGTAAGAGTTGGAATGTGGGGTGACTGGAGAGATGGGACATGTTGCTCTTGTGAAGGACCTAGGTTCAGATTTCCAGCACCCATATGACGGCTCACAACTCCCTCTAGCTGCAGTCCAGGAGATACAGCACCTCTCTGACCTCTTCTGACCTCTAGAGATGCCATACATGTAGTACATACATACATATGCAGGCAAAGTGTTTATATAAATTAATAAATTATCTTTTAACAAAATAGTTGGCAGTTGAATCTTACCAAGTAATGGTATCCTGCTGAGCAATATTATCAGTACTTCTAAGTATAAATTTCTCTAGAGTGATAAAGAAAAGCTTTTCTTTACTGAAGTTTACATTATATTTTTATTTTATTTTTGGGTTTTGGAGACAAAGTTTCTTTGTGAAGCCCTGGGTGTCTTAAAACTATCCCTGTAGACCAGGCTGGCCTTAAATTCACAGAGATCAGTTTGCTCTGCCTCTCGAGTTCTGGGATTAAAGGTGTGCGTCCCCACCACTCGCAACTTTTAGTTTTTAAATAGACTTTTGTTCTTACACATATTTATACACACTGAAAGAAAGAAAAGGGAGAGACAGACAGACAGACAACTCTAGAAAGAGGATTCAGTGGTTAGGAGTGCTTGCTTGTCTTTCAAAAGACTTTTTTGTTCTCTTTACCCCAAAATTGGCTCAACCACCTATAACTCCAATTCTAGGAGACCTGACACCCTCCTCTGGACTCCCCAACTACCTACATGCATGAGCACACATACACATAAGCAAGCAATGAAAAATTTTAAATATATTTGATAGAATTTTGTTTATATTTTCCACCTAATACAAACTGTTGTAGAAACTTAGTAGTAGCATTTTTTGAGATTATTTTGATATAGTATTTAATAAAACAGTGCATTTGTAGTTTTAAATTTATTTATGGTATTTTGAACACTTAGTGGAATACAAAGACAATGCTTTGGGAGCGGGCATGGCCATACATAGTAATGTGACTAAGAGCTTCTCTTGTCCAGTTTTGGGTGGTTATCTGTGTATGAAAAACAGTCATTGGCTGTGCCCCAGTTACACATTGCAGGCATCAATCACTAACATGAAGATTACAGAAGATTTTTATGTACTTGGAAAAAATCTTGCTATGATTTCTTTCCCATAGGGTTATAATATGTAGTATCTCCCTAAAACCTGCACTCCTGGAAGCCTTCCTGTCTCCTTCAGAGTAGACCACTAGCCAGATGGTTGGGAGCTCGCTCCAGTAATGAAGCCACTGCTCAGCCACCTTCTTTCTGTGTTGAGAAATAAAACCTTTTCCTTCCGTGGGCCTAGTTTTTATACCTCCCCTCGTTTTTCATGCCCCATTGCTGATAGATTTCTTCATATTTTTTTTAAATATGAGGAACCACATAGTAAAACATACCTAAATTGTAGATGTCATAAATTTACTACCTCAGACTCTATATTACTATTTGTTCTATAAGCACAGCGCCTGGTGGATGTGTTTTATGACATCTAAAGACATGGTTTCATAAGAAAACTTGTTATATCTGAGACATATGTTTTTATCAAGCAAAGAAAGAGGTAATCTTTCACATTTCAGAGGAGGTGACACAGCAATAGTGTTCCCTGATGTGGTTTTTCAAATGTGTTGGAACAAGTGGAGCTATGAGAAGATAAAATAGCAGGGGCTGTAAACTCATGAGGATTGTCACAGTCCCTGGCTGCTCATCACCAGGGTGGGAAATGGATCTAAGGAGTGAATGCTGCAAGGGTGGACTTGGTCTGTCCTCCAGACTGACAGAAAGTGAGAAACTGTTGTACATTGTCCTACAGCCATTTGTATTTTTATGTTAATTCCACTTCCCTAAGAAGGGCTGCCTAGTCCAGTACTCAGGTGACTTCATCAGAAGCTTCCCATTTTAATTAGTAAAATAAAGGCCAAGGCTGTGGTTGAGCCGGGGAAGGGTAAGTGGAGGGGACAGGGAGGACAGAGGAGGATCAAGATGGAGCTCGGGAAGGAAGAATTGGATCCTTAATAATGAGTCAAATAAAGTGGACTTAATTGACTAACGTTAGGTAGTTATGAACATTTAAGGATTTTACAAGGCAGTTTGTATCTTTGTCCATTTGCTGTAATCTTATTGTGTAGAGGGTCTGTGGATTGAGAGTTTGATTTATAAACCTGTATGAAAAGCTGCCGGGCCATAGAGCCATGTTTCTGCTGGGTGGGGTGGTGATTTCACCGGGGACGGAGGCAGTCGTGCGGACAGAGTGAGACCACGATGGCGGTGGCAGCTTGGACTGAGTGACAGTCTGTGCACTGACGCCATACTAGAAGTGGCATAGCAGAGTGAGACAGCAGGGCTGATAAAGAGATAAGCTATTCCATTCTTAATATTTACTGCAACAAGAAACTCTGGTCCTTAGGCCATGCCCTAATTGCTTACTTTCATTATTAAGATTACAGATGTTTAAAAAAGTTGTTCTTAAATACAATGCTAAATTACATTGTAACAGGCCATTAAGGTAAGGTTGAGGTGATGGAACCATCTTGGAATGAAGAAAAGGTGAACTGTATGACTTCCAACCTACCCTGCTCCTCACTTCCACTTTGTAATCACTGATGGTGCCAGACAGGTTTGGGTGCTGCGTCTAAGAACAAAAGCTGACAAATACTTCTCTGCATCTTCCTGAACATTCATCTCCAACACAAAGAAGTCACGCCACCCTAAGCTCAGAACAGTTACAGTGATTCTCACTAGCTTTTGACCAGTTTATCTAGGATTTCCGCTAGAATTCAAACTAAGCTATGTGGTCAAAGGAAATTTCAGAGGAAAAGAACCTCCTTTTTCCTTCATGTTGTTTGTTACTTTAAAAGTTGAACACAAGTGTTATGTAAGAAAAAAGGAAATGGCAAAACATTTTGTTACTCAAAAGCAACAGTAAAAAGTATTTATAAAAATGACTATTATAAGTGAATCATATAATATTTCATAAATTCCTCTTTTTTTCTCATTGTGTCTCTGCACTTAAATTGTCTTATAGTTAACTGATAATTTTCCTGTTCATTTCTTTAGTAAAATGGCAAAACTGGAGGAACTTGAAGAAATTGATGTCAGTGGGAATAAGCTGAAAGCCATCCCAACAACAATCATGAACTGCAGGCGCATGCACACAGTGATTGCTCACTCCAACTGTATCGAAGTCTTTCCTGAAGTTATGCAGCTTCCAGAAGTCAAGGTTTGTGGGTGATCGTGGACCCCAGGCTTCAAGTCAGCAAAGAGTTTCCTTCCCAAACATAGTGAGGGGCTGTGCTGGGTGGCTTTCACACACCTAGAAGGTGACAATAGGAGTAGACTTTTAAGTCTACGATTTTTAATTATACGTTATAAAATATGGCCTTACTGAGTGAAAAAGTAATTCTATCCTAGCATTTCCCTTAGATTTCTTAATTCAAAAGTCAATGCTTTCTGTTTCTGCCGAGATCTTTCATTTTCTGCTGTTGTCTCTCACACACTTTGCACTTCTCTCTTAAGGTTTTATTTATTTTCATTTGCGTGTTTTAAGTGTTTGTCTGTATACGTAGTGCTTCTTAAGAATAAAGTGTATTCCATGTGTACCTGGTGCCTGTGAAAGCCAGAAGAGGCCATGGATCCCCTTGAACTGCAGGTTGTGAGCTGCAAGTCAGTGCTGAGCTCCAGACCCTGGTCCACGTGGCTGTGGAATCATTTCTGCAGCCCTAACACCCCCTTTGCTTGATTCTGTTGCTGCTTTTAAATTTCTTTTTCTTTGATTCATTTTCTTCCATTTTCTTATGTTGTAGCATTTTTCATTTCTAGCTCCTCCATTACAAATAGATCCAGTAATACCTGACTTCAGGAGTCTAGTGGCTGGAGTTTAAGTAATAGAGCAAGCTTGTCTTTTTGGAGGTTTTGGTTTGTTTGTTTGGTTGGTTTTTTATATACCCAAATTGCTGTTGAAAAAAATTAGTTTTCTTTTATAAGTCTAAATGGGTATTATATGTATCATATATACCACATATGTATTTTATATATATATATATATATATATATATATATACATGTATACGTGTATATGTATATATCATACACAATAATAACAAGCTTTAAAATCGGCAATAGGGCTTATTTTGCTGTGAAGACTTTAATAGATTTATTAAACATTTAAGCCAGGAATTTTCTTTTGGAAAGTTAAAATGTGTCAATATACTATATATAGATACACATACATGGAAAGAGAAAGACGATATATACATATATATTTGTGTATGAATGTACAAATGTATATATACCATATCTATGCCGATCATATATATATAAAATAGCGACGCTCAGGCCATCTGTCTCTGGGAACAGCGGAGATCCAGAGATGAAGGCCTTGTGAGACTGCACTTCGAGTAGCTGAGGTGCAGAGAGGTCTGGGTTGAGCACACGGAAAACATGCCCCACCACCCCTATTGGTTCAGGGGAGCAGGAACTCTGCCTCAACACCCCACTCTCATCTATGGACAGATCATGGAAACAAAATCTAAACAAGGACACAGTGAAACTAGAAGAGGTTATGAATTAATTGGAATTAATAGACATCTACAGAACATTTCGTCCTAAAAGAAAAGAATACACAATCTTCTCAGCACCTCATGGCACCTTCTCCAAAATTGACCATATAATCGGTCACAAAACAAGCCTCAATAGATATAAGAAGATTGAAATACATCCTATCAGATCACCATGGTCTAAGGCTGGTCTTTAATAACAACAAAGACAAGAAAAAGCCCATATACACATGGAAACTAAACAATGCTCTATTAAACAATAGCATGGTCAAAGAAGAAATAAAGAAAGATATTAAGGATTTTCTAGAATTTAATGAAAATGAAAATACAACATACCCTAACCTATGGGATGCAATAAAAGCAGTCCTGAGAGGAAAACTCATATCTCTGAGTGCTTCCAAAAAGAAACTGGAGAGAGCATACACTAGCAACTTGACAGCACAGTTGAAAGCTCGAGAGCAAAAGGAAGCAGATACACCCAAGAGGAGTAGACGGCAAGAAATAATCAAACTCAGAGCAGAAATTGACCAAATAGGAACAAAAAGAACCATTCAAAGACTCAACAAAACCAAGAGCTGGTTCTTTGAGAAAATCAATAAGATTGATAAACCCTTAGCCAGACTAACTAGAGGGCAAAGAGAGAGTATCCAAATTAACAAAATCAGAAAGGAAAGTAGAGACATAACAACTGAAACTCAGGAAATTCAAGAAATCATCAGATCCTATTACAAAAGCCTATACTCAACAAAGCTGGAAAATCTGGAGGAAATGTATGAATTCCTAGACAGATACCAGATACTAAAGTTCAACCAGGACTAGGTAAACCATCTAAATAATCCCATAACACCTAAAGAAATAGAAACAGTCATCAAAAGCCACCCAACCAAAAAAGCCCAGGTCCAGATGGGTTCAGTGCATAATTCTGTCAGACATTTATTGACGACCTAATACCAATACTCTCCAAACTATTCCACAAAATAAAGTCAGATGGAACACTACCTAACCCATTTTTCGAGGCCATAATAACCCTCGTTCCTAAACCACACAAAGACCCTACAAGAAAAGAGAACTTCAGACCAATCTCACTTATGAACATTGATGCAAAAATACTCAACAAAATTCTTGCAAACTGAATCCAAGAACACATCTAAACGATCATCTACCATAATTACATAGGCATCATCCCTGGGATGCAGGGATGTTTTAATATATGGAAATCCATCAACGTAATCCACCATATAAACAAACTCAAAGAAAAAAACCACATGGTCATCTCACTAGATGCCGAGAAAGCATTTGACAAAACTCACCACCCCTTCATGTTAAAAGTTTGGAAAGAACAGGAATCCAAGGCTCATTCCTAAACATAATAAAAGAAATATACAGCAAACCGATAGCCAACATCAAACTTAATGGTAAGAAACTTGAAGCAATCCCACTAAAATCAGGGACTAGACAAGGCTGCCCACTCTCCCCCTACCTATTCAACATAGTACTGGAAGTCCTGGACAGAGCAAATAGACAGTAAAAGGAAATCAAAGGGATACAAATTGGAAAGGAAGAAGTAAAAACGTAACTGTGTGCAGATGACATGATAGTGTATGTAAGTGACCTCAAAAATTCCACCAGAGAATTTCTACAGCTGATAAACAAGTTCAGCAAAGTGGCTGGATATAAAATTAACTGAAACAAATCAGTAGCCTTCCTCTACTCAAAGGACAAGCATATGGAGAAAGTAATTAGGGAAAAGATACCCTTCACAATAGTCACAAACAATATGAAATACCTTGGTGTGACTCTAACTAAGCAAGTGAAGGACCTGTATGACAAGAACTTCAAATCTCTAAAGAAGGAAATTGAGGAAGATCTCAGAAAATGGAAAGTTCTTCCATGTTCATGGATTGGAAGGATCAATATTGTAAAAATGGCCATCTTACCAAAAGCAATCTACAGATTCAATGCAATCCCCATCAAAATTCCAACCCAGTTCTTCATTGAGTTGGAAAGAGCAATTCGCAATTTCATCTGGAATAACAAAAGACCTAGAATAGTGAAATCCATCCTCAACAACAAGAAAACATCTGCTGGAATCACCATTACTGACCTCAAGCTATATTACAAGGCAATTGTGCTAAAAACTGCATGGTACTGGTACAGAGATAGGCATGTGGATCAATGGAATAGAATAGAAGATCCAGAAATGAGCCCTCACATATATGATCACTTGATTTTTGACAAAGGAGCTGTAAACATTCAATGGAAAAAGGACAGCCTCTTCAACAAATGGTGTTGGTCCAACTGGCACTCAGCATGCAGAAGAATGAAAATAGACCCTTTCATATCTCCCTGTACAAAGCTCAAGTGCAAGTGGATCAAAGATCTCCACATTAAACCAGGTACAATGAAACTATTTGAAGAGAAAATAGGGAAAACCTTAGAACACATAGGCACAGGAGAAAATTTCCTGAACAGAACACCAATGGCTCATGCTCTAAGGTCAAATATCAACAATGGGACTTAATGAGATTGCAAAGTTTCTGTAAGGCTAAGGACACTGTCAAGAAAACAAAATGGCAGCCAACATATTGGGAAAATATCTTTACCAACCCCATGTCTGATAGATAGAGGTCTAATATCCAAGGTATACAAAGAACTCAAGAAGTTAGACACCAGAGAATCAAACAATCCTATTTAAAAAACGGGGTACAGAGCTAAACAAAAAGTTCGCAATTGAGGAATATCGAATGGCTGAGAAGCATCTAAGGAAGTACTCAACATTCTTAGTCATCAGGGAAATGCAAATCAAAACAACCCTGAGATTTCACCTCACACCAGTCAGAATGTCTAAGATCAAAAATTCAGATGACGGCAGATGCTATCGAGGATGTGAAGAAAGAAGAACACTTCTCCACTGTTGGTGGGGTTGCAAACTGGTACAATCACTCTGGAAATCAGTCTGGCAGTTCCTCACAAAATTGGACATATTACCTGAAGACCCAATTATTCCACTTCTGGGCATATACCCCAGAGACGCTCCAACATACAACAAAGACACATGCACCACAATGTTCATAGCAGCCCTATTTATAATAGCCAGTAGCTGGAAAGAACCCAGATGTACTTCAGTAGATGAATGGATACAAAAATTGTGATACATTTACACACTGGAGTACTACTCAGCTATCAGAAACAATGAATTTCTGAAATTCTTAAGAAAATGAATGCATCTAGAGAATATCATCCTGAGTGAGGTAACCCAGTCACAAAAGAACAGACATAATATGCAGTCACTGATAATTGGATTTAAAAAAAAAAGCTCTGAACACCCCAGAAACAACTTACAGACTGTATGAAGTTCAAGAAAAATAAAGGCCAAAAAAAAAAAAAAAAAAAAAAATCATTATGCTTAATCTTTACACACTAAGAAAACTTTGACTATTTCCAGGTTACATCTTGGTTTACGTGTAGTTTATGCTCATTGTAACTAGTAAGATTTTAAGGCATACTATCAAACCTTTAAAAAAAAATCAAGTACTGACAAAAATGTATTCATATAGTTTTATGCAAGAATGCCTTTAAAAATTGTACATTTATCTTTGTTTTTTAAAATAACGTTGTTCAATTAAAAAAAAAGCATTTAATTGAAAAAAAATCCAAAATAGCAAAAAGTCATACCATGAAATGCTGGAGATCAGAGGACAACTTGTGTGGAGTTGGTTCTCTGCCACCATTACATGGGATTGAGAGACAAAACCCAGGTTACTGAGCTTGCAGGGAAAGTGTTTTTACTCACGGAGACATGTCTCCAGATAATACACTATAAAGTCTACTTTTACCATGGTAATAATAGTTTTATTACTGAGCTTGATAATCTAAATTTCATTTATATTGTTTTTTAAAAATAAAGTACAGTGGTAGTTGCAATATATTTCATAAAGGTGCTATAATCATTGTAGTATATAATTATCAAACTTAACCGTTTGAAAGGGCAAGATCTTAAGATAGTTTTCTTCATGTGGCCTTAACTTCCAAATTTCAAAGTCATATGTCTATTCATAAGTTCCTAGATGACATTAGTTTTGTAGGTGGATTTTATTTTCCTGATTGTTTTTAAGACATGGTCTCATGTATTCAAGCTGGTCTTTAACTTTCTATGTAGCTAACTAGTTTCCAGCAGCTAGTGAGAAAAACATGTTCAACATCACAGCATAAGGCTTGGCCTGGCTAGACCTGGGCCCGGGTCCACACCTAGTTCATTGGTGCCTGGCATGTTCCAGAAACCAAGGTCACTGTGCTGCTGGCACTTGGTTCTCTTCACTGGGCCAGTAAACTGCCTAAAGGCCATGTTAGCACTGTTTTGCTTCAAAACCCAAATTTTTAATTGAATAATTTTTAAATTAGTAAATTACTACAATGTTTTATGGAATTTTATTTTAAGCAAGTTGAAATAGGTTTTCAGCAATTGAAACTTGGCCAGTACAACTTGAATTGTAGGGCTTCAGCACCACATCAGCAGATCCTGTTTGTCGAGCTCTCGTGTGTCTTCTTTACTCTTGAATATGGCTTCCTGCATTCTGTTCAGGAATCTTTCTCGAATACATGCTGCACACTCTGTGGACATGCTGTGTAAGCTCATCCTTGAGTAATGGACTACAGGTTACTTTTAATCAGTGGCTATAAGAAGCTGAAAATAAATAGACCTCCCTCTGGGTATAGATCAGCTCTCAGTCAGAAAGGGAGGCAAGTACAAGCTCAGAGTCAGCAATGTAGTTCAGCCTGGCTTAGCTGTACCGGGAAACCCTGTCTGCTAACAAACAGTAAAGAGAGTGTATGCTTCCTTAGAAAGTTCCCCAAAATTTGGGGAGAAGGTTGGGTTAACATGGATAGAAAGAAAAAGATAACGGAGAGCAGCTAGGTCAGGATGCAGGTGGTAGATCCGTACATTTCAAGTCGAGTGGCTTCTGTGATGTACATCCAACAGACTGGACCTGGAACCACAGTCTGAGTTATGGAAGCCAATTCAGGAATAATCATTTAGGAAATGTCATTCTGACAGCCAGGGAATTTGGTGTCAGTTCTTGTTTGAGGCAGAGCACCTTCAGAGGGCTTGGGAAAGAAGCAGCGAGCACAAGATAGCCATTAAAGCCACTTTATTTTGGTCTTCTCAGGAACAGACCAGTAGGAAGCTCTGAGCTACGTATTCTCACTCTTAGAAAATTGGGGCACTCTGACTGGTTGTGTTTCCATCTGTTTTTAAGCTCTAGTTCCCCCAGATGTTTGTGAATTCAAGACTTTCCCACTAGGCCACACCTCATCTCTCAGAGTAGGTAAAACCAGCCAGTGCCAGCTCCTTGTACATATTCAGCATCTGCTTATAGTTGCCCTTGTACAAAGGTCCTCAGAGGCAGCCATGAGGTGGCTTCCTTCCTGTTCCCATTACCTGTGGGTGAGCATGGTGTGTTCCTGCTCTGTGGAATGTGGAAGACAGCTTGGGATGACTTCAAAACTTAAGATCTTTTTCAGTCAAAAATGCCATGTTCACTTTATGTTTTGCCATTTAAAAAAATACTTTACTTTAAAAATGCTTTACTACAAAAATACTGGTTCTTCTCACAAAAACTGTAAAAGACTCAACCAAAGCCTGCAAAGGCCTGTACCTGTAACATTGTAACAGGCCACCTATAGCCAGTAATAAAAAGTAAAGACACAAAGAAATTGATCTGTTATAATGCATTTTCCTCCATTCAAATTTTGCTATTAATTTTCTATTCCAGGAAATCTAGTATATAGAGAAATTGAATGCTGTTTGGGAGAGTATGTACTTTTAGAAAGAAAATATGTACCCTGTTTGTAATTTATCAGTTTAAAGTTCTTGTAACTAAATCTAAAATCTATTCAAGAGCAATCAATGAAGTTATTAGTACATGTCAATTGAAAAGATAGGCTACTTAACAGATTAAGTTTAAATACTAATTAGACTTGAATAACTATATCCAAATGCAACTTTAGAAAAGCAATACTATACTTTGACTTCTGTTCTTACAGTAAAACATGGTCTTAGATTGATAGGCATATTTCTGGTCAGTTATCTTTCTCTTAGGTATCATTTTTCTCTAGTGTTTTGTTTGTTTGCTTGTTTGTTTGAACGAAATCTCTATAATCTAGCCATTATTCTAATAATAGACTGGCAGATGTTCCTAAGGTGATTTCAATTCAAGGTCTTTAAACTGGATGACAGAAGGTTTGCCTGCCCCCTGGTTCTCTGACCTGGTCCGTTCTTCCCACTGACTGGCTGATATCATTCCCCATATCGACGATGCAGCAGCCCAAGGTTGCCTCGTTTTCTGTGTTCTTGCATTATGAATCTCCTCCTCCACGTCTGATGGAAGTCCAGTGGATAAGTTTTAACTAATTTGCATATCATATGTTTTGATTATACCCTCCCCAACTCCTTCCGGATCCTTCCCACCTTCCTACCATCTAACTTTGTCCTTTCTCACTCTGACTTTCAAAAATAGAAAGAAATAACAAAACAACAACAACAACAAAAGACCAAAACCCCCACAAAAACAAAAATCAGAACAAACAGGCAAAAGGCCAGTAAGACAAAAAGTGCCACAACATTGCAAAACGAAATAAAAGCCCACCACTAAGTTTGTTCTTCAGTTTGTACCTCCGGGTACATGGCTGGCCTTGGAGTGTGGTTAATATACCCAGTGACACTCCATTAGAGAAAAATTGACTTTCCCTTTGATATTCTTAGTGACTAGCTCTTGGTGAACAGTGGGACATGATGTCCACAACCCCCTTTCATACTGAGGTCCCTTTGGCTTGAGCCTGTAAAGGTCTGTGCTTGATGCCACAGTCTGTGAGATGGCCATGGAAGCCGAACACTCCTGTAAGCCTGCGTCTGCGTTCATGCTGCATCTCTGGAAAACTCGGTTTTTTAAAGTTGGGTTGTTTTCTTGTCATCCATGTTTGTTTTTGTTTTTAAAGTTTTGTGTCTCCCTTGTCTTTTGTTTGGCATTAAGAAGGCCCTTGGCATTCATGCTAATGAGGGGATTATAAACCTAAAGATACAAGCATGCACAGGTACAAGCCATGGGAAAAGATCCCACTCTTAAGATTTTTTTTTTTCAGTTAATGATTTATCTTAAATGCAGAGGTAAACTTCAATGGAAAAAGTTAATGATGGAGTCAAAGAAAGTGGAAACAGTTTCTGTTGCCAAGACCTGAAATGTGTGTTGGCCGAGTTGTAGGCAGCTGCCTCTTATTGATTGATGTTCACCTGCAGCCTCTCCAGATCATCTCTCTCGTTTCCATTGTCCCATCAGAGTGTAGATCTGAGCTGTAATGAGCTGAGTGAAATCACATTACCAGAAAACCTGCCACCTAAACTGCAGGAGCTGGACCTGACTGGAAACCCAAGACTTGCCCTGGACCACAAAAGCCTGGAGCTGCTCAAGTGAGTACTGCAAAGCATTGTGGCCCCTCACATGTTCACTAGCAGAGGGGTTACAACTTCACAAACACTTGGAACCAGAAGATTCGTTTGACTTAGAAGCCATATACACAGCAGGGAAGAAGACAGAAGGAAGGTACCATCCTCAGTTGGAACACAAATCACAATGGGTCCTGGTCACGTGACTGTGATGCCTAATGCAAATGTCACTGAAACATTTTGAAAGAGATACATTATGTGAAAGAACTTATTAGATGCTACAATCTAGATCCTTAAGGGAAAAAAAAAAAAAAAAAAAAAAAACTCAGGAGAGCTCATGGTGGATGTTGGTAGTGTGATCGGTTGACATTTAAGGGTAGCATCAGTAGAAAAGATGCCACTATTTGAATGTTCATCCCAGAACTCCAAATATAGTTAATATAACTGGGTGAGTCATGCTTCACAGATACTTTACAGCCATTACCATCCCGATGTCAAGCTGTAGAAGTCATCCAAAGGGTCTTTATAGTATAATGTTAGACAAAGAACACTTATGAAGGATTTTTACACATATTAATCTTTTTTTCAAACTAAGTATGTATGCATTCTACATGTGAGCATCTGCATGTGCCTAAAGCACACTCCAAAGGATAGGTACCGGGTGTTGAGAGTATTCTCCATACTCTCCTTTAAGTAGTGGATTCTGTGAGGGGCCTCTGCTTTCTCCTTTGTACTTCTCAGCCCTTGCTTTTGTAAATAACATTCTTGACCTGAACGGTGTCCAGCGTAGTCATTGTTTCTTCCATATATTCTTACACAAGGATGGATTGCCCACCCCCCAGAAGTCATCTGCCATATATTAGGAAAAATCTGAAAAGATGAGAATTTTGGTAAATGGGTTATTAGTAATCTTTTTGGGGAGCACAAATCAAAGCTCAAAGATCTGCTTTTTGGTTAGAACCCAGCTGTTCTAGTTAATGCTCACTTGCTGGCTTTTTAAATACTTGATAGAAAAACTAATGTGGTATATAACTGAAGAATGCTGTCTTAACAAAGAATGCCAGGGAAGACATGGGGACCTGATTTTTCCTCACTCTGTATGGGGTATTGCCTGAAGCCCTCAGACACCAGACTGCAGTGTCCTCATGCCCTGTAAGCTGAGTGGATGGTTGGCATTATCCCTAAGGTACTTGACAACAAGACTGGCATGAAATGTCAACATATATTTTCCTCTTCATGAATAATTTTGATATGAAAGCTTTATTTTAAATTGATCAGTGCCTGGCATGTTGGCTCATACCTGTCTGTAATACAGTATGTAGGAAGCTGAGACAGGAGGATTGTTATGAAACATTGTGTGGTTTAAATGACTAATCTACTCAGATAATCCCAGGTGTGGGGCCATCCCCTGGAATGTGGTCAGCCTACCATACCCTCAGAGAGAACTGACTCTACCCTCCAGAAGTCATTGGCTGTTCATAGATCTTCAGTTCACACTTACATTTTAAAAAGCAGTTAATGTTTATTTTAAGCACAGAGATCATCGTCAGGATATTTCTAGTTATATTTGAAATGAAATAAAGTAACTTGATAATATTTGTGTTATAATATAGACAAATAATGCTGAACCACCACAAATGATATAGATGATAAATGATAGACAGATAGACAGATGATAGATAGATGATAGATAGGTAGGTATGTAGATAGATAGATAGATAGATAGATAGATAGATAGATAGATGGATGGATGGATGGATGGATGGATGGATGGATGGATGGATGGATGGATGGATAGATGGGTGAGTGGATAGGTGGGTGGGTGGGTGGGTGGATGGATGGATGGATGATAGATAGATGGATAATAGATAGATGGTTGATGGATAGATGGTTGATAGATAGATGGTAGATAAATGGATGATAGATAGATGGATGATAGATATAGGCAGTTAGATAGATGATGGATAAGGGATCCCACAGTTATATTTGCATAAATAAAATCTGGTAGTCTCTGCAGTAAGCATATGTTACTGGAGTGAGTGACCTTCTATGGTGAAGGCGTTGTGCTCTCAGTCTTAAAAAATAATTACTAAGGATGAATCATAATACTGAAAATGTTACCTTCTGGTTAGTACCCCAGAGTCTTCTTAGTAACACTGGGGAGTTTCCGAATAGTACTGTGATTGGGGATGTGCCTCTCCAAGCTGGAGTGAATGCATACAGGAACTCTCCAGAGCCCAATCCCTTTCCAGATGTCATCGTATTGGACAGTCCACACAGCCATCTTCTTGGGAGGCCACTTAGTTACCTAGTTAGCTGGCAGGTGGTCGTTTCATTACAAAAGATTTTTGAATGAGACAGACACATTAGTATTTTTTGTATAATTGTTGGAAATGGAATTATTTCTGTGAAAATTCTTTGATCTACAAAGATTTCAGTGTCTGTAGAAGGGTACCATCAGTAGTCATGAGCTGAGAGAGAACCCAAATCTCACATCTTAGAACATATAGTGAACTAGTAACTTATTAATATAATTTTACATGTCTGCTGTAGGTTTGTATGCTTTAGGAAGACACTGGAAGATCTAGGGGGTGGCAAGTCCTCAGTAATGTTTGTTGGCTATTGAAATGGATGATGTGGACAGAATTGGGTTTGTAGATGAATACTGAAGAGTTTTTTTTTTTTTTTATCACACAACTCTGAAGAGTTTGTTCTTTTCAAGTTTGCATATAACTTAGCATGACAAGTACTTTCTGTTTGCTTTTTAGTTTTATTTATGTATGTCTGTATTCATGTTTGTATGTGTGCAGGTGCTCATGAAGTCAGAGGTCGCCCTTGTTCCTCAGGAGTCAGCCACTTTTTTTTAAATTGAGACAGGGTTTCTCACTGGGGTCTGGGGCTCACCATTAGGCTAGACTATCTGACCAGAGCTCCTGTGTGACCAGACCTGGTCTGACCAGGTCTCCTCAGTGCTGGCATTGCAACTTTCCATGTAGATTCTGAAGCTTGCACAGCACTTTTCCAACTGAGCTATCTCCCTGTTGTGTTAAGTTGTGTTGTTTACTCATGCCAAGAGTTGACATGTAGTGTACAGTCTGCCAATCTCTAACTGCTGCTCTACAGTCCCTGGGAAATGGTCTTTGTGCCGCATCCACACCCGTGTTCTCATTATCAACGTAAGGCACCTGAGGAGCAGGTTCCTGCTGCCCATAAATATTTCATTCACTGTAGACACAGCAGAGGTGGAAAGTGGAGAGTGCTTAGCAGTGTCATCTCTCAGGTAAAGGCAGCAGATCTCACTCAACTGTCCCTGACGTTCCCTGCCATTCTTTCTCCCCTTAGTAACATCCGCTGCTTCAAGATTGACCAGCCGTCAGCAGGTGATGCATCTGGAGCCCCAGCAGTATGGAGTCATGGTTACACTGAAGCATCGGGAGTAAAAAACAAGTACGTTTTGTGAAACTGTGGACCCAAAAATGCTTGTTGTGTGCCGCCTTTCTTGGGTAGGAGACCTGCATCCGTGGGTAGTATGGTACATCCTTGTGTCCTGTAGAGTTTCTTAGAGCATGTTTCTCCAGAATGAGGCTCACTCCTCAATGTTTAAGCACCACACTGAGGACCTGCTTGGAATCACATGCTCTCCTTTTGTGATAGCTGTTGCTAGGATACAGGGTAGCTGACACATTATATCTATGTAAGGCCTAAGTATTGAAATGTATCTCAGCTCCTTTGAAAAGCCCTTTATCTTTCTGGGAAGTCTGTTTACAAAGAGAGAAGCAGCTGATTGTCTGTGCTCAAGATCACTTACATCTCTGACTGTAATATGCCTACAGTCCAAACCAGCTTGGCAGCCTTTGATCTCGATTCCCTGTCATGTCATCTGCTTCTCCTGCCATGAATTCATTTCTTTTTATAAACTATTTTCACCAGTCACTCTATCTTAGCTGTGGATAAGGATTTTTCCTGATAATACAATCAAGCTGATCAGACTTGCTCACACTGTATGAGGAGGTACTGATGAAAAGCAAAGTCCTATAAAGTAGAATAGTCATAATTTATTTGCCTAAAGCCTAAGAATGCAAAGTATTGAGAGTAATGAATGAATAGAAAGTGGAAAATGATCCAGTACTAAACTCGTTAAATCATGGGCATAGTTAGAACCAGCCCGATAAACAACAATATTCCCACGTGGGTCTATAATCCCCAAATTCAGAAGGTAGAGGCAGGAGATAGAAAAAGAAAAAGAAAAACCAACATACATAGAGACAGAGGTCCTCACAGCCTTCTCACTGTCACCCTTCATTAGAAAGTTTAAATTGTCTGAGGTTATTCTAAGTGTCAAGGATTGAGAACCACACACTTTCTGAGTGCCTTTCATGGACAGTAGAAGGTGGGGCATGCTACCACACCCAAGTGCTTTTCTGGGTCGTTCCTCCTTCCCTGTAGGTAGACTTGGCTTTGTGCTTTCTACTCCACAAAGGCAGAAGCCCTGAGCAGCCTACACTCCGGCTCTCCTCACTGTGTGCTCTCACTGTCGAAGGAAGAGATTGGCATATTCTTCTGGAAACTCAGGATGCCTTTGTGGAGGTCATTCCATGTTAGACTGTAGGATGCCTCTTACACATTCAGGATGTGGTTGCTTTCTAATTCTAGGACATTTGCTACCTACTCACCTATATGAGTAATGTAAACAACAATTAGATCTGTTTTTCTGAATATTATTATTTTTTTACTTAAGATTGAGAAATGTGTGTAAGTAGCGAATGCACTGGCCTGTGAGCTGTCTTGGAGTTGAACACACTTGCAGACAGCCAACTGGATCAACAGAAGGCAAACAGCAACCCCAGCCCCAGCACATCAGCCAGCCCTCTCTTTGACTCTGCTGTTGCCAGGACACATCACATGTGCTTGGGCATTTTTGCTGTTGCTGTATTGTTTTGTGTTTGCTTGTTTGTGTTTTTATGGGGTAGAGAGTTATGGGGTTATTTTGTCTTTTTTTTTTTCCTAGACGGTTGTGTGTTTTATTCTTTTATAAATGAATTGGTCATTTCAGCATCTTTGCCTTCAAATCTGGGTGGATCAATGGAATTGAACTGATCAACCTGTCTGTTTTTATGTCAATACAAGGCTGTTTTTGTTACTATAGTTCTTTGGTACAACTTAAAATCTGGGTTGGTGATACTTCAAGTGGTTATTTTATTATTCAAGATTGTTTTAGCTTCCTGGGTTTTGTATGTGTGTATGTGTGTTTTTAAATGAACCTGAAAAATTTTTTAAAATTTTTGTGAAGAATTATGTTGGAATTTTTATAAGGATTGTATTGGATCTGTAGGCTGCTTTTGGAAGATGGCCATTTTTACAATATTAATGCTACCCATTCATGAGCTAGGAGATCTTTCCATTTCCTAATACCTTCTTCAAATTGTTTCCTCAATTTCTTAAAGGTTTTATTATTACTAGTCTTTCCCTTGCTTGGTTAGAGTTATCCATATGCATACATATGTGTGTATATGTGTGTGTGTCTGTGTATACATACACATACACACGTAAGGCTATTGTAAAAGGTATTGTTTCCCAGATTTCTTTCTCAGTCTGCCATTTGCATTTAGAAAGGCTACTGATTTCTGTGTGTTAGTTTTATATCTTGCTACACTGCTGAAAATAGTTCTAATCTATAGAAGTTTCCAGATGGATTTTAAGGGTCTTTAATATATAAAGCTATATCATCTGCAAACAAAAATATTTTGGCTTCTTCTTTCCCTGAATTTTTCATTTTCAGTTTGGTTTTTCTTTGGTGATTCTATTTCTCCTTTCGTGTCCTAGAATGTTTTTATTACCCTGTTCCACTGTGTGTTTTCGCAGCCCTCCTTGGGTAATTTGTTCATATCCTCTCTAACGTCCTTGAACATATTCATGGTACATGTTTTGAAATCTTTGTCTTGTGCTTCATTTCCAGGGCCTGCTGTAGCAGGCTTGCTGGACTCTGGTAAAAGCATGTTCTTAGCTATTCTTGATTGTGATTTTCCACTAGTGTCTGGGCATGTGGAGTTAGGATGATTAAGGTGATGCTGGCTGTTGATATCTAGTCCTGTTTTTGTTGGACAGGGTGTTCTGTGCCTTGGTTTCTGCTGCCCTTTCTGGATCTTAGGAAAGTGTGTGGCTGTAGGTTCCCTGGTAGAGAGTATTCCTGCATGTCTGCAAGTGGCCAAAAGCAATAGAGATGGGCTAGAAGCAAAGCCGAGAAGGGCTGTGGTACAGAGCTAGGGGATCCTGTCCACATCCAGAGGTAGGAATCGTAGGGAGGACGGGCAAGTGGGTGCAGTAGAAAAGGATATGTCTGGAGAGTCAGGAATGGGCAGATGAGGAGGACCCTGTGTAAGAACAAGAGCTGGAGTGCCCAGTGGATGGAGTTGAGGTGCAAGGGGGTACTAGCAAGCTGCAAGCAGGCTACTACAGGACTGCAGGTGAGCATAAAAACAGCGAAGCTAGATGCCGGGAAAGGAGGTACCCAAAGGAGGGGTGGGAGAGTGAGGCACCTGTAAGCAGGCTGTTCCAGAGCTGTGGCAAGAGTAATGAAGGGTAATGTAAGAGGTCTGAATCTCAGTCAGAGTAGCCTCTGGGGCCCCCATGTAGCAAGTGTTTCTAGGAACCTGGCTAGAAGGTAATGCTGGTGTTCAACTTTTGTGCTTTAAACCTATTTTCCTTTTTCTATTCTAAGTGTTCTTTTTTATAGGCAGCATAGAATCTTATTTTCCTTTTTTATCCGGTTTGATTTTTTTTCTGGTTGGGGGGGTAATTTTTAGGTCTTTTATTCATATCTAATGAAAATAGCTTAAGTTTAAATTTCAACTTATTTGGGTTTTGTTTGTTTTCTTTCTTGTCTGAATGTTTGCTTGCTTGCTTACTTGTTTTCAAGGCAAAGTTTCTCTGTGTAACAGAGCCTGGATGTCCTGAAACTCGCTTTGTAGGCCACAGTGGCCTTGAGTTTACAAAGATCCACCTGCTTCTGCTTCCTGGTTGCTGGGATTCATGTGTGTGCCACCATGCCTGGCTTGTTTTCTTTCTTTCATTTCCCCTCTTAAAAATCTTAGTTGTTTTTCTTTTCATTATTTTGGGTTGAATGACTTTAATCTCATTTTCCATGTTACCTTCCTTGTTTTATTTCTGTGTACGGGTGCGGGCAGGTGTGTGTGTTCAAGCACATGTCTTTATATTGTATTCTTTTACTTATTACAGCTTCCCTTCGATTTCGTATCTCTTCTTACAGAATGTGGGAAACATCTCAGCTTCTCCCGTGTCTATGTTTATACTGTCTGTTGCCTTGTCTGTTTTTCTTTCTCATTTGTTATAAAATTCCAGAATGCACTGCTTAGCATTTTTAGCTTAGTGCTCTGCTTCCTGGAGTAGTTAGTGTTTCTCGGCATCGGTACTTTAGGCATTTTGAGCCAGGTAAAAGGCGGCAGGGGAGGAAACCTCCTATTTATCGTGGGGTGTGAGCAACATCTCTTGTTTCACGTGGAGGTGCCACAATCCCACTGTAGCAGGAACCCCATGTTTTCCACTGGGCTTCATTGTTCTGCAGGCGTCAGATCTCCTTGGTCCTGCTCTCTGTGTTTCTGCAGTGAAGTCTTCAGGTGGAACCCTCTTGATTGTGCATCTGAAATGTCACGGACTGTTACCTTCCCAGTCTGTTCTTCACTGGCTGGGAATCTAGACTGTACTTGACAGAAGCTCCTCTGCAGTCATGTCCCTTGTGGTTTTGCCACAAGCTGTCTGCCCTTCGTGGCTTTGTACTGTATCCTGCCTCCCTTCTTCATGGTTTGTATCGATTTGATTCTCTTGTGCCCTAAGCCATTCTTTTCTGTCTCTTGCTGGCAGTTTGTTAAGCTTCTGTATCCATGGGGGTAAAGTTTTCATCACGTGTTAAAGTGTAACTATAAATGTGTAAAGTTCCTTCCTGTCTGTCTTTTCAAGGCTCTTGCTGTTCCCATATATTAGGCTGTTTGATATCACCCCCCATGCTCTAGTGCCCAACTCTCCTTCTAATCCTTTTTCCACTCTCTGTTTCCATTGGCTGTTGTATGTGTGGGGTTTGTTGTCAGGGTCTTACTACGTGGCTCAGGCCGACCTTGAACTTCTGCTTCTCTCATGTGAGCCTTTCAAGTGCTTGGATCATAGGCCTGTGTCCTTGTGCCTGGCTTCTTGGTTTTACTTTGGAAATATCCTGCCTTCTAGTGCTCATGGCCTGGTGCTCCTCATCCAGCACTGTCTTCTCCTGCAGCCTCTGTACTTTCCTGTGGGATAAGCAGGGTCAGCATCACCCTGGATGCTGATGTTTCCGGCGCTGTACTGCTACTCTAGCTTATGTGTCTGTTCTCCTCAATAATGATATGCTTGTGTAGGTTACAAGTTATATCCTCATATTATTTCTCATGTGTTTTACTCTCCCTTCTTCCTTGTCATTAGAGGTAACATTGGAACTGGAGAGATGGTCCGGCAGTTAAGAGCACATATGTTCCCCTTGCAGATAAGTCAAGCTCAGTTCCCAGTTTGGCTTCCAGCCCCCACGTCAGGCCACTGAAGGCTGCTGTAGCTGCAGTTGGGGCCGGGGTCTGATGCTTCTAGTTTCACAGGCATCTGCACTCATATCTACAGTCCTCACCCCAGCCTCACACACACACACACATAAATAAAATGAGTGCTTTTTAACATGTAAAAATGGGGTCTGGAGAGATGGCTCCAGTTAGGAGCACATGCTGTTCCTGCAGAGGACCTGGGTTCAGTTCCTACACACGACAGCTCACAGCCACCTACAATTCCAGGTTCCCTGCTCTGCTCTCAACCCCACAGGCAAAACACTCACTCACACATGTAACATTTGAAAATAAATAAAAATTGTAAACATTTCAACGGTACTAAAACTGGAAGAGAAGGGTGAGAGAAGGCAGAAGTCGGTTGATACAAACTGTCTTTGCTCTGTTCACTGAAACCTTCCCGGAGGCAGAAAGAAAGACCAACCAGAGCATTGTGGGTAGGGGAGGAAATTAACTGTGTCAGGCAGCATAAGAAGGAAATGATGAATGGGCTCATCACAAAAGTGTTTTGACTCTGCAGGCTGTGTGTCGCAGCCCTGTCTGTGAATAACTTCCGTGACAACCGAGAGGCCCTCTATGGTGTGTTTGATGGAGACCGGAATGTGGAGGTGCCCTACCTTCTCCAGTGCACCATGAGTGACATCTTGGCTGAAGAACTTCAGAAAACGAAAAATGAAGAAGAATACATGGTCAATACGTTCATAGTCATGCAACGGTAAATGATTTCTTCTTCGCTCTATCTTATGTATTTATTATTGATCTTGTTTGACGCTTCTCTGTTATTAGAAAAGTTGGTTACAGTAATGTCAGGGCACACATGGCTGAGTGTAGCAGCTGATGTCAGGCTTCTCTGTCAGGTGTGGACTGTGCTTCAATATGAGATGCACTGACATTCCTACGTCAGTGACAGGGATTCATTTCTCACAGAACTGGCCTCTATTGGTAACATATTTTTATCTTTTATAACACTTAGCCTCCTCCAACCACAAGGACACCATAGGTTTCTTAGATCTTCTCTTATGGGGTGTGGAATTCTCTCTGGAATGGATTGTTTTTCTCCCAGTTTGTTGACCAATAGGAAATGCTTTCACTGGTTTGAAACTGAGTGGCTCAGATTTTAGAGTAGTTTTAAACCATTTTTGTATGTTACCCTCTCTTCCCTTACTCAAGGTTGGTGCAAGTATTGCCAACCTCTGGGCTGCTGCCTTCCTCTCATTGTACCTGCACCGGAGCTTCAGGTCACTGCAAGAACTAAGCCATACGACTCAAACTCTTAGGGTCACATACTACAAGGGCTCCTCAGTCAAAGAGTTTTTCATTCTTTTGTCACCTTGAGGACTTTAAGGATTGTAAAGAATTGCCTTACTGTGAAAGGTGTGCCGCAGACCCTGCTCTTACAGGATCTGTGGTGATAAAGATCCTAGTGCTTTGAAGGCTCTGGCAGTGCTGATAAGCTCTCTGCCTCTTCTTCCTCTCCCCATGGAGAACCTGACAGAGATGATGGCTCATAACCAAGATAGGCAGCGTCTGCCTGCTGTGGAATGCTGCCCCTAGCAGCCTCCATGGCTGTCTGCCTCATGCACAGCCAAAGCAGGCAGGTTTCTGGCTCTCGGGTCTCCCCCTGCCTGCCAGGTTCCTAGTGGGTGCAGACAGTAATTGAGCACAACAGTAAAAGCTAACAGTCATTGTTCTAACTGCCTTACATACCCAGTAAGATAGGCATTGCTACTCTGCATATCTTGTTTGTGAAACCAAAGTACATAGAGGTAAAGCAAAGTACCCTCCAGGCACAATAGATTGTACAGGCAGAATTCTGAGACCCCATGGATGCTCTTGTCACCACACACAGTAACTTTTCTAGTTTCAGCCACCTCCTTGTCCTAGAAGACAGGAAATATCACACACACACATACACACACACACACACACACACACACACACACACACACACACACACCATCCAAATAAACCTCTAGTAGACTTCGGTTCAAGCTTCTCCTCACCAGTCTTTGTGCATGTGGAAGTCATGCTGCCTTAGAAGCATGTACCAGTCAGATCTGGCCATGAGTCCTACAACAGGCCCACCTGCAGTGTCGTCTTTGTGACTTTGCCTGTTGGTTAACAGGTGATAGGGCCAGGGAGCACTTCAGTCCTTAGAGTAACTGCCTATTCTTAGTGCCCAGTTGTCATGTGTGTGGCTGGGCGTTCCTGGTTTCCATTGCTTCTGTTCCCAGTTGTTGAACTCAGATTCTGGCAGTGCTTCTGGGTCTTTCCTGCCCTCATTGGGCAAGACAGGCAATTTTTTTTGTTTTTGTTTGTGTTTTTTGTAACTGACAAGGCTCATTATAGGAGGCTTGGAAATGACCATTGGTTAGACCTATGATGAGAGTTCTTTGCTCTTTATGATGGTCAGTATTTATAGATTCTCAAAATAGTCAAGAAGTACATGGGTCAATGGACAGTGGAGGATAAGGTGAAAACACTCAGTGTTTGACACCTGAATGCTGTGTCTGTGGCTTTTATGATCAAGAAAGTCTTGGCTGTACAGACAAGAACGGTGGTGAGCATCCATTAGAAGAAGGGTGGTTAGGATCAATCTGCAGTTCATGCATGGACATACAGTGTTTGTACCTATTCTGATTTCCATGGGAACAGAGGGTTTTGAGAAGTGTGTGGGGAGAGAAGCAACACTTTCTTGATGTTTGGGAATGTAGTGCTGAGGCTGTACAACTGATGCAGGACAGCAGTGCAGCTTTCAACCCACAGGTGCCCTTTCCCTGCCAGGTGAGCAGACACCTCTCCATGTGCACGTGTAGCATCAGACCATTTTCTTCTTGGAAGCTGAGTGGCTTTGCTGAACAGGGCTGAGCCTAAGCTCTGGCCCTGTATAGTGGTGTCATCTTTCTTCTGAATGACAAAATGTAGTAAGGTGTTTGAGTGTTCACCCTTCTCTTTGGGCTCAGGAAACTGGGAACTGCTGGGCAGAAACTTGGTGGCGCTGCCGTCCTGTGCCACATCAAGCATGACCCTGTGGACCTGGGAGGATCCTTTACCCTGACCTCTGCTAATGTTGGCAAGTGCCAAACAGTTCTCTGTCGAAATGGGAAGCCACTGTCTCTGTCCAAGTCATATACCATGAGCTGTGAAGAAGAGCGGAAGAGGATTAAGCAGCACAAAGCCATCATCACTGAGGTGAGGAGCCAGTTTTCCTCAGACAGCAGGGAGACGTGAGCAGCACCCTCTGGTGGAGAATCCTTGGGCAACATTTCTCTTCAGAGGAAACTTTTGATCTTAGCTCAGGTTTAGAGTTCCAAAGCCATAGTATTACAAAGTAAATTCTGTACATCACTGTGGAGTATCACTGTAGTTTAGAATAATAAGGCATTCATCAGTTGCATGGACACAGGAATGCTTCATGGGTACTGTCCCAGTAGATAACTGGACTCTTGAATCACACTTCTGCTTTTGTGTCTTTGTTTTCTCACGTGTAAAGTGGGAATCAGATACCTGCCCTACTTGACAAGGGTAATCTTGCACAATAGCTATGGTGTCTGTTCAAGTGTGTAATATTTTCTGTTTTGCCAGTTGAGTACTACCATTCTCAGCAGGTAGGAGGCAAAGTACAAGGTCTAGAGATATATTTGATCACCAAAACTGGGACACTATTGCCATAGAAAGAGTAGAAGCTAGGTCTCCAGCTAAAGAGCTTACAGTGTGGGCATAGTTACACAACAAAATTTACCTGGTCCCAAATGGCAATAGTACTGCTGTTTAAAAAAACAAAAACAAAACTATGGCACAATCTATTATCAATGAAACTTGAAAACTAGCTTCTACAGTTCTTTGTTTACTACTTTACCAGCATACCGGTCATTCACCAGTAGCCTGGAATATTCATAAATAACACATTTGCTCATGAGAACATAACCTCTTAGCAGTAAAACTCTCAGAACAATGCACTGCCTGAAGGAGAATGTCCAGAAGAGAAAAAGAGGCTGTGTTGAGCATCCCAGGACACCAGGCAGCCATGAGACCTGGGCTTGAGCACATAGATACATTCAGTTCCCTGCTGTTCCAGCACTGAGGTTAGCGTGGACGTTGAGCAGGTCAGGGTGGGCCGTTTAATGCTGAGCAGCAACACCGAGTGCAAGATGTCTTGCACATGAGTCTCAGTCTGTAGTCAGCTGTGTTCTCCCCTTTTCTGTGCGGCTTCTCTTCCTCACTTCTGCTTGCTCTGCTCAGTCTTCGACAGTGAGTACTTCTCACGCATCCTTCTGTACCTTGAAGATGTCCTCAAAGCACAAACTGGGGAGAAGCCTGAGGAGTGGCTCGCATCCAGATCCCACACCAGTGAGCAGATGTCATTACTGGAATCAAGGGAGTTTCAAACTGCTTGAAAGCCTGCTTTACCCACCTTAGTTCCCACACAGCCCCTGGTCCAAGCATAGCTGGTGAGGTCACACTGGAAAGGCCCCAGGAACAAGCAGATACTCATGGGTACAGGTGGAGGCACGCACTGAGCTGAAGCATGGGGGCATTCTCTTGCAGAAGTATGTAAGCCAGAGAGACCCTCATCCCTGGAAGGTAGAGAGCACAGCTAAGATTTAAAAGTACTCATCTTTTCCCCAGCAAATGGCCCGGGTTTGGCTGCTGGTCTCAACAATATGAGCTGTCCAAGACAGGGCTCCTTGGTTTCTACATTTGTCCTTAGAAGTCAGGCTCAAGAAAAGCATAAGAATGGGCACTTCTGTTAGCATTGCCTCTCCAAACACAGAGCACTGTGACCCAGAAACAAGCATTCGTGGGTCATACAAGATGGCCTAGCCCTTCTCTGTGCTGGCGGTGCTGCTGGACAGTCATGAAGTTGAATTGTCACTGTCCTGGGTGTTTCTATGGGGCGTACCTCTTTAGAATCCAATAAGCCTGCTTGCCATGTGAGACTAGACATCAGCTTGTCTCGAAGAGACTTACCACCCAGTATAAATGTGGTCCCTGTTAAAGGAATAGCCAAAAGGAAATGCTATTGCTCCTTACAAGCCCAGGTCTACACTTCAGCCCTTCCATATAGGGTGTGTGAGCCTCCTCTGTGAGGTGCCCAACACTTCCCTGTGACCCAGTCAGTGGCCCAGAGGGAGGCTGCTTGGTAACCACATGTGCTCTGTGCTCACTGTCTCTTTGGAAATTCTTCTTTTAGGATGGCAAGGTCAACGGAGTGACAGAGTCCACACGCATTCTGGGCTACACCTTCCTCCACCCCAGTGTGGTGCCTCGCCCCCATGTACAGTCGGTGCTTCTGACTCCACAGGATGAGTTTTTTATCCTGGGCAGTAAAGGGCTGTGGGACAGCCTATCCATTGAAGAGGCTGTGGAAGCCGTGCGCAATGTTCCGGATGCTCTGGCCGCTGCCAAGAAGCTGTGCACCCTGGCCCAGAGCTATGGCTGCCATGACAGCATCAGTGCTGTGGTGGTGCAGCTCAGTGTCACCGAAGACAGCTTCTGCTGCTGTGAGCTCAGTGCTGGAGGGAGCATGCCACCACCCAGCCCAGGGATCTTCCCGCCCTCCGTCAACATGGTGATCAAAGACCGGCCCTCAGATGGGCTGGGAGTGCCATCCTCCAGCAGTGGCATGGCATCTGAGATCAGCAGTGAACTGTCTACCTCCGAGATGAGCAGCGAGGTGGGCTCTACAGCCTCTGATGAGCCCCCGTCTGGAGTCCTGAATGAGAGCAGCCCTGCCTACCCCAGCGAGCAGCGCTGCATGCTCCACCCCGTCTGCCTGTCTAACTCCTTCCAACGCCAGCTGTCCAGTGCCACGTTTTCCAGTGCGTTCTCTGACAACGGCCTTGACAGTGACGATGAAGAACCCATTGAGGGTGTGTTCAGCAATGGCAGCCGGGTAGAGGTGGAGGTGGACATCCACTGCGGCCGGGCCAAGGAGAAGGAGAGACAGCAGCACGTGCTGCAGGTGCCAGCCGAGGCCAGTGACGAGGGCATTGTCATCAGTGCCAATGAGGATGAGTCGGGTCTGTCCAAGAAGGCAGACTTTTCTGCTGTGGGGACCATTGGGCGGCGCAGAGCTAATGGCTCTGTAGCTCCCCAGGAAAGGAGCCATAATGTGATAGAGGTTGCCACGGATGCACCTCTCCGGAAGCCAGGAGGCTATTTTGCAGCCCCTGCTCAGCCAGATCCAGATGATCAGTTTATCATACCCCCAGAGCTGGAAGAGGAAGTCAAAGAAATCATGAAACATCACCAGGAGCAGCAGCAGCAGCAGCCTCCACTCCAGCCACCACAGCCACAGGCACAGCCACAGCCACAGGCACAGCCACAGGCACAGCGGCACTTCCAAATGGATCACCTGCCAGACTGTTACGATACACCACTATGACCCAGCCTAAGTACTGTTTTAAACAATAAACTAACCAGAGAGACCGAGAGAGTCTCCCAGGCTCACATTAAACCAGGGGTGTTACTTCATGCCCTCTCCCAGACACTGCCCCACCTGTCTCTGCAGCTCATCTGTAGGTTCTCTTTGTATTGGTTACTTTTAATAATTAACCACTTTTCTTCTAGTGACACTTTACCAATATGATTTAAATTTGTTAACTTCTTTCCCTAACATATCAGCTGTGTAAAGACAAAGAACAAAAGGTTTAATATATTACAAAGAAACAGTAAATGATAATGTAATATTTTTAAAAATGGCTTTTTGTTGTTTTGTTTGTTTGGAAGGCAGGGCTAGTTGCCATTGCTAAATGATTTAATAATATTGTAATTGTGTATTTCTTTGTGGGGAAAGCTTTTTTTTTTTTTTTTTTTTTTTTTTGTCTTGAAAATGATAGACATTTGTAGAATACGGAGACTAACTCCTAGGAGTTGCTTTACTCTGTCACGTGACTTAAGTCACTGGGACTCACTAATTTTCTCTGAGAGAACAGTTGATTGAGAGATTTCTATTGTAAATATCTCAGTGTTCCATAGTAAAGCTTAAAGTGTTTGTAGTCTTGGCGTAAGAACACAGCCTCAGTAACTGACTTCCTCCTTGCTCTGCTGAGTCTCCCCTGCCCCAGCCCCACCTAGTTCATCTTCAGTGTGGGCCATTTGCTCAGCGTGTTTCTGTGCAGATCTTGGGAACCCAGAACCTTTTACAGATACTTTTTAATTGTGTTCCTTCCTGCTGTCACAATCAGCATGACTGTATAGAGTTCCTTAGACCATCTACATATCCAGAGTTATATGGAAACAGAATGCCCAAATGGACATGTCATAATTTTTGTTATAATAAATATGAAATTTACAAGTACTGGATCCATCTGCTTTTATCTCGACATCCAAGTGTGTCTTACAATCATACTGGCTTAGGATTGGAAGGAATAGGTGGGTGGGGGTTGAGATTGACCAACATTGTGCTTTGGGGCTTGTTTCCTTTTAATATTCAAGTTCAGCTGCAGTGAATGAGGTAGTGAAAGTGATCTTCTGGTCAACCGTATACGCAGCTGCTGTTACCCTTTTCTCTTTAGCATTATGCAAGGTAGATACCGAAAGAGGACAGGATGCATGCCGCAGAGAGGAGAGCCCTGCAGAAAACCTGCAGACCTAGAGAACCAAGATGGCTTTCAGCTCTTCCAGGAGATCATGCATCAGTCAAGAGTTGTACTTGGAAGACAGGTGGCACCAGTGTCTGTCTGTCTCCCTTCAGGTATGCACTGAGTAGTGCTTGGCGCCCAGACTGTGACCAAGGCCACAGAATGAGTTAGCTCATGCCTGCACAGTAGCTGAGGAGCTGTGTTTCCCAAGTGTGGCAGGGGCCCTGTCCCTTGAACTGGCAGTCCAGTCATCCCAGAGGATGATCCTGTCCGACTCTCTAGCCCTTCCCTCCCTTTACTGTGCATCATACCCTGTGGGGCATAGGCCAGAGAAGCCACACAAGTTCCTGGTTTTCCCCAGTGCCTTATTTCCTTTTCAGCTGAGCTGACTTTCTAGTTTATCAGTGCTTAAATTCCAACTCTGGGAAGAGCTCACCTTTGTAGAGGAAGCACAGTGTGGCTCTTCCAGAGGGATCAGAACCTGTGGACTGTGCTGGCACCTGAGACAGCAGACGTGGGGAAGAACAGCAGGATAGATGTTGTTGTGTTTGTGTGTCCCCATCCATCCGTGCTGTCTGTTCTGTCACTGAGATGTTGTGTGCGTACCAGATATGCGGAACCATGGAGACGGAAGTTCCCCTTTGGGGACTTGCGCTACATAGAACATGGAGAGAAGAAGCTCTTATGCTGCATCCGTGCGAAGGGACTGAAGAGGTGTAGACGTACAGGGAAGCCTCCACGCTTTTATGTAGGATCTGCCCCAGTTTGTTTCCTAAGGAAAGAGTTTTCCCTTCTGTTTACCAAGATGCATTCTAATAGCGTATGTAAAGCTGCTAATAAATCTCAAGTGGGGTTTGAGCATTAAGTACTTTATTAATACTTGAAGACCCCTGAAGCCATGATGTCTACACAGCAGGCATTAAGGAGAAAAGGTGGCCCTGAGGGTCCTGCCTGTGAGGAGATTCAGGCCACTGAGAACGGGAGTGAAGAGGAGGAAGCAGTGACCCTAGTCAGCTGATGACGTTGTGGGGGGCCTGGACACCGGTTCCTGTTGGATCAGCAATGTACTACCCTGTTCAGACAGCCTCCAGGCCAATCTGGCCAGGGCCAGACTAGTGTGGCGGGGCTTCCCTTCTATCAGTTTTGTTGTAGCACCACCTACTGGTGAGTAGTTTGGGGGGAGCAGCTGTGGACGTCATTTGGACAGAAGAAACTGTTTAACAGTTTTCTTCAACGTGAATAGAAAGTAATCCTCGCCACTAAGTAAGTGTGGCAGAGATGTTGTATTAAGTCCTAGTGTCTGCTGCGCCTGTACCTGTTTCTGCTTTGTTATGTGGTATCATGGGTGACCTTCATGCTTCCTATAATAGGCAACTTCCCATGGGAAGTTAAAATACAGAAATAACATGTTACCAGAATTATAATTCTATCCAGCATTTGTCTTCCTTTGTCTTCCCTAGGGTTAGAAAACAAAGCAAAACAGAAAGCATCAATGGTACGCTTGAGTCTTAACAGTAAATCTGTGACGTCACTGCTGGCTGTAACTAAGGGAGGGAAAAAGAGCCCCGTTGGTGTATGTTGACTCTTCCTCAAAGGGTCTTGAATCCTTCCCTGGTGCTAAGCAGGAGACTTGCTGAAACGTGAGGGTTGTATTGCCTGTAACCGCCTCCCAAGGGACAGTAAGAAAAGTCACTAAGGCCTTACTTGTAAGCCATCACTATTCCAGCTTAGAACTAGGCTGCTCAGAATCCGGAGCACGGCTACTAAGTGGCAAGTGGAAGAGAAGATGAACTTTTGCGGGGAAAGTTCCTTGTATTTCTTGTCAGTAAATACTGCTAGTTTTTTTTTTTTCTTTCAGTTCATCTCCTGTAATTCCCATGTTGTGCAAACTGCTTTCGTCATGGTCATTGATCTGACCTGTGTGGATATAGATCGGTATGTTTGATATGTGTTTGCAAACGTAAATAGCTCTAAAGTATTTGTGATGGCTTTTTTTCTTTTCTTTTCCTAACCCCTACCTGCTCTATCAGTTGGAACAAAGTTCACACTTGGTCCTGCTCAGTTAAGGGAAAGGAGCCCTGTCCTGACCTCCATCTGACTTACGTTTTTACTCACCCGCATCCAGAATCCAAGGCTGGATCAAAACCAGCACAGGACTTGCAGAGCCTGGCTGGGGTGTGATCTTGAGAGCCTTGAGGGTCTAAGCTAGCCCCAGGTTGACCCTAACCCCACATGAATGTCTGAAAGCAGAACGGTGTCCCCTCAGAATGGTCCCCTCACAGTGGCCCCACTTACCTTCTAGAAGGCATTGAACACAGGAAGAAATGGGCAAATGGCCCTCCTGCCACCACCTCCCCTGACTTTACCATTTTGTTTCCTGGC
This sequence comes from Micromys minutus, assembly GCF_963924665.1. Classification (NCBI taxonomy): domain Eukaryota; kingdom Metazoa; phylum Chordata; class Mammalia; order Rodentia; family Muridae; genus Micromys; species Micromys minutus. The sequence goes on along the minus strand of NC_137981.1, from coordinate 42,981,612 downwards.
CTCACTTTACACATAAATAAGTGCTGCATTTGTTGGCCTTTGGATCATCTTGTTCAAGAACACAACTGTCTACTCTGTGTAAAGGAACAGAATGCTTAGAGAAGGGTCCCTCCTGCACACAACTGGAGTTTCTCTTATCATTCTAATCCTCTAACATCAGGAAGAGCTGCCGGGCAGCACACTGAAGTCTTTCACTTTCTGCTCCTCTGTTTGGTTTCAGTGAACTTGACCTTTTCTCCAATAAGAAGCCCTGTCTGTTGAAAAGACATCAAAATGGCAATTAGGACTTTTTTCAGTGTCCTATGTCTAGTCCTTAAATGCACCCATACTTAATTCCAAGTCTTTAAGAAGACCACCTCCCTAATAATGCCTGAGTGTGCCCGAACCAGCTCCAAATTGAGAGTTGCCTTTAAGTCAGAACTAAGCCAAGCAACACCCTTTATTTGCCTCCTGACCTACCACACTTTTGATGACTACCTATAGAGTGTCTCAGCAGGCTATATCTCATTTTAATATGAGCCATGCCTCCCAGGAGCCCAGCCACCCATTGCAGGCAAATACTTGCGTTCTTTTCCTATTATGATGTCACCTGCATGTCATTTTCACCTTTGAGCCCTCAGTTGAAACTTATCAGTTGAAATTCCATGGGAGTCTCTATGACCACCAGGGCCAGCAAAAGTATCTCTCTGCTAGAGGCAAGAAGGAAATCCGGTTCAGGATGACTTAGCTGGTGCTGGTTCCAACCTCTAGAGTCTGACCGTGAGCAGTTGATTGTCAGCATCTTCAAGCACAGTATAGTTAGGGGGAAAGTAATAGCGTTCCCTGAGCACAAGGAGACATGTTGAAACTCAGCTCCTGTTCATGTCCCATCTTCCACGATGGGTTCTAGAGATAGGCTACCTGTAGGGGTTTTGTAGTGTTCTTTCTGGCTTCCTTCCGAATAACTAAGGACAGGATGGAATAGTAGGAAAGAAAAGAAAGTGACGCAAGTGACAAACCTGCTGGTGTGGGCTAGAGAGCTCTCTTCTACCTCTCTAGTCTCAGCATCACAGGACACGGCATCAGGAGCCTACCCGGTTCCTGTATGCAGGCAGAACGCAGCCTGTGTATTCTGTATGGTGATGTTGTTGTTTGGTGAAGAATTTAACTTCTATCACCAAATCCACACAAATACTGCCTTACATATTTAACAGTCTTACCCTTCATACTGCTGGTGTGTTGTGTATTGTGTGTGTGTGTGTGTGTGTGTGTGTGTTTCATCCTGCTGTGTGTGTGTATCTATGCATCTTTTTCTTCATCAGGCTGGGGTATAGGGGTGGAGTTTCATCCTGATGGATTGGGGTGCTCATTTTGTTCTTCTGAAGTCTCCTTAACCTTCCTCAAACTAAGCATCTCCTTAAGTCCACAGGGCATCCATTCTGTAGAAATGGCAGGTAGGTGGAGTGCCTGAGACCCCAAGGGCAAACACTAGAACACATTTAATGATGGTAATCTGGAGAGACATGCATATCCATGGGTATATTCACACTTGGAGAGAAAGCATGCAGACAGAGAAGAACTTGACCCAGACAGAGACTGCAAACTGTCCAAAGCTCAGCCCACAGCAGGACCACTAAAAACACAGTCTGATATCCCTGCCCTGGTGACCACACTGTGAGAGAGAAGACTGACTCCTCCCTCGAGAGAAGGAAGAGACAGATGTCAGTCATACTCTGCTGCCCAGATGACCCACCTCCTGCTTGAAGAGCCTTAACTACTGTGTTCATCCCCAGTTCTGCCAGCAGCACCAGCCAGAAAGGACGGAAGAGCAGACAGAACTGTACTAAGTGCTAACTTGGATCCCAAGTTTGAGAACACAGGAGGCGGGGAGTGCCGGGGCTGTTCTGCACAGCCAGCACCTAATAAGCCGTTTCACAGTTCTGACTCTGCTTACCTTCCCGTGCCAGGCCTTTGGAGAAAGTGGATGCAGCCGTCTCCACTGCTACCCTCTGGCACGTCTCTTAACCTGCCCTTCTACTTGCATTTCACCTCAATACTCTCCATTTACCCAAAATGTCCTCAGCCTCGATGTCCCTCACTAAGGCAGGCCTTGCTCCTCCTTGGCCTAACAAAGTTCAAATATGTGTTACTGGGGGAAAATTCCTATGGTGACAGCAACACTGAGCCCCTGCAACCTTCTTGACCACAGTGACAGTGGCTCCTTGTTTTACCCATGGTCATAAGCAGCCCCAGTGAAACCAGAGGCTTATCCCTCAGAGATCCAGCCTTAAGTTCCCATTGTGTCTGAGGGCTGCTTGGCCACCTTTATACCCGGCCTAGACATCTCCTCCCATTCTGCACAAGTTCCAAACCTCTCTGGGCCTCCACCCCTTGCTCAGCCATGGTCTGGGCTTCTCTGAGGAAGCTGAAAGGAGACATATGAATTGACCTCCCTCCTTTCTCTTTTTTCTCGGATCTTCCTTGCCCTTCTGCCTCAGCTGTTCAAATTCTTGTCCAATGGAGACCAAAAGAATACCTACATTCCCATAAAGCTCTAGTAACAAACAGAAATATATGTAATTCAAAGTTCAACCGAGTTTATCGGCCTTACCTATGTAGCATGGGTGAGGGGGTTGTATACTGGAACTTTGGTAACTCCAAAACAGCTGCATTGCAGACTTCACCCAGCATGAATGGTGCCTGCCTCAATAGCCACATAGATGCAGCCCCCTTGAGTCAACTGTCCCCAACCTATGTACTCTAGGCAACATAGAGTTAGGGCAGGATTACAAATGGCTAGGACAGATGGCTAAAATCTCAGGTTAGGATTCAATGACTCCCTATACCCTACTGTTAGGGAGTGTGGTCAGTCCACAGACCTGTTGGTGGGCACAGGTACAGCTGAGCTGGTGAAATTGGTGGCTGTTTTGCTTGGAGAACGGAATTCTTCAACATGCCTGCATCCTCAGCATCTTGGGACTTGGGCTCTGTTGTACCTATGTCCTGAGCCTTCCAGTCATATCCCTCCATTTGAGCTAAGCTTGCTGTGGTCCATCCACCATTAGCTCTTCCAGGCAGGTTCCATCCTATAGTCCCCAGTACCCTCAGAAGGTGACTGAGTGACCACACAGGCCTGGTTGAGCAGATCCCACAGGCTAGGCAGAGGGGTCATTTCTAAGACAGCCCACCAGAGTTCAGAGAACCAAGAGTTAGTAATTCAGTCTTGCAGTTGGTTGACTCTCGAGAGGGGAGTATTCATCAAGTCAGGAAGCTAACCTAGGAAAGGGAAGGTGCCCCAGACCCAGTGTGGGAATCCTTCCTTTCAGACATGCCTCTGTTCTGGCTGCTGACTGGAATGCTCTTCTGCTTCTGGCCCTCACGTGGCAGGCCTTTCTGGCCTCTAGGGCAAGCCCTTGACTGTTTGATCTCCTTGTCAGCTCTGACCTCCTGAGGCTGCAGAAGCAGTGAGTCATTTCAATCCCTACTCTTCCACACTTGCTCTTGGCAGCCTCCCTGGAAATAAAATGCTTTGCAAGATTAGTATTCACCACAAAGAATGTGTTTCTCCACTATTTTTTTTTTTTTTTACAACTCATTTTTTAATCTCAATTGTTTTAGCTTGTTGCAACCACATCGTGTTACAATTAAATATTAGAAGCGGAAGCGGAGGGGGGAAAGGTTGCCCTGACAAAATTTATGTCAAATTCTGAAGCTTGCAGCAGAAAAATGAATCACCAGATTATTTATGATAGACATGCAGCTGCTCACACAATGAGCACAGTAAGCTTGCGAAAGTGCCTGTCCTTCCAGAGAGCAGCATGTCTGTACGCTTGAGCTAAGTGCCCAGGATACTCATGGCTTTGATCCCCAGGGGTTTGGAGGAGATTCAAGCAACAGTCTGTGGTCCTCATTGCAACATCTTCCATGTATGGATAGGGTGGAAGAATCAGTCATTTTTATGACTGTGGTGAGCTAACGTTGAGTCACCAACTCTGCTACCTGCATACATCTTAAAGACGATGCTGAAGATATTGATTGGGAAAGTCATTGGAAACTCATTGCCTGAAGTCAAGATTCCAGATATTTTACCAAGGTCTTATGCTTATTAAATTAATTTTCTTTCTCCTCCTTCCCCTCCCTCCTCATACTGTCTCTTTCTCCCTCCTGCCTTGGATAAAGCTCAGTGACAGATGCTTGATCCTAACTCCTGATGGAATGGGCAATGACTCAGCCAGGCTATGCTTGCCTTCCAAGCACAAGAAACTGACAGTGATCACCAGAACCTACATAAAGAGGCCAGGCACAGAACTTCTGGGAAGCATTTTTTCTAAAAGGTGAAACCTTACCTTTCCTTTTCACAACTGGTTCCAGCACAAAATCCACTTCCAGCGAGAACATAAGGGAAACCCTGGCGAAAGCTGGGTGCATACACATAGGTGGAAGATAGCAGCTTCTGTCTGGTCATACGATGTTCTCCCTGGCAGTGCTGAAAGCAATTTCATGTGTACACTGATGCCGTTGTACCTATCCATTAATTATTATCTGCAAGTACATATCCATTTTTATCAAGCAACCAGAAATATACACAATGCATTCCGTTTTGAGACAGCTCATCAACAGGTTGGGCAGTATGTGGGGCATATCTCCAGCAGACTCTCTGAGGTAAGAGCTGTGGAAGGACTATGGGCAGATCCCTCCTTGGTCTCCAAGAGCTACTGTAACAAAGAAATACAAGTGTGTGGCTTCTGGGGAAGCCCTGGAGTCTAGAGCCCCAAAGCACTGTAAGCAGCTCCACTCGTGACTCTGGAATCACTTACTTGCCTCTGCTAGCTTCTAGGGGTTAGGGCCACCCTCTGGGTTTACTCCAACCTGCCTTTGTTATCATGTTGCCTCCTTCCATGTGAGTCTGGGATTCTGTTCTTCATCTAAGGATGGTAGGCATACTGTCCTTAGGTTCTGCCCTAATCCACTGGGACAGTATCTTGGCTTAACTGTATCTACAAGGACCCTGTTATCACATAAAGCTGCCCATCCCAACATGGTGGTCATAAACTTCTGGGGATGTTGTCCAGCCTAGCCTACCACCTAAAGCTGGTGTGCACTGGTAATGTCTTATATTATATAAATTAACATATAAAGACCCCAAGCTCCAATAGTTCTCTGGAAGGAGTGATACTTGTGGTAAGGGACTTGAGTCAGATCTGAACCAGGCTGGAGGGCATCCCTGTCTCATAGATCTCACAAGCCTATGGCAGATTTCAAAGAACATGCAGAGTGTATATCAGTTGCTTTTCTTGTTCCTGAGACAAAATATTTGGCAGAAGCAGTTAAAGAGAGAGGTTTGTTCGGTTTATAACTGCAGAGTGTCCAGGCCATCATAGCAACAAAGTCATGGCAGCTGGTCAGAACTAACTGTGGCAACAAGTATAAGTGGCAGCTTCCCATGTCCTGGTGACCTGAAAAACAAAACAGTAGAACCAGCATTAAGGCAGGCTCTAACCCTCAAAGGCCCACCACTCACCAATAGGCAACGTCTTAGTTAGTTAGGGTTTGACTGCTGTGAACAGACACCATGACCAAGGCAACTTTTATAAAAACATCTAATTGCAGCTGGCTTATAGGTTCAGCCCACTATTACCAAGGCTAGAACATGGCAGCATCCAGGCAGGCATGGTACAGGAGGAGCTGAGAGTTCTACATCTTCATCTGAAGGCTGCTAAGAGAATACTGGCTTCCAGCCAGCTAGGATGAGGCTCTTAAAGCTCACACCCGCAGTGACACACTTACTCCAACAAGACCACACCTACTTGAACAGGGAGGGCCATACCTTCTAATAGTGCCACTCCCTAGGCCAAGCATATACAAACCATCATAGGCAGGTTCCTTCTAAAACAGGGCCAGCAGCTGGGTACTGAGAGAGCCTGTGAGGTGCATTTGAGATGCAAGCCATATTAAACAGTGTAGAGGATGGATGATGGTGGTACTGGGGATGTCTGCGGCCATGACTTCAGGAGAGCTGCTCAGAAGGTCCTACCTCTGGCACTGAGGATCATCTGTTCTCTCAACCAGCTCAGTCCCCTAGTGGATGTTAGAGGGAAAGGGGACAGGATGGCACCAGCAGAGAAAGACTATGTGCCCAAGCAACTAAGAGACTTGGGAAGACCAAGTGACCAGAGGGATGGAGGGGTAGGCGGTACCTGGGGATGAGCAGCACTGGAACATCATTGATTTGCTAGGGCAGTTATTACAGAGAACCAGTAACTGGCTTGAAAACATAACACTGCCTTTCCATGCTGGAGGTGAGTCTGTGGTCAGGGTATCAAGGGGACCAGTCTCTGAGGGCTGCAAAGACCCCTTTGTGCCAGGGCTTTCCCCTGGTTTCTGGGGGTTGCTGGCAGTCTTTTGTGTTCCTTGGCTTGAATGAACGTTGTTCTAAGCTCTGCCTTAACTCATCATCATGCATGGCCTTTTCTCTGTATACTTCTCTGTGTCCCTTTGCAGTAAGAAGAGTACTCGTATTAAATTGGGCCCAACTCTAACTTAGTGTGAGCTCATCTGTTTAGTTCACTGGTGCCCACCCTCTTTCAAAGAAAGTTATGCCAACCCTAATGGCTTGGATGGCAGATACAATGTGGCCGTAACAAGGCCTTCTCAGGGAACAACTGTGACCATACATATAACTGCAACTTCAGGGGACTCTGGGAAACTGAGAGGTGCAGGAATTCTACTCACTTCAGTGAAGGCCTTGCTTGAGATTCTGACATTGAACAGTCTTATCATAGGGGCTTGTTAGCTTACCCTGCATTTTGAACTAACCATGAACTAATCCGGACCTGCACTGATTTTGTGTATGTCAACAACAATGGCACATGGAAACTGTGAACCTGAGATGAATGTGCCCTGAGGTAAGAGCTATGGAAGGACTATGAGTCTTTTAGTCCTCCAGGGAGCTGCATTAGGTGCAACTTCTTCCACTGAGCACAAACTAAGCAGTCCTCTGCTATATATGTGCTGGGGACCTCGAACCAGCCCATGTATGCTCTTTGGTTGGTGACTCAGTCTCTGGAAGCTCCCACGGGTCTAGGTTAGTTGAGACTGCTGGTCTTCCTATGGGGTCCCCCTCCCCTTCAGCTCCTTCAATCTTTCTCCTAATTCCTCCATAGAGGTCCCTGACTTCAGTCCATTGGTTGGCTGTAAGTATCTGTGTCTGTCTCAGCTGCTGGTAGTGCCTCTCAGAGGAAGTCAGGCTAGGCTCCTGTTTGTAAGCACAATATAGCATAGTAATAGTCTCAGGTCTTAGAGCCTCCCAACCCCATGAGATAGACACCAAGTTCAGCCGGTCACTGGACTGACCACCTTCTCTTCAGTCTCCTCTCTATTTTTATCCCTGCAGTTCTTTTAGACAGGAACAATTCTGGGCCAGAAATCATGACTGTGGGTTGGTAACCCCATCTCTCCCCTAAGGCCCTGTCTATCTGCTGAAGGTGGACTCTTCAAGTTCTATCTCCCCACTGTTGGACATTTTGGATAAGGAAACCTCCATTCAGTCAAGTTTACCAAGCAAGAAGGCCCAAGTGAGGATGCTTCAATCCCACTTAGAAGGGGGAACAAAATAATCATGGGAGGCAGAGGGAGGGAGGGGTGTAGGTGGAGGAGGGGAGGGAGAGGGGAAAGGGAACCGGATCAGGTATGGGGGTTGGGGCATAGACAGGAGAGAAACCCAGAGAACCGGGAAAATGATCAGAAACATGCAGCCTCTGGGGGTAGGAGACCAGGACACCCTCTAGAAAGTTCTAGAGACCTGGGAGGTGAGAATTGGGGGACTCTTAAAACACATTGGTGGAAGCATCAGAGAGGATCAGAGAGGGGGTTACCTCAGCTACAGGTCTCAGATGTTATTCTTAGCCTTTCCATTGGTGGAGAATGGGGTTTTGTTATGTTCATGTTTCCAAAGACCTTTAACTGTATGTTATAACCAATGCTGGGGTGGCCAAGGAACTGTTTGTTCTTTGTGAGACTAAAGGTAGCCCAAGAGAAACTGCTTGCAATCAAGCTCTGGACCTTGCAAACTTCATGGTCGTCGATGTTTTTCTAATAAGCCTTTGTAGTAATAAGCCTTTGTGGACACAGCTTTTCAGGAATTCTGTTAATAGAAGAAACTCTGTCCAGGGGCTTAGAGTGTTCTGGGAACAGACCTTGGCATCTACAGAAGCAGGATCTGTGAAAGCCCATGGTGGAAAGAGAATGTGGGCCCACCAGCCATGTCCTTGTGTGGCTCTAACCAACTCTGCCCTGCAACCGGAGTAAGGATGGGGTCGTCGGGGAAGGGGGCTGATAGGAAAAAGCCGGTCCACCTGGTCAGTGACGGCATGGGACAACTCCATCACAGAGGGTGAGGGAAGAGACTCAGAATGGACCTCTGCAGTGACTCAGCAGGTTTTAGTCCCAGTCTTCCTTCAGCAACTCAATGCCAGCAGCCACATAATCACCAGCAGCCAAATGTGACTCGTGTCCTCCTTCAAAGGTCTCCACCATCAGGGCCTTCTCTCTGTCTTCAAGTCTCTGACTGTCTGTCTCTCTTTGTGTCTCCCCAACCCTGGCCCCCAGTAAATTTCTCAAACAGTGCCTGTTGTATGGTATGGCTTTGTGGAGTTTCTTGTCCCAATCTGCCGAGGTACCCTTTCTTCTGCTGTAAACCCCTAACACTGGTAACTCAGCAGGATATCCTGGTGCTGTGCACTCTCTGCTTGGGGGTCTGAGCCACACTGGGGCGCTATCCCTCATCTTCAGTCAACCTGCAACAGATTCACTCTCCAGCATACTGTCCAACAGTGGCAGCTCATGTTCCCTTTGGTTAGGATAAATGCTTCTCTGAGCATCTAGCTCAGAAAATACCCTCTGGGGGCAGAGATAACCACAGCTGGGTCTTTAAGGCTGTGATTGATCCTCTTTGCTGACTCCACCTCTGACCTTTCCCTTGGGTGAGGCTTCATTCATTTAGCTCAGTTTTCACCTTTTGGCTTCATTAAAAACTCACGGAACCAGGTACAGAGTCTCCTAGGATGTTTTAGCTCTGGCCCTGGTCCAGTGAGGTGACAACCCACTATACAGCTTGTACCTTCCTCAACTGATAATCCTGAGTCCCAAAACATCTTGGGTTTCAGGTCATGAACCACCCCTCCCTTCCTTTGTGTCCTCCATACCTCTTGGCAACCTCCTCTTTGGGTAGCCTTTGGAAGAACCCCTGAACCCTCTGCCTAGCACCCTACTTCAGGGCCTCAAAACATACTCACCTTTGCTGCCGAATTTGGCCTTAATACCCCTTAGATAATCAATCAAAGGGCCACCCAGTGGCACCCTAGATCCTAACATTATTAGGGACCTCTGAAACTACACCAGCAATTGGGGAAACAGAAATTTCCCATTCCCTATCACCTTTTCCCTTACTCTAACCCTGTTTGTTTTGTCTCACCTGGTAACATTGTAAACGTCCTTCTCTAAGTTATGGTTAATGGATCTGTAAATTTGTTGCAAAGAGGGAGCCCGACCTGGGGAGAAGGAGATTGGGTAGCAAAAGAGCAGCCCCTGCCCCAAGTATGTACACACCCAGAATACACCTGTCTCTCAGCACCCACTCTGAACCAAGTCTCCCAAAGTGTGTATGGATCATTTGGTTGTGAATTTGGTTTTCCAGATGTTGCTGGCCGGCTGCTGGATCGCTGCATCCACGTAGACATCTGCTTTTTCTCCTGCTCCCTCCTGGCTATCTCTGTCTTTAGCTTGCACTCCAGTGGCTTCAGCTCAGAGCTCCCCCTTGGAGCTTATAGGACACACCCACATGGTGTTCCTGTTTGTCACTATCTCTCTAGTTTCCCATGGACTCAGATTTTATTACTACAGCTTGACCCCAGGACAGATTGATGGCCAAAACTGTTGTGCACTTGATTTCCAAATTCTGTAACAAAACTTGGCTTTAAACCTGTCCAAAAAAAAAAAAAAAAAAAAAAAAAGGCTTTTAGCTAAAAATTTATACTTGGGTATAGATTCTTAGTTCAACTCTTACTAAGGATTGTGTGTGTGTGTGTGTGTGTGTGTGTGTGTGTGTGTGTGTGTCTTGGATTCAACTTTGTGTATATAAGTATATAACTTGGATTCAACTACATTTTAAAAAAAAGATCTACTAGGAAAACATAGTTTTAAAATAACAACCATGTGGCTGTCTTCCATCTTGGCTGATGACCTCATGAGGATATAAGCAGCCACATAGCTGGCAACTACCTTTACTAAGGTTAAAGAGCACATGCCACGTGACGTCACCATCTTAAGATAACCATATTGACTAAAGCAACAATTACAAATTTTCTTAGTCCCAGTGAACTCTCTGTTTATCTGTTGTATCTCTTTTTTAGACTAATAAAACAATATGTCTCAAATATTTTGATTTTTGTATGATGATAAAAATGTAAGGTTATATCAGTTCCAACATACTATATATATGATTCAACTCTGATTTAGAATATATTGTATATGATGAAAAAATTATGATTTTTTAAATTTATTGTGTATAGTGCTCTACCTTCATGCCAGAAGAGGGCACCAGATTTCATTATAGGTAGTTATGAGCCTATATGTGGTTTCTAGGAATTGAGCTCAGTACCTCAGAAAGAGCAGCAAGTGCTGTTAACCTCTGAGCCATCTCTCCAGACCATAATGATAAAATTTTAAGGTTATGAAGATCTATTCAGAATAACAAAGCTGACTTAAGCTTATGTCTAGCTACGTATGTTTTTGCTAACTGTTCAACACCAAGCTGCTAGGAAATTTAGATGAGTAACACGCTTGATGAATAAGGTATATTTGATAATTGAGATTTATAAATTCCTTAGTTTTATTCAAGTACACAGTAATAGTTGTCTAGTACTTTCTCTTAAGTTGCCAAATACATATGGACTGGACATTGTGAATGTGATTCTTATCTTTAATTTTCATAATTGTTATTCTTATATACTTTATTATAGTAAGAGAAATTGCCTTTTATTGGAGTAAAAGTGAAACTGTAGAGAGAATCTCTTTTGTATGGATGCAGCATCTGTTAATAAAATGCTGATTGGCCTATAAACGTAGGCAGGAGAAAGAAGGTGGGACATCCAGTTGGGAGACTGAATTCTGGGACAGACAGAAGCATGGGAGGATTGACCCGGGAACATGGAGGGGCTCAGAGGCATGGGAGCTAAGTGGAGGTAACCAGCCACACAGCAGAACCTAGGTGTGAATAAATGGGATGTTTGTTGGGATTCTGTAAACCCCACTCCACAGTTACCTGGCAACAGCCAGGTATGCTCTACCCTAGCTATCTGGCACTATAAAAGGGGCTGCTTGCTCCTTCCTCTCTCTCTTGCTCTCTTGGCCTCTTGGAATCTCCCCCTCCCACCTCTCCCCATTCCCTTCCCCCCTCTATCTCCACGTGCTCATGGCCGGCCTCTGTTTCTCCACTCCTCCTGCTTCTCTCTCTCTCTCTCTCTCTCTCTCTCTCTCTCTCTCTCTCTCTCTCTCTCTTTCTCTCTCTGCCTCTACTACCCTCTTAACTCCCCTCCCAATGCCCTGAATAAACTTTATTCTATACTCTACTATCATGTGGCTGGTCCATCAGGGGGATGGGATTCCCAACATGGGTCCCCCAGAGGCATCCCTCTATCCCCATACCTCACTGCACCTCCATGGGCCATACCCCCCACCCCCTACTCCCTTCATCCTTTTCCTAACATTAGTGCCAGACATCATCTTTTCTTTTTAGAATTCCAGCAATAAGTTATGATCAAATCAGGGAACAGACAAAGCTTATAGCCTAGGTGTTTGTGAATATATTTGAGTCTCAGTTGTTAGTCTGGGAGCCAAGGCCTGGAAGGAAAAACTTATATTACTGCCAGCTCCAGGTGTTCCCTCAAAATCTGTAGCTAGCCCAGGTTATCCTTCCTTACAAGCTGCATGTCAGTACCCCCAGATTGTCCCCCAGAGCTGGACAGTGAGGGAAACAGCCTGCTCTTCCAAGACTTGGGCGGCACCCCAGCTTTCTTGGGTCCCTAAAGATGTCAATGCCCCGCACAGTGGGAAGCAGTCTAAAAAATCCATGGTACCCCCACTCCTGCCTCACCATCTCCCCTTCCTATTCCTTGCCTGTTGTTATAAACAAAGAGGAAGAATGTTAGTCCCGCCTTGCCCTCAGTCACTCTACCAATAGCCCTGTCATACCAGCCCAAATGTTACACTCATATCCTTTGAAAGGTTCCTGACATGGAGGCCCCGTTGTCTGCCTTCTGGTCCCTCTGTTTCCTGCTCTTTGTGTCTCTTTCTGCCTCCCTGTGCTCCTTATCTCTTGTGTGGGATCTGTTGTTTGGTGTGATCTCTGTGGCACTCCTTGCCCCCGACCTCATCAATCCACCAAGCTCCTCCTCCTTCCGCCACTGAAACCTAACAATGAGTCCATTAGGAAGCACGGTCTTGGAACTGGGCACAGTGTCTGGCCAAGGCGTCACTGAGGCTGGGTGGAGCCAGGAGGAACCAAAGTATGGTATATAGGAGCATGAGGAAGTGGTGGTTACTGGAGTGAACACCTGAGAAATTCAAGGATCCCTAAACAGTGCTGAGGACATTTGGGACCGGAGCCCGTTTCTGATGGGTTGCTTTAGTGAGAGCTATCAGTGAATTTGCCCTCAACTGCCAGTCAGTTAGTTGGTGAACTGAGCTTGTAGCAAGCTCTGTGGCCACCTCTCCCTCAGAGAGACAGCTAGTCAGTAGCCACAATAGGAGCAGCCAGCCAGATTTGCCCTAAAGTTTCCTGGGCTGTACTCTTGCAGCCTAGGTGAAGGTTGAGGAGAATAACATCGGTTTCTTTCTTTCTTCCTTCCTTCCTTTCTTTCTTTCTTTCTTTCTTTCTTTCTTTCTTTCTTTCTTTCTTTCTTTCTCAACACCTGTTGAGTAAAGAACTCTAGGGCCTTACTGAGTAGTACATCAGAAACCAGGGTACCACATTTTCACAGCGGAATAACAGGTTCTAAAAAAGGCACTTGGCTCAGGGGCTGGGGGCTGAGTATGGTTGAAACCTTGCTGGCCCTGGGTGAGGTAGAGTCACAGTTGGATGAGTCACTGTCTCAGAATCTCAGTCTGCAAATGAAGGAAGTGACCTGGTGGGACCACAGCCAGGAGAGACAGAAATGCTAGGGGTGACTGAAAAGAGGAGGTACTTCTTCCAGGACCTGCAAAGATGGCTTTGTGCGGCTCTCCAGGGATGACTAGGTGTGGGGGATGTGAGAGTGAACCAATTGGAGGAGGAAGTGAAAGAGAGCTAGACATCATGGTCTCCTGCCTAAGGAATCCTGATCGGGCCAGATGCAGCCTAAGATATGAAGGGCTTCCGGCAAACAGGAAAAGGGACGGGAGTCCAGAGCGAAGGCTGCTTTCTCTGCCTTTACTGAAATCCTCCATTGGGTAATCGGCCCCCTCTCCTACAGAGTCAGGGGTAAGCAAAGCCAGACAGCTCCTGTAATCTTCTGGTTAGATTTTGATTATATAACTGCACCCTTATTGGCTGAAAAGTTGTATATAAGTTTTTTTTCTGAATAATAAAGTTAGATATATACACTGATGCTGGTCTCCAGGTGAAATCTCTGTGGGCCCTGTCTCCACTTTCCCCCCATTTCTTGGCCCCAGTTCTGACAAGTAGAGAACATGCCAGGGTGTGGTCCACAGGGAGGGCCCCTCCACCCAACCCTAGCCCGTTTGAAAATGGGAGCATGCGGATCAGGCAGATCTATGAGAATCACCTCTTTCACTGGGGAAGACTGATGAATCTTCTCGGGTCCTCAGTGAGAGGATGTCACGGACCCTTCAGACTTTCCTTCAGAAGCAGCCAGCATCCTCCCTCCCCAGCGCCACCAGTTCCTTCCTGCCTCCTCCTGTTTCAGGTGTAGTTTTTTTTTTTTTTTTTAAGCACACAAATCAAATTCCACAGCAGCAGTGACTCCAAATGGCACAACTGGCTTAGAGTTAGAGACTGAATGTGTGGGAGCATCTATTTCTCTTAGAGCAGCATGACTATCCCTGCTTCCCAGGTTCTGTATGGATAAAGAAGCACCCCACTGCCCATCAGTCAGGCTGCAGAAACACCCCCATTGTGCCTGGTTCACTCCTCCAATTCCATATCCCCTCTGTGGGATCTGGCCATCACTGGGGCTTGCCCTCAGCAACCAAGTTGAAAGTTAAAGGTGTCAAACATGAAGGAGCCAATTAAAGTTTACAGAGCACATATCTGTGGTACACACATAAGCACACATGCACATATTAGCAAATTGTTAGATTCTGCAGAGAGATACAGACTGATCCAAAACCCGAACTACTTCTGCATAGGACTTTCAAGGCTTCTAGACCACTTGACAATGAAAGATGGTGGGCACTTAACAGTGGAGGGCCACTGTGATGTTAACCATAACTTAAAGGCACTTGGATGATACCCAGTAGACCTGAAGAGGTTTGTCATTGACCTGGATTCTAATGACCCAGTTCACATCCCATCCCATTTCTGGTCACTGGCTTCTTGTGGGGTTGATCCTTTGGGATTTCTTCCTTTGCAGGGCTGTGTGGTCCCAGTTCCTAGTGAACAGGATAGTCAAAGACCCCTGCAGAAACCTCCCTGTGCTGTGTGTTCCCCCACTGTCCCTCAGCAGTTGGTACAGCAGTTGGCTATGGCAAGAGTGCTTGAGAGCCCAGGAAGCTTCAGAGGAGCCCAACAGTCTGTGCAAAGAGCACCCTCACTGTGTGGTAACCTCTCTTCCTGCACACTTACAGCATGTGGCCTTCTATAGTGGGATGGCACCATCTAAACTCAGCCCTCAGGATGACTCACTTTAAGGTGCAGGTGATCTTTCCTACTCTTTCCAATATTCATATATTCCCATGGGCCTACATGCTATATACATGTACACCCAAAATGTTCAAACCCAGAGAGATAGCTGATACCATCCCAGTCACTGTTCTGTTGCTGTGAAGAGACACCATGACCAAGGCAACTCTTATTAAAAAGGAAAACCAAAAAAAACACTTAATCGAGGGCTTGCTTGCCATTTTAGAGTGTTAGTCTGGGACCGTCATTCAGGGAGTGTAGTGGTATGCAGGCAAGCGTGGTGCTGGACCAAGAGCAAAGAGCTCCCCTGCATGACCCCCAGGCAGCAGGGGCTGGGGAAGAGAGGGAGGGGAGCACCTGGTGTGGGCTTTTGCAACCTCAAAGCCCAGTCCCAGTGACAAACCTCCTCCAACAAGGCCACACCTCCTATCCTTCCCAAATAGTTTCAGTATCTGAGGCACAGCATGCAAGCATATGAGCCTTTGAGGACCACCCTCCTTTAAACCACAGCACTGACCAAAGGGTTCGAAGGAAGTCAGACTGCTCAGTCCTAACTCAGGCCCCCTACCGCCTTCTCCCTGTATAAGCTGAGCATCTACTGACTTGTAGCCTAGATCCAGTTTTCCCTTTCACGTTGACCGTGTGATTTTCTGGTAGGTTGTGTGAAATGTTTGGCTGGGCTTTTTTAATTTTTAAAAAAACTGTTGAGCTTTTTAAATTTTTTAAAAACTGTTGAGCTGCCCTGAAGTAGTTTGTTCAGAAAAGGAATGGTAAATGCTGGGTTTTTATTTTTTGTGTAAGTTTTCAGAATAGCGAAAAAGCTGGTGCCCTAGGTCCCACTAGTGAGACCCATTGATTTCTTTTTACACTTTGTGTGTGTGTGTAATTGTTAATTCATGGGTTTTATATAATTTATATGTTTCAAATCATTGCAACCATTGTTCTCTTAAATGCACAAATTAGTCTGGCTTAGATTGGTGGGACCCCTTTAAAGTTTTGGCTCCAGTGGCCAGTGTTTAATTACTTTGCTGTTCTCTGTTTCCTGGAGGGCACACCACCCAAAAATATGCAGAAATACTGCATTTACAAGATGCCAAAGTAATTTGCACTCTGAGTTTCTACCACCTACCTTTTTAATGAACATTGGGCTCATGGCCCTGTTCTATTTCCATATGCTTGACAATTTCATAATATAAAGTTTAAAAATGTATGACCTCCTCCAAAATTCCATTTAAGATTCTATCCTGTAGAAATAAAAAATACAGTAGGTAAGGGCTCGTGGGTAAGGGTCCTTTCTGCAATGACCTGGGACCAGGAAAATGGGGGCTTGTTAATAATCCTGGGTTTTGCTTTATGTATACAAGTATAATGTGCAGTGTTAAGGATATTGGAAAGATCTGCCTAAAGATCTATCTGGTTATTCACTCAACCCTCCCTTGTGTTCATCGCTCTTTCCTCTCTCTTCCTCACCTCCCCGCATAGATATGTTTGATGTAGTCTTACCCTAGAGTTCTAGGACTCAAACTGGCCTCAAGTTCACTCCATAGCTCAGGCATCCCTCTGACTCACAGAGGTCTTCCGTTCTCTGGCTCATGAGTAGTAAGATTATATCACCACCACATGCAACTGTTCATGTCCAGTCACTTCCTTCCCTCTCCCTCTGTTTCCTTTTTGAAAGATATATCCCCAAACATAGGATCCTATGACGTAGTTACTGCCCTCCCATTCTGTTCCCTCCCAGCCTAACACTGGGTCTTAGAGATCTCTCTTCATCAGTATAGAAGGGGCTCCTTTTTGCTTTCTACAGCCACACAAACAGCACTTCATGTGCTGTGTGGTCCTGGCTTCATCCTAAGGGTGGGCATTTGGCTGTTTGCTATGTCTGTGTCCACAAGCCTCACCACTGCGGTCGCACCATTTCCCTGGTGTCTCTTTAAAATTGATTTCTTGAGGTGGTACTACTGACTCACAGGGTAAATGCAAAGGATTTTAAACATGTCACCAAGTTCCCGTTCACAAAACACCATGCTATGTTGCCTTCTTTGTGCCTTTTTTTAATTTAAAAACTTGTTTTTATTTTTTCATTTGTGGGTATATGTGTAGAGTACCCAATAGTTTTCCTTTTTAAAAACATTCTTTGTTACTACTACTAATTCTTTTTTAGGGTGTGTGTGTGTGTGTGTGTGTGTGTGTGTGTGTGTGTGTGAAAACATTTCATTGTTGCTGGCCTACAGTTTTTTTAATTAAATTATTTTATTTATTTACATTCCAAATGTTGTCTCCCTTCCCAGTCCCTGCTGGCATCTCTGTTGAGAAGTCTGGCATAATTCTGATAGGTCTGCCTTTATAAGTTATTTGGCCTTTTCCCCTTACAGTTCATAATATTCTCTCTTCTGTACATTTAGTGTTTTTGTTATTATATGGTGGGAGGATTCTCTTTCTGGTCCAATCTTTTTGGTGTTCTGTAGGCTTCTTGTACGTTTATGGCCATCTCTTTCTTTAGGTTAGGGAAGCTTTTGGATTTTGATGAAGATGTTCTTTGGCCCTTTGAACTGGGATCCCTTCTTTCTTCCTTCCTTCCTTCCTTCCTTCCTTCCTTTTTTCCTTCCTTCTTCCCTCTCTTTCATCCTCTCTATTCCTATTATTCTTGGCTGTTTTAGGTTAGGAACTTTGTGCCCTCTGTGCTCTTTTATACTGCTGTGTGGTTATGTCTCCAGTGTCTTTTAAGCCTGATATTCCTCTTGCATTCTACCGCCGATGCTTCCATCTGTAGCTCCCGATCTCTTTCCTAGGTTTTCTATTTCCAGGGTTGCCTCCACTTGTGATTTCTTTACAGTTTCAATTTTCATTTTTAGGCCTTAGCTTGTTTTGCTCAATTTCTTCACCTGTTCAATTGTATATTCCTATAATTTTTAAGGGACTCATTTGTTTCTTCTTTAAGGGCTTCTACCCGTTTGTCTGTGTTTTCTTATATTTCTTTAAGTGAGTTATTTATATCCTACTTAAAGGCCTCTATCATCTTCATGAGACAGGATTTTAGGTCAGAATCTTGCTCTTTGAGTGTGTTAGGGTATCCAGGGCTTGCTGTGGTAGGAAACTGGGTTCTGACAGCGCCACATTACACTGGCTTCTACTGCTTATGTTCTTGTGCTTGCCTTTTGCCTTTTGGTTATCTCTTGGCGTTAAGTGGCCTGGGTGTCTTGGACCAGTTGATAGAGCTCTGAGCATTCGTTAGAAGGCCTTCTGGGAGGCAGGCAGTGCTGTCTCTCGTTAAGACAGGATTCCTGTGTCCTGTATCCCTAGTTATACAGGCTAGGGCATTCTTTGTGTTTTTACAATATATTTATGTGACTCTGAAACCAGAAAAGGACATTGAATCCCCTAGAACTGGAATTATAGGAAGTTGTAAACTGGCTGGTACGGGTGCTAAGAAGTGACCCCAGGGCCTTTGAACAACTGGGCTATCTCTGCAGTCCTGTTTTACGTTCTGCCCGGCACTGCTCTGTGCCTATGACCTCAGCATACAATGCTCATTGTGATTATGAACACAACACATATCTTTCTAATATTTATGTCAGCCAGTTGCTAAGAACTGCCACCACAGTGTGGTTTTGTAATTCATCTATCACAAGTGGCTTTGGTGTCTCTCTCTTTTTTTTTTCTGTCAGAGTCTCACTATTTAATCCTGACTGGTTAGTAGTCACAGAGGACCATGTGCCTTTGCCCCCTGAACACTAGGATTAAAGGTGTGTGCCACCACACCCAGCCTCTTTTTATGCATTCAAGAGCCATTTTTTTCATTTTTTAAAGTGAATTTCTGTTTACCTTCTGCCATTTTTAAAAAGTTGTTCCTGTCTTCTCAGATTCTCAGCTTTTCATACATTAGGAAATTAGTCCTTTGTGATAAAAATTACATAAAGTTTTTTTCAGTTTTTAATTTTGGTTTTGATTTTTTAATAAATAGACTATTTATGAACAATTTCAAATTCACAGAAAGCGTGTGCAGGACGGGTAAACTTCCTATATACCACATCTCCCCACACAGTGTTCACTCATTATTAGTGCGCTACACCATCATTACACTTTGCTTGTTTGTCTCTGTATGTGTGGGTGTGTATGTGTTCATGCAAGCACATGTGCCATGCAAATAAATATCAGAGGAGAAGTTGGAGATTGGTTCTAATACTTTGATTCAATCCAGAATCTGTGCATCCAGATGCTGAACGTCCTTATCCCCAGTTGGTTTTCAATTTATCAGCAAAGATGCCAACAGCCAATGGCTGGACATAGGGCGGGAGAGTTACATGCATAGGATGTAGAGAGGAACGGGGAGAATCAGGATTTGGTGAAAGAGGAGAGCTGTAGGAGACAGATCCTACAAGCCATGTGAGCCATGTGAGAACTTGGGTGGGTGGTCACTGGCCACTTCCCTAGCTGGGCCTAGGTTAGCATGGGAAGGTTTAGGAATGTCCAGCTTTTAAGGTAGCCAAGGCATTTAAAAAATAAACTAATGTAAGCTCCCAGGGACTAAACCACCAACCAAATAATACACATGGAGGGACCCATAGCCCCAGCTGCATATGTAGCTGAGGATGGCCTTTATCTGGCATCAGTGGGAGGGGAGGCCCTCGGTCCTATGAAGCTTCAATACCCCAGCATAAAGGAATGCTAGGGCAGTGGGGCTGGAGTGGGTGGGGGGAAGTACTCTCATAGAAGCAGTGGGGAGAGATAAGGG
This sequence comes from Micromys minutus, assembly GCF_963924665.1. Lineage (NCBI taxonomy): Eukaryota > Metazoa > Chordata > Mammalia > Rodentia > Muridae > Micromys > Micromys minutus. Next base: position 42,962,002 of record NC_137981.1, on the reverse strand, counting down.
ACTTTTCTGGGGGAAACTGAGAAGGGGAATAACATTTGAAATGTAAATAAGTAAAATAATAACAATTTAAAAAGCTAATGTCTCTCTCTGTGTGTGTGTTTCATTTGTAGAGCCAAAGAGAGCTCCTGGGCAGGTGCATGCATGGAATCCACCAGGAGTCAAATGGGTGTAGCCAAAACTCACCGCTACAGTCTGCTTCTATCATGTGGATTCTTGGGAATGCACTAGGGTTATCAGGCTTGGTAGCAAGCATCCTTGTCCAGTTGCCATTTCACTGGTCCTAGTGTGACAATGTGTCGGTTAGCATTGACAGGCAATCTTAAGAAGTCACTGGGAGCTTGAGTTCATCATTATCTCAGTGTTCATTTTTCAATGCTCATACAGTTCTCATATAAGTGCACAGTGTACTGCATCAACTGTTCTCGGTTGCTCAATATTTTCCAGGTCGCTCAGGTCCCCTGTATTTCATTTGTTCTCCCACCGCTCTAATTATTTATTTTGGTTGTCAATATGACAGGATGTCAATCACCTAGGAAATAAGACACTGAGCAAGTTCATAAGGGTGTTTCTAGGAGGTCTATAGGTGAAGTGGTACCATTGCCTGGACTGGGATCCTTAATACAAAGAAGGAAGCAAGCAAAGTTGCAGCAGCCTACCTCCCTGTTTCCTAAGGATACCATGTGACCAGCTTCCTAAGGATACCATGTGACCAGCTTCCTAAGGATACCATGTGACCAGCTTTCTAGGGATACAATGTGACCAGCTTCCTAAGGATACCATGTGACCAGCTTCCTAGGGATGCAATGTGACCAGCTTCCTAAGGATACCATGTGACCAGCTTCCTAGGGATACAATGTGACCAGCTGCCACAGTTCCTGTTGCCATGTGTTTTTCACACTGATAAACTATCCACTCACATATGAACCCAAATACACCCTTCTTTCTCTAGTTTGGAGTGTTCCCTGTCAGTGGATGCTAAAGTACAGCATGTTGAAGTTAGCACTTTTAACAATATGCATTTATTTTCCCTTCATGTCTCCTAGGAGTTGAATAGTTACTAACTCTTCTGCTGCCACAACTGCCCACCATGAAGAACTAACCTTAAACCACAAGCCAAAATAAACCCTTTATTCTTTGAAAATTTGTTTTTATTTATTTATGTGTACAAGTATTGCAGGCCTGTGTGTAATTTGTACCATGAGCATCCCTGGTGCTCATAGAGGGTAGAAGCAGGCGTCAGATCCCTGGAACTGGAGTTACAGATGATTATGAGTCACTGTGTGGGTACCAGAAACCTAACTCTGGGCCTGTGCAAGAGCAACAAGGGCTCTTAAGCCCTGCACTAAATCCTCAATCCTAACCCTTCATTCTTTAGATTAGAGAGCTCTCCATAACAGATGTAAGGGTCTTCCCATCACATGTACGAATACAGCTTACTCATTAGCTACCTACTGTTTATTCCTATGCTCCAGTAATTATGAAGAGAGCCTGTGCATTCATGTGCACTTTTTGTGTGAACAGAAGTCTTTAACTCATTTGAGTTAAGGAATTTTTGAATCCCATGATATGACTATATTTGGTGTTATAAGAAACTGTAATGTGATTGCAGCATTTTGCATCCCTGCTAGGAGAGATCGAGAGTTCCTTTGCTGCTTCCTCAGGATGACATTGCTGTCAATGTTGGCTTTTAGCCATTCTCATGGGTGCTAGTGGGGCCTTAGTGCTTTAGTTTGCAAGTGATGAATTATGTGTGTTATACGTAGTTAATTTTTTTATCTTTATTTTTTTTAGTGAGGTATGTGATCACATTTGACACACTATCTCTCTTTCTGTGTGTGTGTGTGTGCATGTGTATTTGCACACATGTGTGCACACATGCATTCATTTTATGATGGGATCTGGCCCCATGAAGTGGAAATTTCTGGTTTCTTTGGAGTTTAGAAAAAATATTTAAGCCTATAGCTGGCCTTGAACTCAGAATCTTCCTGCCTCAGCCTTGAGTGCTGAGATTGTGGGTAGGTGCCATCAGGTGAATCTGGTTTTGTTTGCTTTTGTTTTTTTACTTTTTGTTATTTCTTGTTATATTTTAGGTGATAAGGTTGACCTTCCCTATACTTGTGTTAAACTTTAAGTATTGTCCCGTGTAGAGGGAATCTCTTATGTACTGTCAATAAAAGGTTGATGGCCTATTAACAGAGGCAGGAAATAGGAAGTGGGAGTTCCAGTAAGGAAAGAGGAACTCTGGGATAGAGTCAGATGCAGGAAAAATTTTGCCCTGAATTCTGAGGAGACAGATGCATGAAACTGAGGAGAGGTAACCAACCATAGGTAAACCAACCACGTGGCACTCATAGATAAACTGAACAGGTTAAATTATGAGCTAGTCAGGGAGCAAGCCCAAGCTTTCAGCCTAAGCATCTATTCATAAGTAACAAGTCTCAGGATTGTTATTTTGGGAACTGGGTGCCGGTGGAAAAGCCCACGATACAGTCCCTTATCAAATTCATGCTTTATAAATGTTTTGCTCTTGTCTGTAGCATGTCTTTTCACTGTCTTGACAATGACTCTCATAAAGCCGAATTTTAAGACTGAAATGAAATCTACCATGCCAGGGGTTCCTTCTTGGGTTGAAAAGTTATTACAAGATACTGTCACTTAGATTTTCTCCTATTTATGCTTCATATCTTGTTGCTGTTATAAGATACTCTAAGAAAGAGAAAGAGGAAAGTAAGGGAGAACTGGGGGGGGGGGTGGTGGCCATACTCTGAGGTGCCAGCCTGTGATGGTGGAGAAGGTGCAGCAGCAGGAGTTTGAGCCACATGTCACATTACATTCACATTCAGGACTCAGAAAGCACTGATGTGCTCAGCCAGCGCTCTCCTCTTCATTCCGTCTAGGAACCAGGCCAAGGAATGATGCCACCCACTTGTATGAGGGACTCCCCACCTCAGCTAACTTAATCAAGAAGATCCCTCTCCAGCCACAGGTCCAGAGTCTTTGCCAGTCATATGATTCTACTCACATGATCTTGCCGTGTTGATAATCACCATCAACTATTCATATCCATTTGCAGTTATATTTTTGGTGCAATGTTTAAAGTTAGTGTGTGTATTCTTTGCTATATGTAGAGGCTCATTTTTCTAGAATCAATTATTGATAGACTATTTTTTCTCTATTAAGTTGCCTTTCCCTTTTGCCAAGGATTAATCAACTTCACCTGTACAGTCTGAGTTCTCTGTTATTTTTCATTGAGTAATTTGTTCTACCTTCACTTAGATTTGTGTGTATATGTATATATACATACATATAAATACATATATATACACACATATATATATATGAATAATAGCTTTGTCTTGAAGTTGACAGGTTTCAGTCTTCTGATATTTTCTTCTTCACCACGGTGTTAGCTATTTTATTTTTTTAGTTTAGAATCAACAGGTAACAATTGCTGGGCACAGCAACTAATATTCTAATTTGTAAGCCATTCTGAGTTATAAATGCTCCAGTAGTGGATCCCAATGGGTCCACCACCTGAACCAGAGCCCTTCCCTTCTTACATTTTGTCTCCATCCTTTTTCTCATCCAAAAGGAAGTATCTTTCCCCTGCCACCCCTCTTCCTCTCTGACCCGGAAGTCTTGCCTCCTCTTTGCCCAGTGATTGGTCCCCTGAAATCTTTATTCATTAGGGGAAGGTTCTTGCCACACTTCACCCTTTCTTTCCAGTTGAAAAGGAACTTTTCTCTCAAATGAATAAATCCTCTGGTATCAGATAACGGATCTGCCACCGGAACAGGGCCCCTTTCCTACCTACATTTTGTGTCTATCAGCTATTTTTTTTTTTCTTTACACATAATTTTTAGAATTAGTTGGTAAAAAAAAAAATCACAAAATAACTTGGACTTTAGGTTTTATTGACAATTATTATTAGCACTGGTGAGTGGGATTTTAGTTACAGCTATTTTACAAATACTCTATAAAATTAAAGGAATTTCCTTTATTATCATTTCTTGTTGTAGTTTTCTGATATTGAACACTTTTGCTGCTTTTACTCATAGTTTGGGTGTATGCTTGTGTGAAGTTCCTGTTCAAGGTTTTTTTTACCATTTCTAGTGGGTTGCTGTCCTTAGAATATTTCCTGCGCAGGTGGCTGATATGTATATTTTTTCATACTTGCCCTTTCACCTTATTAATATTATCCTTTGATGTGCAAAATACATTAATTCCAATTGGGTCTCATTCGCCATTCTCTTTGCCTAAGCTAATGCTTTTGTGGACCTCCTGTGTTTTCTCTTGCCCCGTACTCCTGTGTGTGTGTGTGTGTGTGTGTGTCTGTCTGTCTGTCTGTCTGTCTGTCTGTATGTATGTATGTATGTATGTATGTATTTCCATCTCTTTTTGACACAAGATTTCATGTAGCCCAAAGTCACCTTTAACTCCAGATCTTCTTGTTCTCACTTCCTGAGGGCCGGGCACAACCATACCAGGTTTCTGCACACTGGGGACAGAACACAGGGCTTCCTATGTGGTAGACCTGGATTCTGCCAAATGAGCTACATCCCCAGCTGAGTTATGGTTTCTATAGCAGTGATAAAATATCAGGGCCAAAGTCAACTTGGAGAGAAAAGGGTTTGTTTCATCATACAACTCTCAGGTCCCATTCGACCACAGAGGGAAGTCAAGGCAGGAACCTGGACACGGGAACTGAAGCAGAGGGCATGGAGGAACTCTTGCTACCAACTCTCTCCTCGTGGCTTCCTCAGCCTCCTTTCTCCTGTCTCTCCCCCTTCTCCCCTCCCTCTCCCTCCCCCTCCCTCATACCTTATCACAATGCCACTCAGTTGATCCAACATCACGTTTTAAAAGGACCAATGCTTCCTTATTGTCCTGTAGTGCCACACAGAGTCATCAATCAGGTGACACTATATAGCGCTATCTAGACTTTCTACACAGTTCTACCGCCTTTATGCCTTTACTACATCACAGTATAGGTAACTTTCTTACAAATCTTTTTCCTCAGAGTTGTGGTACAATCCACAATATTTGTGACCTTAAACATTTTAAGTGACAGTTCCACAGTATTGACCGCACCACTGTCGTTTGCAACCCCACTCCTACCCCTCTCGAGAACAAGCTCCTGTTTCCAAAAATCAAACAATGGCAAACCATACCACACCCGTTTACCTTCCCACCTCATGTATATGGACCACAAGCTGTGGGTTTTCCTTAGCAACAGGAGGTGAGCAGCAAACACAGAGGCAGCCTTGAAATTTGGGGAGGGTGGGTGAGAAAGTTCGCAGGGCAGGGGAAGGGAACCGAAAGGAGGGGCAGAAAACACAGGTCCGTCTGGCCACCTCCTCTGGGTCTTCTGGGATCAGGGCATGGGTCACTTCTTTTTCCTTCAGAAATGACTACGGACCCTTTCCCGCACACCTTTTTCTAGACCTGGTGTCTAGTTCTCAGCACAGCACCTGAGGGAGGGGCAGTCCGCCCATAGTGTACCAGCCAGGCGAAGGTGATGATCAACTGTTTCAGAAGGTTTTTGCCCCGATATAAACGGCCTTGGAAATAAGGATTGAGGAGGTCTCTTTCCAAATCTTGTATGATCCAACTCTAAACTAAACTTCATTCTTTATGAAGGTTTTTCTAGATACTTTCCAGAAAAAAAAAATAATTCTCAGAATTAATTCCATTTCCTCACATGTTGTACAGATTTAAGAAAGCGGTTTTTGGGTTTTTGTTTTTTTCGTTTTTGTTTTTGTTTTTGTTTTGTTTTGTTTTGTTTGTTTTTTTGTTTTTTGTTTTTTTTGTTTTGTTTTTTTTGTTTTGTTTTGTTTTTCTGCGAGCAACAGGAAAATCAGGAAATGAGGAGAGTTGCCCTTGAATCCTTGAACAGGCTCTTACAATTTGTAACAAAGCCACTAGGGGGCAGAGTACGATAGCTGTTTGGAACCGGGAAAACCCACAGCAGTTTATGCTGGGAAGAGAATAAAGTTCAAGGAAGAAAGAAAAACCCAGAGTGGCTTTGCCAAGATAAAAACAAAACCACAATATTTTAAGCTAGCTTATCTTTACACCGATAATGCTCACTGATCAGCAGGTGTGGTTCTACTTTTGCTGTTTTCAGAGACAGGGTCCCATGTAGCCCAGGCTGGGCTATGTGGCTGCTCTTGCCCCACTCCCTATGTCCTGGGATTTCAAGTGTCCACCCTCACATCTGAATGGAACTTTGTTTTTAACTTGAGAGCCAGTGAATCAAAATGTAATTCAAACCTAGTGTCGTTCACCTCCAGCTTGGCCTCAGGACTGTGAATGCATGCATGTGGTGGCCATGACCCTCAGAAAATGTGTGTCTGAGACAGGGAAAGCAAGTAGCAAGCAGGCAGGGGGCATTTGAACTTGACAGTGCCCTGCTCTTGTTTACTGTCATGTGATTTTGGAGGATCCTAAATCTTCATGTGCCCAAGAAGATTGGCTTCCAGCTCAGCCTCGTTGTGACTTCAGAAGCATTTGAAATTGTTGTTCTATGATCTTTTCCATTGGATCATTTCTGGCTCACAGAGTGGAGAGAGATGGTAATGTCAGAACCACCTAGCTGCCAGGTGCATCAGGAAAGGCAGCCGGCAGGTCCCAGCTGGTACAGCCTTTAGCGTCTTATCAGAGAAGTATTTGGTGAGCTCACCCATGCATTGGATTGAAGTGCCTTTTGGCTAGCAGAGTCCACACTTTCCCAAGTCCTATGAGATAAAGATGAAAGATGATAATAGAGAAAATGATGTTACAGAACAGGGTTCTCCTCATTCATTTTTCGAAAAAAAATATTTATGAACACTGAGCTTCGCCTGTGGAATACTGAGGGCTTCAAAGATCAGTCTCGGACAGAAGACTCTGAAACTTCAGAATGGTGGGATCAGAGGAGCTGCTGCGAGGGAAGGCCAGGCAGAGGGCAAGGAGTCCCGGCCCACAGACAGGGATTACAGGAACCAGTAAGGAGACCTCAGTTGCCTTCACTATCTCCAGGCATCTTTAATAGCACAGTTAAATGATTATGCACTTCTGTGATCCACTGTGTCCTGTGTTCCTATAGAAAACAAGACAGAACAAAGCAAGAGTATTCCTGTGGATCCCAGCTTAGAAGAACAGCATTAGAAAACATTAAAGGGTGCATCCCATTGTGAGTGTAAGCTGTCATTCACACCCATGAGTGTTTTCGGAGAGAAAAGTCATACATATTAAAACAAACACCAATAAAAGATGTAACCAGTGAGGGTAGATATAACTTGTGATTGAAGAACGCCAAAATAGAAGGTCTAGAAATGAAAAAAAAGAAAAAGAAATGGGGCTATGTGAAGTGCTTCAGGGCTGGGGGTGGCTAGCTGATGTTTAGATACAGCTGAACAAAGAGTTCGTGGGTTGGAAGACAGAACCAAGGGGGGTTTGTTACACATGGAAGATAGAGAGGTCAGTATACTCTCAATAGGAATTCAAGAGAATAGAAGAGATAGTGCCAAGCCTCAGAAATATAATAAATATGGTATTTTTAGGATTAGTAGAATATGATTCCTCAGCTCCAAGCAGCAGGGACTCTGGAAAGAAAAACAACATCATACCCAGGCACAAAGCGTAAGCCTGCGTCTCCTACAGTGGATCTCACGATTAGAGAGTGGAGCGAGGGATTTGTGCACAGAGAAGATGGCTGTGTTCTTAGTCTGACAGAAGTACTTAGAAGTCAAAGCACAAACCAACAAGTAACCCCAGTGTGGGCTTCAGAACCTGGCAAAGGGCTAGTGAGGTGGCTCCACAGGTGCAGCTGCGTGTCCCCAAACTGACAGCCAGTTAAGTCCCTAGAACCCACATGGTGGAGAGAACTGACACCCTCAAGCAGTTCTCTGGTGATACACTTTACCCTCATCCTAACCCCAATACACAACTCTATTTTTTTAAGTTAAAAGAACTAGATAAGCTGTCATTCAAGACCAGCCTGGTTTACAGAGGGTTCCAGGATAGCCAAGTCTACAGAGAGAAACCCTACCTCACAGGAGAGAAAAAATTCTTCAGGAAATGGAAGTCCTGGGAAGCATCCTCTACCCATGATTGGCAGGGCTTGGCATCTAAATCCTTAAGCTTCTAGCTCCTGAGGGATAGGCAGTGTGCTCATCAGCTTCTGACAGACTGGCTGACTTCATCCCCTGGCATTATTTCCCCATAGTCTTAGTGTCTTCTGGATTCATCTCTGGAATCACTTTGGAATCTCACTCAGAGGGGGCAACAATCCCAAAGATAGGGATTTTTCTTCAACTGTAGGACATGGTCTTCAATCAAATAAAGTTAAAAATTTGTGTCAGGCCCTCCGATGCCTCCCCCAGTACTTTGAAGAAAACAAAGCCGGGCAGAGTTTTAAAGGTATGAATGAGATGCAGGTGCCTCTGCCACCTGCAGTACTTTTACCTCCTACCTCATAGGAGGAAGGTCTGGGAAGAGGATACTGCTGGACCATGTCTAGTCACCCCACTAATCTCCACCCTGATCTTGACTGGTCAGCATCCCTGATTCTCATCCTCCAGAGGGCTCACTCTCCAACTCTGTAGGAAGTGCAATCTATATATAGGTGAGTTCATTCATTTCCTCAGAGGTCTACCCACCTTCCCAAACATGTCCCACAGTTGGAGGCAAACAACTATCTTTGGGGTCCGGAGATGAACCCAGGCTATGCTAAGACTATGGGGATATAATGCCGGGAGAGAAGTAAGCCAATGTGCCAATGTGCCAGAAATCGAGGGGCACACTGTGTCTGTCCCTGAGGACCTGGAAGTTGAGGTATGTAGCGTCAATGCCTGTCAATCATGGGTGGAGGCTGCTCCCAGAACTTTCATTTCCTGGCACATTGACCAGATGTGCAGGTGGCAAAGGAGCCCCAGAGTAACAAAGGTTCTCAGAACAAGAAACAGAGCGCCAGCTGTTGGCAGTGAAGCCAGCCAACACCAAATGGGATGGGTGGGCATGTGGGCAGGCTCTGGCAGTGTTTGCTGTACCCCTTCAGTTCCCTTCTCAGGAGATGTCCCTTCACAGATAAAACACCCCCTTCAAACTGATGGCTGTCTTCCTCGTAGAGAAAGGGGATTTTTCTGTTGCGTGTGAGCATCTTTTAACTGAATCCCTGGCTCCAGCTCTGTGACAAACATTGCGAGGGGCCGTGGTAGAGATTCTCACTGTTATTAAAGTGATAACTATAAACATCAAGGCATGACATCTGGCAGGGCTGATGGCCCGGCAGGCAGTCCAGCAAATAGCCACACATCCTGCAAACTAGGAAGTTACAGCTGTTGCTAGACACAGCAGGTGAGGAAGCTGTAGAAGCAGGAAATACAGGTCCTTAAACTTGTTGCCAAGAAATACAGAAAAGGGGAGCTGGTCTTTCTTTTACCGGTATTCACCCAGATTCGAGCACTATAAAAAGATCAAGAAAGGGACAGAATTAGAAACACACCTTTGCCACTCCTAAAATAAGTTGGAATAAAAAGCTTCTAAGAATGACTGGGGGGGGGGGGAGGAAATGCAGCAGATCCCCCCACACATGCTGTAATTTAGCCTGGGTTGTAGCCACAGTGGATGACCTGTCCCATCCCACTGATAATGAGCCAATTTGCTTTCTTCTTTTGTTCATTTTTATGGTCCACAATTTTACTTCCAGTGTGTGGTCCTTTGTTAGGTCCCTAACAAAGCTTGGGCACCCGTTACTTGCCAAAACCCAAAGCAAAACAAAAACTAAAACAAAACACCCTAACCCTTGCTTCTCCTGGCTTCAGCTTCCGAAGACACTCCGAGGACAAACCTCTGAAAGCATGCATCTATCTCAGCCGTTGTCAATGAGGCCACCATAGCTGCCGTGACAGACAAGCCCCTCTGTCTTAGGAAAGAGAATTACCTCAGGAACTACTCCAACCCCAAACAGGCTTACCAATCTCATCACACTTAGATATCAATTTCAGCTTTGTCTACCTGTTCTATGTAACGTCCCTTTGTCACTAGTGTCCCAGCCAGGCAGCTGTCCCGACCATGTGTCACGTCTGACATCAACATCCACCATCTGTCCACGTAGCCAGCCTGACCTAACACATTCCTCTCCCTTCTCTGCGTCCTATATGCCTTCCCCCTCTCTGTCTCTCTTTGTCTCTCTGTCTCTGTCTCTCTCTCTCTCCCTCTCTCTCTATGTCTCTCCCCACCCCCTCTCTCTGTTTCGCTATCTCTCAGCTTTCCTCTCTTTTTAATTAAGTTTTCTCGGAGATAAAATACTGAAGTAAGAATTGAAGTAAAATCAGCTTACTTCCAAGGGGTTGAACATTTAGTAGCATTTTTAGAACTTAAGAACTAATGTTAAAAGGGGATGGTAGTTTGTCTGCATGGAGACTGTTGCCCGGAGGGAAATGCTGAGGGCCAGAAGGTGAGCTGCTTTTTTTTTTTCCTTTGGGTGGAAATTGTTTTCTCTGGAGGAATTTTCCAGTTTTCCCATCTTTGGTTATGAGCACATTCAGGGGAAAGGATAAAACATGAACTCTCAAGAACGCTGGTGCAGTTGAGTGTAGAGCCATCACACGGGGCTTTCCAAGAACTACATTCTCTAGCTCTTCCCACTGGAGACTTTCATGGGTGTCATGATGAGCTTAGTCACTCTCTGGAGGATTCTGGAGATCGAATACACTGGCTGAGGGGTCCTAGGTCTTCTCTGACACATGGTCTAAGTCAAACGCACTTGATTCTAACCATTTAGGCCTTTCTAAGTCTGTCCATGTTCCTGAATAATGACATGGAGGCTTATTTATTTATGAATGGATGTCTAGGCGTTAACCTAGGCTTGCTCCCTAGCTGGGTTAACTTATGTTAACCCATTCATACCCACATGGCTGCTCAGTTACTTCTCAGTTTTATATGTCCACCTTCCTTCAAGTCCCAGTGGCAAATCATCTCGTCTGACTCTTCCCGTGTTCCGACCTCTCTTGGAACTCCCACCTGTTGTCTCCTCCCCAGCTACAGGCCATTTCATCTTTTATTGACAGGTTAATATTTCATCACTGTTCACAAGAGCACACCCCTACATCTCCCCCTTTAGTCCAATAAAAGACTCTCTAACATCAGTAAATCATATACAATGCGAATAATTATAAAAACTGTCAGGTAAGAATTACATTCATAATGTCTAGTTCACATATATTTGGCAACCTTGGAGAAAATACTTTACTGCCTATCCTATTTTGGCGAGTCCAAAATTCTATACCAAATTCGCTTTCTATCATAACTTGTATTTATCAACCTAAAATGTCCTCTCAGACCTTAAATTATTCCTTAAATCCTAAACAACTTATGTCTAATCGTGAGACTACGGTTATCTAGTCTGCAACTCCACCAGAGAACTGAGAAGGATTAAATATTTTCTGAGTAAACAGGATGTGCAGGGCAAGCAGCTTCCAAAACTGTAGAAAGGAGAGTGGTTTCTGTCTATGTGTGTGTGTGTGTGTGTATTATTGGAGCATGTTCTTTGGACTATTGTCCTAGAATATCTGGCAGACTTTTCTGTGAAGCTGGAGGATTGAAGGACTTTTCCATTTTGCCTTGGCAAACCCCCGGCAGTCAAGTTCTTGTGCGTCCGGCTTGTCCATAGCTTGTACAGCACACTGTCAGCAGTTGAAGCAAGGGCAGTGTTTTGCCCCGAGGCTAGTTTTACCACATTTGAAGCAAACTCTGTGTGGAGGTTCTTTGATGCCCATCATCTTGTTTGAAGTGGAATGAGGGTGCTGCTAAGAACAGACATGGTTCACTGTCATAATCTTATGTTAATAAAATATCTTTAAATGCCATATTCTGTAGATTTCTGTAGTTTTCAAAGACCATCTGTTCACCTATAGAATATCTGTGCTTATTTCTAGTTATCTGCTGTCTCTACAACTTTGAAAACATCTACAGGAAGCCTAATAAAACTTCTCTCTGTAATTAACTAAATTAGTTCCTTTACTGGCTGGTTCTGCATCAACTTGACACAAGCTGGAGTTATCACAGAGAAAGGAGCCTCAGTTGGGAAAATACCTCCATGAGATCCAGCTGTAAGGCATTTTCTCAACTAGTGATCAAGGGGGGAGGGCCCAGCCCATTGTGGGTTGTACCATCCCTGGGCTGGTAGACCTGGGTTCTATAAGAAAGTAGGCTGAGCAAGCCAGGGGAAGCAAGCCAGTAAGCAACATCCCTCCATGGCCTCTGCATCAGCTCCTGCCTCCTGACCTGCTTGAGTTCCAATACTGACTTTTTGTTTTGGTGATGAACAGTGATGTGGAAGTGTAATCTGAATACACCAATTTCCTCCCCAAGTTGCTTCTTGGTCATGATGTTTGTGCAGGAATAGAAATCCTAACTAAGACAGTTCCTAACATGGCTAGAAGTTTGACTGACTTGTATTTATTAATTATCCTAAACAGTTTGCAATAGCAGATTTCAAGAACTTGAACTTCATGTTATGTTTTAAAATGAGTTGTATAGGTACAATAATTTTTAAAAAGTTGAAACATATACACAGTATGTTTCAACAAAAACAACCTTAAATTTGTATCAATATACAAAATCCACACCAATGTGAAATATTTGGCTCTTTAGTCTAAAAGTGGATTTAGTGATCTACCTTTTTATCCTATTGTTTCTATATTCCCCTCTCTTCTTCCCCCTTTCCCCTGACATTAGATAAGAGAGAAAGAAGGATGGAGGAAAGAAAAGAGAGAGAAATTTAACCACCTTTACTTTGACCAAGACAATTAACAATTTGCATCCAACCCCCCTCAAATAATGACAAACACCCTTCATCCACTGGATGCCCAAAAGCACCCACCTCATTTGTAGGGGGAATAGGGCATTGCTCTCTTAACATTGCTTTCTGTTGTCCTCAGCCCCTAAGTACAGCACTGCACACCAAGAGGGACTCCCTCCTGTCTTCTCAACCATCTGGTGGGTGGCATTGCTGCTCATCTAGATGGGGAAACTGAGGACCTGTGACCATCTACCTAGCAAGTGACAAACTTGGGAATTGAACCCCAGCCATGTTGCTTGATCTTAGACTGGTCTCAGTTTACTACATCTCACAATCAAGAAACAGAAAGTAGGATTGGAGGGAAGATGAAGAAAGCAGTTTAAAAAAAGACAGAGTGGAGCAGCTTATGTGAGTAACAGTGGAGAGAGGAGGGAGAGCCCTCTTCTCTCCTTCTCTCCTCTTTCTCCCTCTTCCTTCCTGCAGTAAAATGTGGCATATACCACATTTCTGCCCACCAAAAAGTTATCACATTCATGTGTGTGTGTGTGTGTGTGTGTGTGTGTGTGTGTGTGTACTATGCCTCCAGTATAGAGGTCAGAGGACAATTTGCAGGACAGAGTTCACACTATCTTTCCATCATATGGATTCTGAGTTTTGAACTCAGGTCATCAGGCTTGGTGGCAAGTGACTTTATTCACTGAGCCATCTCGCTGGCCTAAAATAGGGTATTACCTATTCTTTCTTAATTTGTATTAATACTATTTTAAATGTTTATTAATTTAGTGGAGGGGTATGATATTCATGCCACTATGTATATGGGGGTAGGAGGACCACTTGTGAGTTTCTAAGCTTATGATTCAGAAGCATTAACATTTTAATATTAATATCACCGTGTTCATTTCAGGGGCTTTTCCATCACTCCGAATGGGAAGCCGGCACTCATCAGATGACCATGCCTTCTTGCCACCCCACACTTACAGGTCTGCATTCCCCAAGAGTCTCGTGCACCTCAGTTTCTATAGTATTGTTGCCTTTGTATCTGGCTTATGTCATTCAACACGATGTTCCTCCGTGTTTGTGATCCCTTGGGAGCCTGCGCCTTTTAAAGCTTGGATAGCATTCTACTCCCTGCATATGCCATGTACTGATGGAACAATCAGCTGTCCATAAACTGGAGTTTGGGGGCTGTCTACATCTTGGGGCTTTTGACAAATATAAGTATTTCTGGAATATGGTCTTGGGATGACTTATCTGAGTTGTGTAACTCTAACTTCTAAGGACTCGCCAAACTCCCTTTGTTTGTAAACAGGAGATTTCTTCCTCTCATTCAGGACACTGGGCATAAGAAACCTTCCTAATTCTTTCCTTAGACCAGAGATCAGGGGTGTCCCAGCATCTCCTCTAAGTGTCAATGTGTAGTCTTTCCAGGGTCCGCTTTGTGTGAGACACAGCATAGATCCCCTTTTTCAGACCTAAAGCCCAGAGACGTCCTGTGAGGATGGAGCCCCGGTTGTCTGACCAGGCCGTCCTCTCTGGAATCACTCTCCACTTCTTCATTCTTTATCCCCTTCCATCAGTTCTACCAGGGTAGCCTCTCCCTTCTCTCTCTCTCCCTCCTTCACTCTATCTGTTCTTCCATTTCTTCATTCCTCATCCTATTATATCTTTATAATATAAAATGTTACCTGTAACATAAAAGGTGCTTAAGAAATACTTTTGGGAGCTAGAGAAATGATGCGTTGGTTGGATCATCCAACTGCTCTGGACCTAAGTTCAAATTCAAGCACCAATGTCAACTGACTCAAAACACCTAAAACTCCAGCTGTAAGAAATCTGGGACTGGAGTCTGATCTCTGAGAGCAACTGTACACATATACACAGAAGTAAAAACAGCAAGTGAATCTTTAAAATTTTTGTTTATTCTTCTTTCATGCATCACATCCCGACCATGATTTTTTCCTCTCTATTCTCCTTCAAGCCCCTTCCCATCCCTCTCTCCCAGATCTACTCCTCTTCTGTTTCCTAGTCCCCTCACCCCAGGGATAACAACAGCATGACAGAACACTTTGCCCACATCAAGGATGGACAAGGCAACCCGGTAGGGGGAAAAGGGTCTCAAGAACAGGGAAAAGAGTCAGGGACATCCTCTGCTTCACTGTTAAGAGTCCTGCACAACCATAACATATATGCTGAAGACTTAGGTCAAATCCCTGATGGGCGGTTCAGTCTGTGAGCTGCAACGAGCCCTGGTTAGTTGATTCTGTGGCCTGTTCTTTGTGTTCTTCTGGTGTCTCTGACAACTCTGGCTCCTAGAATCTTCCCCCAGTGTTTGCCTATGGGTCCCTGCATCTGCTCACATCAGAGCAGGCAGATCTTAGAGAAATACTTGTAAAATAAGAAGAGAAAGTACTAATCCTTTCTATAAATTGTCTTATTTAATCCCAATATCAATCCAGGCTGGGACAGAGACCTTTATTTACAATTAATCCTCTTTATGACAAAAATGCAAAACCAGAGAGAGAGTTTAAGTGACATCCCTAATAAAACATGGCCAGGAGAATTTGTATTATTTGTGTAACCATTCTAAGCTACATGGGGATTTTGAGGTAGCCTGACTACCTGACACCTTGGTTCTTGCTTGTTTTTGGTTTTGGTTTTTTTTTTTGTTTTTGCTTTTGAAGTGCAAAGGAGGAAAAGACAAGAAGACCACTCCTGTAGCAGAAGCCCCCTTCCCCCAGTCCTGGGTGAGGCAGCTTTCTGAGCACAGACCACCTCCCCTCCTCTCCCCTCCCCATGTGCTCCCCTCTGTCCCCTCTCTTCTCTCCTGCCCCCTCTCTCATAAGTTAGGCTGTTTTAGCACTTACCTGCTGCCAGGTCTTGGCAGCCACCCCTGAAACCCAGGGCCCCTTGAGGGCTTCCAGTCTTGGTTCAAATAAGCAGCTTTCGAAGCCCACATCTGGAAACGATCCCTCGTCTTGGCCCAGGCTGGTCCAGGCCTCAGAAATGTGTATTTAGGAATAGCCACACTCTGCTTAGTGGTCCAAGCACTAGTACCAGGGCAGGCCTTGGACGCTGACTGCGGGTTTGGAAGCTGTTGGGTAGAAGGCTGTAGTAGAAGGCTGTCATTGAGAAATGTTGAGAACACTGGCCACCAGCGCCACACTGAGCTCCCAGCTCTCTAAGTTTGCCTCAACAGGGTCACAGCTCCGGCTCACAGCAGACATGCACCACCCTCACCTCATGGAACTTCACCGAGGTCCCTACCTGGACTTGGCCCGTGAATAAGGAAACAGCATCCCAGGTTGGCAGAGTGTGTCCCAGTTTCTCGATTTGTAGCTAAGACTTATGACATGGTCATGGGGGTAAGATATTTTCCTCTCACCAAGTACCCACTTGGGGCTTTCAATCATAGAAAGTTTCCCCTGCAAAAGTCCCATCAGAGGCAGGCCCAGAGCAGCAGCGCCCATGCAGAGAGGAAATGTCCGACTCACCGTCCCTAGAGGTGGACAAGCTGCCACAGTAGTTTATGCATATGGTGACAGTGGCATTTCTCAGAGACACTGAATAGAAATCTTAAGGCCTTACATCAGGCGACAGTTTTGGGATGGAGCAGGTCCCTTGAGCCAGGTTACTCACTGGAAGAGATATTGTCTGTCCTCCCAACCCTGAATAAATGAAAATTTTCTTTAGAAGATTATTTTAAGAATACAAATAAAAAGAGGGAAAATCATTTCTTGAGCCAATATCAGAGACAATCGCCACCAATCACCTGTCTTTAGACTTCTTTAACAGACAGAAGGTTTCTCTGTCTAACCAGTCCTCTAACGTATATGGTGGTCCCTAATTGCTGATTCATGAGGTAAAGCATCATACCTAGTGGTCCCTAATTGCTGATTCATGAGGTAAAGCATCATACCTGGTGGTCCCTAACTGCTGAGTCATGGGATAAAGCATCGCATCTGGAATCAGCTCTTCTCAAAGATGCTGAAGGAAATGGCCTTGTCCTATCTACAATGGGCCACACAGCAAGATGTCTACAAACCTGAAGCCAGGCCTTCAGACCAAATGTGCCAGTGCCTCTATATGGGACCAGGAGGATCAGGAAGTTCAAGGTTGTCTCCTGCTTTATGGTAAGTTTAAGGCCAACCTGGGCTACATGGGGTCCTGACTCAAAACAACACAACAACAAACCTCATCTTCTGAAAACTGAAGTTACTTCTCAGCCTTGCCTGCCACCTCAGGCCTCTGCTGCCAGGAGGCCTGGGAGAGCTGAAGTGGATAGAGGACACAACTTCTCTTGTTTCTGGCGGCCTCCCTGTGTGGATAGCAGCCGTGGCTGCCTAGGCATTGAGCAGCTGTGGGTGACACCCCTTCCCTTCTGCACCTTCTGTCTGGTGAGTTGTGAGCCTCTGTACTTACTAACCCTGGAAAGTTCTATCTTGCTTTGTTTGCATCTCCAGCCTCTCCAAGAGCCAAGCAGCCTGTGTGTCAAACACCCGAGAGGTTTGTCATCCTAAGTGGACATAGGTGGAGAAAAATGCTTCCAGATTTTATTTTACGTTTTTGATTTGTTTATATTATAATTAGGGTAGTGCCTGTAGCTTTTTTAAAGTTACACACTTGTGTGAATATATTACTTCTGAATTAAATTTTGAAATATCAAAGAAAATGTTAAATATATTTATTAATATGAAATATAAATAAATAATCTTCTTTTATGATTTGTATTCCTCTGTTGCTTAATGCTCTGCCTATTGAGCACCTGTCTATACTATACTAGTGACATTGTCTTTGTCTGTCATCTCTACTAAAATACACATTTCTTTCCAGCATTTGAACAAGAGTCAATATATTTCAAGAGAGTATTTATATGTGCTAATATATCAGCATAAGACAGATGTCTCTGATCTTAGGTTTGACATCACTCCTTCCCTTAAACTTTCCTGGCTAGTGTTAGTCACATGAAATATTCATCCTTGTGCGTAGGGATCAGACTCATGGCTGAGAACCAAATAACTAGACAAATGAGTCAGCCATACCTAGTAGTCATTTAGATAGCTGAGCTGTTTTAACTTCCGAGCAAAAGAGGTAGGAGACCAGTTATGAACCGTGGGAGGGAGCACCTACCCAAACCCAAAGGTTGATGTGCAAACTACCCAAAGTGTGGTCCAGGAATACATGGTACACCGAGTGAATAACTCTGTTGGAAAGCTGGTGTCTGGGTTTCCTGAGGCAGAACTTGTCCAGTACAACCCTTCATGCTCGAAGTCAGATTGAATGCACACAGTACCTACTCACTGAACTTCATACACATAATGTAACAAGTAGATGGAAAATGCTTTAAAAATTATTAATTTGGCCTTACTATGATGAATTATATTAATAGATCCTGACTACATCTGAAATTAACTAAAGCTCATGTAACTAGGTACATGTGTGAGGGAATTTTCCTTAATGAAATAATTTGAAATGTGAAGTCCTACTTTTGGTCTGGATATTCTGAGGTGGGAAAATCTATCTGTAATTTGGGCCACACCTCCGGAAGTGAAATGGAGGAGGAGAAGGAGGCGTGTCCTCTGCTGCTTGCTCTCACTGGCAAGTCTATTCCTTCACTGGCATTGGAGCCTACTTCTCTGAGAGCTCTGTATACTGAAGACCTGAGGAGACATCCAGCCTTGGGAACTTAATTCCTACTGGATTCCTGGACCCTTCCGTTGGTAGACAGCCATCCCTGTACTAGCTGGACCATAGCCTGTAAATCACTCTAATCAATCCCCTTTCTATAGAAAGAGATTTATTCTATATGTTCTGTTCCTCTAGAGAACCCTGACCAATACAACTATCTTCACTCCTGGAGCGAAATCCATCTGCTTATGACACATTGTTTTTATAAAGTGTGACTATATTTTGTTTTCTAATAAAAAAATGTAAGTCATAGTTGAAAATAATTACTGTAAGTGTGGAAATCACCAAACCCAAAAAGTAAATGAAAGCAAGAACAGTGGGACTAGCAAATTTCAAAGCCAGCTTTGTGCTCCAAGTATAAGCTCGAACCTCCACCCTGACAGGCACACTGGGTTTGAGGGGCCCGAGTCGAGACCATATCCGAAAGCCAGGGAAACAGTGGACGGTGTTTATCTGAATGCATGAGAGTGGGAAATAAGCAGACTGCACAGAAATTCATAAAATGCCTGTCTTCTTCTCATAGTCCCTCTGCCAGGAGAAGAAAGGAAAAATAAATCTCTGAAATTCTGTAAGCAGAACCCAAAGCCCATGAGATTTCACCTCAGGTAGTTATTAGTGGGTTATAGGAAACGTTCAGTAGCAGCTAGAGTAAGGCTTCAGTTTAGTAGCCCTCATGTGAATGTCAGAAACCACTGACCTCTAGAAGAACACTGTAACCCAACCCAGATATTGTAGGTCCATACAGATGGAGAAGATTCAGTATATATGCATCTGGAAATTTAGGAAAGCCTCCAGGAGACAACACAGGCTGAGTTAGCAGCAGAGGCAGCAGACCCACTTGGACTTCTTAAATGTCTCCATATTTTCTCAGGAGGACCACAGATGTTCTACAGCTAATGTGTTTTTCAAAATGAAAGGGAAGCAAAATGTGAGCGTGGCACAAGATTTTTTAAATTAATCCAAACCAGTGGAAAATGAAAATTTGTAGCAATTATATTTTTTAGAGGATCAATAGACAGGTTGATTAGTAGGTAGAGTTGATGTGAGCCTTTAGGAACTAGATGAACTAAACTGAACGTAGTTTAGATGAATAAGCTTCAAAAATATGAAGGAAGATTAGAAACATGATGTAAAGAGTCAGAATTCCATTGTGTGTGCAACCAGAGTTCAGAAATAGAAAACAAGTAAATAGAGAATTAAGTTGTACTAAAGTTAGCGTGATACATTTTTGCGGCTTTGAAATATATAGCTCCCAGTTCCATCCTAGTATGTTTACGTTATGACAGGGGACAGCACATAACTGTAGAGGTAACAGAGCCTCGGCAGAGACAGTGACCATGCTCAGTGTCCTGGTCAGTGCTGGCCTCTACGCCCGCAGTCACAACAGTGAAAGGACATGCTGGGATGACTCTTCAGTGTGGCGTCACTACCACCCTAGAAAGCTACCATGGGGAAAAATATCTTTTCTAAATCTTTGAAGCTAGTATACAAAGTAGTAGTTTCCTTTTTTAATATACTGTTTATTTATTCGTTTGAGGCCTTCATATTGCACAGGGTGTTTTAATCATGCTCAGTAAATACTCTTGTACATAAATCCTCCAGACACTGACGTGCCCAGATCAATGTCTGCCTGTTGTAACTTTTATCACCGTAGAGTCTGAGCTGTGCCTCTTGAATGCACGTGGGTGTGGGACAATTCACAGGAACGTGGTTGACTTGCCAAGGGCCACATCCTTAAAGAAACCTCCACTTCTCTCCTAGCAGCATCCACTGCCTAGAGTTTGTCAGCTGGTCAACTCTGATGCTGAAGATAAGCCTGGTCTTGTGCATGACTTGTGCAGGGAACCATAACTGAGACATTGAGAACAGTCAGGTTTTCCCCTTTCCCCCTTCCTTGTTTTCTGCAGATTCAAACCACCAGGCTCTAAGGTGAGAGCATCTGTGTGCAGAGGTGTCTTACCTGCCCCCACATTGCTTAACTATGAGGGCACAGGAAGAGCAGAAATCAAAGATATTTTTAAAACAGACAAACAGAAAATCACGTACTGGGAAACACTAACCAGAGAAAGCAAGAGCAACATTCCTCTCAGCTGACAAAGTAAACTAAGGCAAAAAGAGCATTCCTAGGACCCAGCTTGCTTCCTGGTCCTCCTGGTTTCAGTCCTGGTAGCTGGGAAACCATGGACATTGGAGCGTACTTTGAAAAAATTGGTTATCAGAACTCAAGGAACAAACTGGACTTGGAAGCATTAACTAAAATCCTTCAACACCAAATACAGGCTATTCCCTTTGAGAACTTGAATGTCCATTGTGGGGAATCCATGGATCTGAGTTTAGAAGTCATCTTTGATCAACTTGTGTGGAAGAAGCGGGGTAGATGATGTCTCCAGGTTAATCATCTGCTGTGCTGGGCTCTGACCAAAATGAGCTTTGAAGCCACAGTGTTGGGAGGGTACATCTTTAACACTCCAGCCAGTAAGTACATCAGTGACATGATTCACCTTCTAGTACAGGGGACCATCCATGGAAAGGACTGCATTGTAGATGCTGGGTTTGGATGTGGGAGCCTCTGGAATTAACATCAGGGAAGGATCAGCCTCAGTTGCCTGCCATCTTCCATTTGACAGAGGAGAATGGAACCTGGTACTTGGACCAAATCAAAAGAGAGCAGCATGTTCTAAACCAAGACTTTGTTAACTTGGACCTCCTTGAAAAGAACAAATATCGAAAAATCTATTCCTTTATTCTTGAGGCCTAAACTGTTGAGGATTTGAGTCCAAGAAAACCTATCTTCAGACATCACCCAGAAGGTGTTCATTGTTTGGTTGGCTCCACTCTCATTTACAGGAGATTCAATTATAAGGACAATGTAGATCGTGTAGGGTTTAAGTATCTGACTGAGGAAGAAATAGAAGATGTACTGAAAACCATATTTGGGGTTTCTTTAGAGAGAAAACTTGTGCCTAAAGATGGTAATTATTTTTTATAACACTTAGAATATGCAAAGTTTTGGTGTCCTTCCATGTACTTGGACTTTTTAATGATAAAGTGGTCAAACTCGTGACATGGACATGCTGGTGACCATGTTGATGTATGATAGGAATTACCCAACATTGGCTTACAGCTAAATTTATACAGAATTTGTGCTAATAGTTCTGTAAAAGAAATAGTGTGCAAAGCATTTCCATTAAATTCAACCAGCATGTGTCCAATATCTAATTTTATGAGTTATTACTTGTACAAGTTAGGATTTGTATTTAGCAAAGAAGACTGAGAAGTAATCTTCAATATATCACTTACACCAACACCTAAGAATATTGATTAGGACCCAAGAGCACCAGTCACACAGCTAATTTTTTCTGTGTTGTTTTTATTTCTACCTTCCAATTTAGAAAGTTGAGCTTCTTGATTTTAAAATTATGCTTAAAATAATTAACATAAATGATAAAGTATATATCTAAAATATTTTCAAAGAGATATGTTAAAACATGTTGACTAATACGTGGATAAAACTTTTGTCTAGAGGTGTTAGGATGTCCTCTTTGTGTCCTCTGTACGGGAGTCTTATGTTTATTTTACTTATCTGCCATGCTAACTGATTGTAACCCCTGACATTACTAGATTTATAACCACATAGAAGACACATTTCTAGGCATTTTTAGAGAAGTTCAGCTGAAGTTGGAAGATCCAAGTGACAAAGGAATGTGGGTGGCAACATGGCCCACACTTAGGTCCTGGACTGAATAAAAGGAAAAAAACTGACCAATCTTTCTATAAAAGACAAAAAGAGCATTATTAGAGCTAAAAATCCTGGCATAATTAATAACAAAACAACAAATTTTTCTAAAATATATAACAGTTCTAAACTTGATAATATCTACTGTGTAACAGGATGTTAAAAATACAGCTACAATAACAACTGACCCAACAAGATATGACCACTAATGAAATAGAGATGTGAGTAAATTTAAAGCATTTTCAGTTATCTGGGTCAAAACTTGTGACTGGCTACTGCACAGGCTTGAATACTAAGAACCTAATATTACTATTTAGTTAAAAAATGACAGTATCAAATTGTCCCCTTAATTCTTATTTTTATATATGTAGACTAACACATCTCTCAACCTTCATTAGAGAGGTTTCTTTTTCAAATAGAAATTTATACGAAGAGTTAGTCACATTCAGCTCTAATTAGGGTGTATATATCCCACCAAGGCTTGGGGATTGTCATGGAGTAGGGTGCCGGAAGAGTGTAAGAGCCAGAAGCAGTAGACGTCTTCAACAACTGAATATTTTATGAACATAGTAGGGTCATTGCTAACATTAATCTCCAGGGGCTGGAATTACATACCCAAGATTTGCATAAGAACAAGCTAGCCCAAATCCCAGCATGGGTGGAGAGAATCACAAAATCCCACTCCTATCTGAGAAGCTGCTACAAATTGATGGATACTGGAAAAAGTCATTTTCTATCTATCTGTCTGTCTGTCTGTCTGTCTGTCTATCTATCTATTCACTTTACATCCCGATCATAGTCCTCCTCCATCTTCTCTTTCCAGTCACACATTCACAACTCCTTTCCCTTATTTCTTCATCCCCATCTTTAAGAGTTACCCCATAGATACCAACCATTCTGGCACATCAAGTCACATTAGGTCTAGGCACATCCTCTTCCACTGAGGTCAGACAAAGCAGTCCAGCTAAGGGAAAGGGATCCAAAGGCTGGCAACAAAACTAGAGACAGCCTCTGCTTTACTTGGTAAGTAAACACTAAATCTTCACATCTGTTACTAATGAGTAGGGAGCCTAGGTCCAGCCCATGCATCCTCTTTGGCTGGTGGTTCAGTTTCTGGGAGCCACCATGGACCCAGGTTAGTTGACCCTGTAGGTCTTCTTGTGGTGTTCTTGACCCCTCTGACTTCCTCAATCCTTCCACTCTTCCACAAGATTCTCATAGCTCTGCCTAATGTTTGGCTGTGGGTCTTTGCACCTGTTCACATAAGCTGCTGGGCTAAGCTTCTCAGAAGACAGTTATGCTAGGTTCCCATCTGCAAGTACAGAAGAGTATCATTAATAGTGTCAGAGGTTGACTCTCTCCCATGGGGTGGTTCTTAAGTTGGGGAAGTCATTGGTTGGCCATTCCATCAATCTCTGTTCCATCTTTATCCCTGTACATCTTGTAGGTGGGACATTTTGGATGGAAGGTTTTGTGGGCAGGTTGCTGTTACTCTCCATCTACTAGAAATACCACCTGGTTACAGGAGGTGGCCACTTCAGGCTCCATATCCCATGACACTAGGATTCTCAGCTAGGGTCACCCCTATAGACTCCCAGACACCCCCAGGATCCACACCTCCCCCATCACTGACTAGTCTACTGGTTTTTGTTTTCTCTCTCAGACATCCTGACGCTCTCTCCACTGATTTCTACCCCAGATCCCCTCCCAATCTTCTCTCCCACCTAGTCCCCTTCCTCTACCCCCTGATATCTATTTTATTTCCCCTTTTTAGTGAGGTGTGAGATTAAATCATCCTGCTTTGGACCTCTGGTATCAAAATTCATCTCTTGGAGAATTTTAACCTACCTGCTTTGACAAATATATAAAGAATTATATCATTAGAGACAATAATATCTAGTTATAGTCTATTTCAGGTAAAGGGATATCTAGCAGACATCATACATCTGAAAACGTCTGTGAAACATTAAGTTTATCTAATGTACTCAACACAAAATCACAGTAGACATTGGGAAATATTAAGAACTAAATAAAAACTCAAAATTATGTGTCAAAATTTGTCAGATATAGTTATAGTTCTTAGGGGATGATTTGTAATCTTGTGTGTTTATATTAGGAAAGAGAGCTTAATATGTTACCGAGCCTACCAAAGAATTAAGACAAACAGTAGAGTAAAATCAGAGAAAGAAAAAAAATCGTAGTAAAAGCAGACCTTAATGAAGTAGAAAATACACACCAAAGAAAATCAACAAAGTCAAACATTATTTTAGAAAAGAAAACAAAACAAACCCCTCACAATGTTGACCCATCAACATAAATAAAGAAAACAGGAACTTAGTGAGAGGTAAATTATGATTATGAATGCTGTAAGCCTGAAGTGAGACAAGGCTGCTGTATGCACAGCTGGTCCTATTGCAAACCTGTGACCTTGGGGAATGCACTCTCTCCTGTCTGATTGACATTGCCCTGATCTCGAAGGCTCTGGAAGCAAAGTTCCACACAGTTTAATAGGAAGTTCATTAACAGGAACAGTCTAGCAGCCTAGTGGGATTGGGAACCTGCATTGCCAACATGATCTGCAGTGATACAGAAGGTGCCTGCCTGCTTCTTCATGGATGAGGCTACCCCCTGACTACTCATTCCAAATTTCCCAATTTCGTCCCACATCACCCACAGATGGTAAAGCCGAGATTCACCAGAGTCAGACTCTAAATAACTGTCAAAGAACAGAAGGAAAATAACAGAAAAACCACCTATCACCTTCCAAGTTTACTACAGAACATACTTAAAAGGACACCTGCAACCAAGCCCCTTTCTCTCTTCTCCTCCCCTCCCCTTCCCCCTCCTCTCCTCCTCCTTTTTCTTCCTATCCCTCTTTTTCTTTCCTTTGCTTGTTTTGTTTAGAAGCAGCAATTCTGCATTATGGGAAATGTGTAGATTAAAAGCTCACACATTGACACGATCCATGCCAATAAGGAAGGCGATGCCTAGTGCATCAATAGTCACTTGAACACCTTCCCCTTTCTAATTACATAAGCAGAATTTCTATTTGTCTTCACACAATGCTTCAGAGGCTCATCTTGATTATCGCAACATTATTAGCAGTTGAATAAGAAGTCAGTTTGATGTGCAGTGTGGGAGGCAAAAAAAAAAAAATGTCTTACATAAAGCTTTCCAAAGCATGAACTTCAGATTTCCTCTGTGTAAGTCAAGGAGAAATTGATTAAGTCATTTGCTTGAGTGCACAGAATGAGAATTTTCTTCCATTAAAAATGTCTCACAGCAATAAGAGTTGTCATCATAAATCTTTAAGTCCTAAGCTAAAGGGGAAAATGCTTATGCAGAAAGATGTACCAGTTGGAAAATATTTGCCCTAGCAGAATAAAGGCCAGAGGGGGTGTGTTGTCAACATGAGCCAGCCCTGGGTGAGGGTGTGTGCCGACATTGTCCACCATTGTCCTTCCCTGCACTCCAGGGACTCTGAAGATCACTCCCCTACAGGGATTGTTCTGACCAAGATCAGCTAAACCTGTGCCCTTGACCCAGCAGGGTAGTAGAAACCCCGCCTCTCTGCTTATGTGTGTGTAACACGTCCATTTGCTCAGCGGTTACAATAGCCCTGCTTCCCTCTTCAACTCTACAATACGCTGAGTTTCTTGGGTGCTGTGGCTTCTCCAACAGAGCCCAGACCACTGCTGAGTGCTGAGAATGGAGCTCAGGTCCTCTGCAAAATAACAAGTGCTTTAAATTGTGGAGCACCCTGTCCAGCCTCCAAAGTCCAGTTTCCTGGAAGCTTCCTTTTCCACCATGAAATCTTAGCAGCAATATCTGAGATGAAAAGCTTGTTATACACAGGAAAGGTGGCAAACTGTTTTTCATGAAATCCAAGATTAAAAAAAAAAGTTTTAAAAGAATCTTCACAGAGCAGAAACAGTATGAAAAAAAAAAAAAAATCCCCTGTTGGGTGGAGATGTAGGTGGAAATGAAACTTCCAGTGACCAGACTAGGGAGAAAACAGTGGCCTAGGAAGCCTAGTCCTCTGGAGACCAGCGACCGAGCAGTCTTCTCACATAGTGAGGGTTTAAAACCATTGTCTGTCAGAAATATAAGTGTGTGACCAGGCTACCCTGCAAATGGAACTGGAAATGCCCAACTCCCTGTGGCAAGAAAAGAGTGATGATAATAAGCTGAAGTTCTCAATTTGGAGACTTCATCTGGCCCAGAAGAAAAAAAAAGAAAAGAAAAGAAAAGAAAATCCGTCTCTAATCTGTGTACCCAGCCAGCAGAACTGGAAACTTCTAGAAAATTAGCAGCAGTGGAGGAAATGCCAGTGTAAGAAGGTGCAAGCCAAACTGGAAATATAGGAATAAAAAGAAAAAAGAATAGCAGACATGTCTGGGAGAATCTCCCTTCCCCCCAGCAGCACTCCCCCACCTAACCCCCAGCTGCCGCAGTGATGGAAACCAGAGCCACCAGAAAAGGTCTCCTTCAAATGGGAAGGACAGGCTGGAACCATGAGCTGTGTATTCCACACGGTTGCCTATCACTTCTGCTTTCTCACCTATGTGATAAAGTGGCAGTAAAAGGC
Source organism: Micromys minutus (assembly GCF_963924665.1). Classification (NCBI taxonomy): domain Eukaryota; kingdom Metazoa; phylum Chordata; class Mammalia; order Rodentia; family Muridae; genus Micromys; species Micromys minutus. The sequence continues at coordinate 42,935,206 of NC_137981.1, read as the reverse complement.
AGAAGACAGAGTCAGTAGAGGATAGAGGTCAGTGAACACTTGCAGAGTGTTGACGGAGCAGGACTGAGGGGCCGCATCGAGGCACACGCAGAACATGGCTGTCGTCTTTAGGGCATGGGAAGGGTTCCTTTGAACTCCCTAAGTCCCTCCAGTGAAAGTCCCCCACAAGCTGACATTTGAGTGGTCATCAAGACATCATCCTCACGAACACGGAGGCTTCTAGACGTCTCTTCAAGATATGTGGCCATGAGCCACTGATAACTGAGGATCTCTGATCACACGAAAACACCCAGCTTGAATAAGTCCAAAAAATAATGCAGAGAAAAGAATAGTCAACAAACAACAACAACCCTGAATCTCAGTCAAGAAAACAAACAAACAAAAAACCAACAATGAAATTTCTAAACAGGACTAAAATGATATAAAATGATAATACATAGTGATTAGAATGGCTCCTTAAAAACTTAACTTATTATTTCTTTATTATTGTGTATGGGTGCATGTGTGCCTTGGTGTGCATGTGGAGAGGAATTGGGGTTGCGATCAGGTCTTTTCTGCCACACTGTCAGGATTGAACCCACCCAGGCTCAGCCTCGGCCTGCTGAGCCATGTCACTGGATCTGAAATTTTAGAATGAACAAAATGGCAAAAATGAAAATATTCCAGGTGGGGACCAGAACATAAGGCTATAAAAATTAATGTGAATGATAAAAAGAACCTATGAGAGGAAAGAGGAAAAGGCATGAGAGCTGGTGGGACAGGCCCAGCATTAGAGCTAGCGGTAGCATCTAGAGGAGAAGCCGCTGGGACGATAAAAGGAACAACAGAACTCTCTAGAACTGAGACAGAAATCTTGACACTGAAATACCAGAGTCAGGGACAAGCACCACAAGGGGACAGAGCCTTAATCAGGTGCTGTGTGTTGAGGATAGAAGATAAAGAAGCATCCTAAAGGAGAACAGAAAAACAGAAGCCTGACATCTGGTCCTCCTCACAGGCTTGGAAAGCGGAGATATTGCCTGCTAGGCATGGAGAAAGGGAATTGCATCTGATTTGGGCACGCTACTAAACACACTCAAATCTGCAGAGGAACAGATTTTCAGATGTGATGGGACTCAGAATCTCTTTCACTTTGTCTTAATTAGGGTTTTACTGCTATGAGCAGACACCATGACCAAGGCAAATTTTATGAAGGACAACATATATTTGGGGCTGGCTTATAGAGTCAAAGGTTCACTCTATTATCATCAAGGTGGGAGCTTGGCAGCATCTAGGCAGGCATGGTGCAGGAGGAGTTGAGAGTTCTACATTTTCATCTGAAAGCTGCTAGCAGAATACTTGCTTCCAGGCAGCTAGGACTAGGATATTAAAGCCAACACCCACAAGGCCACACCTACTCCAACAAGGCCACACCCACTCCAACAAAGGCCACACCTACTCTAACAAGGTCACACCTCCCATCAGTGCCACTCCCTGGGTCAAGCATATACAAACCATCACACACTTATTCTGTCACAGAAAGTGAATGGAGCTTATGTAATTGAAATGTCCAGAAGTCACTCAGTAGGTGGTGGTTCAGTGGTACAACACTTTCCTTCAACTCACAAAGCCCTGAGGCTGATTCCCAGTGTGGTAAAATCAAATTATGTAAACCAAATAAAGGCATTACATTGAGGAAAGAGTTGCTGCAGCCTGAGACGCATCTGTCTTAGATGTTTTGGAAATACATGTAAGAAGCAAGCCAAATGGAAGCAGGGATGCTGTGATGATTTGAGTGAGCTGTCTGCCATATCCTCTATTTGACTACTTGGTCCTCAGGTGGTATTGTTGTTTGGGGAGGCTTCCAGGGTGTGGCCATGCTGAAGGAAGTGCATTAGGGGCGGGGCAGGCTTTGAGGTTTCAGAGCCTCATGTCATCCCCAGTTAGTTCTCTGATTCCTGCTCCCAGAATGAGTTCTCAGTTGTTCCAATCACCATGTGTGTCTGCTGCCACCTTCTTCACCATGATGGTGAGAGATCCCTCTAGGACCATAAACCCTCAATATACCCTTCCTTCTATCAGTTGCCTTGGCCATAATGTTCTATTGCCGCAATAGAAAAGAAACTGACATCATTGGAGATGCAGGGGGGAAAGCTCCTTAGTTATCAAGGTAAAAGATAAGGCTGGTCAACAGCGTTGGAAACAAATTAAGTGTTTTTATTGTCATGGTAATTGAAAATAGTGATGGATCAAAGGTATTAGATGTTATCTTAAAGGGATAAATCAAACACTAGCTACACAAGCATCTTCTATGATGAAGATAAAGCAGTTGCCAGAGCAAAGGCTTTAAAAGTTCAAAGTGGCTGCCCTGACCAGGTGTGAGTGTGGGGAAGAGTTGCTGAGATATGCCACCAGCCTTCTCATACTGTTTGGATTTGCCAAAAGGTATATACTTTTAAATTGTGTGTGTGTGTGTATGTGTGCACATGCATGTGCTTTCATGTGTGCTTTATTTATTTATTCATTCATTCTCCCACCCATTCACTACTCACCCTGTTATGTGGAGATTTAGTAATCCGATGCTGAAAATGTCTACCATCCCAACTACCCAAGAAAGGGTTGTCCTTCATAACCCCACTGAGCATATTTTAAAGATTTATTTATTTGTAGGAGTGTTTTGCCTGCATATCTGTATGTGCACGCCTGCTACCTACAGAGACATGAAGAAAGTGTTGGACACCTGAAACTAGAGTTACCCTAAGTTGTGAGCCACCATGCAGATATCAGGAACCAGTATCTCTAAGAGTCGGAAGAGTGCTTTACCACAGAGTGGCCTTCTATCACTTCCTCCCTGACGACGTCTAGATATATACCCCAGGCTGGCCTTGAACTCATGATCCTCCTAGTTTCAACTTCCCAAGGGCTAGGGTTACTGTCATATGCTACCACATCTCTCACAGAGCATTGTGAACAGTGCTGTATTAGTGACATACAAATCCCAGTAAAATAGATGAATGGAAGATTCAGCCATAAAACCCATTGCTATGTAAATAGGCCAGTAGGTGAAGACAGGAGGAACTTCCTGGATTCTCAGTAGAACACCTCCCCTCTAATAAAATGGAAATAAGTTTAGGTAAGGTTTGGAAATGTGACACCAGAGGGAACATCCTGCTTCTCTCAGGGCAGTAGTGACATAGCTTTGGATGTCTACTCCTTTTTGAATAGGACAAAATTCTCCTCCCTAAAACTAGTGTGATGATAATGTGTCATATTAGTGCTTTGAGATTCGACCAGACGGTGGCCTTGGCATCACTGGAATCTGTGCCACAAAGTGCAGAACTACTTCCTCTAATGGCTACTTGGCCCCACCGGCTCTTACATTTGAATCCTTGATTCCCAGTTGATGGAATTGTTTCAGAAGGATTAGGAGGTGTGGCTTTGCTGGAGGAGGTGTGTCACTGGGGTGAGGCTTTGAGATTACAAAAGCCCATGATGTTCCCAGTTAGTTTTCTCTGCCATGTTGTTGTGTATCTCAGGCACTGCTGCAGTGCTTCCTGCTATATTCCTGCTATACTTGGCATGGACTCTAACCCTCTGAAACAGTAAGTACAAAATTAAATGCTTTCTTTTACAAGTTGTCTTGGTTCTGGTGTTTTATTTCATCAACAAAAGAGAGACCAAGACAGAGCTCCACCCAATTTGTCCTGTTTGGGTTCAGAGATCTGAATTCAGAATCAGTGGAAAGTAAAAATTCTGAACTTGAGAATGAAAAGAGAAATAGTGAAGTATGAAAGAGTTCAAAAAAACAAAACTACAGCAAACAGCAAAACACAAGCAAACACCTATAAAAAAAGTCAGAGGGCTCGAGTGAACAAGTCACAGAAGCAAGCTGTTGTAGCCAGGAGCAATACATCCGGTTCAAGTGTTTTTCAAAAGCAGATCCACCCCCAAAATGCAGCGGCTTCACAGATGCGCAGCAGTCTAGAAAGCCCAGGTCTTTGGCTTCACCAGACAATAGTGTGTGTGTGTGTGTGTGTGTGTGTCTGTGTGTGTGTGTGTGTGTGTTCATTCAGTTATTTGAATGACATCAAATAAAGCCTATAGACATGTCATCCAAAGAACTTTACTCCCAGAGCAGCATATGACTTACACTTTAGAGAACAATAAAAACAACAACTATAACAACAACAACAGAGCGGTCACGTGCTCCCTGGTTCTCTGGAGCCAAAAGCCTTATGTGCTTCAATCCACACAATCCTTTCAACAAGCAGCTGTGAAACGAGGAAAGCAAACATTCTAGCTTGATTTCTGCTGCTGCCATAAAATGCCCGGACAAGAGCAGCTAAGGGGAGAAGGGTTTATTCGGCTTACAGTTGCAGGTGACTGTCAACTCAGAGAGCAGATCAGTAGCCAGCATGGGACTTGAATCACGTGCACTGAGTCACTGGCCTGCACCAACGGTGCTGAGCAAGATGGCTTTCAGAATCAGAGCAAGACCTTGCCGATGTGGTTGAGGGAAACAGGGTGTCAGTATGCTGGAGCCTCAAAATGAACTAATTACCCAAGAGTAGTGAGACGTATGATTTTGTTTTATTTTTTTAAGTACTTCTCCTCTATATTAAAGTTGGATGGGAATGTATGTCTTTCAGAGAAGACTCTATGTTAGCAAAGAAAATACTTATTAATCAAAGGCTTGGAGGAGGCTGTAGAAGCCAATGGGGAACCGAGGACAGTAAAGGGCATAACACACAGAATACTCAAGCACTGGACTCCAGCAGAGGCTGAGTGCTCCCCCTCTTCCCACACCAGTCAGTCCGGATGTGTTTTCTGTACTCTCGGTGCTTCAGGTGAGCATCCAGAGCCCACCTCATTTAGTTGACATTTAAAGTTTTCATCCTAAGCTAGAACAGCTGTAAAGGCTATACTTTCCCGAGTGATGTAAATATTGACATCAAAATAACAGAATTTTAAGTACAAATAATGAAGAATAAACACCACAGAGGTTCATTTATAAAGGACATGGACGCCCCCCCCCCCCGAACACCCAGGGCTTCTGTATCACTTTCTTTTCTTCTAGAACACACATCATCATTCTGCAACTCCCACACACTTAGCTTCGAGGTGATCAGTGACCACCCTTTGTGCTACTCTGCCAGAAAAGCATCTGTAAAATAGGAAATTAAAACTGTTTAACTGTTTAGGGACCATTGAGGGGCAGGCTCAGTGTTAACTTTTATCTGGATGGATGTATCGCTCTAATTATTGTGAGTTCACAATGGACCCAACAATGTAATATGTAGTTATTACATCCATAAATATGTGCTTTCTTTAATGTTTTTAAGAGTCTGCTAGACCTTCTAAAAGAGGAAGTGATATGATTTACAAAAGATTCAGAACATTTCTTTATTCCATCACTAGAGTCATTAAGTTTCTCAACTTTGGGGAAATACAGCCCAAAAAGCTCTGAGACTTAGCAAATGATGATTAATGACTCCATTTATTCTCTATTTATTCTCTCATTTATTACTGCTTGTCTCTGAAGTGTTGCCTACGGGCTCGTGGCACTATTTTGAAAGCTATGGAGACTTTAGAAATTGGATCCTGGTTGGAGCAAGAAAGGTACCAGGCCTTTGAAGACTATAGCTGCCCTTGGTTCTGACTGTTTTCTCTTCTTTTGGTCTGTCAAATATGAACAAGCCACCTTCCGCTGTAATGCTGTAACCCGTTAATATGGTTCCTCATGTTGGGAACCATAAAACTGTTTTCATTGCTACTTCATAACTGTAATTTGCTACTCTTACGAATTGTAATGTCTGGTATGCAGGACATCTATGTGTGACCCCTATGAAAGGGTCATTTGACTCCCCCAAAGGGATTGCGACCCACAGGTTGAGAACTTCTACCATAGACGAAACCAGGATACCATGCCTTTCCGATTAAAATCCCTTGGAAATGGAGAGCTAAAATGAATATTTGTAGAGAAAATCTCTTGTAAGCATTACCTGTCAATAAAAAAGCCAATGACCAATGAGTAGAGGCAGGAAAGAGGAGGTGGGACACTGGCAGGAAGAGAGAGAATTCTGGGAAATAGTGAGAGTAGAAGAGGGAGATTCAAGAAAAATCCAGGGGCATAAACCAGCAAGTAGCTGAACTCAGGATGGAATAAAGAAAAGACTAGAGAGATTTGAGAGAACCACAAGGAGATAGATGTAAACCAACAGGTAGATGAACTCGGGGAGCTGATGAGAGAGAAGTGAGATGGGGCTAAAGAGGTAACTAATCAAATGGTAGACATAAAGTAGTTTGGGTGGATTAAGTAGGGTATAAGCTAGTTAGTGGATAAGCCAAGGCTTATGGAAATACCTTTATTTATTAATAATTAGTCTCAGAGTCTTTATCGATGGGAACTAAAGAGCCAGAAGAAAAAAAATATTTGTTTATTTATTTATTTACAAATCTTTTCTTTCATGAGTTGTTTGTATATTTATTCTGTCACGGTGGTGAGAAAAGTCACCATTGTAGCATGGCATTTTTCTAGTGTTACCAGAAGAATTAGGAAAATCTAAACACTTCATATAAGTTTGTCTTTTTCAGTAGAGCTTTTTGATAAATTCCTTTGCTATTTTAAGGGCTCAATTAATTTATAGAAAATACGTGTCACATAAACAAATTGATAAAATCAGTTTTCATGGTCCACAAATCAGCCAAATTAGGCTTAAGCTTTCTGCTGGAGGGACTTGCCTTCCTCAGCTCAAAATGTTCTGCTAAGGCAGACTTGAAACACTGTCTGTTACAACTCTCCTTGTTCACACCCACTCAGGAGGCAAGGAGACTGTCAGCAGTTAGAAAGCAAAGGAGATGAGACCTTTGTCATTGTTCCTAAATCCGCCTTGAGGTCTGAAAACTCTGCCCTCGAAGATGTGCTTCTCACTCAGTTATGGAAGATGTGCCCAGTGTGACCACATCAGTCACCACCAGCGCCAAATGGTCCTAAACTTGGCACTGTAGTCTCCTCTACATACTGCTGTGCCCACACGGGGTGCATTTCCCCGTTATAAGAACAGAGAAAGGCAGGTTCAGAAGGAGGGGGCCAAAGGAATAGGCATGACATCATTAGAAAGGCTCCTAGAGAAGTCATGAATCTGTAAATCTCTTTTTCTGGGGCTAAATCTGCAGTGCCCACAGCAGGGACCAAACTGTTTGGTCCAGAGAGTATGCAGAACTGGATTAATGAAATACATTCTCGACCCTGGATGTCCTTGGGAATCTTGTCTGGTGTTGATGTGTCTGACAGGATTCCTAACCATACCTAGAAGGATTCCCAAGGGTCCCTCTGTCCATTCCATAAGCTTGTGTGTCGCTCAGGTCCAGAGACTTCCTAACCCTTATTTCTACTTTCCCTCCCTAGCACAGGCTGGGGAAGCGAAAGAATCAGACCCATGATGTACTTTTGTGTGGGACTGTGAAAGGCACCCTGGTTCCCAGTTGAACTTGAAACCTCAGTGACCCTGAGGGACAGTATGCATTTCGCCTGACTCTCAGATACCAGGTCTCTGTCACTAGGCTAGCTGAAGTTCCCCATAGATTTGTGACCATCAGTCATGTAAGGGCAATGCCCCAAGCCCCTCCACAGGTGAGGATGTGACCTGTGGTCACATAGGCTCAAGACAGATCTCCATTTTAATGAGGTACTTAAAGGCCTGGAGGCTTAGCCAATAAACTTTCCTTCCCAGACACGCCTCCCTGCAAAAGGTATTTAATCTCAGGCCCACCTTGAGAAATGTGGTACAGTTTTACTCATCCACCTTCCACCATGACAATAAATGTCCTAAAACCACAGACTGTCTCTTTTCGCCGAGATCTGCCATGGGGAGCCATGGAGAAGACCTTTGCGTATGGAGTCACCATCTATTCTTCCGTAGGAGGCCTCTCTGTGCTCCCAGCCACAAGACCACAACCAATCCCAAGCCTCAAGCTGTCCAGTCAAGGACTCCCCCCACACCCCCCCACCCATAGTCACGAGCTCAGCTGGTGCTCCCCTTTTCTCCCTCAGCCCCAGGTTAGATTCAGCAGGGGGAGGGCACTCCATTCTCAGACCTTCCTTGTCGTCTATGGCTTCTGGGTGTCTGCGAGCCTGAGAACCAGCCCCCCAGCTTTGTCCCAGCCAGCTCCAAGCGGTCCTGCATCTCAGGCTGCGCTTTCCTACAACCTGACACCTACCCAGAGACGCCAGCATCCAGCCGGATTAACAGCTGAGGCTAGCCTTGAGTACCTGATCTTCGCACCCTGTTCAGTGATACCTCTGAAGGTGTGAATGTAGATGCTCAAGCCAGAATGGAAGTGACCTGAAATGTGGCTTTGATTCTAGTGAACAATGGGTTTACCGAAATATCCCTGTCTATTTGAGTGCAGCTTAACGGTCAGGGCTCCAATTCAAATCGTGGAAACTGAATTCAGCTCCTGTGAAGGGCAGCAAGTGTTACTGACCCCTGACCATGTGTCTAGCACATCAGAGTTTTTATAAGAAGATGTGGACACACAGTAGTCAAGAGGAGGAAACCTCAGCAAAGAAAGACCGGGAGGCCTGCACTCAACCTGCTCTCAACATCCATAAACACGACGAAGCCTCCCCCGGCAAAAGCCCAAGGATTTTTTTGAGGTGGATTTCTCTAGAAGTTTCCTTTAAAAGGAAATGAAAAGGCCCAGAAATCAATCTCTGAAGGTTTCTTGAGTCTCAAAGCAAAAGGATGTGGACTCATCTTAGATGCTGGCCCGGAGTATGGGGTGATGGAAATCTGTAGGCGACAAAAATAAATAAAATAAAATAAAAAACAAAATAGTGCTTATCACATTTTTCTCACCCAGAGCTTCTGAGTGAGGTGGAAATCATAGCTTGGGAACGTCTGGAATCTGAACACTTCTAGACATATTAAGAAGATTATTTATACTTGCCCCCAATGTCAGGGAAGGCAATTACATGATGCGCTACAGTCTCATTAGGCATTTAAAACATACCAGGCGACGTGATAACCATTGTAGAGATCTAAAAGTGAGTCAGCCTTTCAGGGAATCATTTACTCAAGCTTAGTCTATTTTCACAAGCTGCCACATGACAAGTCTCTGCTGATGGACCAGTGACGTAATCATGTGAATCTGTCCTCCCAAGTCATGTCGGTGCTAGCTCTACAATGCAGTCAGACTCAGGTATGAACAGGAGCCCAAGTAGCTTATGCGGGATAGAGCCACGGCTGTTCAGAGTGAGGTGGAGAACTGCGGATACCAGATTTCGCCTTTTACATAACACCTCTGTGCCGAAAACCTTCAGAAGGTTATTGACAGTTCTCTGTCTTTGAAATGTATGCGCTCCTTTCAACACTGGAAGTCTGTCAGATCCTTGATGGTTGTTTTAGGCTTCCAGACATAGTTTGTGGTTGATCCAGTGTGTAAGCTTGGACAGAAGCATTGCAGATCACAACCCTGGCGAAAAGCCAGCATTTAGCCGTTTGTCCCAGCAGTTTGGGATAGTTTGGTGTGGTGTCTTTTCCTACCTCTAAGAACCGATGGGGGAACTCTGGTGAGTGTTTTGGTGCTTAGTGCCTATCTCAGCCCTCATTAGAGAGGCTTCTTTTTGCAGCTGATAGTGATTAATGCAAAGAATACAACCATCCTAAATCCAGAGAATTCGGGGTTGTGGAGGGCTCAGATCTCAACAGGACAGCTCTATCTTGGGTGTACCCAGCACTTGACACATGATGTTCACCAACACCCTTGCTATACTTCTGACTCACCTAGAATCCTTTCAATGACGTGTGTGGTGAGCCTTGAACCATGCCACACTACAGTGTTGTGGTGAGATCCAGGGGATACTATAGGGAGCTTCTCAACTAAAATCAGAATTGTAAGGTATATTTAATTCTTCTTCAGTGCCAGTGTACCCCTGTATGTACAGTGTGTACATGTAGTGTGTACACTGCGTGTTGACAGTTGCACATTTGCTTGTTCCTGGCTTAGAAAATGTTCCAGGAGGTGACAGACTAGGGTGGGATGTGTATTAGATGGGCTCCAGAAACTTGGGGTTCCAGTCTGTGCTTAGATTCATTAAATAGGAGATTTGTTATAAGTTTATTGGCTTTTTGAGGCCCCAGTTGCTTCTGTAAAATAAGTAACTTCAATATGTGTGATTCCTCTGATTACTTGTAAGCCTGAATTATTTATTGGTGAAGTAAATTATTGTTGGCTTCCTCATTAAGATAAAAATCAGAAAGATAGGACTCATGCATATACATAGCTACATGCATCACACAGTTGTTTGCAATAGAAAAAATGAAAATACTAATATAACTAAGAAAATTATGGATCGCCATAAGATGAAATATTGTATAATTATAAAGAGGTATCAGAAAAGCATCTAACTACATGCGCAAACAGTCATTCTATGTTGTTAGGTCAATGAAAGCTAACTACCTGGTTACTCTATAGAACTTGACAGTAAGACCCTATTACCGAAAACACTACACACTTCAAACATAGAACATGGAGAAATAAAGCCAATACTAACTGAGAAGTCTCATTCCTATTGGTCAGCTTTTATAGTGCCAGAAGGTTCTATGTATGCGACCAGAGGAATCACTGCTACTTTTACTCTGCTCTGAACCCTGTGAGCTACAATACTGACTAGCCTGCCAAGATATACCCACTGATGTAACAGGGCATGGATTCTGCGGGACCAACTAACCACTTTCTGACTGGAATGAAATCCTACACCATAAGATGGGACCCATGCCCAGTACTGTTAACTGGGCCAAATACCTGTGGTTGGCTAGGTCACAGGCCTAGGGGACAACCTAGCATTATTATTCTGTGTGGTCACAGCTATAAGTTACTGTAAGTTTTGCACCTCTCAACCCTTAACATAGAAACTCCTTTTGCAGTGGACAGTGATTAATGCAGAGATTTACATTCAGTTAAGATCAAGAGACTGTGGAATACTCTGCTCTCGATGAGACAGTTATATCATGCTCTCAAAACTTGGGGATCATTTCCGGAGGAGGGGATAAAAAGGCCATAAGAGCCAGAGGAAGTGATATTATTTATAAAATAGCACAGAACAGCTACATACATGCAGTTGCAGTAGCTGGGATTGCAGGCACAAGATTTTCACACCATCAAGCAAGACAAACTCCCAGCATGCTGGGAAAATGGCTCATGGAGTTCAACCTGTAGCTGAGGAACCCTTGGCAGTTGATGGCTACTCAGAAAGGGTGAATCAGTGTTTTTAAAGATATAGCCTCATGTTCTGGTAGATGGTTTCAACCCATATACATACAGGCCTTACTCTATTGACTCAGTTGGTATTACAACAGAGATAGAGATAGAGATAGAGACAGAGAGAGAAGAGAGAGAGAGAGAGAGAGAGAGAGAGAGAGAGAGAGAGAGAGAGAGAGAGAGAGAGAGAAGAACATGAAGTAGGGGTAGGGGGACAGGAGAGGAGTTGGAAGGAGAGGGAATATAGGGCAGATTGAACCCAAACACACTATGTGCATGTAAGGAATAGTACCCCAGGACAACTCAAGCTCCAATTAAGTTACTACTTGCTTACGAAAGCACAAATATCCAATCTGAATGTGAAGCTTGCCACAGAATATGGGTACACAGCCACACACCCTCTCTTCATGCTCTCTTCCTTCGAAACTATGCAACGGGAAGCTTCTATAAAAGAAGAAAAGAAATTCAGAAGTCCAACAGGAGAGCCATGAGAAGGGAAACAGAGTCGTAGGCAAACAACTGTGAGTCCTGTTCACTTCCTGATGAGACAGAACGGGATGGGTAAGCAGGAAGATCAGTGAACAATCGGGGTGGGCTGTCACAACGGCAATGAAACCAGGGCTGACCAATGAGGACAGAGCTTGCCTCTTGGCAGAAGGGAACCCAAGAATATATCTCAGAGGTCACTAATAATGCAGCCTACCCAAGCGCGTGATTTCATTTCATCCGGAGCCATCTAAATCCTCTCTTGGGTATTAAGTTACCTTGAAAGGCATTGTTTGTGCAATTCTTATCTCCACAAAATGACAAAGGCCGAAAGTAATTACTTTTCCAATAAGCCTAAACCGCCAGTTTCTAAATGGGTTTTCTTAATTTCAATATGAAATTCTATAACTCTTTCACAACTTCCCTCAAACCCTACCCACCTCTCCCTTCTAGAGACTGGAGATCAAACCACTTGAGTAGTTATTCTTATTTTTGTAAGTCAGAAATATAAAAAGCTTTCAAATCAAGCCATATCCTGAATCAAACAAAAACACAAGCTAAATGGCTTAAAGAAACAATGTTTGAAATCCACAATTTCATGAGGAAGCCGAGTGCCAAGGTCTGAGGCTGGCCCTCCTTCAAGGCATCGGGAACCCAATGGCTGAACTGGAAACCCTGGCTTATCCAGACAAAAGACAGGCTGGTGCCCTCCATATGGTGTGGTCCTGTACACCCTAAGAAGAGATAATGCCTTCCCGCTGCCAGAAACACAGGAAGTGACCTCCAACCTCCCAAACCTGGGACCTCTTTCCCTTTCCAAGAGATAAACAGCTAATGAGCAGATAGGAACAGAAAACAGGGAGGTGCTTACTGTAAGATAATGAAGCAGAGTCTCCAACCAGAGAATCCCCCAAGAAAGAGCCATCTCAAGGGTACCACTTAATAGTAAATTATCGTTTTAGTGTATTCTATTGCACCCCAGAGACCCAAAAGAATTATGGGAAACTGCCTCATTTACTTTTACAAAGTGATTTACACACGGGAGTGTAATCTGTCTCAATAAATCTGAGGCCCTACAAAACGGGCCGCTCACCCACAACAGTACAAAGCTGGGAGATTTCAATTCTGTTCTTCTTTGCTACCCCCCACTAGCTTTCCTCAGAGTCGGAGCTGAAGGAGATAAACACAGGCCTTCTCTTTAATTCATTCTGTCGGGTAAAGACTATTTTCTCAGTGTCAAACAAAGCTGGTTGCTCCACTCTTCCGCTTCCCCAGGCTCAGCCGTGCCACGCTCTGAAACCGACACGTCCGAAGCATCTCCAGGGGACTGACAGTGCATGAGCTTCTCCTGGCCACAGCGATGAGCTGGAGCCTGGCTGCCCTGTAACTTGGCTGCTCATCACTTCCCATTTACCTGCCTGTCCTTCACTTGTGCACACAGTCAAAAGGCGACTCTCAAGTTCAATTAATGAGACCATTCATTACCTCCAAAACAGAGATGGCAGCCAAAACTAGATCTTCATTAAGATCAATTTTCTGTGACTCCATGTCAAGACTTGAGTTCACAAGACTCTTTCAAATTTAATATTTATTAGGGTATTTCCCCAAAGAGCAATTGCTAAAACGATGTTGCCAGAAGCTGAGAATACCGTTCACTTCAGACCAGTTTTGTTTATGCAACTGTGACTGACTGAATATTCAAGCATTTTCTTCCTTTTTAATTTAAATCTACTTATTGTGTGTATGCATGCCTGTGTACATGTGTGATGTATGTATGTGTGCATATGTGTATGTATCCATGTATGTGTGATCTATGTATGTATGCATGTGTGTATGTGTGTATCCATGCATGTGTGTACTTGTGATATATGTGTGATGTGTGTGCATGTGTGCATGTATGTATTATGTGTGTACCCATGCATGTGTCTATGTGTGCTCAAGTGCCATGGCCTCTCCTTCCAGCATGTGTGTTCTCATGTTATCAGGCTTGGTATTAAACGCTGTTCTCTACCAAGCTATCTCACCAATCCCAATGCATTTCTATCTTCCCTTTAAAAAACCAGTAATTTAATTTTATGTTTATGCGTGTTGTGCCTGAATGAATGTCCATGCACCATGTTGGATGCTCTGGAACCGGAGTTACGGGCTGTGGTGTCATGGGTGCTAAGGATCCAGACCCAGACTTGAGGAGGACTAGCCAGTGCTCTTAGCCACCAAGTCATGTCTGCAGCGCCCAGAGATGTTATTATCTGCAGCTCCTCCCACCCCCAGTGAGAAGTGACACGAGCAGACGCCTGCACAGCAGACCCACCAAGTTGCACAGTACTGACTCCCTGTGTAGGATCCCAATCTGAAATCTAGATTGGGAAGATCCAGGTTTTAGGTTTGCAGGGTTCTGTTCGGTTTCTAATGGGGCTTTGCAGCCATCTCTCGGTGGAAGGAAGGGGGTGCTGCCTATAACTGATCAATAAAACAGCAATGGCAGCAAAACGCCTGGAAAAGCCATGGATCAAAAGAACTGTCAAGATGCTGAGAAGCGCTGGGCTTTTGTCTCACCACACAGTTGTTCAACATGAGGTTGGATGGTTTCGTGCTTTAAAACTAGGCTGTTTGCTTGGTCATCAGCCTCACTGCTTGGTTACCTAACACACCTTGCTTTCAACATGACGACAGGAGCATGCTCCGTTGCCTGTGTGGTATGATCCCAAGCGCTCTGCCGCAGTCAGCCATTGGAAGCAATAGGGCAAATGTGACACAAGAAATTCTGTAAGATCTCAGCAATGAATAAAACTAGATGAATAGGTAAAGCCCAAGCACACAAACCTGTTGGATTGCCTGAGTTCGATCCCTGGAATCCACAAAAGGGTAGAAGGAAAGCCCTGAGTGCATGAGCTAGTCCTCTGAGCTCCACACATGTGCCATGGCTTATGCGCCATCTAAGATGGGGATAACTCAGGCTATACCTTTCTAACAGGCGAGAGCACATTCTAAAGGGCTTGCCTGGGTTGGGTCTCACCTTTGTTCCTACCAAAGGAGATAACGAATGCTTGAGGCTGTGTTCACACCTGGGGTGAATCTAACGTTGTAATTCTGAAGAACCCAAGAAGCTGCTTTAGGTGCCAGAAGGGAACTTATTCTCCTTATTGGAATGGAACCTTGTACCAAACCTTCTGCTGGGTTTTCATTTCACTCTTAGATATAGGACAAGGACTGATTGTATTTCAGAGGACCAGAAGAAGTTAACATGCAGCTACCACAGGTAGAAGTAAGGTGCTGGGCTCTTTGACAAGGACCTTGGCTACTGAGACTCACACCTAAAACGAGTTCTTTCATTATTGTGTGGAGAGGCTAGGAGAGGGGAAAATGAATTGGTTTTGAAATATCTTTCCATTTCCCTTTGTGCTAGGCACTTGTCAGATGCCAGAACCCAAATAATCTCCTGACCACCTCTGTGGTAGTCCAGACTCAGGCTCAACCAGGACAGAAAAGGCTTAATTTACCAATTTTGGATAGGTTGAGATGACTCAGGGTGGCTCACACACACCCACACTGAACACAGGTATGCACCTGAATGCAGTTAATCAGGGCCAGATGCAAAAGATGAACATTCACATTACTTCACCGAATGCTGTGGGAATGTGAACACAGCAGGGGACATGCACGAAAGTTTGGTAAAAGCAGTTGATCAATTTTCAAAAACAAAAAAAATAATCATCTATTTGAAAATGAATATTTACCCATCACAAAATTTCTCTTCCCTCCTTACCCCCTCTCTTCCTTCCTTCCTCCTATGGGCATTAAAAAAAACCTTTTAATTGTCTCAGAAATATTGTATATTTTTAAAGACTCTCTCTAGTTGCTTCCCTTCTGCATTCCATGATCATAGTTTGAAACTGGTTTCCATCTGCTTATCCTGATTCTGCTGGGTGATTTCACACAGTTCTGATGTGGTTGTGCTAGAGCCAAACTGGAAGCAATCAGTTTTGTCGGAAACAACTCCAAAAGCAATGATAAAGCCTTAGTTAACTAAAGTAAAAAGAGTTTTTAGATAGTGCACAAAACCTTGAAAATGTGAACTAGTGGTTTGTTACCTTCAACTTTGTTCACTGTATAAAATATTAGGGACACAGTTAGTTTAGGAAGCAGATGAAAATAGGTTAGAAAGTGTAAAGTCCACATTAAGTGCTCCAGACAGCTTAGCTTACGTTTAAGGTTGTGTGGTTTTGTTTTCCTTAAAGCCACTGTATACGTATCACCTTAGCAGGAGTACACCTGGGGTTCCCTTGGAGGATAAGAGTGCTTGCTGTTTTGGTAGAGGGCTCACAAGATGGCTCACAACTCTTCTTAAGTCCAATTCCAGGATCTGACACCTTCTTTTGACATCTGTTACAGCCAGGCACATATGCAGTGCACAAAATTACATGCAGGAAAACAATGATGCATGTAAAATAAACAAATCTTTTTTAAAAGTGTGAAAAGAGGCCCAGCGAGGCGTAGGGAAGGCGGTAATGGCGCACTGTGCCTAGACATCTGCCAACAAGCACTGAGCCTACTTAGATGAGCTTCAGCCGACATTTCCTATAAACTTGATCCAACTTTCATGCTTCATACCCCATTAATATGGTTTTCCTCAATGTCGTCAGTGACGCCTCTCGGCATTTGTGTCAGACATGGATCACTTGTCTTGAAACGCCTCCTTCTCCCAGCAGCACAATACCCTGTTCCTTCTGCAGGCTCCTTCTTGTTCTCTGTGGTCCAACCTCATCTCTCTCACTTCTCCACCCTGAGTAGAAGCTCAAGGATGCTCCCCCCACCTCTACTCACTCCCTGCTTGGTCCTCACACACTTTACAAACTGCCTTGGTTCAGCAAGTATCCATTTAGAACCGTTAAACACCCAGCACTATTCTAATCATCGATTTAAAGAAAGAAGGAAAGAATTCTATGTTTTCATTCTATCCCTCTTCCTCCCTCCTCCTCCATCCTCTCTCTCTCTCTCTCTCTCTCTCTCTCTCTCTCTCTCTCTCTCTGTCTCTGTCTCTGTCTCTCTCTCTCTGTCTCTCTCTCTCTCTCTCTGTGTGTGTGTGTGTATATGTGTCTTGTGCATGTGTGCATGTGTGATGTGTATATGCGTGTTTAATGTATGTGGGCACACATGTGTATGGATACACATGCGCATGTGCACCTGGAGGCTTACGTTTCGAATTGTCATCAATTGTTCTTTCACCTTACTCAGGCAAGGTCTCTCAATCAACCCCAGAGTGTTCACCTTACTCAGGCAAGGTCTCTCAATCAACCCCAGAGTGTTCACCTTACTCAGGCAAGGTCTCTCAATCAACCCCAGAGTGGCTGTTGTAGCTGGTCTTGGAAGCTAGCCTTCTGGGACTGGAAGTAGGCACCATGCCCACTGGGCATCTACACTCTAGGTTTTAGGCTTGTCCTGCAAGTAAGTTCCTTGGCAGCAGAGCCACCTTTCCAGTCTTTATTCAGCTAGCATCAGGTAAATTCAAAGCACAGTGTATTGAAGGGCAACCCGCTGGATTGAAAGTGCCTCTCACCACCACCCCAATCCCTGTTTACCTACAACCACAAAACATAACGTTACTTGGAAAGAAAGTCTTTGCAATTAAGTACTACAGTTAGTATGATTAATTGAAATGAGGTCACCCAAGACTAAAGTGGACCCATGCATTGGTTTTTGTTCTCATCACCGTGCTAGAGCACTGGAGAGCAGCTTTCGGGCTGGAGAGTTTATTTTAGCTTACACTTTCAACTGGCACTGCCCATCATGGAAGAGAAGGCATGGTGGCAGGGGCTGCGTGGTGACAGGAGTCTTCAGCTGAAATGCCTCACCTCTTCATCTCTAGGAAGAGGAAGAAGAGAATGAACAGAAAAGGAGCTGGGCTATGAAACTTCAATACCCATTCCCAGTGACACTTTCCATCTCCCAGCCATTCCACCACCTTCCCAGACAGCAATACTAGCCAGGCAACAAAGTGTTCAGACATGTTAGCCTAAGGGGGACTTTTCACACTGAAGCTATAACAGCCCTAAATTCAATGACTGGTGTATGTTTAAATAAAGGCCATCTGGAGAGGCCAAGATGGAAGAGGGCCAAGTGAAAGCTGAAGCAGAGAGCAGAGCAGTGCATTTGTAAGTCAAGGAACACCAAGAATCGCCAGGAGAGAGGCATCCAGCAAGTCAAACTACCAAGGGTATTATTCCACACCTGTAGAACTGGCTTAAAACAGAAAAACAACACACCCCTCCAGATAATAATATGAGGGCCAGTTCTGTGGGTAAAAGTACTTACTGTGAAAACAAGAGGACTGGAATTCAAATTTTCAACACTCTCACCCAAAGCCAGAAAGGCTGGAAGGGTAGAGATGGGGGGGGGGGGGCTCCCTGGGAACTTGCAGGCTAGCCAGCATGGATGCAATGATTGGTAAGTTTATGGTTCAGTGAAAACCATTGTGATAATAATAATAACAGTAAAGGTAATTATGTGGAGAGTGTCAGACCTGATGTCTTCCTTTGGCCTCTGCATGTGTGTGCAAGCATATACACACCATGCACACATGCATATACATCACACACACACACACACACACACACACACACACACACACACACAATTTTAAAAGATGCCATTAACAAATGTGGGAAAGATTGTAGAGCAGTTGGAGTTCTTTTTATTGCTGGCCAGACGGAAAATAGTAAGATGGGCTGGCAGGAACTACTTGGCCATTTTCTAGAAAGATACCATACATGCAAGCTTAGGTACTAACATCGCACTCGCACATGCGTAGCCAGGAGAAGTGAGAGTAAATGCACACACAGGAGTCTGTTTACATTTGCATCAGTAGCTTTTTCTTTCATACCACGAGAAATGAAAAAAATCCTCTGTATTTATTAACAGATAAATTATGGTACATTCACCAAGTGAAATTCTACTCACTAATGAAAAGGAGCAAGCTACCGATTCGTGTAACACAGATGAACGTTATGTTGAGTTTAAAAAGCCAGAACCAAAAGAACACAATGTATCTGATTGCCTCTATATAAAAATAGACAAAGCTACACTTCAGTAATAGAATCAGATGGGAAGGGTGTGACTCAGTGGAAAAGACCAAGGGGAAGCTTCCTGGAATGATGGGCATTTGCTTGCCCAGTTCTGGTTGATGTGGCGGTTATGTGAGTGTGTTTATGCACTGACTCTTTTGATTATACCTGAAGATAAGAGTTTTCAATCAATTCCACATGGAGAGGGATGGAGTTCATGGCTTCCAACGGTGTTCTAGGGAGCAGAGAAGAATCTATAGCTCAGGAAGGCAAAGTCTAGGAAGATGAGAGGTCACCTTTGCTCACTAACCTTGCCGGTACCTCTTGCTGGGGGTTGAGCTGCTGGTAGAAGACATGACACAAGTGTTAGGCTTTGAATCCACCATGCTCTGGAATAGGAAAACGAATTCAGCCACTTGGTTGAGGTATCTTCTTCTAAGCCAGTCTGTCTTCTGCAGTAGATGCGGATCTTCTGTATATCTGTCTCTGCATTCTACATCTGTCATAAGTTCGGAGGGAAGAGAAGGCAGCTGCATCAGCTTCCCCACTTACTTGACCGCTTTGTGTCATTGGCATCCACACATCTTCTAAATAACCAATCTATGTATTCCCTAACTCCCTCCAGATGAAAGGCATATGTCTGCACCCCAAGGGGCAGGTGAGTACTGTATAAAACCTGTGTGTAAGGCTCACAGCCTCTGTATCTTCCTCATTCTCATTTCCCTCTTCTCACAATGATCCCTAGCCTAACATGGATCCTCAGGTTCTATGGGTAAACAAAATAAGCAAGTTGCTCCTGAACCCTTTTTCAAAGAGCAGGCAATCTAACTGAAGATACGAACAGTGCAGGGCATGGGCAGTCCACCATATCTGATGATGCTGGGCAGAAAGAACTCACATGGGGAGCAGAAGAAAGGAGAAAGGAAAGAAGGGGGAGAGGAAGAGACAAGTAGGAGAGAGAAATGACATGCATGAGTGAGTTTCTGAGCACTTGAGAGACAGTGCTAGAAAATGCATCAAAGACTGGAATGCAACCCCAAGTTTTGACTCAAATACCAGCATCCTTGTAGGTCATTGTTATAAGTGTTAACAAAATTAATTTAAAACTAAAAACACATTGTTTTAAATCTGATTTCTGGGTCTGGAGAAATGGCTTAGTGGTTAAAACCACATTTCTTTACTGCTATAAGGAAAAGGAGTTTGGTTTCTCGCATCATGGTTAGGCAGATCTCAACTGTCTGTAACTCCAACAGAGTCCCTGTTTTTTTTTTTTTTTTTTTTTTTTTTTTTTTTTTTTGTCTCTGTAGGCATTTTCATGCATGTGCAGAGAACCAATCACGGATCTGTACACATAATGAAATATAAAATGATTTAAAAAATATATTATTAATACATGGTTTTTAAAATAAGCCTTTTATCTGGGAATTAGGGCATACATGGTTTAGCAGATGTGTGGATGCCAATGACACAAAACGGTCAGGTAAGTGGGGAAGCTGATGCAGCTGCCTTCTTCTTCCTCTGAACTTATGACAAATGTGAAATGCAGAGACAGGTAATTGAAAGACCCACATCTACTGCAGAAGACAGACATGGCTCAGAGGAATCAACACTAACCAAGTGGCTGACTTCATCTTACCATCCCAGATATTTTCATTCATTCAAACTACTAATAATATGAGTTTGTGTGTGTGTGTGTGTGTGTGTGTGTGTGTGTGCTTGCATGAATGTTTGTGTGTGCACATGCATGTGTATGCATGTGTGTGTGTTAGAAGAGTCAACCCAAAGCTGGCATTTGATAGACAAATAATGTACCATTGAACCATATCATAAAGCCCATTTTTATTTAATTATTTTATTTTGAGACAGGGTCTACTTAAGTTCCTGGGCTGGCCTTGAAATTTAACCCAAATTTGCCTTAAATTGCAATCCCTCTGCCTCAGCCTCCTAAGTACCTGGAATTATAGGCCTGTGCACCAGGCCCATACTCTTACTGACTTTTGTTATCTTCTTGTGATAGCAGGACCTTTATTGCAGGGCCTCCAGGGTATGTTTATGAATCTTAACTCATGAACCTCTTCACACTCCCTAGTAGGGATCTCAGTCTGAGGCTCATAGAGACAAGGAGCCACTGACAAAGCTGCACAGTTAGCGAGGACCTGACTACCTTTGGAGCTGAGGCGAGGCTGGAGGCTGGGCAAGGCAAGGCTGGAGGCTGGGCAAGGCAAGGCTGGAGGCAGGGCTGGGTGAGGTTGGAGGCAGGACTTCTGTCTGACAATGCCTGGGGTTAGGACCACAATCTTTTTGGACCTTGGACCTTGCTTGATATAAACTTAATACTTCTTTCATGCTGAGCTGTATTTAGCAGCCAACAGCAAGGGTGATAATTCCCGATTGTAAAACAATAACCACTCTGTTTGAATAAGGTCAATCATAATTTATTGTGGTTTTAACCCGGCTGTTGCTTAGGCAACCAATACCCTAAATAGAGCAAAGCTTACAAATTTATTACCTGATAACATTCATTCCCTTCGTTTGTGTTCCAGTCTTATGAGTCACACTGACCCTCTTAGAGTTGCCTCTACTTTAGATGAACTGTGACCTATGACTCTGGAGGATGTGGACAAAGAAGTCACATCTCATGCTTCCAGCAGCCTGGCTTCTTACTGAGTGTGCCAGACAGAGCAGGCAGAGGGAATCCTCCGACTGTCTTCTCAGCAGCTGGGATGGTGTGTGGCTAATTCTGTAGCACAAGAACGCCAGCGTCAAGGTTCCTTCACCCTTTACGAACCTAAGCCCTCTAGACCACAACTAAACAAAACACCACTGGATACTATTAGTAGTATCTCCTAACAACAGGAAGCTCTTTCTCTCAGGAGGCTGGTGAGCCCAGGATTAAGGCAGCCGAGTTTTTGGTGAAGACTCCCTGTCTGGGTCATAGATGGCACCTTCCTGTTGTGTCTTCATATGGTAGAAAGGACGAGACAACCTTGGAGTCTTTTTTATAAGTGCCTTAATCCCACTAATGAGTATGTCTTCATGACTTGTCCCCTCACAGGAAGTCCCAGCCCCTATGACCATCACACTGTGGATTAGCTTTACCATATTCATTAAGGTTCTGTAAGGAGACAAATCCACTGGATGAAGTTCATCTTGGGCTGTTTGGGGCCTGGGACTCTCCTTGACTGCTGTCAGGAAGAGCAAGTCGTCCCGTTCTTTCATCTTCTTAGTGTCTTAGTCAGTGGTCAGTTGCTGGGAAGAGACACCATGACCATGCCAACTCTTATAACAGAAAGCATTTAATTGGGGCTGACTTTTAGATTCAGAGGACTAGTTCATGACCATCATGGTAGAAAGTGCGCTGGCAGGCAAGCAGGCATGGCGCTATAGCAGTGGCTGAGAACTTACATCCTGACCCACAGGCAACAGGCAGAGTGAGAGACAATGAGCCTGGTGTGAGCATTTGTAACCACAGAGCTTACCCTCAGTGGCACACTTCCTCTAGCAAAGCCACACCTCATCATTTCCCAAACAGAGTCATTAACTAAGAACCATTTTTATTCAAACCACCCCACACTGAGCATGCCTTCTCTCCCACAACTTCGCCCCTTTATTCCAAGCTCCCAGCATCTCTTGACTGGACACATATGCTAACTTCTGGGGGTCCTGCTGTACCTCACCCTGGAGAATCATTTATTAGTACAACTAGTATTCACAGTCTATCCAAGTGTGTGCTCTGAGATGAGTAGTTCTCTGTTCTATAGGAGAGTGCAATAAACACACACATAGCTATAATGCACTGAGTATACAACAAGCTCCAAGGATAAGCCATGGTAGTCTTGTTCTGTGACATTGGTAAGTGCTGATAAGCATAAATGTTGCATCAATGTGACTCATATTGCACAGAAGCAATTTTAATTTATACAACACATTTCAAAAATAGACTGGCACCATTGAAAGCAATTGTAGTGAGTTTCAAATACTAGTGAACGTATTATTTTCAGGCTTTTAGGGGATTGTGTCACAGGTGTCTTGGAAGTCTATAAATACAGCATCTGACTTCACGTGCTGAGCACAGAAACCTCTGGTAAGAACTTACCTCTCAAGGGAAGAGCAGCGCCTAAAGCTTTAAAGACTGGTGAGTAGGACACCTGGGCAGCCAGGGAGCAGAGAGATCTCTGCGGAGTGCGCACTGTAAGCGCACCCCCAGCCCTGCCAGATCCAGGGACCAGGAACAGAACTTTGGAACTTCTGTTTCCACCCGGTGACTCTGAGGCATAGAACAGGGCTCGGCCCATCTGCCACCTAGACCAGTGAAGACCCAGGGACACAGACCAGATACAAGGAAAAGGCAAGAACATATCACTGACAACAAAATGGCAAGAGGAAAGCAAAAGAGTATATCCCAAGGAAACCAAGGCAACCTGGCAACTCCAGAACCCAGCTCTCCCACAACAGCAAACAAAGGAATGCCAAACACTCCACAAAAAGAAGATGCAGACCTGAAATCATACATCAAGATGCTGATAGAGATACTTAAACAAGAATGGGAGGAAAAGCAAAAAGAATCAGAAGCCTTTAAAGAGGAAGCAAGAAAAACACTCAAAGAACTCAAAGAACTAGTGGAAAACACAACCAAAGAGACGAAGGAATGGAAGAGAAAATTTAAAACGGAAATTGACACAATAAAGAAATCACTAAAAGAGATAACCCTAGAGGTAGAACACCTAAAAAAGAAATCAGGAGTCACAGAAGCAAGCATTTCCAATAGATTACAAGAGATGGAAGAGAGAAACTCGGGGGCAGAAGATAACATTGTAAACATAGACAAAACAACCAGAGAAGATGCAAAAAACAAAAAGCTCCTAACCCAAAATGTCCAGGAAATCCAGGACACAATGAGAAGACCGAACCTAAGGATAATAGGAATAGAAGAGGGAGAAGAGTATCAACTAAGAGGCACAGTAAATATCTTCAACAAAATCGTAGAAGAAAACTTCCCTACCCTCAAGAATGAGATGACCACGAGCATAAAAGAAGCCTTCAGAACTCCAAATAGGTTGGACCAGAAAAGAAATACCTCCCAACACATAATAGTCAAAACACCAAGTGCCCAAAGCAAAGAAAGAATACTAAAAGCAGTAAGGGGAAAAGGTCAGGTAACATATAAAGGAAGACCAATCAGAATCACACCCAACTTCTCAAGAAATACTATGAAAGCTAGAAGAGCCTGGACAGACATCATGCACACCTTAAGAGAGCACAAGTGTCAACCCAAGCTGCTATACCAAGCAAAACTATCAATCACCATCGATGGAGAGATGAAGATATTTCAAGACAAATCAAAATTTACACAATATCTGACCACAAACCCAGCACTACAACGAATTATAGGTGGAAAACCCAATACAATGAGGGAAAATACAGCCTAGTAAAAACAAGAAAACTCCTAAACAAGAAAAATAAAAGAAGAAAAAGACACAGACACAACTCAACCCACAAAAGCAATAATGGCAGGAAACAGAAACAACTATTCCTTGATATCTATTAACATAAATGGACTCAATCCCCAATAAAGAGACATAGGCTATCAGACTGGATACATAAACAAAATCCAGCCTTTTGCTGCATACAGGAAACTCATCTCAGAGACAAAGACAGACACTATCTCAGAGTAAAAGGGTGGGAAAAAAACTTCCAAGCAAACAGCCCCAAGAAGCAAGCTGGAGTGGCTATTCTAATATCGAATAAAGTAAATTTCCAACCAAAAGTCATCAAAAAAGGTAAGGAAGGACACTTTTTATTCATTACCGGGGAAATCTGTCAGGAGGAACTCTCAATCCTTAACATATATGCTCCAAATAAAAAAGCACCCACATTCATAAAAGAAACCCTACTAAAGCTCAAAAAATACATTTCACCCCACACAATAATAGTGGGAGACTTTAATACCAAACTCTCACCAATGGACAGATCATGGAAACAGAAACTGAACAAGGACACTGCAAAGCTAGCAGAGTCTTTGAACCAACTAGAATTAATATATATATATACAGAACATATCATCCTGAAGTAAAAGAAGAACCTTCTTCTCAGCACCCCATGGCACCTTCTCGAAAATTGACCACATAATTGGACACAGAACGAGCCTCAATCGATATAAGAAGATTAAAATACTCCCATGCATCCTCTCAGATCACCATGGTCTACGGCTGGCCTTTAACAACAACAAAGACAACACAAAGCCCACATACACATGGAAACTAAACAACGCTCTGTTAAACGATAGCGGGGTCAAAGAAGAAATAAAGAAAGAAATTAAGGATTTTCTAGAATTTAACGAAAACGAAAACACAACATACCCAAACCTATGGGATGCAATGAAAGCAGTACTGAGAGGAAAACTCATAGCCCTAAGTGCTTCCAAAAAGAAACTGGAGAGAGCTTACATCAGCAACCTGACAGCACAGCTAAAAGCCCTAGAACAAAAGGAAGCAGATATACCCAAGAAGAGTAGACGGCAAGAAATAATCAAAATTAGGGCAGAAATAGACCAAATAGAAACAAAAAGAACCATTGAAAAAATCAACAAAACCAAGAGTTGGTTCTTTGAGAAAATCAACAAGATTGATAAACCCCTAGCCAGACTAACTAGAGGGCAAAGAGAGAGTATACAAATTAACAAAATCAGAAAGGAAGTGGAGACATAACAACTGAAACTGAGGAAATTCAAGAAATCATCAGATCCTACTACAAAAACTTATACTCTACAAAATTGGAAAATCTGGAGGAAATGGACGAATTCCTAGACAGATACAAGATCCCAAATTTAAACCAGGACCAAGTAAACCATCTAAATAATCCTATAACACCTAAAGAAATAGAAGAAGTCATCAAAAGCCTCCCAAGCAAAAAAAGCCCAGGTCCAGACGGGTTCAGTGCAGAATTTTATCAGACATTTATTGCGGACATAACTCTCCAAACTATTCCAGAAGATAGAATCAGATGGAATACTACCTAACTCATTTTTTGAGGCTACAATAACCCTAGTACCTAAACCACACAAAGACCCTACAAGGAAAGAGAACTTCAGACCAATCTAACTTATGAATATTGCTGCAAAAATACTCAACAAAATACTTGCAAACCGAATCCAAGAACACATCAAAACGATCATTCATCATGACCAAGTAGGCTTCATCCCTGGGATGCAGGGATGGTTTAATATAAGGAAATCCATCAATGTAATCCACCATATAAACAAACTCAAAGAACAAAACCACATGGTCATCTCACTAGAGGCTGAGAAAGCATTCGACAAAATTCAACACCCCTTCATGTTAAAAGTCCTGGAAAGAACAGGAATCCAAGGTCCATACTTAAACATAATAAAAGCAATATACAGCAAACCAACAGCCAACATCAAACTTAATGGTGGGAAACTGGAAGCAATCCCACTAAAATCAGGGACTCGACAAGGCTGCCCACTCTCCCCCTACCTATTCAACCTAGTACTAGAAGTCCAGGCTGGAGCAATTAGACATCAAAAGAAGATCAAGAGGATACAAATCGGAAAGGAAGAGATAAAAACATCACTCTTTGCCGATGACATGATAGTGTACTTAAGTGACCCCAAAAATTCCACCAGAGAACTCCTACAGCTGATAAACAAGTTCAGCAAAGTGGCTGGATACAAAATTAACTCAAAGAAATCAGTAGCCTTCCTATACTCAAAGGACAAACATGTGGAGAAAGAAATTAGGAAAAAGGTACCCTTCACAATCGTCACAAAAACTATGAAATACCTCGGTGTGACTCTAACTAAGCAAGTGAAGGACCTGTACGACAAGAACTTCAAACCTCTAAAGAAGGAAATTGAGGAGGATCTCAGAAAATGGAAAGATCTCTTTTGCTCATGGATTGGAAAGATCAACATTTTAAAAATGGCCATCCTACCAAAAGCAATCTACAGATTCAACACAATCCCCATCAAAATTCCATCACAGTTCTTCATGGAATTGGAAAGATCAATGTGCAATTTCATATGGAACAACAAAAGACCTAGAATAGCGAAATCCATCCTCAACAACAAGAAAACATCTTCGGGAATCACTATCCCTGACCTCAAGCTATATTATAAAGCAATTGTGCTGAAAACTGCATGGTACTGGTACAGAAATAGGCATGTGGATCAATGGAATAGAATAGAAGATCCAAAAATGAGCCCTCATGTATATGGTCACCTGATTTTCGACAAAGGAGCCGTAAACATTCAATGGAAAAAAGACAGCCTATTCAACAAATGGTGCTGGTCCAACTGGCACTCAGTATGCAAAAGAATGAAAATAGACCCTTTCTTATCTCCTTGTACAAAGCTCAAGTGTAAGTGGATCAAAGATCTCCACATTAAACCAGATACACTGCAACTATTAGATGAGAAAGTAGGGAAAACTTTAGAACATATAGGCACAGGAGAAAATTTTCTGAACAAAACACCAATGGCTCAAGCTCTAAGGTCAAAGATTTACAAATGGGACTTAATGAGATTGCAAAGTTTCTGTAAGGTGAAGGACATTGTCAAGAAAACAAAACGGCAGCCAACAGAATGGGAAAAGATATTTACCAACTCCACATCAGATAGAGGCCTAATATCTAAGGTATACAAAGAACTCAAAAAGCTAGACACCAGAGAATCAAATAACCCTATTAAAAATGGGGTACAGAACTAAACAAAACGTTCTCAGTTGAGGAATATCGAATGGCTGAGAAATATCTGAGGAAGTGCTCGACATCCTTAGCCATCAGGGAAATGCAAATCAAAACAACCCTGAGATTCTACCTCACACCAGTCAGATTGGCCAAGATCCAAAACTCAGATGACAACAGATGCTGGCAAGGTTGCGGAGAAAGCGGAACACTTCTCCACTGTTGGTGGGGTTGCAAACTAATACAACCACTCTGGAAATCAGTCTGGCGATACCTCAGAAAATTGGACATAATACTACCTGAAGACCCAGCTATTCCACTTCTGGGCATATACCCCAAAGACACCTTAGTACACAACAAAGTTATATGCACCACAATGTTCATAGCAGCTCTATTTATAATAGCCAGAAGCTGGAAAGAACCCAGATGCCCTTCAGAAGATGAATGGATACAAAAATTGTGGTACATTTCCACAATGGAATACTACTCAGCCACCAGAAACAATGACTTGACCAAATCTTAAGAAAATGGCTGCATCTAGAGAATATCATTCTGAGTGAGATAACCCAGTCACAAAAGAACAGACATAATATGCAGTCACTGATAGTGGGATGCTAACCCCAGAGGCTCGCACTGCCCCAGAAACAACTCACAGACTGTAGGAAGTCCAAGAAATAAAGAAAACAAAACAAAACAAAAAAAATCTTTACACAACAAGAAAACTTTGACTATTTTCATGTTACATTTTGTTTTGCATGTACTTTGTGCTCATTGTAACTATTGGGTTTTAGATGCATACTGTCAAACCTTTAAAAAGATCAAGTACTGACTATTCATATAGATGTATGTAAAAATTATTTTAAAATCTGAAAAAAAAGTACTGACAAAAATATATTGTATAATTTTACGCAAAAAATGTTTGAAATCTGTACATTTATCATTGTTTTGTAAAATAAGGATGTTAAAAAAAAACCTTACCTCTCTGTAGCCTTTGTTCTGGGCATTTGTTAGGTGTTCACATCTTTAAAATATCCAACAATTTGTTTAGCTTTGACACTGGCTTGTCATTGCTACAAAATCTCATTTATTGTTCAAAATCCGATTTAAAGGGACTTGAACATTAGTCACAGCAAGTAAGATAGGATTTGAACCTTAAGCCTTCAGTAGCTGCCATGAATCTGTTTATTTAAAAAGAGAGACGGTAGTTCCCTTGTCTTCGTCATTCAAGTCAGTTGCAGTGCTAGTTTGTTATTGTGCAAATAGGACAGTGATAGCCTGTGGCATCGCTGTGACTGACAGGAGCTTCTGAATTGTGGTCCCGGAAGGCCTAGGGTCTGGACTCCAGGGGCACAGCATTGCCAATAATAGAGGAATAAAATCCAGACAAGTATTAGTCTCTTACAATGCCTGACACCATTACAAGTGAACCATTATGATCCTTTGTGCTTATTTAGAAGAAACTGAGTATGTATTTTATTTAAAGTTGAATTGAGAATAAAGCTACAAATATATATTTAATCTTATTTGTTTGTTTATTTTGAGACAGATCTCTTGAACAGCCTTGGATGGCCTGGAACTTACTGTATATATCTAAACCAGGCTATCCTGAAACTCAAATCAATCTACCTGCCTCTGCCTCTCCAGTAGCAGGCTTAAAGACAAACATTATTCTTTTCAAATATTATCTTTAGGAAAATCAAATATAAGTTTCTTGTGGTCATATTTATACAGAGAACATGCATCTCGACATCCCATAATATGTAGACCCACAGCTGTGTGTGTGTTTCGCACGCTTTAAGAAAAGAGGACATTTTAAAAACAGATTGTTATTTTTAAGTGTTGGGTATGGGGCAATAAACCCCTGTGTTGTTTTGATTGTTTGTCAGCGTGACACAAGCTAGAGCCATCTGGGTAGAGAGAACCTCAGGTGAAAAAGAAATGCTTCCATCAGACTAGACTGTGGCAAGGCTGTGGGGTAGGGGGGTGGAGGCTCTTGATTAATGAAGTGAAGGGACCCATCCCATGTGGATCCTCTTGCATTGATAGTCCTGAGTTATATTAAAAAGCAGGTCAGGCAAATCATGGGAAGCAAAGGAGCAAGTTTACATTCCTCTAAAATCTCTGCTTCTGGTCCTGCCTCCACGTTCCTGTTTGAGTTTCCACCCTGACTTCCCTCAAGAATGGACTGTGGTCAGAAAGTGTAAGCCCAATAAACATTCTCCTTCACAACTTGGCTTTGATCATGGTGTTCATAACAGCAATGCAGAACAAATTATTACAAGTTCATACCGGACCATTAACAACACTATTGTGATTAGTTTTACCGTCACCGTTATACAACCTGAAGTTGCCTGGGAAGAGAGAACCTTTGCCAGAGACTGGGTTGCAGCAGTGTTTTCTGATGATAATTGTTGTAGGAAGACCCCCATTCATACACGTGGATGGTAAGATGCCTAGGGAGACAGTCCTGGGTTATTTAAGAAAGCTAGATGAGCCCGACCTGCTCGTGAGCCACCGAGCAAGGCAGCTGGCAGCTTTCCTCCACAGGGTCTGCTGTGAGCTCATTTAAGTTCCTGCTCTGACTTCCCTCAAGGGTGCATTGTGATCGGGAGGTGTGAGCCTAATAAAGCCTTTCCTCTCCGTGTGGCTTTGGTTAGAGTGAAAGTAGATTAGACACTAAACACTTCACATTTTATTTCAGGTCCCTGAGCTTCTGGCTTCCCCCTCTTTTCTTTTTACATTCTAAAAGACATTTTCAGAAACAATGAACAGTTTTATATTTTCATTTTCATTTTTTGGGGGCGAGGACTAGGAGGATACAGGTAATAGAAAGTGGGAAACAAACAAAGAGAAGGCTCCACCTGGAGATGAGGGAGGAGGATATCACGGGGGAGGACTAGGGAGGGAGGACAACACATGGAGGAAGAGGAGGAAGGACAACAGAGAAGGAGGAGGACCAGGGAGGGAGGACAACACATGGAGGAAGAGGAGGGAGGACAACAGAGAAGGAGGAGGACCAGGGAGGAAGGACAACACATGGAAGAAGAGGAGGAAAGACAACAGAGAAGGAGGAGGACCAGGGAGGGAGGACAACACATGGAGGAAGAGGAGGGAGGACAACAGAGAAGGAGGAGGACCAGGGAGGAAGGACAACACATGGAGGAAGAGGAGGGAGGACAACAGAGAAGGAGGAGGACCAGGGAGGGAAGACAACACATGGAGGAAGAGGAGGGAGGACAACAGAGAAGGAGGAAGACCAGGGAGGGAGGACAACACATGGAAGAAGAGGAGGGAGGACAACAGAGAAGGAGGGGGACCAGGGAGGGAGGACAACACATGGAGGAAGAGGATTGAGGACAACAGAGAAGGAGGAGGACTGGGGAGGGAGGATAACACATGGAGGAAAAGGATTGAGGACAACAGAGAAGGAGGAGGACCAGGGAGGGAGGACAACACATGGAGGAAGAGGAGGGAGGACAACAGAGAAGGAGGAGGTTGAGAGAGAAATAACGAAG
This sequence comes from Micromys minutus, assembly GCF_963924665.1. NCBI lineage: Eukaryota > Metazoa > Chordata > Mammalia > Rodentia > Muridae > Micromys > Micromys minutus. Next base: position 42,904,197 of record NC_137981.1, on the reverse strand, counting down.
ATTGAGAACTTTCTAAGGAATCACATTTCATATTTACCTAAAGTTACACATAATACATGCATATATACACATATATCATGTGTATCTTAAAGGATATTAAGCCACTTGGGCTCACAATGATCCAATCAAGATCCATAGACTAACAAAACTCCAGTGCCAGGCAGAAAAAGCCTCCTTTTGATGATTGATCAGGGCAGTCCAAGTGACGCCCAAAATAGTATAGATTATCTCTGTAGCCCCCGTTGTCTCTCACGGATCGAGGGGATTTCTCTAGTGCTGTGACTACTCCACACTTAGGACACAGGCCTCAGGTGATTCCAGCTGAATCTGACCTGAAGGCCTCTTTTCTGCTGTCTAACTTCTTGTTTCCAGAAAATACTATTTGAACTCCCAAGGGAGGGAAGCTGTTAAACCATCCTAGCAGCTGCAAAGCCTATGAACCATGACAATCACCAGCCTGGCAAGACGTGGATAAAAGTACAGTCAGGGGCACTCACATGTCAGCAGCTGTCTGATTGAAGCTAAGGTGCTCTCAACAGGAGGGAAGTCATGTGTGGGACTGAAAACATAGTCAGCTTCCTGGGGCTGGTAAAGTCATGGAGCTTAGAAAAGAATCTACTAACCCCCACTTTACATAATTCTAATCCTTACTGAGTTCTAAACCTCATCCTTACACCCGTAGACAAGTGTAGCTATGACTCCTCATTAAAGAAGCCTCTCTTTACAGCGCATGGAGACCATCACAGAAAACCACAGCTGGACACAATGTAGAAATCAACAGATGTGGGGAATGCAAGAGATTTGAGGGAGGGTAGCTGGGAGTGGCTAGAGGGAGGAAGAGAAGAGTGATGTAATTCTATTTCAATGAAACATTAGAATGTATAAATAGAATCATAATTTTTTTATGTATTTTTGCAGAGTATGGCTAAACTGTCAGACACACTCATCTTAGTTAACAATTATATGATGGGCCCGTGGGATGGTTCAGCAGGTAGAGGTGCTTGCTATGAAAGCTCAGTGACCTGACTGAGTCTCAGAACCTATAGAAAAGTGGAAGGAGAGAACAGAGTCCACAAAGCTGTCCTTTGACCTCCATACATGTGCCGTGACATGCATACCTACACACATCCTATACACATATGGACAATACTACTATTAGATTTTTTTAATTATGTGGGTTATGAATCTATGATTCTGTATTTATAAAATTTAAATCATATATATCTACACACACATATATTTATGAAAATAGGTGTTTATTTTACATTTCCCCCCACCTTCCTATTAGTGTCTTTCTGGTGGTTTTTAACTTGTTTTTTATTTGGGTTCTTTCTTAGTTAAATGTAACTTCTCTATAACAGTACACGTCTTTGGGGGGGTTATTATTTTTAGGAAAAATCTTCATAAATGTCTTTTGTCAGTTCTTTTGTTATAGAGATTACAGCTATGATCTTGAAGCCGGTTTTGTTTGTCTATAACATAAATGGAGTGTGATTGCTAAAGAGCTATGCTCAGTTCTGTGGTTGGAGGTCAGCTACTGCTGTTAGCTGCCTGCAACAGTCTTCTCTGATCTGTGTAAGGAGAAAGGAAATGAGATTGGGGGGTGAGGCCAATGGGAAAAGAAGCATGAAATTCAGCGAGGAACACATTCCTGGAGCCAAATGGTCTTTCAGAGGGGTACCACTTACCCTAGACCCCGAATCCTCTGCCTGTGTTGTTTCGGGGAAACATTGGGTTCTAGAGAGACTGGGCAGCCAATTCTTGCCCTTCTGGGTCTTCCAAGTAAAGTGAATGAGTCTGGCAATGTGTTAGTTAAGAGTCTCACTTGGGAAGGCAAGACTCGAGGAGTAGGAACAAGCAGATGCAGATGTCCTTGGGCAGAGAACTTGGCAGGTTCCCAGAGAACAGGGAATCCCTGTCTCCTGTACCCCAGCGTTTATAATGCAAGTTTTTCCATGTGAGGTCTTCCAGCTCATCTTGAGTCACTGATGTAGGACTCAATTTGGAGTTTTATATGCAAGGCCGTTATGCTCATCCTCTCTTACTAATCAGCTGATCTGTGAAGCCACCTCTGCCACAGCGACTTCCCTGTACCAAGGTGCTTTCTCTTCTCCACCTCCTCCTCATCCTCCTCTGCCATCTTGAGTCAAGGTCTCAGGTTGTTCCGGCTGGCCCCTGACTTGCTATGTATCCAAGTATGACCTAGAACGTTCGATCCTCCCGCCCCCACCTTCTGAATGACAGGATTCTGGATGTGCACCTCCACACGCAGTTTACACAGTGCTGGAGGCTGAACGGCCAGTCAGCCCGTCTCTTCACTGAGCTTCATCCTCACTGGTCTTCTTTTTGGTGCCGCTGTTTTTAACGTTTGGCAGCTTGGCCTTCCTCTTTCTCCACACCACGTTAGCAAGGACAATTTACTTTTCCATATACATTTTAGAGTTGATTTAGAAACCACTCAAATTCTTCAGGGTTTTTGTTTGAAACCAAGATTCCATTATAGATAACGTGAGAAGAACTGGCATGTTTATGCCTTTGAGCCTCTTTGCCATTTTCCAGCTCTTCTTTTTAATCCTTAATAAGGTTTTATAACTTTTCCATGAAGCTTTTAAACGTTCCATGTGCATATCCCATGGGTTGTTTTATATGTTTTTCTGCTATGAGTAGACTGAGGTTACATTTGTTATTGTTGACAGGTAGAAAAGTATATACTATTTGGTGTTTTTGTTAATCCTGTAACCTGCTCTTTCTTTTATCAACTGCAATGGCTTGTCTGTGATGTCTGTGCCTTTTTATTTAAAAAAAAAATCATTTGTGAATTTCATACATAAGAACCCTCCTTACATAATTTCGAACAACCCTGTCTGACTCCTTTGGTTTGTCCCCAGTTCCTCTCTAATACATGCCCTCTTTTTAAATTATTATTGTTACAGATACACACACATACAAAAAGACTCAGCTGTCACCTGCTGAGTCTGTTTAGTGTTGCTTGTGTGAACGTGTGTTTGGGACTGACCACTTAAATTTGAATACCTGATTAGAGGATTTGTCTGTGGAGAAAACTCTCTCTCTCAGCAGCTCCTGATTGCTGCAGCTCTTCATGTAGACATGGGGTTCTATGAGATCCCATGACCAAACTGCATCAGTGTAATGTTTCAGTTCCATCCATGTATCTACAAGTTTCATTCTTCTTTGCTGCCTGCATAAGACGTTGCCTTCTCTATAGAATGCATCTGCTGGCATTCTGAGAGTTCTGAGCTGTGGTGTGGACACTTGCTCTCTTTCCCACCTGTGCTCCTGGTCTCCATGAGAACATTTTAGAGCGCTGTGCTATTTGCTATATAGCTCTAGGTTTTTGACAGAAGAGATCTCTTCCAGGAATTAAAGAGGTGCCCTTCATTCCTGGTGCTTACGAGTTTCTCTTTAAACAAGAACACTGGGGATGCAGCTGAGCTGATAGAATGTCAGTCTTGAAAGCACAGGCCCTGGGTTTGATCCCAAGCACTACTACACCCTGCCAAGGAGTCCTCAGTAGAGGTTTGCTCTCCTCTGGCTGCCATCTTTTTGCTCTTGTGCTTTGCTGAGCTCTGTAAGCACTGTTTCCTGTCCTGGGCTGGCAAAGATTATCTGACCCACTAGAGTTCTCAGCGTGGCATGGACACGCTCCATGGTGGGTTTCAAAATTTTGCTTTGGTTTTTGGAAACTGTATTTTCCAAGTTTTTGACGTAAAGCTATGGGGGCAGGACCCTCTGTTTCCCTGTCCACAGCATCTGTGGTCCTGCCATCGCTACTACCCAGGTATTGTCCATTCATTCTGCTCCTTTGTTTATTGTTAGCGCTTATAGGTGTTTATTTCAGAGGTGCCTTTTGTTGTTCCTTTCTCTCCCAGATTGGACTTTCAATTCACTGGTCACTTGTAGGTTTCTGGTAAGGTGATACATGATTGCACAGTGGTGAGGTAGGCTAGGAAAGAGGCTAGAGGAGCAGAAGAGAAGGCACTAGGCAAAGATTCCGGCGGCACATTGGAAGCTGATGTATATGTTTCTCTCAGTGCACCTCTAGCTTGATGAGGTTGTTATGATTATTTCTAAGGGTTTCTATGGGTCTAATTTATCTTTCCTGGATCGGCAGTTTGTATCTTTGCTGGTTGTAAGCTTATTGTGTAGAGGGTTTGTGAATTGAGAATTTAACATATAAACCTGTTTGACAAATTGATGGTTGTGAGTCATGTTTTTACCAGGCTATGGAGAATGTGAGCTCCACAGAATGTGAGCTAAGATCTTGGCTGGTAGAGGAGCAGCCAGGGTGAGTGGTTTCATCGTGGTGGCCTGCATCTCTGTGCGAGAACCGGTAGCCAAAGTTCCAGACTAAAAGAGAGACAGCTGAGAGAGGGCAGTGTGGGGACCTTGTGTGTGCTCAGCTCCGCACTAGAGCCTCATCCACAGAGTGAGACCCCAGTGCCAATAGCAACAGAACTTTTTAATATTTACTGCAATAGTCACTTTATCCTGCTTTTGTTTATTCCATTATTTTTATTATTTATTATGTTTTTTACACTTATAACTTTTTATACTAACTCTGTTCTTTCTTGAGTTCATGTACAAATCTTTATTCTGTAGGACATTGAAGGACTCTACAGTTTTCTTTAACTACACCCAGGTGTGGCTTTATGTTGTACTTTCATCATTATTTTCTTCTAGATATTTCATTACTGGTTGATAGCTTTATCGAAATGCAGTTTACTTACATTTATTTATTTTTCTTGATGTGTGTGTGTGTGTGTGCATGTACACTTTTGTGAGTGTGAGTGTGCATGTGAATGCATGTACATGCTTATATGTGAGCGTGTGTGGTGTGTGAACACTTGTGAGAGTGTGCTTTTGCATGTGCATGCTTGTGTGTGAGTGTATGTATGGACTTGTATGTGAGTGTGAGTGTACATGTGCAAGCATGTGCACATGTGTTTGTGTGTGTGTATACATTTGTGTGAGTGTAGCCTTGTGCATGTCATGGTGCAGGAATGCCATGGCATGTGTGTAGAGACCATAGAACAGCAATAGTGTTGTTTCTCACTACTGACCTTATCAAGCACTGCTGTGTGCACCAGGCTGTCAGGCCTATGAGCTTCCAGGGAGGAGCTCTGGAATTACAAACATGTGCTGTCATGTCCAGCTTTTATGTGAGTTCTGAGGATTCAAACTTAGGTCCTCACACTTGGATGACAGTCTCTGTATCCACTGAGCCCTCTCTCTAAGATCCCAAGTTGCCGATTTCAGGTATACCGTTTTGTGAGTTTCAGTATATTCAGAGCTGTACCACCATCACCACAATCAACCGTGGGCGTTGCTGTTAGTCCTTGGCTATCACTGCCTTATTCTCCTGCTCCTTCCCATACACATCTACAAACACACTCTCCATCCTCATAACCTCGCTTACTCTGAACACGTCTGAGCAAAGGGATCCTGTAGTATGCACTCTTTGGATGGGCGCTTTTCCCATGGTGCCATTCGCTTAGTTACATTCGAGTAGGTACCAGTACTTTATTCCTTTTGATTGCTTAATAACATTCTACTTCATAGATATACATTTTATTGATATTATTTTTTATTATATTCATGTACCAGTTTATAGGTATTTGGGTTTGTATCAGTTTGGGGACTATTATAAATAATATTCCTATGAACATTTTTATACAGTAAGTTATATATTTCATATATTTTATTTTTAAAAATACATACAGGGAGATGGAGTTGCTGTTCTTAGGTTAACTATATTGAAGCCTCTGAGGAAATGACACCGTTTTCAGCTGCTCAGTGTAGGAAGCCAGACACAAAGGCCACATACTTAAAACACTGTTTCTATGATTTATAGACCTCTTCTACTACAATATTCCACAATACACCACAATGTGGACTGTGTTTGTTACCTTTGTTTCTTGTTGGGGTGATAAAATACCCTGACAAAAGCAGCTTAAAGGAAGACGTGGCATATGCTGGTTCACAAGTTCGGCTTACAGCCCACGATGGCAGGGCGTTGTGCTGCCAAAAACTGGAGGCAGCTGGTCTCATTGCACCCACAATCAGGAATCTTGTAACAACGAATGTTTGTGCTCAGCTAGCTTGCTCCTCTGTGCACACTGCATCTCCAGGCCATGCAGTGGAGCCATGTGCAATTAACCAACCTTCCCATCTCTGTTAACTGAGTCTACATCCTCCCTCTGAGCCATGCCCAGAGGCTAACCTAGGCTCCATAACCCCTCACAGGCATGCCTGAAGGCTTGTCGCCTGGGTCACATGCTGTCAAATCCACAGTCAATATTACCATCATTTAGAAGCAAGTCTGGCATGTCCCAGTGTCTCATTTTTATTCACTCCTCTTGTGGCTGGGGTCTAATGAAGTCTCAGATAGAGTTTGGCCTGGCAGAGGTTTCTGAGTGTTTACATCTTGAAGGAACTTCTAGTGTTCATGTTTCTGGTACATTTTTTTTTTCTGGCAAGTCATCAAAACAAGGCAATCGGGACTGCTTTGATCCAGCAGTGCCTGCTCGCGGATGCTTGCGCTCCTCTGGAGGCACCAGATCGTTGACACCCAACTGCGTCTTAATCTTGGTTCACAAGGTCCTCCTGGCCCCAGTGAGCCTAGTAAAGCCCATGAATTCGTTGTCATGCCAGATGCATGACAAGCAGCATTTTAGTGGCTTTGCCATTTCTTTGGTTCCAGCCCAGAAATAAGAGGTGCAAGGCTCGTCCTAAGGAAAAGTGTTAGAGATAGATTGATACTTGATTCTTAGAGGGGTGTGCCAGCAATCAAACACGTACTCAGGTGTGTATTCTTTAAAATTCAAAATGTAAGCAAATCCGTTTCCAGAGGTTTTTCTATTACATTTTTATTTTTAAAGCTTGTGTGTCTGTGTGTGTGTGTAGTTTTTTTTTTTTTTTTTTTTTTTTTTTTTTTGACCACATTCCCCTCAGACCCTTGTGATTCCCTTTTCTGCCTCTCCCTCACCTGCTGATTCTCTTTGTCCCCTAGACAGTTTTTACTTTCATACACACACACACTCACAGGAACCACAACCCTAGGAACTAGCAACTACCAATGAGAGAAAACATTCGTTTTTCTGTGATTGGCTTAATTTACTTAACAGAATGAGTTCTAGTTGCATTCATTATCTTGCAAACAGCATAATCTGACTCCTATTCATGGCTGAAAAACACATCGTATCCTGTACACACACACTAAAAAACACACATATCCTGTCCTCTGTGGTTGGACATGTCCTATGGTCCTGTAACTTAGCTGTTGTGAACAATGCTGCAAGCAATGTACAAATATCTCTTCCATATGTCAACTTGGAGTCCTTTCGGCAAATACTCAGATGTGATCTGGCTGAGTTGTGAGGAAGATCTAGTGTTCATTGTTTGAGAAGCTTCTACATTGGATTCCATAGTGGCTGATTTCATTACATTCCACCAACAATGAACGGGGCTCTTTTTTATACACACCCTGCCAGAATTTGTGGTTATTTTCTCCCTGTGTTCTGCTTTTCGTTCTTCCACAAACTTGATGCACTTAAGGTAAGTGGCTCTGAGGTTGACCTGAATTTTTTTGTCTTTCCTAATTGTGTAGAGGTCAGTGGTCTCTGTAAAACAAATCTACCATAAAGTTACAACCAGAATTCCCACTTAATAAACAGGAACTGTTTTGTAATGATGTTTTGTTTGATGTGTTAGAGTGTAAAAAATACTCGGTTGGAGCTGAGCACTTTTTTGGTTTGTTGGTAGTCAAGAGCAGAGCGTTGCTCAGTGTGATCAAAGAGGGAGTCACAGTAAGTGTGGACAAAAAGGGATTCGTGCACATTTAGGATGTGGCCTTGAAGACCTAGGCCTAAGAAAGACAGACCAGGCCCAGGCTACTAGGGAACACTATGGCTATAGTTCCTGGTGCTTCCTCACTGTAAGGGTTGATACGAATGGCCAATTTGATATGATCTAGAATTATCTGAGAGACAAGCCTGCAGGCACACTTATGAAGGACTGTCTGGATTGGCCTAACTGAGGCAGGAAGACCCACCCTTAGTGTGGGCAGCACTATCCAATGGGATGCTGCCCTACACTGAGAAAAAAAGCAAAAGTAGAGTAAGCACACTGTTCACGTCCGTGCATCATGGCTGAGAATGCAGCGTGACTGGGGTTCCAGTTCCTGCTCACATGGCCTCCCTACCACGGCCCTGGAACCATGAGCCAAAATAAACTCTTTCTTCCTAACTACTTTTGTCAGTGCTTTGTCAGAGCAGCGAGAAAGTAACTAATGACAGCTCAGCTGGACTCAGAACATAGGGCAAAAGCCATGTAGAGGGGAGCTCCAGGTCACCTGTGACCCTAAAAATCACCCGAAGGGTCCTGGATGCCCAGGAATTAAGGATTTCAACAGCCTGAGGAGGAAAGCTCTGTATCTTTTGATGCTGTTCCTCCTTCGGCCCTGTCACTTGGGAATTCAGGAAGTTTGACTGTTAGGTTTGGGGCCACCAACAAGACTTTAGGTCAGAAGTCTTATACAATGAGGAAATATTCCTTTAGTTATTGAAATTAAATCAATACACTCTCCTGGATTTCTATCTTTCTTTTTAGCTTGCTTATTCTTTCGATCCTTTATGTACATAATTTATCTTAGATGTCTCTTTTAACCTGTAACATCTAGGGGCGAATGTAGACCCCAGGCACAGCCTAGCACCTGATTACTATTGCTGATTGTGAATTTCACTCTCCTTGCTGTGATGGCTTGGACCATGATTCTCAATCCATCACTAAATATGTTCTTCCCTGTATATTCCTTCAAAATTAATTTTTAAAGACATAAATGTGGGCTAGGAGCATAACTCAGTTGGCAAGTCTCTTACCTAGAATAGATGAGGCCCTGAGTTCGATCTGTAGCACAGGAACTGGACTCACATCTATAATGTAGTGCACACCTATAATCCCAGGACTCAGGAGGTGGAGGCAGGGAATCAGAAACTCAAGGTCGTTTTTAACTATATAGCAAGTCCAAGGCCAGTCTTGAATGCATGAGACTCTGTCTTAAAATAATGACAGCACAAAGCCTGAAATGTTACAAAGCACCATGAATGAATGCATGGTAGTTCGTGACTCAAATAAGAAAGGAAGAATGATGTCATTGCTTCCCTTATTCTGATTTGACTCTGCCTTTCTATTATTTATTGATCCATATAGATTCTAGGCCTTATTCCAAGTCACTGATGTCAAAAAATGTAAACTGACCAGGACCAAAGACAAATGTCTCCCCAAGTTGATATTGAGCCATTGGTTTTGAGTACAGCTATTAAACTACCTATGCATTGGAACAATGCAGTTCCTATGAAATCTGTTAGGGAGAGGGGCTATTACTCTAGTGATGAGATTTACTTTAAAAGAAAAGAAAATAGCTCTTAGTCTATTAGTCTATAAGACTAGACTGAGATAGAAGTAACAAATAACAGTATTTATCAATTAAACTTTTAATAGTAGTACTATTAGTTAAATGTATTAACAGTAAGCATTACTTTAAGACGAATACTGACTTGTACCCAATGAGTCACTGAGAGTGTAGAATACTGCTGATCTGAGCACCCTGAATGGCTGCAAATGTGTTAGTTACAAAGTAGATGGGAATCAGCATCACCCAAAGAGTTTAGCAGGCTTAGAGACAGTCTGGAGTCAAGCTAGAGAAGTACAAACGCAAGCTGGCACATGGCTCTATGGTTAAGTTGCTCAGTGCCAAAGCCTGGTTGGCCCAAGTTTGATCCAAGGCCCTACACAGGGAAAGGAGAGAACCAATTCCTTCAAGTTGTCTTATGACTTCTACATGTACACCATAACCCTTGAACATACATGGGAATACACGCGTGCACTAAATACATATTTTTAAAGGTTGTTATGTTAAGTATGACTGGGAAGTGCTCAGCTGTTGTAGTACGTCTTCTCTTATAAACGAGAGGCAAATGGTCATCTTGTAATGTCTTATGACTCCCCTTAGGAAATTCCAATCTGACTATTTCATGATTTATGTTTCCAACCTGATCTACTGCTGTATGAACAAAGGGACTTTTCCAAGTGTTCTGCTTTGACCAGAGCCATTGTGGTTCCATCTACCTGTGCTCTTTTAACTCCCCAGAGCTATGAAGCCATGACGTGGGAGACTGCAGACCAGTGAGTCAGGAGACCCCAGCTCTTGAAGTGCTCAGAACACGACGAAGACTAGAAGGCAAGGGCAGAGTCACATTGGCTCCGCGGCTGAGCTTGTTCACCAGAGAGGATCCAGAACGAAACCAGTGCGCATGTCAGAGTGAGTGACTGAGTGATCCCAGCACAGAAATAAAAGTCCACATCTAAGTCTGGTGGCATCCAACAGCTGCAATGGCCAAGTGCTGCTATGCTGCTGGGTGGGTGGCCTGTTCCCAGCCGATGGTTGGTTAAGGTGCTTCTTTCTCTCTAAGCATTTTGTTTGCATGATTGAACACAGGGCTTTGCACTTCCTTCTCCTTTTCTGTCACACATTGGTTCTCTGTCCTGACACATTTCTGTGGTTGTGCCTCTTGCATGTTGTGTCAATACCTTATTAGACATACCCTATAGCATGATTTCATTGGGAAGTGATTGTATTGCCTTGAAAAGCACTTCAATGCTGGAGAGATGGTGCAGTGGTCAAGAGCACTGGCTTCCAGAGGTCCTGAGTTCAATTCTCAGCACCTATATGGTGGACCAAAACTGTCCAAAGCCCTCTTCTGATGTGCATAATGTAGGTGTACACAATGCACTCATATACATAATCAAATCTTTGGGGCTGGAGAGATGGCTTAGTGATTAAGAGCATCAACGTTCCTCCAAATATCCTAGGTTTGATTCCCAGCACCCATGTGGGAGCTCACAAGTGTTTTGTGTCCTCTTCTGGCTTCTTTGGACACCAGGCACACACAGGATGCACAGAAATACATGCAGGCAAAACATTCATAAGCATAAAATAAAATAAATGATTTTTTTAAGTTCTTTAAAACCACACCTCAGCAAGCTGAATTTTATCTTAACATACAGGAGAGTTTAAAAACGATAGACACTTGTACTGATTCCTTTCCTGTTCATTGAAGAGCTTCTGTAGGTCAAACAACCTCGATTTAGTAGGTTCTAAGTCTGTAGACTTAGTCTTCATAAATCATGGCTAATGCAATCAGTGAACACTTCTTTCTAAAGGTCCTCAGGAAGCCCAGGGTTTGGCCAGTGGCTGGAATCGTTGCAATGATTCCAGGACCGTGTTCCACATTACAGTATGATTTAAGGTTGGCATTTAGTAAATTAAATGAGATCATTTTACAACTACTAATCGTAGAAGAAGGCTGACTCACGTGTGTCCCACATGACACAAAAGTGGTCTACAGTAGCTTGGATGATGCTTTCTGTTGCCCTTCACATCACTTATTCATCTACCTACCACTAACTGCTTCAAATATTCTGGAAACTGGCGATACTAACACCCCTGGCTTAATTCACTTCCCATAATTACTTAGTCTTAGAGTAATTCACAGACAAGTACCAAAACCTAAATGGCTGCAAATGTGTTGGTTACAAATTAGATGGGAATCAGCATCACCCGAAGAGTTGAGCAGGCTTAGAGACAGTCTGGAGTCAAGCTAGAGAAGTACAAACAGAAGCTGGCACGTAGCTCTGTGGTTAAGTTGCTCGGTGTCAAGGCCTGATGGTCAAAGTTTGATCCAAGGCCCTACACAGGCAAAGGAGAGAACCAGTTCCTTCAAGTTGTCTTATGACATCTACTTGTACACCATAACCCTTGAACACACATGGGAATACACATGTGCACTAAATTCGTATTTTTAAAGGTTATAATGTTAAGTATGACTGGGAAGTGCATAGCTGTTGTAGTACATCTTCTCTTATAAATGAAAAGCAACTGGATATGAGTATATGGGACAGTGGCAAAATTTGTCCAGTTTCAGTCATGTTTTGGTGGGTAAGGGTTAAAAGAATAGATGCTGTTTGCTGTTTGTTTTGACTCATTCAGCCCTTATTCTGCCTTTATGGTGTGAATTTGGAGTGTTTTATCTATGGCTCCGAGGTATGAGAAGAGCAGGTTTGGAGCCAGATCCTAGAGCTGGTGTCGCGGTGGTTGTGGGCTAAGTGGTGACAGTTTGCGGACAGCCTCTTGGCTCTGTGATACCACATAAACTGAGATAGCACTAAGCCCTGTAGCAAATCACCAGGGTAAGGACCTTAGCCTCACACAGATGCTCTTGATTTATCCTGTAATAACTTAACCGCATGATTTATAGACACCACCTCCTATTGGAACAAGCTTAGAGAAACCAGGCTTCTGATGTGCTGTGAAATAGAGATTTTTAAAAATTCAAATGACTTATAAGGAAATATATGTTATCTTCCAGAGAATGATAGGCTTGACTACCTCGGCTCTCGGGGCCTGAACAGACTCTCAGTTCTGGGTTTTCCAGTGCACCCCAGCCTTCTCCTACTCTACCCATCACCTCCCTCAGAACTGTAAGCCAATGGGTCCAGGTGCCTGGACACGAACTTGGGTATGAGTAGTGATGGGTGGATACACGCAAGGGAGGATCTATACAAAACGACTCAGCAACATAGGAAGCCCCTTAGAGCTAAAACATACTGAAACAGGGAATCATCTTTCCAAAACACAAATCCAGGCCCCAGTTTTGACTAAGGATTCATTGAGCAATTTCCTGTGCCAGGGGTTAAAATCCCAATGTTCTGCCTTCTTGTGGCCCCTCAGAGTTGACGTTCACGTTCCTCCCCTTTCCTCAACCCCATTTCCTTGCAGGCTCTTCGGGGTGAGTAATCTGTCCTTACTGATCCCCAATAACTTCCTGGCACAGGTGCAGGCCTCTAGTCCGAAGTTTTCTGAAGGCTCTCTCTCCGAGGTCCAGTTCAGGGCGCATCCACCAGGAAGACCTTTCTCCTTCAGTTCTCGACACCCTCCCTCCTCCAGCACTTTCTCAGCTGGAAGCCTCCTGTGCTGTGAACTTCGCTCTTTGCCTCTTCGGGTTGGAAACTGCGCAACATCGAGTACATCTTACGTTGTATCTGCTACTGTGTATGCAGCACCGTGTTTCCTATGGGGCCTGATCACAACAAGAGATGATCCCTCTCATTTGACTTTCTCACATGCCTTCTTTCTTCCTCGAGCTCTCTCCCTCTCTCACCCACCCCACCCCCCAGTCCTTACTGAATATCAGTCACTAACAGTTCGTAGTTAACAGTGTTTGTCCCATTTTGACACGTCCAGAAAGGCTCTCAGGGAAGTGCCTACCAGGGGGAAGAATGCATTTTGCAGATGGAGGACAGAAACCCTGTTGTAGGTTTCTGGAGGAGGTGAAATTATACTCTGCATTTCTCTGTGGAATGAGAACTCTGTAATTTAGGATTTTGCCTAATTGGTGTTTAGGGTTTCCAGGACTCTTGCTCTCCTGACAGTTCTGGCTGTGTTGGGGGAGATTCGCTTTCAATGGCCTGAAATTTCTGTGTCTTAATGAGATGACTCAGGACTAGCAGGGAGAGAGGTCAGTCTAGGAGCCTGGTTCTCCCTGCACCCAGTAAAGTAGATTGGTATCAAAGTAAAGGAGCGTGCTGGTGGTGTTCCGAGCTCATATCACAGATTTGCAGGCCTGGCTTTTGTCTGTGCCTGCCTCGAGTTCAGCCCTGAGAGGCTGGTAGCCAGAGAGCAGGTTGTACTGAAAATGGTTACATCCACGAGACATCTCAGCAGCCGAAGGCCAGGAGCCCCCCTTGCTTTTCATTTGAACTTCGGACAGGTGGACTATTACCTGAGTCCTCTGACAATTATTCTCAAGTGACCTAGGACGCAGTTGGGATGCTGAGCAGGTTACCTGCAGTGGGGGCAGATGCTGTAGCCCTATTCCTTCAGGGACTCCAGATGAATGCAAACACAGCCAAACTGCCCCAGGAGCATTTGCCAGCTCCTCCCACCCATTCCCATTTCTGTTCTGGTTCTCGGCTCAAGAAAGGACCAGAAATCCTGTTCATTTTGTATTTAGTAGAGCAAATATGTTAGTAAGTGGAAAAGACGTGCCCGGTTTATCCCTCTGTATTAGACCTGCAACTTTAGGTTTTAAGACTAAAAAATGTTAAAGCCACAGGCTAAATGCTTTCAGGTGGGGCAGGAGCTGTTCCCTTTCCTCCCAGACTGCACTAGGTTTGGATCCTTCTTCATACATTCCCAGACAACTGAGAGTCGGCGTCCGGCAGAATTAGCATCCTCTGCATGTACATTACATACCTATACCTCAGGTGAGTCAGTTACACATACTAGACACATATCACACATATACTCCATACAAATACACATTTCACATTTTACATACAGAGGAAGCACTACAAGGCAACAGTGTATCAGACTCTGCTACCACATAGTAGAGAACTTTACATGGAATGGAGCCTACCAGTGTGTGTGTGTGTGTGTGTGTGTGTGTGTGTGTGTGTGCGCACGCGATCTCGAGTGTGTGTTATGTAGGATCTGTTTGATGTGTGGCATACATGGTGTCGTGTGTTAGGTAGGATGTGGGGTAGTGTGTGCACTGAGTGGCATGTAGTATATAAAATGTAGAATATCTGTGTAATGTATGTGTGATGTGTATGTGGCATGTGTGATTGATGGATCTCAGGTATAGGTATGTAATGTGGTAGCATGTGCATGGTATGGAATGGTATTGTGTGATGTATGTATATGTGATGTCTGTGGTATGGTATTCATAGTATAATATGTATATGTGATGTGGTATGTATGATATATATGATGCATGGTATAGTGTGGTGCATTCTCTGTATGTGGTGTGTTGATATGCTTGGTATGTAATGCATGTGTGGTGTGTATGCATAATGTGTCTGGCATATGTATATAATGTGTGTGGTGTATATGTGATGTGTCTGGCATATGTATAGTGCGTATGTGTGTTGATATATATATATGCATATGTATATATATGATGTGTCTGGCATTTGTATAGTGTGTGTTATATATATGATATGTGGCATATGTATTGTGTGTGTGAGAGAGATGTGTCTGACATATGTATAGTATGTGGGGGTATCTGGCACATGTATAGTGTATGTGTGAGATGTGTCTGGCATATGTATAGTATGTGGGGGTATCTGGCACATGTATAGTGTATGTGTGAGATGTGTCTGGCATATGTATAGTGTGTGTGTTTGTGCATGTGTGTGTGCACACGTGTGACATGTCTAGCATATATGTGCATGGTGGGCATGTAGAAAAGCAGGTACTGTGGCCAGGATGAGAGTCTGTGGAGGAGCAACTGCCTCATCCAAAGAGGATGACAGACAGTCTGCATCCTGCTCACCTCTCCCTATGAGGGATCTATCGGTGCTGTCTACTCTTCAGATCTCTGGGAAGCACTACTAACTGCCTTTACTAATGAGGAAACTGAGACGAAGCTAGAGTCTCAGCTTGCTCGCACTGATGCAGTCAAGCCACACACAATGGATGGCTTCACTAGCAGACAACCCTCCCCTTGTCGTTCTAGAAGCTGCAGATCAAGCTGCAACAGAACGGTGTCTTTCTCTGTCCTCTGGAGAGGACCCCTCTTGCCTGATTCCTGACTTGTGATTGTGGCTGTCTGTCCTCAGCCTGCTTCAGTTGGGGGCTGCATCTCCTAGATGTCTGTCTCTGTCAGGACATACTCTGTCTATCTACAGTTCCTGATTCCCACGAGAAAAGATAAATAGGACGGTTGGGGCTGAGGATCCGAGGCTGGCTCAGAGATGACGTCTTCATCAGTGGTCCGGTCTGCGCATGTCTGTGTGAGTGTGTACGCATGAATCTGAGTGTCTATGGATAGGGGGTGTCAGAGTGTGATTACAGAAGAGAATTTCCCAATGTGAGTGCTGTGAGTTCACAGCATAAAATCAATGGCACAATAGTATAATAATAACACAACAGATCACCAACAAGTTAGCATAATGAAGCAGAAATGGGCAATGCTACAGGAAGGCGGCAGCTGTAAATGATTACATCACAGTGAATAGATGTGTTTGGTCCATGCTACATCCCTTCATCCGTACCAAATACAGATTCTTCCCAGCACAGAGGAATAAGGTACACTTGTGCAAAGGGTCTACCTCTCATGGCATAACCAATCACCTCCCAACTCACTAAGGGCTACTGGGTTTTAATGTGCAACTCTGAATTCAGATTGGTGCTGGGAACTGAACTCAGGTCCTTTGGAAGAGCACAAAGTACTCTTTACCACTGAGAATCTTTCCAGCCTTCTGCTAAGTATTTTAAACCAGCAAACAAAAGATTTGAGTTGTAATATAGTTATAGAAGCATCCACTAGGCTAGAGAAGAAACAGAACAGGAAATGAACAGAACAGGGGGAAATAGACTATAGCAGGAGACTGTGAGCACACAGTATGGCAGCCGAGATGTCTGTGGGACTTGCCCCACAGTCTATGGGGTCAGGGCAAAGAGGAAAAGGGGGAATTGTTACAGCCCCAAAGGGTACAGAAAAGAGGACTATTGGCCATTCACGGTAGCCTTGACCTTTGGTCTTCAAGAGGTTGTGCTTCTGGGGCAGAAAATAAAATGTGGGACTACAAAAGGTTAACCTCAGACCAGGGATTCCTACACCAAGCCAAGACCCCTGAAGAGCGCCTTTCTTAACCTAGAAAGATAACACTAGATAGAAAAACAATAAAAGTACTTGTTTAGCTCCTAGCTCTGTGTTTAAACAAATGAACAAAACACCAAAAAAAAAATACCCCAAAAATTTAAACAAAACCCAAAAGCCTTTTGTGCAGGACCCTCACACCTCTCCCAAGTCCCTTCATGAAAGGTTTTATATCTGTCTCCTTTTGTCATGGTGGTTTTTGTTGCACTTGGTGGATGGAACCTGTCTGAAATGGAGTAGGTTACTTGTTTGGGGGGGAGAATGAAAAAGAAAAAGAAAAAAATCCTGTGATTATTTTTAGTTCTTTTGCATGTTCTTTCTTAACAGAAAAGAATGTCAAGATGTTTTCGTTTTCGTAAGATAGGAGCATGTTGCTTTAAAGGAGTCATATGCTGTCCATCTAGCTCTGCTTCCAACATTGAAGAGTAGAACCGTTGTTAAACAAGCCCGAGTCCTGTGCGGCATCAATGAACAGCTGTTCCTCTTTGAACAGACACCTGAACCCTTGTGTTGATGTCCTGGAACCCTTGTGTTGATGTCCCATGGCTTATCTCATTCATTGTGAGCAAGCTGAGCCCTAAAATGAGTGCTTCACATGATTTCCTGCAGGGGGCGCTGATGGACTGAAAGCGAGGCATCTTGTGGCTGGACAGTATGAACTCATCAAGTTCCTGTTCCAGTAGTAACATAGTTTCAACTTTGGTAGCTTTCAGCTCCGCCAGTCTTGTAAACGGACCTCCTGGGAGCCGACTGTGGATGTAATTTTCACTTTCCATATTGTGTCACTCAGACTGAGTGTACTTTCAGTCATGATACTACCTTCAGTGAAGGCCATGGTGATTGAAGGTCTGAGTTGCTGGCAGAGACATTTCTCCTAAGTAAGCAATTGGTTAAAACATAGATTTGTTCGTAAGCAGGACATGTTCCTATATCCAGACACAAGAGAAGCTTCACTGCTGATCTACATGGTCTCGAACATCTGGCAGGTCAATTAGAGGACCTTGTACATTCAGCTCCTGACTTTTAACAAATCACCAGCTGTCTTTATTTTAAAAAAGTAGATTTATTAAAAGCTAATCATGTGTTGGGGGTGCGTTTCTGGGTTAACTTATTTTAGTTTTGTTTTGTTTTTTTGTTTGTTTGGATTTTTAAAATTACATTCTATTACGTTTACTTATTGATATATTGATGTGTTTATTCATCCTCTGTATTGAGAATTGAACCTAGGTACATAAGCATAGTTAACAAATATGCTACCATTGAACTTCATCCCCAGGCCCCTGTTTCATTTTTTAAATGTTTGCGATTTTGTTGTTGAACCTGGCATTGCACTCCGTTTTGCAGGCCTGCCTTGAACTTGTCCTTTTCCTGTTTTAGCCTCCTGGGCAGTTGGGATGCAGACCTGTGCCTCCAGGCCTGGCCTTACCTGTCTTCCTGTTTTCTGTGGGGCAGGGGACTTCCACCTGCCAAGCTTTGCTAAGCATAGTGGTATCCACCCGAGAAGGGACACACTGAAGGGTGGGACCTCAGAACACTCAGGGCTTTCATCTATGGTAGCCAGCCACTTGTGGGTGTGATGAACTTCTGGCTCTGGCTTTGACAGCCTTCAAGGACTTGGAATTTGAGACTAAATAAATAAATAAACACATGTGTTGAAAAGCAGATAGGTCTATAAGACTGACAGCTTTTTGTCTAAATTCTAACAAAAATACTTATTAGCTCTTTCTCCCTTCTTTAAGGCAGAAGAACATGGGTTTAAAATTCTGCGTAATCCCACCCGAGGAAGACTCCAGGACCAGCTCACAGTTCTGCAGTGTAGCTTGCATTGCTCTCAACAAGGTTTGGGTCTCAGGTGACACTGAAGGTGACCATGGAGATACATGTACAGTGAAGCCATCCTATAATCAATTTGTTAGATTTAAGAATTTAACTGCAAAGAGCTTCTAAGTTTCTATGAGACAAAAAAAAAAAAAAAAAAATAACAATAATACCACAAACAAGTAGAGATGTGGTATGTGATACGGATTAGAGCCAAAGGGCTAACTCCTTCCTATACAAAGAACTGTGTGAAGTTTATAAAACAACAATGAACCCAGTGGAATGCAGTTAAACCAGTCTTACGTTTACCCTTTAATTTTATTTATTTGTGATTTTCGTGCAGTTTTATTGTATGTGGACAATGCTTTGTGCTTTCTATTACATGGTCAGATAACCTTGTTTACAAATAAAATAAAATAAAATAAAATAAAATAAATAAAAACAACTACTGACTTCTCTGGGCTACCATAGGCCTGGGAGGAGGGGGAGGTTCTGCCCTGCCTTCTTAAGCCTATTGGATGAAAACAGTTCTGCCTGCCTTTCCTGGAGGGAGGGAGGCTGCTATGACTATAGGGCTTAGGTAACTAGCTGCTGGACAGTGGTCCACACTTCTGAGACCCACAGAAATGGCTGGGCTGATCACTTTATACCCCAGAGTCACACCCATAAACAGGTCTTCATTATGAAGTATATAGATTTAACAGTACTTTCTGATCCACTTGTGATGTTTTGTGTAGGGTAAATGTCTTTTTTTTTTTAAGTACATTCACATTTTCCTAAACAATTAGCTAGTTAATTCCAGTTCTATTTTGTGAGTGGTCTTTCCATTTCCCACTGATGTGTGGAATAAAAATTATCATGCATTAAATACTCACATGTGCTAAAAATAAAAAGTCATCTCAGCACATTAATCTAAGGCACTCAGAGGTAGTGTTTGTGAAAGTGGATGTCCTTCCTCTTCTGTCCTCCCCAGAGACAGAAAACAGAGGGAAGGAAGCCAGGCAAACATTAAACAGCGTTGGCTGTGCCGGATCATATTTATGCCAGGAAGAAAAAAAAAAAAAACAGGATAAGATTGCATGATTTAAAGACTATTGTGTCGCTAGAAGAACCTTAAAAATGGGCAGCTTTCTCTCAGGTTCTTACTCTACACTCTGCCCTATGTGAACAGTTTCATTTATGTTGTCAGTCCTATGACCACCCGTGATGAGATATTTTGTATCATGGCCTTGATTTTAGGCCATCAGAAGGGAACCTACCCAAGATGTAGCAAACCCAGACAACCAGCAAGGCAATGGGACGGGTCTTCATCTGAACTGTCCTACTCAACAAAGATGTCAGACAATGACAAGCGCACCAAAGACAGTCCTGGTGGAGCGACGGTGGCCCTGGGCTGTAAAGGGATGGGTTCATTTCTGTGGGTCTCAGAAGTGTGGACCACTGTCATCAGTTAGTTACCTAAGCCCCGTCGTCATAGCAACCTCCCTCCCTTCAGAAAAGGCAGGCAGAATGGTTTTCATCCAACAAGCTTAAGAAGGCAAGGCAGAACCTCCCTGTCCCCCTAAAACCATATGGTAGCCCAGAGAATTCAGTACTTGAACTTTTGTTAAACCTGCTTCTCTTAGTTATGTTTTCGTTGACGGGATAAACACCACAAACAAAAGCAACTTTGGGAGGAAACCAGCTGATGGTCCATCATGAAGGGAACTCGGGACAGGGGCTCAAGGCAGGAACCTGGATGCAGGAACTGAAGCAGAAGCCATGGAGGAGCACTGTTACTGGCTCGTTTCCCATGGCTTGCTCAGCTTACTCCCTTATATATTCCAGAGCCATCTGCACAGGGGTGACAGTCCTCATACTAGGCTGGGCTCTGCCATATTAATCACTAATTAGGCAATGGCTTGTAGGCTTGCCTCCAGACCAGTGTGATGGCAGCATCTTCTCAACCATGGCTCCCTCTTTCTAACTCTGTCTAGGTTTATGTCAAATTGTCAAAAACTAGCACACAACACTAATAGACTTTTGGTTGTTTACATCGCTTAGAATTAACTATTCATTTATCTGTTATTTGCTGGCTGTCTCCACAGGCCATCGAGAGGCCATGCTTTGGAGACATATGGTAAGGCCCTCACATGGCCCTGGGACACATGCAGGTCCAAGTCAAGGTTATGGTGATGGTTAGGAAGGTATCAGGAATCCTGCTGTCAAGGGTCAGATTCTTTCTGAAGTTTAGAGTTCTGTTTATTAGCACAAAAGAACCATGCCATGGGTTTGGGTCACACATTGGGAATCTTAAGACTCTGACACCTGCTTTGTTACTTTCTTCCACCCAAGTACTAGTCAGGCCCATCTCTGCCATCTTCCCAGACCAGTATGTTCAGAGTGGTTCTGTTCTAGACTATTTTGTCACCTTTTAAGGTCACATCCACAGTGCTATTTAAGGTTCTTATCTAAAACTACAACTATGAACGCAGCTCTTTGAGCTGCTATGAAATTCAAACGTACACAGAATTATTATATTGAGTGTTAGTGCTTTTTTGATATAAGACCCTTGTATCTTATTTCTACCGCAATAAGAAACACTGTCACTTTGCTCCTATCTCTTGGGAGTTGAGTGTCTGATGACTGTTGATGTTCGTACTCTCCTAGTATGTAGACAATGGCTGGGTTGCCCTAGACTTACAGTGATGGCTGTCTTTTCAGTAAGCACAGCCTCTCTCCCCTCGGTATCCCTGCACAGCCCCCCTCCCCTCGGTATCCCTGCACAGCCTCCCCTCCCCTCGGTGTCCCTGCACAGCCCCCTCTCCCCTCGGTATCCCTGCACAGCCCCCTTCCCCTTGGTATCCCTACATAGCCTCCCCTCCCCTCAGTATCCCTGCCAACCCCAGACTTGAGTGATTTGCTCCAGTTTTGTCAGTTCAAACCACATCCTGTCCATTTCCACTTTCCACAACCGGCTCGTGACACCGGTGACGCTAAGATGTGGCAGGCTTCTGGGCCAAGAAACAGCCAAGATCTGTTTCACAGAAGTGAAAATCATCCAGTGGTCACCCATCAGGTAAGCTCTCCCTCCCCAACTGAAGCCAAGTCCCCCATCTGCAGAGGAGGCTGACACTCAGCCTGTGGTCACCAACTTACCCGTAGCTTCTACCCAGAGGAAAATTAAGCCAGGCAGGAAGGTCAGTGGTGCACCCCATCTAGTTCAAGGCCCGAAGCCAAGAATGTAGGTAGCCTCCCACCATTGGTAAGAACTGAGACAGCATCTTGTCACTTTACAGATGAGGAGGCCTAGTCCAGGGACCAGACTGATCAAGGCAGAAGCTAAGCTCAAACCTCAATCAAGTTCACTCCAAGACAACCAGTTGGACAAAGGTCTATAAGTTATCACTGAACTGAGGAGTTACCCAAAGGATGGTAACCAGAGGATGCATCTCATTACTGGACATTGTCTATAGAAAGCCACCAGAAGGGCAGTACTGGTTTAGCAAACAGCACAGAAGTTGTGCTTAAGGTGGTGGGTAAGCAAAGACACCAGTACTAATAACTATTTTAAGGGTAGGTTTGGCGGCACATGCCTTGGTATCCTGGCAATGGGGAGGTGGAGGCAAAAGGACCATGAGTTCAAAGTTAAACTGAGCTATCTACAAAGACTGTACCTTTTAAAACCAAGAACAAAAATAGAAAACAGAATGAACATTCTGGAGGAATTTGATACTTGAAATGGAAGAGAAAGAGGAGAGGGGAAAGAGAAGGAAGAAGAAGCAGAAGAGAGGGAGGAGGAGATGCCGTGAAGACAATAGTACATTCAGGAGGTCATTATGTGGCTAATATTTCTTGCTTTTCCAGAGGACTCAGGTTCCTAGAGCCTGTGTCAGTGGCTCACAACTGTAGACACCTGTACACATGTGCAAATACTTCTCTCTCTCTCTCTCTCTCTCTCTCTCTCTCTCTCTCTCTCTCTCTCACACACACACACACACACACACACATGAACACACACACAAATATAATTTACAATTTTTAAATAAATAAAAATCAATTCAAAAGTTGTAAAAGAAGTCATTATGAAAAACAGCCTTTTTGAAGAATTCTTAATCTTAGGATCTGGAGGAGGTGGGTGTTAAGAACGAAATCCAGGGCCTTGTCCGTGCCAGGCAAGAGCTCTACCACTGAGAAGTCACACAGCCTCGTTTCAGTTGTTTAGTGCATACTAGCAGGCACTGCCATCTTCTGAGTGTACAGCAAGGAAACCAATAAAGACTTCGGAAGACCTGTAGCCTCAATTAAGCTTGGGATGTTGGAATCCACAAGAAAGACCTGGGACAGCCTCGATGGCCAAATGACCTCCAAATGTACAGCCATGTCCCCTTCTCCAACAGGCAGTCCAAGCTAGTGAACATGCAGGGCCTGTTTCTATGCACGCTGACCACAACAAATATTGATTTTCATCAGTGCTGGGTTTCCTTATCTTTCAAGGGTGTAATATGGCCCCTAACAGCTTAAGTTATTAACTTGGCCTTCCATTCCTACTGAAAAGCAGAATTACAAAGTGTGTGTGTGTGTGTGTGTGTGTGTGTGTGTGTCTGTGTCTGTGTGTGTGCATGCGTGTGTGCCCATGTGTTGTGTGTTCAGGTAAGCATGTGCACATGAGGGTTGTGTATGTTCACTGCTGTCACTATGGTGTCCATAGTTCCATGTGTGTTCAGTCCCGGGGCCTGTCAGTGGCAGCTTGAGAGTTTAAGTTGGACATGGAAGGATCTGCTTCAGGTAACTGCTGTAGGAACTGGTTCCATTTAAGTACCTAACCTCCAAACATCTCAGACTGAGCTGGGCCTGGCCCTGGGCCTGGGCTAATTTCAGCTCCATTGTGGGGAGAACAGCTCTGCCGTCGGTTTAACTGCCAGCCCAGATAAGCAGCAGTGTGCTAAGAACCATAGGTTGCACAACCAACCACTCTGCCAACCTAGGGAAAACAAGGCTTTCCAGCCCCTTTGGTCACAAACGGATTTCATTTCTGCCTCCGTCTACTCCTCTCCCTGTCCTATTTTTAGTGCCCAGGTTGGTTTTAATTAGGCTTTGGTTTGTACGGAGGGGAAGGTGGTGGGCGCTGTTCCCCTTTAGGCATGCAGGCATCAGCCTAGTATCTGCCCCTTGGCTTCCTTTCAGAGCCCAGGACGTGCAGAGTGGTTGCACACTCTTGCCAGGGCTGGGTGCCCATGAAATCCAAAGCCACACCCATTTGTGATGAGCTGAGAGGGGGTGCAACCAGTGTAGGACCAGCGGGTCCATGAAGAAGGGGAGAATATTTTCACCAACAGCGTCATCCCTACCGTCACAGTGCTCAGCTCCCCAGTCAGGTCCCCATGTGGCTGTGAAACTCTCCCTATTATGATCAGTCTACCCTCCTTCTTACCAATACCACTCCAGAATCCATTGAGAACTGACTGCTCACTACACGGTACAATCACCAGACATGTGTTCGATCCCGGCTGTCATTTCTGGACTAATTACAAGTTCATCCTTCCATTTGACTTTGAGCAGTAGGAAACTTGTCACTTTAGCCTTTCCTGAGGATGAGGATATTTGAGAGGCCTCTAGGCAGCATCAGACACATCCAGTGAAGGTACCAATAATTTCTTCTTTGAGTTCCTAGATTTGGGAAGTCAGAACTGTGGATGCATTGGATACGCAAGAACACAAAGAACCGGAGAGGCAAGCAAACCCATGAGTAGCCAAGAGAGGCTGAGAAATCAGGGCAGAGAAGACAGAGGGAGGAGAGGATGTGTCACACTTCATTTGTACGTGAGCCATCGGGCACCGTGGGTCATCTTATACAGTGTTGCCCTTGCATCATATCAGGGCTTGTGGACACTGGCACAAGGAATGCAGGTTGAGCATCTTGGAGGCCCCACGCCTCCTTGATGTCTGATCCTTGATTCTCAGATGTGAGGGCAAATATGACAATAGGAAGAAAGGCCAGGGCTCCATGGCTAAGGTCCTGTGGGGCAGGAGGGTTTGGGGCCTTTTATGGCGGTCTTGTGATCCCTCTCAAACAAGATTAAGTACCAAGGCTCTAACATTATGGGATTTCTCAGACCTTAGGCTCATTCAAGGACGCTAAAGCCCCAGGGCTGAATAAAAACTTAAGGACTGAGATGATTTCAAAAAGATTCTGTAGAGTGTACACTTGTATGAACTGACATTGAACTCTACCTCTCCAGACCCTGTAGAGTCTTCATCATCATAAATCCCTGGTGAGAGCCACAGGTGACGTTCACGGTGCCTCTGCCTGATTTGGCTTTGCCACATCAGTTCCAGTCTTTCTGCTTCCCGTTCTGTCCTCAGCCAGGAGACTGAGGGCTAAAGAGCCTCGCCCTTACCCATCCTGCTGGGGACAGCTTCTCAGATGTGCTATTGCTGAATTTGAACAGCTGTGACCTGTGATGAAACTCTCAGGCTGACCAGTTTGGTTCTGCTATGCATGTCTAATCCCCAGACCCCCTCAATTGATCATATGCCTGTCTTACCATCTCTCCTCTTTTCTCAGCCTCCACCCGTTGCTTACCAATAATTTAAAACTGACTTTTGTGACAGAGGAACCTGCCTTCTAGGTCAGCAATTTATCTACTGTGAATGATCTCTAAAACTAAAACTGAAAAAAAAAAAAAAAACAAAACAAAACAAAAAAAAAACCAGTAAAAGCAAGAAAGACTGTTGATAATGGGAGTTCACCAGTGACTTGTATGAGATTCCCGGAAACCTATTTTCACTGTGGAATTGCAAAGAAAATGAATACCCTTCACTGTCCTATCTCCTGTCTTCTGGTCTTCTTCCTTGGCTTTTCCATTCCACACTGAGTCTCCCAGTATGCCAAGGACACAGACTGGCACTTAACTGGACCCATTTGGACCATCACAGTACTTTGTCATGATGGAGTAGATGAACATTTGTTGGCTAAGAAGATCCTCCAATCCTACGTGGAGGTGGAAGGCAAGGAATCTCTATTTTAAATTAGCTTAGTCACAATGAGGAGGTGCAGACAGACAGGTAAGAAATCCCAGCCTGAATCTCCCCAAATTCTGTAAACTGTGAAGTTGTCTACACCCAGGAACAGGGCTGGAAGAAGGATTGTGTCCCAGATCGAAATGGGGAAGTGATGAAAGCTGAGACAGAGGAGAGGGAGGGAGAGACAGACACACACACACACACACACACACACACACACACACACACACACAGAGAGAGAGAGAGAGAGAGAGAGAGAGAGAGAGAGAGAGAGAGAGAGAGAGAGAGCGCAGGGGAGAGAAAGCGACAGAGAAAGAGGGAGGGGAGAGGGAGCGAGGGAGAGAGACTGAGAGAAGAGGGAGATGAATTACTTTAAAGGATTAAAAAGGGTCATTAAAAAATGGATTGTCTAAGATCCTGGAAGCAGAAATGGAGGACTGAGAACCAGAAAAAGGACAGAAAACAAACATTTGTACTGACTAGGACCTGACTCAGGAATGCTGTTTGGATTTACAGGCATCTTAACCATGTCCATAAAGACCAGTCTTTTTGATAAAATGGAAATTAAATAAAAATCCTTGAATTGATCTGTTTGGGCTCCTATAACAACAAAAAAGTCTTAAAAAAAATAATGGTTTATTTCTTGTTGTCCTTGGGGCTGAGAAGGCAAGGTAGAGACATGGGTAGAGTCTTTACAGGTTACATTCTTGCTCATTTTCAGAAGGCATCTCCTCACTGTGCCTTACCTGCAGGATAGGTAGACAGCTCTCAGGAAGGTTGGTTACCCTTTCTTTTCTTCCTGCCATCTTTCATTTTCTCCTTCTCCTCCCCCTCCTTCTCCTCCCTCTTCTTCTTCTTCCTTTTCTTCTTCTTCTTCTTCTCTCTCTCTATCTCTCTCTGTGTGTCTCTGAGTCTCTGTGTCTCTGTCTCTCTGTCTGTCTGTCTCTCTCTACCTCTCTCTCTCATGGAACTGGGTATTGGATCTATATAGTTTTATTCATACTAGGCAAGTGCTAAACCACTGAACAATGTCAGACATCTTTTAGCTATTTTAGTAGGCAGGATCTTACTAACTTGACCAGGTTGGTGTTGAACTTACTGCAGCTGAGGAGGGCCTTGCATTTATGAGCTTGTTGGTTTCTACCTTCAGTCTCCCAACTAGCTGGACTTACAGGCAAGGAACTCTAGGCCCAGCTTTATGGGGGTTATTTATAAAGTGCACTTAATCCAGGGCCAGTGAGATGGTTCCCCAGAAAAAGGTACTTGTCAAAGCGTGACAACCTGAGTTCGATCCCTAGGACCCATGTGGTGGAAGGTGGAGGGAGAGAAGCAATCCTTGCAAATTGTTCACACACACACACACACACACACACACACACACACACCCGTGGCATGCATACATGTGCACACATACACAATAAATTCATGTAAAAATTATCCTCAGGCATGAATCTGAACTATAAGAGCACTATCTTTATGTTGTAACCACTACCCAAAGGCTTCACCTCCTGATCCCCCCACCACCATCTTAAGATTTGAGACTATAAACCTGGGAATGGACAGAAGCACACCTTCAAACCACACGAATCCTATGGAATAAAAAGGGCCAGGAGATAGGTAGGGAGTTGTTTAGGTGGGAGTGACCCCAGACCCATGTTTGCAATACTGTATCAGCTTTGGGAGAACTCTGGTCAGAGAAGAAGTTAATGTGGTGATGGTGGCTGAGAGGTCTCTGGGGACTCCCTGAAATGGGTTAAACATCTCACGGAGTTGTTAATGCTATTGTTATCAAATGAGACACATTTGTCAAAGGGCATCATTCATAAGAAGACAGAAGGCTCATGAGATTATTCTGCTCTGGAGACAAAAATCCTTAGCCTTTGGAATGTAATGCTGCTCTCAGATATGGGCCAGTAGGTGGCAGCACTGGTCATGCCATGCTCCCCCAAAGGACTCCATGACACTCCCCGCTCGTGTGTGTGTGTGTGTGTGTGTGTGTGTGTGTGTGTGTGTGTGTGTGTGTGTGTGTGTGTGTGTGTGTGTGTACAAATACCGAGTAGACAGAAAAGAGCAGACCAGGAAAGCTAGGCCTTCCGCCTGCCATTTGAGGAGCTAGCAGCCTGATATTGCCCTTTTCTTAGCCCCTCATAGCCTTTTTAAGGAGAAATGAGGATTCCCTGCAGTTTCTGAAGCCTTTAGCTAGGGTGGAGCAGGTAGCAGGGGTGGTAACGTGTAGCTCCCTAGTGCCCCTGGGATGATATTTCTAGAGATGTTCCGGTTGCTCTGTCTCCGTGTCCCCTCTTGTTTCCCGTGTGTCAGGGGATGCAGCAGGTACTAGATTGGGAGATCCTTACTCTGAGTTTCCCATGACCTTTGATGCGCCCATGTGACTCTGAAAGAGGAAATATGATCTGTGGCTTTTCGCACATCTACGTGATGGACGATTCTCTGTCGAACGCTTCCAGGTGCTGCTGTGTACTCCCGGGTGCTGCTGGGTAAATTCCAGGAGCTACTGGTACCCCACCAGGCTCTCTGTGAAACACTTCTATGACCAGTTCTGTGTCGGAGCCACTCGTGCAATATGCCAGCACAGAAATGTGACACGCAGCTCATCTCTTACCTCAATGGCATGAAGAATTTTCTTGTTTGCTTTGTCTTCCTGACCTTGCCAGGACACCTCACCCCACCCCCAGGCAGATGTGCTGTTTCTCCAGTACCTGCCACTGAGGAACCTTCTAAAAGATGCATCTGCACTCACTGGCAGCGCCTGCAGGCAGGAAGGACTGACCCTGGCAAATGGCCCTGCTCTAACCATAAGAGCACAGTGTGGAGCTGACCCTAAGGCTGAGCAGGGCTCTCCCCAACTCTCTACTATGTATATTTTGACAGATACAGGGGAGCTGTTCTCCGTGTGAAGAACGTGCTGCCCTG
The DNA here is from genome assembly GCF_963924665.1 of Micromys minutus. NCBI lineage: Eukaryota > Metazoa > Chordata > Mammalia > Rodentia > Muridae > Micromys > Micromys minutus. Next base: position 42,875,701 of record NC_137981.1, on the reverse strand, counting down.
GGGAAAACACTAACAGGGACTTTATAACGGACCAGGGGGAATGACCAGATCACATATAAATGTTTGGATGTATTGGTATAGAGGGCATTTCAGAACAAGAAGGGTCTTGGACTCTGTCCAAAGAATATTAGTTACAAAAAAAACCCTCCAAAGTCTTGGCGGTGAGGCTGCCAGAGCCACAGGGACTCCACCTGGTACACCTGGGAGTATTAGGGAGCAGGAGTGTCTGTAGGCATAGTTACTAGGTACATAGTGCCTCTCAGGTGTTTCCAGGGAGGACCCAGCTCCAGGGACGGGGACAATTCAGTAGAGTGGATGATCAGAGACCAGAACTTCTAACCCCGGCCACTAACAGGCTGGCTGACCCCAGAGCAAACCACTTTGTGTGGTTTCTTCCTTTGGAAAGCAAGGAAGGGGCGATAACATCTGAGCTACCTCTCAGAGGCTCAGGTGGTTTCTATTTTGCTTTTTGTGAAGAGCAATAATAAAAATGACACCAAACCCTGCTGAAAATAAATACAGGCTCGATGCATTTCTAGCAATAACAGTGAGAAGTCTCATTGGGATTGTGGCTTACTTTACCATGATAAAAATCACTAGTAAAATTCTAAAAAGTTTCTCCTTTGTGCATTTGCTTTCTCTGTAGAAAATGGTTCCCTATTAGGGAAGAAGTACTTTGAGACATGCATCTGGGCCTCTGTGTATTCCATTCCCCAGGCTGAATGACGTTCTCTTTCTCCAGGTTTCCATTTTGGTCATATTTCAGAAATGGTTGAATGCTGGAGTCTGAACTCTCACTGAGAAGTGAATTTAAGAAAAAAAAAAAAAGCCATAATGAGATTAGCAGATAAGTAAACAAACATTTTAATTGAGACCCAGGCTGGGCCAGTGCTGGAGCAGTACAGAAGCCCACGTCTCCATATTCTTTGTTGGCCTGCAGGAAACGAAAACCTAGGAGGCCGCAGTAAGCACAATCACCCTGCTCCAGGGGCCCCAGAAAAGGGACTGAATGTGGCAGTTTGCAGACATGTGATTGTACGGAACACAGTGGCACAAATGAGAGGTTTGCTTGCTTCTGACAGAAAGGGAATTCGCTCAGAGGGAGTCTATAAGTAAGTACCAAAGTTCCAACCTTTCCTATTCCTCCACCACGAAAGAGACCTCACCCAAAGAATCTTAGGTAGATGAGTCTGTCAGTCCACCTGGGGTGAGGGTTAAAGCAGTGTCTATGTGAGAGGCTGGACCTCCCTCTTTGGAGTGTTTGTGAGCAGAAAACTTCAACATATTCAGTTCTCTTCCTTCTTTCCTTCCTTCCTTCCTTCCCTCTCTCTCTTTCTCTGGTATTTAATACATATTTCATACACTTCCATCTTAAAAGCTTTCTGATTGATTGGCGGCCAGCGGCCAGCTCTCTTATCTAACCGGAGTAAGTTCCTGCTCTCTCCCGAGCTGCTGAGTCCTTGGTGACTGCAGCTGTCTGGAGGAAGACCAAGAACGTCCAGGAAAAGCCAAGGCTGTGAGGAAGGGGCTGCTCTGTTCTCTCTTTAGCTGAATTCTGGCTGCTGTTCTGCTGAAGTCCTGCTGGGGACGGAGACAGCATGGGCAGCAAAGCGCTTGCAAGGACCTGAGTTCCTTTGAGAAAAACAAACAAACAAACAAACAAACAAAAACCCATAAAACAGCTCTGTGTGGCTGCATAGCTTTGTGTTCCTGGTGCTGGGGAGGTAGGGATACACAGGTGCCCGAGGTTCACTAGCTAGTCAGCCTAGCCTACTTGGTAAGTTCCAGGGCATCAAGTGCCCCTGTCTCAAAACAAACAAATGATACAGTCAATATCTGAGAAATGACAGTTGAGACTGTCCTATGTCCTCTGCCTGCTCATGAATACAAGTGTATGTCCACCTGAAAACACAGATGCACCTGAAAACATACAATCACAAACACAAAGACTCTGTCTCTCTCTCCCTACCCCGCCTCTCTCTCTCTCTCTCTCTCTCTCTCTCTCTCACACACACACACACACACACACACACAGGATCCTGATATTTATAGAGTAGGTGTGACATCCCCCAGGCCCCACACAAAGTCTCTGTCTTCTCAGCTGAGGTGAACGCCTTTACCTCTCTTCTCTTTGGAAAAGGACCCTGTTCTGTGGATCTAAAGTGTTCGAAGGCTGATGTTTTGAATAGTGGTGGGCTGAACAGCCTTTAGAGGTGTCTGGCTGATGGAAGGTCACAGGGACAGAACTTTGGATGTGACAACCTGGTTCCTGGTGATCACCCCAGGATGACCTGCGCTGCCTCACTTTCCTCTGCTGCACACCCGCTGTTCCTGCTGCCGTCCCGTCTCGGCGTTAGTGGACAGAAGCATCTAACATCAGTAAAGCCACCTTTCCCCACCCCTGCCGGTGTTCTGCTCTGCCACTGACAAGAAAGTTACATACTTGTTTTTAAACGTGAACCACATGAAGTAACACTTAAAAGACTCTCACTTCTCAGTCACTGGCTGCCTTCAACTTCTCAGTAGCCACATGTGGCAGGTGCTGGGTCTTTTGTCATGATAGGAAATTTGGCTGGACTGTGTACTACTCTGACTGTTGCCCAACGGCGCCTTCTTTTCAAGAGAATTGTAAAAGATGGAGACCCACAAGGATCAGATGACTTTCCCAAGAGTATCTGAGAACTTAGAGGAATACATTTGTTTTTAGCTCTTTGGGGTTCCCTTTCTCTACTTTATTTCAATTTTGGTGTTTGAAACAAAAATTTAACGTCAAATATATACTTGAGTTTTACAAATAAATACTCTAGCAATGGTCTGGAAGTATAAAAAGACTGTCTTGGTTTTTTTCTTTTTTTTTTTTCTTGGGGCTTACCAGGGTATATTTAGTACTGTCTAAATTAATGTCCTATTTTTAGTAGCCTGTGAAAATACACAAGAAAAAACAAAGTCTTGACTTATTTCTGGAGAGCAAGAGATGGTGATTTGATTTTTCCTTACCTGTGGGGGTAGAGGGCTAGCCTCATGCTGCTAATTTGATGATCTAAGTTGTGTACAGATAACAGATAGGTTGGGCCTGGGTACCAAGGTCCAATATGAGCAGGGGCTCAGCAAGTCAGTATTTATGCCAGATGCAGGCTGTGGGCTGGCGATCACACTCCATGAACTTGGCTTTACTTAGAGCCAAAAGTGGTGATCACTATCTCCCTCCCCTGAGCATGTCTGGGATATGTACAGAGCCTCATGCTAGGCATCAAAGGGGCCAGACTTCACAGTGTGTGTGTGTGTGTGTGTGTGTGTGTGTGTGTGTGTGTGTGTGTTTTCCTTGCCTGCTTGCAGAAATCAAACACAGAGAGTCAGATGGGAATGAGGGATGTGGGAATGCTGTTCAAAGGTCCTAGAACTGAACAGTTTAGGAGCTGCTGAGAGTCACCTTTCCTAACAGACTTTGATTCAGTACTGCTGTGAGTGAGGCACCACAAAAATAAGTTCCCTTCTTAAGATTTCTGTGTGGTAGTCACTGTGGTAGGCTGAATAACAGACTCCTACACTCTAATCCCCAGAATGTGTCATGAAGTGGATTTTTACAAATGTGTGAATTAAGGGTCCTGAGAGAGGTTGATTGTTTTGGATCATCCAGGTAGGTAGGTGGAACCTAATCATAGGGATCTCTCGAAAGCTAAGAAGGAGGACCAGACCAGAGGACAGTGATGGGATAAAGGAGGTGGAGTTTAGAGTGATTTAAAGAGACCCAGCCAAGGAATAATGATAGCTACTAGATGGTAGGAAAGGCCTGTATTTGGTTCTCCCCTAGTGCCTACAGAGGGGGTGTGGCTCTGCTGACAATTTTATTTGGCCTAAGCTATGTCCAAAGACTCCATCAGTAACCATGCCAACAGCATACAGTCATGGATCTAAAGGGCTCAGCATAGAATCGGCAATACACTGGTGTCACGTGAACACTGGAAGATTTTCATCCTTTGCTTTTACAAACTACATTATTAGAGCCCAGGTGGATCTGAAGTCTGACATAAAGTCCACCCACCACAGTCCACTGAAGACAATCCATGTTGGATGCAGATACAGGTCTTCCAAGGGTTTATGGTTAAGCATTTCAGGATGGCTCCATTTAAAGGAGATGTTCCTTAGTCCTTAATCTCAGAAAGCTCTTGGCACCAGGCTTCCTTTAAATAAGCTGTTGAAACCTTAATGCACAGATGCACCACTGATTTCTGTGCCTGTTTTCCACACAGCCATCTCCTGGGTGCCGTTCGCCGAATGGCTGTTCATTGGAGGTTCTGACTTAGACAATGTAGAAGTAAACATAAAAAAAAAAATCTATGAAGTTGTGTGGCTGTTAAGTGGGTGAGAAGGGCTCAAAGGATGTCATTAATAAATCACTGGGTGGCTGCCAGGATGTTGCATAAGTCTGCTGGCCAGCTTTGATAATTCCTTATTCCTTCATGTTGATCCGTTTCTACTTCTCTGCAATCCCCACTGGCTTGGTTTCATACCTACGAGACAACCAAATAGACAGCAACAAGACCATGAATTAAAAAAAAAAAAAAACCCTGGCCTATAGTCAGTAGCAACCTATCCAAGACAGCAACCCAGTATCAATATTGACCAGCCAGGAATCCAGCTTGCTAGGTAGTTGACTTACAGGAAGCCAGCCCACCACCTCTAGCAACAATTCCAGAAGTCATGCATTGACACCTATAATAACCACTCCTAAATGGCTAGACTCGGATGCCAACTGACATTTGCCTTATAACTCATCTGACTTCCAGTTTACAACCAAACAGGGAAAGCCAGTGTTACCTCTACCTAACCACATGGAAAGGGAGCCCTGTTTCCATTTCAATCAGCTTCTGGTTTTCTGAGGGCAGCCTTCTCCAATCAGAGTATACCGAAGCCTTCCATCTGTCCCATCACAGAGCCTGCTCACTCTGCCCCACTGTCTCTACCCCACACTTCTTCAGTGAAAGCAGGTAGTGGATTTCCTCGCTGTGTATGGTAAGTCTTGAATCAATCTCCTTATCTGGGTCTCACTTGTGTGGCTCTCTCTCTCTCTCTCTCTCTCTCTCTCTCTCTCTCTCTCTCTCTTTCTTTCCTTCTTTCTTTCTTTCTTTCTCTCTTTCTTTCCCTTTCTCTCTCTCTTTTCTTTTCTTTCTTCCTTTCTTTTAAGTTAATCATTCCATTCATTTACATATCAAATAATATCCCACTTCCTGTTTACCCCTCCACACCCCCTCCCCATCCCACACCTATTCTCTCTGCCCTCTTCTCCCTCCCCTTTGTCTCTATGAGAGTGCTCCTCCACCCACTCACCCACCCTCTCCCACCCCATCACTCTAGCATCCCCCTACATTGGGGCATCAAACCTCCATAGGACCAAGGGCCTCCCCTCCCACTGATGTCAGACAAGGCCATCCCCTGCTACATACATATCTGGAGCCATGTATTCCTCCCTGTACACTCCTTGGTTATCGGTCTAGTCCCTGGGAGCACTGGGTGGTCTGACCAGCAAATGTTCTTCCTATAGGGTTGCAATCCTCCTCTGCTCCTCCAGTCCTTCTGCCAGCTCTCCCACCAGGATCCCCGAGCCCAGTCTGATAGTTGGCGTCAAGCATCCACAGCTGCACTGGTCAGTTGCTGGCTGAACTTCCCAAGGAATGTTCTTGTACAAAGCTCAAGTCCAAGTGGATCAAGAACCGTCACATAAAACCAGATATGCTGAATCAAATAGAAGAGAAAATGGGGAAGAGCCTTGAAGACATTGGTACAGGAGAGATTTTCCTGAACAAAATACCAACGATTTATGCTCTGAAATCAGGAATCGACAAATGGGACCTCATAAAGTTGAAAAGGTTCCATAAGGCGAAGGACACTGTCAATAGGACAAAATGGCAGCCCACAGATTGGGAAAATCTTTACCATCCCTGCATCTGATAAAGGGCTAATATCCAAAATATAAAAAGAACTCATGAAGTTAGTTCAGAGAACCAAATAACCCTATTTAAAAAATGCAGCACAGAGCTAAACAGAGAATTCTCAACTGAGGAATCTGGAATAGCCGAGAAGCACCTAAAAAATGTTCAACATCCTTAGCCATCAGGGAAATGCAAATCAAAATGACCCTGAATTTCTACCTCACGCCGATCAGAATGACTAAGATCAAAAACTCAAGTGACAGTACGTGCTGGCAAGGGCGTGGAGAAAGAGGAACACTCCTCCATTGTTGGTGGGATTAAAAACTGGTACAACCACTCTGGAAATCAGTCTGGCGGTTCCTCACATTGGAAGTAGCTTTACCTGAAGACCCATGTATGCCACTCCTGGGCATCTACCCAAAAGATGCTCCAACATCTAACAAGGACACATGCTCCACCATGTTCATAGCAGCCTTACTTATAATAGCCAGAAGCTGAAATCAACTCTGATGTCCCTCAACAGAGGGATGGCTACAGAAAATGTGGTTCATTCACACAGTGGAGTACTGCTCACCTTTTGTTTCTATATACTCTGCAGCTAGCAGAAACGGATAGTCTTGGAGACAAGACTGTGCTCTGTACTATTTGACCCTGGCAATCTTGGCCACATGCAGTGAAGTCAGAGTGACATTTGTGGCTTCATGAAACCCAGGGCCTTCTCCTTGATTCCTGTCTTGATGGATTATATGGCTTCTGGTGGAGCAGAGCCGAGTGTAAGGAGATGAACAATAACCGCATTCTAGCTAAATCTGAAGTTGGTGTGGCTTCACCGGAGCAACATAAAGGAAGCAATTAGTGAAGGCAGATGGGACTCTGTTTTCAAGAAACACTTGGGAGGAAATAATTTAAGAATGAAGATAACATATGTCCCAATTCCCCTGCCCCCAAACCTCATTTTAAAGAAGGTAAGCTTTAAGTGGTGTCCTAGGGAATGTTAGGACCTAATGTCACTAATCTAAAAGCTATTAGCGTGAGGAAATAGCCCAGTGGTTATCAGCTGCTGATATTGCAGGAGCTCTCGGTGGACGTCTCAAACTGTTGGTCTTGGAAAATAAGGTCCAACCATGAGCCTCTCTACAGAGCCATTGTCAAGAACGCGGCTAAGTTTATTGCTGGGTAATATCAAGCCACATTCCGGTGATGTGTACCTGGCTCCAAGGACCACAGTTGTTTATCATCCTGGGGGGTCATCCATCATTCTTACCTCCTCTCCTTTCTTTGCTGTAAATAAAAATGACAAGTCAGGATTTGGTACTGGTTAGAAACTGGTGACCCCGGAGCGTTGCAAAAATGTTCCTTCATTTGAATCCTTGCTCCACATTTGCAGCTTTTGTGGGTGGACTGTTTTTTAGAGTGTCACAGCTTTTAGCGGCTTGGAATAGCATATCATGTTCATTTCCAGCACAGGTATCACCCTAATGCCTTAACAGTCACCATCTTGATCTTCTCGACATCATCAGCCCATGATGCTGGCTGGACACAGTATAGCAACCACAACATTCCCACTGGCCATGGGAAAAAAGTAAGAAGGCAAAAATGGTTTGGTTTGACTCAGACACTTAGCAGGCAAAAATCTAAACTCCGATCTGCTATCAGGGGCCTGCTGGTTGCAGTTTAGACTAATAATCCACCCACTGGCTTGAATTCACACCTAGTTTCCCTTCAGAACTAACAACAAACTATTAAAGTTCATTTAGCAAGATGGTATGCTCCTGCCTTAGCAATTCCACTAAGCAGAATATGCCCGATGAGCATGAGAAAAGAGCTATGTTGTGACCATATTGCTCAGCATGGTCTCCTATAGCCAGAGTCACCAGCTGCATGAGACCAGTGAGCTCCTGAAGTGCTAGCATGCTTGGGTCCACAGCAACATTAAAGAGAATGATATAAGCCATGTCAGCAATTTTTAGATTTACCATAGGCAGTGTGATACATTGGATTAACTAAAATTCACCATGAAGCTCAACTTCTTGGGATTACATTTAACATGTTAATGCAAACGCTACAGAGTGAAATCACACATGAGGCTCACCTACTTTTTTTGTTTGGCAGTGCTGACCTAGATCAGGCTCTTTGGCTTTGGGTGACACAGTCCCTAAGTAAGGGAGGGCAAGACCGAGAGTCCAGCTATATTCCCACTGGGATGGGACTCTTGGGTGGGGGCGGGGTGCCAAAGGAAAGAAGCTTGGCTTGCTCTGCCCCTGGGACAGAAACTTTATTATTCAAGAATACTGCAGACGTCCCAGGAGCAATTTCATTGGAAACATTTTCTCTTCTGAGACCTAGTTTCTTTCCTAAACACCACCCAAGGCAACAATGGATTATAGCTTCCTGGAAATCAAACCAAGGGCTTTAAAGTGCTTCATATTAAAAACAGAAAAACCCAAGAAGGAGACAATAATTATATTTCTAAAAGCTTTTAGAACAAATGCCTGCTTGTGAGAAATGATTTTTCTATAAATATTTTATCCGTCCTTTATTTTTTTTTTCTTGTTCTCCAGCTGAGAGGCTCCATATGGGTATGAGCAACGACAATCCCCTCAGGACAGAGGATCAAAGCCCACAGTAAGCTCCCCTCCCGAGTTTTAGAGCTTCCGAGTCTCTGCCTGTGGCTCTGAGATGGAGGGGGCCCAACTTTGTGGACAACCAACAAAGACTGTTGGGAAAAGCTACAAGCACATGGCTGTGAGATCATTGTTCAAGGCTTGGCCAGAGAGAGACATGAGTATCATCTACCTGCGGATAGTGACCCTCGACCCCCTTTGAAAGACATTTAGAAATCTGAGCAGCAAGTCTTTGAATCCATTAAATGGTTTGAGATAGACATTCATTAAAGGTGCCAGGATACCAGCACTCCGGGGCAGCAGGACATGGTTTTCAGAATTCCATGCACCTGGACTCTAGTCTTCTCTTCCTTGTAGGACAGCATTTGACAAGTGTATTTTGAATGAGGGGCTTCATTCAACAACCCCCAAGATGAACAGAGGCTATTCGGGTCATCCATACTATTCAATATGGGAAACTGGGAAAATGATGGAAAGGAGAAACTGAGACAGGACCTAGTCTTGGATGTAGGTAAATATTGACATTGACCCCCCAGTAGACCTTAGCAGCGTTCTTAGCAAACATCTGGTGCCATGGGTGGATGAACAGAGGAGTCAAGGTGATCAGCAGCCTGGAGACAGCTCTGGACTAGGAGCACAGCTTCTATAATCCTTTTACAGAGATATTGGGGCGTTGTTTATTTCAACTTACAAAAGTGGGTGGAGTTCCGGGCTTTAGGTTTTGACACAGCTCGTGCTGGCCTTGAATTTGCCATGTAGCAAAATATCTTGATCTTTGGGCTCTCTTGCCTACACATCTTGAGTGCTGGGATTACAGAAATGTACCATTGTTTCTTGTTTGCGTAGTGCTGGGTATTGAACCCAGAATCTCTTGCATAATAGCCAAGAACTCTACCAGAGTTCCAGCTCCCTAGCTCTAGGCCCTGCAAACTCTGAATGCCCAGTAAACACGGTTAGCCTCAGAACCCTCAGTCTAGTGTCTTGGTAATATATATTGGGCTAAGGGGCTCACTGTGTCAGACATTGAAATATGCCATTTACAGGAACTGGGATGGCACAGGGCTGAGGCTATAGTTGGGACATGTATTTTTGAGGGGCAAAGTACACTGGGGGTGTATTTTGCTATCTTAAGCATTTGGTGGCCTGGCATGTTTATTCTGTGTCATTGTGGGAGACGAATTTTCTGTGCATCCCTGTTCCTGTTCATGCCTCAAACAAAGCACTAATTGTCATTCGCCTCACATGGGGTTTCCAGAATATGTGTCCAGGGAACAGCCTCAATAGATAGTCTAATGTCTCTCTTCAAATGAGGGTGGACAGGCTTACGGTCTATGATAAGGTCACAGTTTCTCTCCCATGTTATAATTGTGTCTGCAGATGTCACCTACCTCTCTTCACATTGCTCTGTAGAGGTTGGGATGTATGGTTCCTGCAAGACAAATAATTCTGGCACCTGAACATATTGAGGACAGTGAACTGCCCTTTGTGTCTCAGACTTCATGTTTTCACGCAGATAGTGTACAAGGAAGGAATAGCAAGGCATTGGGGGTCTTGTGATTTTTGTTTCTTTCGAGACAAGGTCTCACTGTGTATATGGCCCTTGATGCTCTGGGACTTTCTATGTAGACCAGACTAGCCTTGAATTCACAGAGCTCTATCTGCCTGGATTGCAGATGTGTGCCACAACATCTGGCTAGGCCTTCAGGGTTTCTGACGGTTTCCCTTCAGATTCTTTTTCTGGCGTTATGGAGAACTTGCAAAGATTCTGTAATTAAAATCATGGGGGAGGGCGGAGTGGTGAGACGGGAGTGGGTGGAGGAACACCCTCATAGAGGCAAAGGGGAGGGAGGATGGGATGGAGGGGGCTGTGGATGGGGTAACCAGGAAGGGGGGATATCTTTGAAATATAAACGAATAAAATTATTAATAAAAAAGAAGCTTAATTTCAAGTTTCCTTTTTTACTGCAACCCAATTTCACTTGCTTTAGGTAGTGGGCCTCTTTCGCTTCAATACTGTGAATATTGATTTACACCAAAAAATCGGTGATAGTGGCATCCACTTTATTAGTTTTGTCATATTTAAAGAAGATGTTGCTAAAATCGACATAATAAAACACCAGAAAACCAGCCTGTGGCTATACTTCTTTTTTGTTCTCTTTTAAAATCTCTGTTTGTTGTAAAACTACAGGTCCTCCACACTGCTGGTTCAGGTCAAAATCCTGCTCTGGCCATATGAAAATGGACACAAAATTAAAGATTAATCGAGTAGATGCTGAACATTTAGTTGAATATGTAAGTTTAGAGCTCAAAAGGAAAATGCAGGATGGAGTTATCAACTTATAGATAGTTTGTTTCTTTGGACAGGATCCCACTGTGTACCCCAGGCTAGCCCTTAGTTTGTGTTTCGCCTGTCTTAACTTCCAGCATGCTAGGACTTACAGGTATGTGCCACTATGTCCTGCTGACACTTTGCTATTGACTCTCCTCCAGCAGATCTTGTCCTCATCCAACTCAGCTTTCTGTCTTTCTCTAGGGCAAGCACTGCCACCACCATCTAGCCTGCTGTTCAGGCTGAAGGATCAGGGATCAGTGGTTCTTTCGGAACTCTTCAAATCAGGTAGGCTGTAGTTTATAATGCCACTTATGGCTGGTGTTAGGGGGTAGATATGCCCCAGTTTTATCTAGCTAGGCACCCATTTTGGTACCAGCCCAATAGAGATCTGAGATGCAACCTGCATGTGGATTCAGAGTTTGATGGCCGACCAAATATAACCACGCTGAATCTCTCTTCTTCTCCTCTCTTTTTGTATGTGCATAATAGGAAATATCATATATATCCTCACCGTAAAAATGTGAATAATGGTCTGGTAAAATGGTTCAGTGGGTAAAGGGGCTTTGCTGCCAAGCTTGACAGCATGAATTTAATTCTCCAAACTCATATGACAGAAAGAAATTAACTCCTGCAAGCTGTCCTGCAATCTAACATACGAGTGTGTTTAAGCATGCACATGTGCATGTGAGTGTGTGCACACAGGTGTGCCAACATAAATAAAATGTAGTAATTTTTTTGTGTGTACATAGAAGGACCTAGTCATTATATGACTTGAGACAAATCCCCTTTAAAATGATAAATCTATAAACAGTTTTTTTTCCTTCAGCTTTTTAAAAAAAGCTAACATTTAAATTGGATTGGTGTCTCATATTTTTGACAATAAAAGTTGACTCTATTCATTTACGTGATTTTTAGTCATGTTTACTACTGACCAATGACCCACTCTCTGGGTGCTGGTGGAGTTGGTTACACACATAAGTCCTGATGGGTAGTCTTTGATGCCAGAGGCTTCTTTCTTATGTAGTGCCGAGGGTCCTAGGAGGGGCTGCTGCATTAAGCTGGCTTGTGTGCCACCTAAGGAAGTTTGAAAGGTAAAAGCCACTACCATCCATTTAGGTTGACACAATTTTTGCAATTTAAATGTAAATAGTTAGTAAGGATATAATTAATATTAATTCACTTCTCAAAAGTTAAGACAAACAAGGAAATTTACCTTAAGTTCCCTTTCAGAACTTCCTTAGATGATGTAATTTACAGCTCGTTCATAAAGTGGTAATGGTTCCTAATGGACTTTGTAAAGGGTTTAAGCAGTATTAGGACATTTGGGTTCTGGAAATGTCACCATGGAGAGATGGTTTGGTGGTTCAGAGCACCGGCTGATCTTCCAGAGGAGATGGATTTGATTCCCAGCACCCACACGACTCATCACCATCTGTGACTACAGTTCCAGAGGAGCCAAGGCCCGCCTCTGGCTTCTTTGGGCCACAGACAGGCTGGTGCACAGACATACATGTAAGCAAAACACCCAGGAACATACAGTTAAAAAATAAATAAAATGGACGGTGAAGCCGTGTTAAAGATAGACACAAACAAAGAAAACACACACGTGTACAAACACCACCAAAACCCTGTCACCCACAACCTAGCCAACCATCTCTCCTTTTCTCTGTTTGTCTTTCCTGAAAGAGATTTGAAGAATCGGTAGGGTGAGATGGCTCGGCAGACAAACTCATAAACTGACCATGTGAGCCTGGTTCCTGGAAAACATTTACTCACGAAAAGGGAGGAGAACTGAATCCCTGAGATTATCCTCTGATGCCCACCAGGGCATACATGTTCCATCCCTACCATTTGTACACGACAGTAAGAGAACATTTTCAAGGGAGAATCACGAAGTGGGTTGACTCTCTGGGAGGCCGTTTTAAAATTGAATTTTTGACATATACTAATAAAAACCTTGTCCAGAATTTAAAGGCTGGCGTTTTAAGGTAAATTTGTTTTATCACTTTAAAATTATATACAGTGGACTCTGAGTGCCACAGTCAAGTGATATTCAAATTAGTCTGCATGAAAACAACAGAAAACAAATGAATTTTGTGCCTAGAAAATTCAAATGTCTTTCCTTTTCAAATTCGATATATCCTCACTGAATGAATAAAAATGAAACCAAAAATGAAGGATGTGACTCCTTTCAGCATGGTGGAGGGGAAGGTTGACTGTACATATGACAGTATAACCAGAGGCAGGAGTGTTGGGGAGAGACCAGAGTGGACATGAACCTGAGAAGATGGGAGGGGAGAGAGGGAAGGGAGGACAGAGAGGGAAGCTGCTAACCAAAAGGGCCAGCCTGGACCAAAAACTGAGATACCACACCGGCATAGCCTACCTGTCTGAGTTACACAGAGGCCAGAGGAGCTGCTGGAGGGAGGCCCAGGTTATACCTGGGTTGGGGAGTTCAGGGTAGGTTATGCCAGCCAGGTGTGCACTGTAAGTGGTAGACTTGGGGTGCTGAGGCCAGCATTGGATTTAATATGTTTGTGGGCCATTTGTCCTGGGTTTGAGACCTAACTCATATGCTATACCTTGCAATTGATATCTTAAATTGATTATCCCGTAATTTCTACAGGAAAAGTCTGAAGGTCTGTGGCCTGTAGTTGGGTGGGGCACCTCAGGGGAGGGTGGAGAGAGATCTGGTAAGTGGGGTGTCTCCTGAGAAGAATGGCTGGTGACTGAAGATGGGGAGGTGGGTGACAACCTATCTGGCCTCAGGACTATTGCTGGGAGATATTTGTATGAAGAAAAGCCATGGTGTGACAATTCCTGTAAACATCTCAAGGTTGGGCCTGCTCAGAAAGGTTGTTACACCATGGTTCTTTGTGGAGATGACTTCATTGAAAAGGAAGAAAGGATGATGTTGAGGCCTGAGTCAGCATGAATAGGGCCAGGATCCTACCCTGTGGTCACTGGGAACATGAGCATGCCATTTATCTTCTGCATCTCAGTCCTCTCCAGAGAATAAAAGAGGCCAGTATCTACCTCCCGAGGTGTCAGAGCGGGTAGTATATACATGGTTTTATATCCTGAGGCTGTTGAACAGACAGATGTTACTATCACAGGCCTTTGAATCAAGTTGAGGGGCAGAGACTTGTGTGGTTTCGGCTTAGACTATCAGAACCCAAGCACAAGAAACGTCGAGTCTCTTATAACTTGAGAGTTTATACAGTCCAAAGCACATGTTGGTTTTGGTTGTCTTACAATCTTAGCTTCAGAAGCCTCCAGCTTCCCACCTTTTCAGACAGCATTTCATACTGTGAAATGCTGGTGGTTCGCTTGGATTGTCAGCTTGGTACAATCCAGAATTGGCTGGGAAGTCTCTATGAGGGACCGTCCACACTGGGTGGGTCTATGGGGGCATCTCTGAGGGATTCTCTGAAGTTATTTAATCTTGGAAGACCCAGCGCGTTGTGGAACGCACCATTCCCTAGGCAGATAGATGGTCCTGAACTGTGTAAGCATGAAAAAATTGAGCTACCCCATTCTGAGTGGGTGCTATATACTTGTTGTTGTTGTTTTTCCCTCTACAGGCTGAAGCTTCCACTTTTTGGCTTTTCTTTTTTTGAGCTTCATCTGATCTGGGACTTCTTGGGTAGTCAGAGCTTTCTGGGGTTAGTATCCAATTATCAGTGACTGCATATTATGTCTGTTCTTTTGTGACAGGGTTATCTCACCCAGGATGATATTCTCTAGATACATCCATTTTCCTAGGAATTTCATAAAGTCATTGTTTCTAATAGCTAAGTAGTATTCCATTGTGTAAATACACCACAATTTTTATATCCATTCATCAAGCTAAGAAGTTGGCTTTGTAGAAATTTTTGATATTTAAAAATCATTATGTTTAATCTTTACACACCAAGAAAACTTTGACTGTTTCCATGTTATGTTTTGTATTACATGTACTTTATGCTTATGATAACTAGTAAGATTTCAATGCATACTATCAAAACTTTAAAAAAATCAAGTACTGACAAAAATATGTTCATATAGTTTTATGCCAAAATGCTTTTAAAAAAATCTGTACATGTATCTCTCTGTTTTTTTAAATAAAGTTGTAAGAAAAAAAATTGGCCTACTCACAGGCATACCCATATGCAGGCTTCTGCTCTTGACTGTGGGTGTGATGTGACTAGCTGTTTTAAGTCCTCATGACCTTGACTGTTCTCTGCCATGATGGATTATAACTTGGAATTGTGACTTTCAAACCTTTCTCTCATTTTATTACAGTAACAGGACTGGAGGCTAGGATCTCCATCCACATGAAAGAACTCATCAGATAGCAAGATGAATTAATTGTCTCAGGCAATGGCATCCATGGTTGCTCCATCCTGAACCAGTACAGGTGACTAGCAACCAAGAAACGGAGTGTTCCTTCAGAGGTAATTTCGCCTGTAAGGCAATCCCTTAGCCTGGTCTCCCAGGCCTTCGTTAGAACGTGTTCACTATGGCCCTGTGGCTTTCCAATGGCTTCTTTAATAGTGGCGAATGGCCGGCGCAGCCATGTAGCATGTTATAAACAGTTCCAGAGGACAATGGGTGCTGCAAACTGTACTTTATTTCTCTTCAAACAGACATGGGGAGTTAATGGCAATGTAATGTTTTCTAACAACACGAACCAAGTGCCATTATCTGTAATGGTAGCCAACTGGAGACTCGCTCTCCCTTAACTATGCCAAGTACACATATATTTCTTGTATGTACAGTGCTGTAGGTATCAGCCACACCTTAAAAGCAGCTCATGGATAAAAGTATGAAAATCTTGATACCAAAGCTTTCAATACAAAACACTTATTTGTACATTACTTAGAAACAACCCCAATATAACAGAAGCCAAAGCAAAGCTTGTTGAAAACCTAAGAAGATAGTTTAATAAAGAGCCCCCTTCTCCAAAGAAAAGTGTCTTTTAAAGGAAACTGAATCTGCCATCAACCCTTCAGATATTAACTTGGAGGGGAGGGCTTCACGAAGGGAGCCACCTGGAGGGCCCACTGCAGGTTCCCGAGTGGGAAGGTACAGGCACTATGACATAGCCACATGGCCAGAACATTTGACATTCCCAGGATTTCTGATTAGCTAGCTTTTCCATCTTCCATGACTGCTTCTGTCTTCTGTACTAGACTTGGTACACAGAACACTGGCCCTCAGTTATCCCTCTTGTCTATCCAGGATGAAGCTCTCAGGTGCCATCTACCCTCTACTTGGATTCCTTCATGCCCAGTGAGATGCACAGTACACAGATGTCTAGAGAGGACTGAAGAACTCCCTGGCCGAGACTAAGAGACCACCACAATTGTTTACCTAATTCAGTCTCAATGTTTTACTTAATTCAATCTTATCTTGTTTTTTTTTTTTTTTTCTATGCTGGGTGTATAATAAACAGTGAGAAACAGATGTCCCCACCAACTGGAAAGTTGTTGTTTAAATATCCCACTGGTTAAAATGTCAAACTTACTGTTTAAACACTCATTAGCCATATCCAACTTGAAACATATGCTATTGTGTGACCATAATAAGCCAGACTTTGAACTATGTCAATGTCCCTTGAATCTAAATGTACCATAGAGCTTAAAAACACTCTTGCTTCTTGCAAAAAGCCTTCAGACAAATGTAACATTGACCCCCACCCTCCCGTAAAGGTCCCTCATTCCTCACAGTCTTGTTTGCTGAAGACCTTCACACCCTGGTCCAGTCTGGAGAATGTCCTACTCATTTAAGAATTCTTCCTCTCTCCCACCTCATAACAAATGTCCTTTGTCCCTATAATAATGGCATAGAAAAATCCCTGAAAGATCCAAATTGGGCAACAACACAGTTCAGATTAGAGCCTTCATGGGCACGACAATGTAGAATTGGATTTCTTAAAAAGTATGTGACCATATTTGTCTGAGCTGCAACAGATACCATAGAATAAGATCAGCACAGAACTTCAGCGACTCCCTAATTTCCTTAGCCCGGCTTATATTTCAGCCTTTTCCTGTTATTTTTTCCTGATAGGGTAGGTGTACATTTCTAGCTGTAAGTGATAAGGAAGTATAGAGACACCCACCATCTTCAAACACACTCGGAGCTGAAGCTCACATTTATAAGTTGTTTTAGTCTAGGTTTGATTACAAACACAGACTATTCACAATTCTGCCTATTCTATTCCATGTGGGATCTACACATGTGGGAACTGCTTCTACTATCTACATTCAGTCCTGATTATTATAATCCCTGTGGGTTTATGAGCACTTCCTAAAACCCGCTTCCCCCTTTCCTAGACACAGCAAGACTCTTAGATGTAATAAATAGGTATGTGCCCGTGGGAAAAAAAAAAGTATGCATGAATAAAGGCCACACCCAAACATGCAGAGACAAGCGAGCTGGGCAGGATGGAGGATTTTATTTGAACTACATGAAAGTGCTCCCTTAACTGTGGCTCTTGTGGGAATCTCAGGCCTGCACACATTCAAACCCCCGAGGAATCACTGGGGATGAATCTCTCTATTTTCCCCCACCTCTCTTTCAGGGCGCTTGGGTGAGCACCGTGGTGCTTGAAGGTACCGGCTGCTCTCCTCATAGGCTTCCTCTGAGTTTCTCAGCCCACTTCTTTGTCTGCTTGGCTTTGATTAATGGTGGAGATTACAAACCTTACAGAGGAGGTAAGATTCGGGTGTGAGACCCTTCTCAAATATGAACTACATGCAGATGACTCTCTGTTGCCTGACTGGAAAATAATTGAGATTATTTTTTCTAAAGGAAGAATAAAAAGGCTAGTCAATGCTTATATATACACTCTTTGCTTCTAACATGTTTTTAACAAGAAAGAAATGTACCAACAACTACTTTAAGAGCAAGTGCACCCACAATACTGTCCAGATCTGGGGTCCAGTGACTGGGCGAATTTGCCATTCAAATCAGAAAACAAAATCCCACACCTGAAAGACTCCTATGACCCTTTTTTAAATATATATATATGTATATATATATACATTTTTTTCAAATACTCTACAAATCCAAGTTTGAACAATAACAACAAAACAAAGGAGAAACAGGTCTTATATTTAAAATGTCTGTGTTCTTCATCGTTACTTCAAAAAGCAGCTTGAAGGAGCCAGCCACTTGATATGAACTGCAAACTGACTCCTCCATTACAACGATCTTGGCGGGATAGCAGCACGGGGTTTGTTAGTCCGTATTCATCTCGTGGAGAATGTAAACCTTGCACAGGATAATATTTTGCTTAAAAATTAGAATAACTTGAAAAGTTCTGATCACCCTGGGGAGGTCTGGCTTTCCTGCTCTCTCTCTCTCTGCACAGGGAGGCAGGCCTGGGGGGAGGGGGTAAGAGAACTCCTGATACATCTATGTTTAACAGGCCACACAAAGCAGCTCTCTGAAGTCCCAGCTGCCACAGCCAGATCCCAAGCCTTTACTCTGTTTCCCACCTTAGTTTCTAAACTGAATGAATGTCATGGTTTAGCCAAACATGTGTGTAATCCTAAACAACTCGACTTAAATGCTGAATCGTCCCAGGGATGAGTAAACCTTGAAGAAACAAGGCTCAGTGGGCAACGGGGCTCTATCTATCATGATAAACAATCGTGGGGTCCGCACAAGCAGAGGGGTAAGTTCAGACAATATAGAGGAAGGAGCAAGTAAGCCCAGCTTCTTCTGCCCCTTGAATCTCTCTCAAGCCGTCCCTACCTTTTCAGAAATGCTTTTGCAGAATTAAGAGACAAAGACCTCAAATGGGAAAAGTATCTTTTTTGTTTGTTTGTGTAACTAACAAATGTTCTAGAGGTCATAACTAAATACAGTTTAAACAATGCTGAGATGCATGGATTCTTTTTTGAAAGCAGCTTCTGAAATCAACCACAGTAATAAACATGGAAAGAAGTACATTCCAACATTAATACAGATGAATGGTACAGGGTGTGATAATGCCCCAAAGTTACTCCACAAATACCCCCATGCTAATTCTAAACTTGGGGGAAAGTGGCTCCCCTTTCGTTAGCTGGAGATTTCATTTCTTTCTCTATAATTTCCATCTTCTTCTTCTTCTTCTTCTTCTTCTTCTTCTTCTTCTTCTTCTTCTTCTTCTTCTTCTTCTTCTTCTTCTTCTTCTTCTTCTTCTTCTTCTTCTTCTTCTTCTTCTTCTTCTTCTTCTTTTGGCCTCAGGATGTACAGATAATCTCCACATTCCATACATACCTGAAACTTTTTATTCCCTCCCTCTGTCTGATTTTCAAATAAAACCAAACTACAAGATGATTTCTTACATGTAAATCCATAGACACGAGTCATCGACTCTGTGAACCTCGCTTCAGGGCTTCCTTGGGATTTATGACCAAAGTAACTTACAGCCTTTGCCTTAAAAATGACAGAGCTGCCTATAGGGCTTCTCTTGTGAGGTGGTGTCCCTGCCTTCACTCCGCCCTCTGGCAGGACAGGCACTGAGCCCCTGCCTTCTCCTCTCTACAGAGGCAGGCATCTCAGGAAGAACAGCTCTCCTGCTCCAGACAGGCAGCAGACCCTGGTGAGTCACCATATTGCTCTTTCTTACTGGGCAAGTCTGAGCTCTGTCAGCTTCCAGATACTCAGAGACCAGCTGCTCAGTTCCAAACTCGGAGAGGAGGCTGGGAAGGGCCGCACTCGGGGCAGGCTGCCCAGGCCAGGTTGCCGAACCACAGGCAGGTTCTGTAGATGATGCTGTTCAGAAAGCAGGCACTTGTTGCTGCCTGGAGCACTAGGTGACCCTATTCTTCCTGATGCTGAAGAAGTCATCACGAATCCACTTCCTGGAATCCAGAAGCCTCTGTTTCCTCCTCAGACAGAGTGAGTTTTGGAGGAGGGGTGAATGTATCCAAAATATATGGTTATCTACAGTCAAGGCTTAAGGTACTGGATGATATTGTATAAACTGCTAAAATGCTTCTCGGCACAATTGGTAGCTTAAAAAAATAATTTCCTATGGTTTAAGGGCATTTTCCCATCACTGTCTTTCAGTGGGGAAGTCTCAGTGGGTACCAAGTCCATCTGAAGTTTCCAGCCTTTGTCTTCTGCCTAGGTATGTACCATGTGAGTCACATACAAAAGTCCTTTCTCCAGCCCAAGAAAGATCAGGCTCTCTTGTAGGCACCTGCCCCTTCCAGCATCCTAGCCTCAAGGTCAGTGTAAAGAGATCACATTGAAGCCTTCTCTACAGCTTCTAGCAGCCAGACTACAGGCTTCCCCAGTAGCCAGGGTCCTGTGCTATTTGCTCTTTAGATGGTGGGCCCGTCTGGCCAATATGGAAAACAGATCCATGCCACAGGCACAGGCCAGCAGGTGGAGCCACACGTGCTTCTTGGCAATTCCTGGTAGGGGTTTTCAAAGCCTGGAGTTTCAGTGGAACTGTCTTAAATAAATAAATCTTTTTTTTTCTAAATAATGCAAAAAATAAATGATATTTCCCTTTGGCAGTAAATAGCTGATTCGACCATTTGCCTGAATGTGTATGTGTGTGTGTGTGTGTGTGTGTGTGTGTGTGTGTGTGTGTGTGTGTGTGTGTTCTGCTTTAAAAAAAGATCACAACTTTGTTTCATGGTACATTATTGATAATGCATATAATTTCTACTGCTTTAGTGAACCTTTTGCATATTTGTTTGGGGCGGGTCTGTTGACCTCACTTGTGGCCCAGGTATGCACCCAGAGTGATGCAGGCGCCCACCAGGGCCAGGCTGAGCAGGGTCTTCAGGGAGAGCCAGGAGAAATCAAACAGAGGCCGCATGCTGGGGCCATAGAGTTCCACAAAGGCATCCTGCAGAGGGGAAGAGGAAGAAGAACAAAGAAAGAACGTTAGTCACCCAGAGATCTTTGGAGGCCTCCCCACCAGCAGGGCAGAGGCAGGGCACCATGTGTCCCAGCATACCAGGTAACTTCAGACATCACAGGGCAATGCAAACCTACTCTTCAGAGGCAAGGACATAAAAGCGACTAGAAGCTCTTCCTATACATAGCATTTGCGAAACAGGGCTCACCCCAAGTACTATCATGGGAGGAAGGCAATGAATGGGAAAGTGTTGGGGGAGTCAGTAAATACACAGGGAAATTGACAGTGTTGTTTTTGTTTGTTTGTTTGTTTGTTTGTTTTTGCTAGCATGGCCATTCATAAAACTGACAAAGCATAGTTTAGGCAACATCTGTCACATTTTTTAAAATTGTGTGCTTGCTGTATCCTAGGGACTGTACTAGACACCTAACATACATTATTCTTATTTTTTCATACCAGTCTCACAAAATCATTCCAGGTCTTCCTGTTCCGAAGATGGCAATTTCACCTGCCGTCAGCCATGGGGCAGCTGTGAGGAAGT
The DNA here is from genome assembly GCF_963924665.1 of Micromys minutus. Classification (NCBI taxonomy): domain Eukaryota; kingdom Metazoa; phylum Chordata; class Mammalia; order Rodentia; family Muridae; genus Micromys; species Micromys minutus. Next base: position 42,854,424 of record NC_137981.1, on the reverse strand, counting down.
GAGGAAGGCCAGGATCAGCTGTCCGGACTGCAGGCTGCAGTTTTGATGGAGAGTCCACCTAACTCACTTCCGGGAATCCACTAAGTAGCGGGTAGTTTGGGCTTAAGGAACGTGTGCAGGAAGTGGTAGAGCAAGGATTTGAACCCGTATCCAAGCCAATACCCTCGCTCTGCCCTCTCTGGCCCTGGAATTCTGGCTGGGTGCCCCCACACCTAGCTTTTCACACAATGCCAGGGATTAAAAGCTTGAAAAGTAAGTGCTCTACCAGCAGAGCTGAGCTGTTTCCTCAGCCCTCACATCGTTTTGAGTTTGGCCTACTTTCTCTCCATGCTTACTAATCTATTTCTTCCACATGTAACTGCCTCTGAGGATCGTGAAGTTGTCTTAAAGGGGAAGACTAAACGCACGACTAGAGGGTCACGTTGTTAAATATTTACATGGCTACTTTTCATGAGTGCATAGTATCCTGTAATGGATCCTAGAAACAACATTTTATGCTTCATGCTGAATTACAGCAATATTGTGATATTCTTTTGTGCATAAGGTGTTTAGCCATTCATTTTTAAAAGAGTAAGTTCCCAGAACTCTATGGACAGTGTATCAACTTCATTGCCAATAATTATGAAGGGACTGTACTGAACTGCCCTTGCCCCCTTGTTGCATGTAATATTAAAACACAATCTACGCTTTCACTGGCTAGGCACTGGCCAGTGGTCTGGTCTGTTTCCAGCCTGGTACTGAGACCACATGTTTCCCCTGGTCAGCGCCTCTCCCACCAATGCCGCCTCTCCAGAGCTGCAAAATCGCTCTCACCCACCCCCAGGCTGGCTTCTGCCAAACCCACTCAGCACTCCCAAATTTCCGCAGCTAGTGGTGAGGTGCACTCTCACCAACCCAATGCTCCCCCGAGGTTACCTTTCCCTGGAGCTCAGTTGGGTCACCACGAAATGGAAAACGCCAGACAGTCTTAGTTTAGAATCAACAGATAACACAATCGCTGGGCGTGGGAGCTAGCATCCTAAATTCAGCAACTATTCTGCGTTTGAAAATTTCCGATGGTGGATCCTGGTGGAATCCACCACCCGCACTAACAGCCCCCAGCCTACATATTGTCTGCCTTGCTCCCATCATCCAAAAGAAGTCCCCTCCTCCTGCCTTCCCTCTTCCTCTTTTGGTCTCAGAAGGCCTGCCTCCTTCTTGCCCAGTGATTGGCTTCTTGGTGTATTGTTTAATCAATTAAGGGAAAATTCTACTACACCCCCTCATGACAGCTTTCTGACCAAAATCACTGTGTGAAAAGTGGTCATAGTCTAAGGCCATGGTTCATATGAAGGGCCATCTTGTCCCCCAGAGATGTATGAAAATGTCGGGTCCTTATTATTTGAGGCCAATGAGCCATTGACTGCAGTGGGCAGCTATAAGGGGCATCACCTTCCCATAAGGCATGGGCAGGTCCTACTACGAAGGATGACTCAGAACCAGATACCAATGGCACTGAGACTGAGAAGGTCTACTTTACAGGACACCCTCAGACCAAGAGCCACAGAACACCCATGACGTTGGCCACTTTAGCAATGGACGGAGTTGCTGGCCCCAAGCAAATGTTGGGTAGCTCTGGTGGGGTTAGATTAACTTTTGCCAGGAGGGGGCGCAGATGATTTCCTCTTCATTTATCTATTGTTGGGGATGTCTAAAATTGAGTTCCAGAAATGAGAGCAAAGGGTACAAATGAAATATGTGCATAATTCTCTAGGTCACAGACAAGATTCAGACCTGATGATCCCTGAGGAAGCTGCCTTCCCTGTGCACGAGGAGGGACCACCTGACAAGTGCCACATCTAGTGATTGTCTTCCATCTCTTCCATAACCACGAGTGTGTGAGCCTCTAATGGCCCAGTCAAATATACCCTTCAGGGCAGCTTTGATTCTGGGCTATTTGGAACTCAGCTGTCCACTGAGAGGGTCGGGCTGTTCCCTGAATCCCTTCAATTTTCTGTGGCAAAATCTAAAACAAACGAAGGCATTGGTCATGTGACCGTCCCAGTCATAACAACCATCCAGAGAAAGTGGCAGAAGCAGGGACAATTGTGGGGGTGGGGAAGAGTAGTTTCTTCTCAGGTTGCTCAGTGCACTAGGGGACTGAGGAATTATCTTCCCCAGACCACTCCCTTCCTGGAGCTGGATCATCCCTTCTTGCCTTTACCCCTTCTCCTCACCAACAGTCTCACACAGCATCCCAAGGGCCATTTTCCAAGTGTATTGTAAAGAGAAACCTCTTTCTGAGAGTCAGGTGAGCTAAATTAGCACCTCCTGGAAAAGAGTAGGGCTGGGGCTTTGAAGCCCCAAGGGTTTAGAAAGGCCTCTGAACTTGCTGAAGGATCTGGGTGACCTCTCAGCTCTGAAAATATATTAGTTTGTGGCCTTAAGCAAATTATCCAACCCTGAACCTTATTTATGGTTGTTAAGAGTAGCATATGTCCCTTGAATTCATCTGTCAGTATGGTTCAGGGAGCAAATACAGTATTAGGAATGCACCCTGTTGTCTGCTCTCCATCTTGCCCTTTGGTAGCTCTACCTGCCTGTGCCCTCCTCTGGTAATGCCTCATTGCTCCTGCAGGGAAGCTGCTGTCCACCAGAAGTGGGAGTGGCCTTGTCCGATAGCCCATTGGTTTGTAGAATGGGAGTGGTGAATCGTTTCATTCCTGCAGATTGCACAAGCCCTGCCCTCTCTAATTCCAAAATGCAAGGGACCCCATGGGCTTTGAACCAAACCTCTAAGAGCCACTTCTCAAGAGAATCTTGCTCTCACACACATCCCAGTAAGGAAGATTTCTGAAGTTATTTGAACAGACTGTCACTATTTGTTCAAGTTTCAGAGCCATTTAACATGCATATTTGCTTATTTTCTGTATTAAAAGCAACAAAGGGACTGGAGAGATGGCTCGGTGGTTAAGAGCAGTTGCTACTTTTGCAGAGGGCCCAAGTTCAGGTCCCAATACTCAAGTTGGGCAGCTCACACTGCTTATAAATCCAGCTCCTGGGTATCAATGTCTATGGCCTCTGTGGGGATCTGTAATCACATGGGTATTCCCACACCCACATGCACATAATTTAAAATAAGATAGTTTCTTTTTTATATTAAGCCACAAAGGTAGGAGAAAGAAAACCTAGGCCTTTGACACACGATTCTGGCTAAATCCCTGTCTATATGTCCAGTGGGTGCAAGGCCCCAGCTCATGTTAAGGCTGACCAAACTGTGTCTGCAGGGACTTGGGATACTCACAGGCCCCAAGAGAGGTCTTTCTGCCCTCTGGTGGTTCCCACCTCAGATAGGGAGAAAAAGCCTCAGCTTGGTTCTTTGCAGATTTCAAACTCAGAGCCAGAGACAGTTAGTCTGCATTCACCCAGGGTGACCCACAGGACAAAGAACCCAACTTGGGGTTGGAATGGACAGCAACAGACGGGCCAGCACTCAGCAAACAAGTGTCCCCACTGCACTACACTGCACCATGGGGTAGCTGGCAGCCTGTTTCTGAATCTCCTTTCTCAGTTTCTCTGATGCATTTCTGTCTGCAAGCCGCTCATCCTCCAAATTTCCTTTTCCTAGCTGAGAATCTTCTAAGAAACATCACTTGGGTTAGGAGAAAATAAGATTGGAAAAACCCCAAAACTGAGCTGGTTGGCAAAATGGACAAGATTTAAATATATCAATAATATATTAAACATTAAATATCAACAGACAAAAAAGGGGTGTGGCTGGGAGGTTGGGGTTGGGCACTCTCAGAAGCCTTGTAAAGGCCGTGACCCAGGCAAGGGTGAACAATGAGACGTCTGGGGTCTGGGTATGCTTTGCAAAGGACTTAAAATGTCTCCTTAGCAATTCCACTTAGTTATTTACCTCGAGAAATTGACAAAACCCACAGGTTGTGTCTAATAGACCCCCCAATTAACTGTCAAACGCCTGACAATTAGGTAGGCACACCTATATTGGGGTTGTTAGTGAGGGAACCCAATCTAACAGTCAGTGGCACGTGTACCAGGATGGCAGGAAGAGGGCCAGACTTGAGGATGGAACAATGGTAGAATGCAACGGGGTGGGGTGTCAAAGAGATGATTCAGTTAGCACAGTGCTAGCTACACATGCAAGAGGGGCTGAATCATTAGCACCCACATAAAACCTAGGATGATATCAAGAGTCTGTGATCCCAGCAGAGGAAGCAGAAACCGAAGGGAGATCGTCACTTATCCAGTCTGTGTCTCAAGAAATAAAGCAGAAAGCAACTGAAGAAGACATAGGATGTTAACTTCTGGCTTTCACGTGTGTGTGTGTGTGTGTGTGTGTGTGTGTGTGCTTGCACGTGCATGCACTAGAATGCATACATGCACACCCTAGATGAACATACACATATAACACACACAAGAAAGCAACTGGAACAGAAACCGGGAGCTTGAATGGGAATAGAGAAAGAAGTATATGATGACTTCAGAGACTTCGGCATGGGATGGTATTTAAAATGGGAGCAGGAAGGAGACTGACAAAGAGAGGGACAGTAATCCAGGCAGGAGACCATCATAGAAAGAGGTGCCCATGAATGGTACAATAAGGAAACTCTCCAGGAAGCAAGAAGAGTCCCAAAGAACGAGGAGCATGAATGATTTGAGTGGTCAAAGACCCTTGTGCAATGCTACCTGACAAGCATGCTGGCAGTTAACCACACAGGTGTGGCTGCCATGAGGTGGTCTCAGAAGCATAGAAGGAAGTCAGTGAGACTACAGTAAAAGGAAGGTGACAAGAACCAGAGAGAGGGACTGGCGGGCAGCTGATCTGGAAGGAAGAAGAAAGCAGATGCCATCTAGGGTGGATCATGTGCCACCCAGACAGTGTGAGACAATCTGAACATCTGTATGCCAGGGAAAGTAGGAAGAACACAGAGTGAAGCTGAAATGATGCTTCAGAGTGGGAACAGCTGCTGGAAGAAGGTTCTAGAAGCCACAGAGGACAGTAGAATCCAGTTGGAGGGTGGAAATGAGTGGTCTCAAGCAAGTTCTCCTGGTAGTTTGTGCCCAAAGCCAAAGACTTTGTGTAAGCAGTCTCTTCAGGAGAGGCTCCACCCTTTTAGGGATTAACCCTGCTAGAGAAGCCAGGAACCAGTGTGGACCAATGAGCTGGGAATTTGAACAGTAGCTCCTGGTGTGCAGAGCGTGACCGTGACGACTGTACCTACGCAACACAGGTGTCCAGACCATAGTGCTCCCAACCCATTGCATATGGGTGATGTAGGCTCTCAGGCAGAGAGACAGGTTTCATGTGTGTGGAGCTGGAGGTGAAGTTAGTTAACACTGCAGGGAAAAGGCCTGGGAGGAAGGGGTGGTCACCACAACACTGATGGCCATCAACAGAGACCTCTATCTCCATCACTGCCTCTCTTAAGACTGCTGTGGCTTCCAACCCTCTGCCTCCAGCTTTGTGTATTTTAATTCTCTCTGGATCCCTGGAGTAGGTGTCTGTCACCCACTAGCCATTTGACACACACACATTAGTGGAAGAAGCTCATTTCTTTCATTATATAGGACTTCCAAATCCAATCTAATGGACATCTCTAAGAGAAAGAACACTGGAAGGCCAAATAAAGGACCAAGATAGGGAAAATTCGATATTCTTTGCAGCCACCATAGGAAGGATGTTCAGCCAGCTCACAAGGGAACCACACATCACCTACTCGCTGGTCATCTTCTGTGCTGCGTGATTGCTAAACATGGCATTGCTTCCACCTTCATTCCCTGTGAACCTCCACGAGGCAGGTATCCTGGGTAGCATTTGACTACTTGCCCTTCATCAGGGAGACCTGTAGCGTCTTTTACCCACACTGGAAAGACACGCCTTTAAAATGCTCTCTATAAGTAAATGCACAAAGATCCAGGTCATTAAAGTCCTTGTTACGTAAAACAAGGCTATTTCTGGACATTCAGACAGACATGCAGAATTAAACTGTTGGGGTCAAGAGGATGCCAGGGAGGGAAGGGGTAAAGGCAGCAGCAAGAGCACAAGCCGTCGGTAGAGCCCGGAAGTGCTCCCTGAGGACAAGGAAGCCGTGATTGTCTTGACATCAGGTTTGGCTCTGAGCAAAAGCAGAAGCATGCACTCACAAGGAAGTGAAGGCTTTTTTCTACCCGAGTGAGGCAGCTGTTGAGGAAGTGACTCCATTTCCTTCTTCTCATTTGGCTGAGCAGGGTTTCCTGTGCAGCCACGTGGGCTAAATGGGCCCCGAGGGTTCCCTCTGCAGAAAAGGCCAGCTTTGTCACTGGCTTGCTGGCATCTGTTCCCTGTGAATTTGCTTCTTGGGCCTTCCCTAGTCTCCCAAAATACCGATTTCAGGTTTGGGGGGAAAGGAAAGGAAAAAACAGCCCGAAAACATCGAGCTGAAGGCCACCCAGCTGCCTGGCCTCGGGTGGTAGAGAAACACACTGGCAAGGCAGTGAGAAGCCATACTCTTCTTCCTCAGGGTCTCCACTGCCCAGTCAATGCAGCTCAGTCTCGGACAGGCTCTGGGCCCAGAAGGCAGGGATCATTGAAGCACAGCAAAAGACATACACACCTGAAACCTAGTCTAAGCATCTTTTGCTTGTAACTTGAAACCTGCTGGACAAATGGCAGCTGATATGAAGCCCCAAATGAAATGACATGAGAACCTCAAATACAACGGCAACCAGACTTGCCTGCCTGCAATGGACTGGGCCAGAGAAGTTTGAGGTGTAGTTTGTGATGAAAATTTAGGGAAGATGCAAATGGGGTGGTGAGTCTTGGGGGCCAAAGAGGGTGCAAGATGGTACATGTGAAGGCTGTCTCGTTTCTTGAGCAGAAACAGTCTGAAAGTAGTTTACAACGGTATCTGTGATGTACACAGAGACCAGGCAGCCAGAAGGATGGTCAAAGGGTACCAGGTATTGAGACATATCCAGCTGCTATAGGAGTCTCTCACCCAGAGATGGCCAGTACCTCTTGGCTCACTCACCACCTGACTTGCCTGGGTGAGATAGGAGCCCAAGAGAAGCACAGATACAAGCCCCTGATGTGCACCAGCTATGCAAAGCCCGCAGGGAGGGCTGCCCATCCCATGAAAGGCACACATGGAAATGATGCCCTTCCATTCACCACGCTCATAATGAAGGAGGCTGAAGGCTGCATCAGTACCTAGCCTAGGAATCTCATCTTCAGCCTGCTTGTTCGTTTTAGTAACCAAACACAATTTTGTGGAAGGTACTAAAGAGCCTTTAAATTTGATCCGTCTCTATCGTATAATTTCTTGGTAACATTCTAAAAAACGCACGGAAGCTTTAATAGGTATGTGTTTCCTCAGTCCACTCAAAGCTTTGGTGTATGTAGGCCTACTGGTCCTTCAGGGTCCTGGCCAGGAGTCTTACAGCATGCTGCAGAGCCTCAGTGGGAAGCACTGGTTATCAGTTGTCCTGTTAGTGTGCTAAGTTACCTGGCTAGAAGAAAGAATGGATTTATTTAGACTCATGAGTTGAGGATGCTATCCATCATGATGGGGAATGCACAGTGGCAGAAATGTGAAGCTGCTTGCTAACAGCCTGGCAGAGCAGGAAGCAGAGCTAGGCAGGAAGTGGGCTGGGTTAGAACTTTGCAGGCCCGCCCCCACTCCTGATAAGCCCCACCTCTTAAAGGTTCTACAACCTCCAAAATAGCACCACCTACTGGAGACCAAGTGTTTGAACAAATGAGTTTGTGGGGGGCTGTTTTACTATTAAACCAGAGTAGTCTTTTTCTTAGGGGGTTCCCCCCCATTCTGGCCTCAGAAACCTGCATCCTAGGGCTGTGGCCCTGGAAAAGTCTCTCAGTTTCTTTTTCCCATTCCACTTTCTTCCTTTGGCCAGAGCCCTTTCTGGAGAGTGATCATTTCTAGCTTTGGATTTGTAAGATGCTATTATTTGTGGAAGAATATCAGTTTATGTTATTGTATTACTTAAGAAAGTATGATACGCATGAATCTTACTACAATTAGGTCCTAAAAAGATAGCTAGCCAAGCTGAAAAACAGGCAAAGACTTTGAATGGATGTTTCACTAAATGACCCTGACGTGACCAATAAGAACATGAAAATACACGTAACATTCTTAGTTGTTAGGGAAGTCCAGTGAGCTGGCACTTTAGAACTGCTAAGATGGCTGTAATCATTGAAATGGACAATAACAAGTGTAGATTCGGGTACAGAGCATTAGGGCCTTAACACAGTGGCTCTAAGAATATCAAAGGCCGTAGCCAGAGAAGAAAACATTTGATGGTTCTTTAAACAGTTACACTGAGCTACTGCATGAGCCAACTGTTTAGTATATAATCAATATAATTGAAAGCATATGCTTATAAAAACTCTGGACATGCATATCCACGTCAGCATTATTTGAAATAGCCAAAGAGAAGAAATAATCCAGCTATCTGCTAACTGATAAACAGACAAAATATGGTATGCCTACATGTGCAATATCACTTATCCATAAAAGGAATGAGGCTCTGCTCTATAGTGGGTGAACCTTGAAGCAAAAGCTAAACACAAAAAGCCTGGCATAAAGGTTCAAGTGAAGTACAATTCCCCTTAAAGAAAATGTCCCAAAGATGTACGTTTTAAAGACAGAAATTAGACAAATGGTTGTCAGGAGTTTGGAGAGGGAGGACTATGGATTAACTGTCGATATGTACAGAAGTTATTTTAGAATGATAAAAAAATAAATAAGTGTGTTCCGGAATTCGAGTAATACTTATAAAAACCTTTCGAATATTCTAAAAAGTAAAACCAATAAATTGATCATAGAAAGTAGAATTTCATGGTACATGAACTATATTTTAAAAAGTATATTTCTTACAATCCATGGGGGGGATAGTCAACAATTTTACAGCATTGGACAGAGTGTCTGATTCTGTATCTCTGCTTACAGTGGCGTGTGGAGTGTGGATGGGGGAGACTCCTTTCATTCTGACCGTCTCCCCCACTGTTATCCAAGGATGGCTCAGCAGACTTGTTCTGGGTGAGGATTCTGGCCAGCTGAGTATCCCCCACTATGAGGTCAGAGGCGCATATTCGTGCAGGCCTTACACTTCCTTTCTCAGCAAACAGGTGCACTACCGGGGCATGCACGGTCAAGATCTCCGTTTCTCGTGCACCCCTTGAGGATCTGGCTTGGGATGTGCTGGTGCGTGCCAGAATATAGGTAAGTATAAATGTGCACGTGGTAACCTCCGGATTCCTCTCAGAGTGGTGCAGATGCACTGTGCTCTGCTTCCATAGGTCCCTGCTGGCCTCAGAGCTCCATGGTCTCAGGCCCCTCTGCCAGGACCTCTGATCTATGGCCCTTTTCCCTTTGGTGTGGAAGAAGGTCCCTCGTCTCTGGTGTCTCTCTGTGCTCTTCCCCAGCCTCCCCACACCACGTGTTTCTACAGGGCACCCATTGGACTGCTCCTTTGTTTTCAAGAGGCAGGGGTCTTCCTATGTTATGTGGGTTGCTCTCAAGTCGGGTCAAGTGTTCTTCCCGTCCCAGTCCCCAGGTAGCTGTGATTACAGGCATTCACTAGTGTTCCTGGCCTTCATGCTAATCTTAATGAGTGTGTCTAATTAAAGGCAGTGTGCCTCACATTGGAAGAAAAGTGTGAAGCTCTGCTTGTCCTGGGGGGCCATATGGGATTCTCCATGCCTTACATGCAGTTTAGCGTTTAGATAGACTCGCCACTATCTTGGGATCTGTGGCTACTGTGTGGTCACTCACCTCCTTGCCTTAGCATCATCTCACCTGCCCCAATGTCCACCCTTGTGCATGAGAGTGACCACAAGTGCTGACACACTCCACAGGACCAGTGGCAGCTGGGAACACTCACCCTGCAGGTCATTCCTTGGGCCACACACACAGTGTCCCCACTGTGCCTACCATGTGAGCTATGAACATGTGTCATGGCCCAGCATGTCACATCAAGAGTTAATTCATGAAAATATGTGAAAAAAAAAGGGAACTGAAAGCACATGCTTATGAAGTTCTGCAGCTTGGTCTAATCGCTGTCATCGGTATACCACTGCTGGGGGGCAGGGGAGAGAGGGGGCTCTTCATTGATTAAGCAGGGAAGACCAGAGCTGGGAGCCAAATGTTTGATTTTTCACTTGTTTAAATCAGTAAGTGTTGACTGAGGCTGGTGGAGGAGGTACAAAGAACCCGAGTTTCCTAATGGGGATTTGCTGAAAATTAATTCAACCTTGGAATGGGATACATTCCACTAAGGACCTTAAAGGAGAAGCTATTCTCACCAAAGACACTGCCGGGCTCTGGCAGCCCCCAGCCACAGCTGGCCAGGCAATTTTCTCTTAAGACTGGGCGTCTTTTCTGCAAGTTCCATGGAGCGCTGGCTCCACAATGTTTTCCTGGAAGACCTATAGCACCTAGAGCATCTGTCAGGGACCAGCCGTGGCCTCCACAGGGGTGGGTTCTTCCTACAGTTTTTGGTCCGGGACAAATACGTTTCACTCTGTATTGAAAGTTCACAGCCTACTAACAGTCCAGTCCAAAGGACCCCTCAGACACAACAATTCTCAACCTGCACCTAGCCCCCTACTCTGCAGCCCAGAGAACCATTCTTTCTGCTGCAGTCAAGATGACCAAGATGGGCCCATAGGAGAGCTCTTCTATCCACACCACCAATGCAGCCATCAGTAAAACGAAGGGTGATTCCGTCTTTTCTGTCCCAAGCAAGGGCTGATACATGGTGATAAACTAAGCGTGTTCCATGTGGGTGTCGTCAGGAAAATCTGCTTTTGTTTTGTAGTTTATGATTTAGCTCAGTTCACCTGGAAAGACTCAACATGAATAAAACCAGATGCATTTCAAGGCACACTGGCTGGTTCTCTGACAAGGCTTCTTCCTTCCTCCGATGGTCTTCCTGAGGCTAGAAAGGTCAGCCCTCGTCTCTGTCGGTGACATCAGCTGTTAGTAATGGAGCACGTGAACACTGAGCAGGGTCAAGGCTGGAGTTCTGGGTTCAACCTCATTAACACAGGGATGGGATATGGCTGGCGTAGCCATTTACAGAGCAGATCTTGGTCAGTGTGCTGTCTCTTGCCAGAACTAGAAGGCCATACATGGAGAGGGCGAGGGCAGGATGGGAAAAGGAGGAAGGGAGCAAGATGGATGGGTGACTGAAATCTCCATTGACAGAACCTCTAGGACATGTTGACAGCAGACTGATGTGATGTAAGGCCACTCTCCTACAGTGAAGTCAGTCTGCTGTGGACATGAGCGAAGTCAGGTAACCATGTGTGTCTGCCCACCCTCCAATAGCCGCCGGTATGTAAGAGGTGCTCTCGGGTACTCACTAGGGTGACTGTTCCTGTCCTCTTACAGCTTGTAGCAGGAAGCCTGCTCAATGCCTACAGAAGGTCTGAACGCATTTGCTGATTGGACTAAAATGAGAGTTGAGTCATGTCCCTGGGCCTGTGTGCACTATGGGATTCCTCAGTCAGAGTTGAAAGTTCTTGAGCTGCATTGGCATGTCAGTTGTCAACACCCGAGTCTCTACTTGAGACTTTCCAGTAACCCCATCGGCTGAAACCAGGATGCCGGACTGCTAAAGTAGTAGTCAGTGATGCAATATTTAACTAAATGTCTTTGAGCACAGCACTGGGTTTGTACTTCAGGGGGAGCCAGTGACCACAGCTTTATGTGACACTGAAACGTACAGTAATGCACAAATCAAGCTTCCCACACGTGTCCACTCAAGAGTGCTTCACCCTACAGGCACCAGAAGTTCAGGTTTGGGGAGGTAAAGGTGTTAGGGTGAGGGACACTGTGTCTAGCAAATTGTTATTTTTAGTGAGGAGCACCTTGGCTAATTTTGGATCCACGTACAACAGTTTTCATAAGAAAATTTCTGTAAACTTCGGAAGTTCCTATTTCGGGGAGGCCCTTTGCAGAGCAAAGAAGCCTGGTTCTACTCCCTTTGATCTATCTTTGGAATCTGAGTCAGGCAACCCAGAGGGAGTCAGAGCACGCACCAAAGCATTTATCTAGTGTATACTTCTGGCCAGACTAAATCTGAGATGCGGATGAGAACTAACTACTGTGCCAGGCCCCGTAGAGTAGCTTTTATAAACAACAGGAGACAGAGACCAAGATCAGAAAGGTTGCTCAGCTTGGCCCAGGTTAGAGTGAGACTTGAGTCTAAGGCCACACAGGCCCTACGGATGTGCTGCTTCAACTACATTGTGCTTCTCCTGTTGGAAGGAAAAGTTATACACAAGGGCCAGTCCTTTGGGAGATTATAACGAATAAAACTACAAAGCTAGAGGGCTCAAGACTGACAGAGAAGAGGAGAGGAGGAGAGGAAAGGGGAGGGGAGGGGAGGGGAGAGGAGGAGAGGGGAGGGGAGAGGAGGGGAGGAGAGGGGAGAGGAGAGGAGGGGAGAGGAGGGGAAGGGAAGGGAAGGAAAGGGAGGGGAGAGGAGGGGAAGGGAAGGGAAGGGAGGGGAGAGGAGGGGAAGGGAAGGGAAGGAAAGGGAGGGGAGAGGAGGAGAGGGGAGGGGAAGGGAAGGAAAGGGAGGGGAGAGGAGGAGAGGGGAGGGGAAGGGAAGGGAAGGGAAGGGAGGGGAGGGGACAGGAGGAGAGGGGAGGGAAGGGGAAGGGAGAGGAGGATTGGGGCAGGGAGGGGAGGGGAGGGGAGAGGAGGGGAGGGGAACGGAGGGGAGGGGAGGAGAGGAGATGCATCAAGAGGCTTAAAATGAGCTGTTCAGGGTATGTAGGAGGTAAGAACCTTCACCTTAAGGATTTTAAAGAAAGGCGGGCAAGTAGCTCAGTGCTAGCTTTGCATGAGGCCCTAGATTCAATCCCTAGTACTGAAGGAAAAAAGTTAAGGAGACAAAGCTGAGGCTGTTCAGGGCACAGAATCAACTCGGGGGTTTGGGGTTGTCCCGAGGCAGGTCCCAAAGACAGCCCAGCAGAGATGAATCAGCCTGCATTATCAGAGAAAGGACCCTGTGACCACGGGAAACCACAAGTCACGGGGTCTCCTGTGCACACCGCAGAACTAGATCCCATGGGAACGAATGTGGCGAACTCTGGACTCGTCTGAGTCTGTGGTCTGGCCCTGTTGGCTCACACCACAAGTCATCTTGCACCTGAAGTGTGTTTACGCCGACAGAGGCTCCAAACCCAAAGGAGGAACTCTTCGCATGTAATTCAGGGACAGACCTTCGGCTACGGAGCTGCTTTACAGGGAATTCTGGAAGGTGAAGGAAAACAAAATTTCCCCGAGTCACAAAAACAAATCCCACCGGAGACTTGTTTATAATATTAAAACAGCTGGCCCAAGAGCCCGTGAAGTGACAACTGGATTTTATTCCTTTCTGGGGAATCTGGTCAGCCGTTCTGCAGAATCAAAAGGCATCGTGCCCACAGTGTAAGGAACCAGTGACAATTTCCATACCATAAGGGCTGCCCTGCCACAGTCCTCACCCAGCCAGCAACCTTCGTTCTGGAAATGTAGTCCCCAGATGAGGAAGTCTGCTCTGCTGGAATACTCTGTATGTTTTATCATTACACAAAGGTCTTTAAATCCCTAAGACCCTTGGCATACAGCCTTTCACAAGACCCTGCCTACATTCATGGATCGATCCCCATGTCTGTTTCTGAAAGGCAGGAGTTTTGTGGAGCCGGTCTGTGATTCAAGTGGTGATGAGCACCCAACTGAGGAGAAAAATGGGGAGCTGAGTTTGGGGACAGCACATATTGGTATGTAGACGGTGGCCATGAGTCCCACTCCACCTCTGAATGGGGGGGTAGGGGGCTGAATCCCCCTCTGTGAGCTGCTCCTGACCCTACAACCAGGTGTAGAGGACACAGTAGAGGTTAGATAAAAAGACCCAAGTGGGCTTTCGGAGGCCTCTAGACTTGGCTTCCTGGCTCCTCCAGCAAAATCAGATGGGATGCCTCTTCTACACGGCATGTCTCTCTACTCTGTCCCTTTCCAGTCTCCGGTGTGTTCTGCCTTCCTTAACTCAAATTTTATAAGCAACAGTTTGTTTCTCTACGTTAATTTTTTCCACCTATTTTTTATTTGGATCTGCTCTGACATTAGCATGTAGTAATTCTCTACCCCTCTTCATTTAAAAGAATAAAATACTGGCTGCTTGCCACGGATAAGATCTCTTATGACCCAAGAAATGCTAAGTCCCACCTTCCTGGGACGACAGCCCTCTTGCTGATAAGATGACTCCGGCCTCGGGTACGGACATAGATCTTGGGCTGTGCTTGATGCCTTCCACTCCTGACAACCCGGAAAATGGTGCTATGTAAGACATATAGTGCTAAGAATTATGGGTCCCAGCTTACAGTGGAGGCCTGACATGATGCTGAGCCTGTGAACCAGGCTCAGTCTGCCAGAGGTGCTTAGTCTACAGCTGCCTTCAGCCTTCACAGGGCTAAATATTGGTACTGTAATTAACTGAGAGGGATTTGTGCTGGATAAAGGAGAGTAAAAAAAAATGGGCTAAATCTCATGTTTTCTTGGTGTGTTTTCATTCCTGACACATTCTTAAAATTGTAAATCTTATAATTTTATGTGCTTTTTCATTTCCGTTTGAACCTGCAGGATCATTTAAATGTCTTTGGAAGTAAACCCAATCTCCTAAAACACCTGGGAAACAGATATATGTGTACATTAGTGTGTGGGGGTGTGTGCATGTGTGTGTGCATGTGTTCCTGCATTCGTGTGTGCATGGGTTCCTACGTGTGTGCAGGCATGTGTGCACAGGCATGTGTGTATAGGCATGTGTGTACAGGCATGTGCACATGCACCTGTGTATGCATGTGTATGTGTGTGCATGGGTTCCTTCATGTGTGCACATGTGTGTGCACATGCATATATGTGTGCATGTGGAATATGGAGGGTTCAGAGTGGTAGTTTCACACCCCCTTTGGGGCATAAGTCCATGGTTGATGATGACAGGTTTAACCAAGTATGTTTCAATAACATGGCATGTCATTCGGAAAAGGTAATTATTTTTCTAAAAGTTATTCTAAATTAGAAATAATTCACTGCCATTGTGTCTGCAGTGCATTTTTGCTGGAAAAAAAAAAGAAAACCAAAGTTTTAATGTCTTCAAAAAAGAGCATTCTCTTTCCATTTTTGATTAATCGGGTAGTTATAATTTTTTTTTCTTTCCTGAGACAGGGATTATCTATGTGTGCCTGGCCTAGCAGCAGTCCTCCTGCCTCAGCCTCCTGGCCACTGAGACTACAGGTTGGAGCCGGCACAGCACTTTTCAGAGGCTTGACTCTCCACTGTGTGTACTCCTAGCTTTGCAGTTCTTTCAGCTCCCCCAGGAAGATGACTATATGTGTCATATCAACGTCACCAGCAATCCTGTGTGCCAGATAAGGACAAGCCATTGTCCTGACTGGAGACCACTGCTTTCCAAGAAACCAGACATTAGAATTCCTGGCAGGGTTGTCAGAGTTTCCCCAGCTATTTCTGCATAAGAACCTATACAATAGCCTTGTGAGACCCCAGTTCAAACAGAAAGAAAGCCGGGTTTCAGCAACACTGAGAGGACAAATCCATGGAAAACTGAAGGCGCCTTCCCTTGGTGTGTCCAACCTGGCAGTAAGCCTGCCTGTAAGTTCAGTGCTGGCGAGTTTTGGTGGCAAGTCACTCCATCTACCAGAGATGCTGTCTGGATTCTTTCTGTTCCCCAAGAAGTAGAACCAGATATTGTCAAGATTCCTACATAGTCACAGTCTTGGCTTTCACAGGAAGGTAATTCTTACATTCACCAGAACACTGTGTTCTGCCGAAACTTTACACGTTTTCTTGATGAGCCTTTCCACGTCTGCCTGTCTCTTCTTAGACACGACAGAGACTGAAACAAGTCGTTTTTTCAGGCTTCAGAGATTGTTGAACTGTCTTTTTTGGTTCCATTTCTAATAACTCAAAACTCTTTGGGATCCATTACATCAGCTTTGGCAGTTATATGTAGAGCAAGCAGACCAGTCTCCCCTAGTTTGGAACCAAAAAGAGGATGATCCACACACCCTCTTTCCATTTTTATCAAGACAGGTTTTTTTTTTTCCTTTCAGCTGGATGATGTATACTTTTAACATTCCAGGAAAAAGGTGTTTGTGATATGGAAGTCATAATAAAAGAAAATAAAAAAGGAATGCAATTATAAAGGTTGAGGAACTGTATCATTTTTAGTGTGCAATGCCCAGAGAAAAAAATCTAATTTTAAAAATTATTAGCACTGTAAAGTGAAATAATAATATAAGGAAAGATGTGTTATTTTGGAAATTGAAAAAAATTGTTCCCCATTTTTTTCTGGCTCGTAGACTTTCATCCTATTTATTTATATTTTAATGAATTAACTGACTAATTGATTAGATAAGGTCTCACTCTGAAGCCCTGACTGGGCTGGAACTCACTCTGTAGGTCAAAATGGTCTCAGTCTCACAAAGATCTGCCTAACTCTGCATCTCCAGTGCTGGGACTAATGGCATGCACCACTATTTGTGCCTTACTGGTTTTTACTAACCCGAAACTGGCATTCGGTACTGGACAGGAGAAATCCCCATGGTGATGCAATGAATGCTATCCTACTAAGTGGCAGTGCTATCCTACTAAGGGGCAACTGAGCTCACAGGTTGCAGGCCTATTGCCTAGAACTCAGGACTCCAAAATGACCATTAAATAAAGGTGAACAAGACACCAAAGGTGAAACCCAACTTTACCTTTTATTTAGTTATAACAGTATTTATTATAAATAGAAATAGATAAATGTGATGCTGTGGATGATAAAGTATGACCAGATCTATAAGCTAGAATAATACACAAAAATGCAGAAGGGAGCTACCACTGTGGTTTTACCTCTTTTACAAATAAACAAGAATATGTCTTTCTCAAAGATACATGCTAATAGTGGACCTAGAACTGAGCTCAATGTCTTGACATAATCTGTCTGTCCCATAAGCCACTCCATAACATGGCCTCCCTCAACATAACTTCTAGATAAATGGGCTTTTTAGGAGCCAAGGTACTGTGCATACCTTGAATACAGAGGGTTATCTGCTTACTTATACATCTGTCTATCTGATAAGTTTAAATTGTAAGAAAAAGAAAACACATCTCTACTCTAAATGTTGGATGAGACTGCAAAATTTATTCTTGTTTCTGCCCAGGCCTACTATCAAGCTGTCTGCCACCTCTACCCATGTGGAAAGGAGCTGGAACCATTTACAGGATAACAATGGGTGTCCAAACAACAGCATATTAATAACCCAGCCTCCCCTTAAAAGCATTTTCTTGATGGGCTCTCTAGTTTTTCATCTAGGCATGAAAAATCACAGGATCATGACCTGGCATGGATGAACAATGGGTGGGGGTCAGGGAAGGACTAGCATTTCCAAGTTCCAGCTTTTTATCTAGTTTCTCTTTGGAATCAAGCCCAAGGCCTGACTGCCTGGCTGTCTTGACATCAGGACTGCAGCTTCAGGGAGAGAGGTTTCCTGCAACGCAGATACAGCTGACCCCATTCGCCTGGGGTAGCCCGAGAGGGAAGGAAAGGAAGTTACAAACTCCGCTCTTGGTTGTGCATAGG
The DNA here is from genome assembly GCF_963924665.1 of Micromys minutus. Classification (NCBI taxonomy): domain Eukaryota; kingdom Metazoa; phylum Chordata; class Mammalia; order Rodentia; family Muridae; genus Micromys; species Micromys minutus. Next base: position 42,836,787 of record NC_137981.1, on the reverse strand, counting down.
ACCTACATCAAGATTTTCTCTCACAATGTTCTGTGCTCTTGTTTTCCAGCACGTTTGTGAAGGGAGAAATTAAAAGAGGAAAAGAATACAAAGAAAGGCTATGTACCCTGAAGGCGCAAATTGAAAGAAAAGTGAGTTTTCTGCCCACTGGGCAATGGGGGTCATTGTTCTTTTATTGCAATGTTCACCTCTATGGTTTTGTTCCTTATTTCTCTTGGTTTGCCATTTCTGACCCTTAGCATTTTTCTTTCTTCCCATCCTCAATTCTGGAGTTCGGCTCCTCCCTAGCCTGTGAAACCATCACTGCTTTGCCTCCCTCTTCAAAGTTCGCCGTGCATTCTAGAACCAATCTCCTGTTCCGCCTTCTAGCGAGCTCACTTCTAGTGACTCTCACTCACCCACAGTCTCTGTGTGAGGCTGAAGAAACAGATGTAAATAAAATTCTATAAAGAAGTTGAATCTGGGTCAGCAAGATGGTTCCAGAGATAAAGGGTGCTTGTCGTCAAATCTGGTAACCCAGTCTGATCCTTGGGACATGAGCAACACCTCTGCCCCAATGCACACAATTAAGTACGTGTAATTAAAAACAAACAAACAAAAAAGATGGAAGCTTGGGTAGTATTTTTTTTTAAAGTACTTCTGGGAAAGACTGCAACTGAAAATATAGCACTTCAGAAGAGTTACCCGGCCAGGGAGGGGAGAGGTGCTGGCTCCCCAGCGGCCCTGGGTAATTCCTGTCCTCCTCTCGGTTTGACAGCAACACTCAGAGTTCGCTGAGCATGCAAACAGGCTGCTACTCATCCTGACTACAGTGAGACCTCGCTACAGTTTTCATAAATCACCCCTTCAATAATCATCTTGGTTTTCTCTGCTGCAGTGTGACTTGGGGACACTCCCTGTCTGCTTTCATCTCTCTCAGAGCCAAGAAGGCTTTTCCCCATGCTTGTGCATTTTCTATAAATTATGAGATTAGTCAAATTAAACTGTCTAGATTTTCCCCCCAAAACTCCCATCCTCATCTCGATGGGGGTGTGTGGCGGCCCTGGTCCTCTCACCTCTGCTTTCCCACACCGTCTGGTCTCCACTGGCTAACGCTCACACCAGCAGCATCCGATGGGCATAGATGGGTTATAGAGACTGAGCAATCGGTGGACATGAGGAGAAACACAGCTCTTCTCCCTCTGGTGATAGACTAGCGTGTGTGAGGTCAGAAGGGCAGAGGAAGGAAGAACATCCTTCCATACAAGGGTCAGGTCATTCGGGTAGGGAGCTGTGTGCACGGGCAGGGGTACTTGTATGCACAGGGGATGCTAATGGCCCAGCCTGACATTTGTGTTGCAAACAAATTCTCATGGAAAAGATAATTGAGATGGAAGTTGGCACTTATTACATTTCTGTCAGTCCAACCCCAATTTCTCATAGATCCCAGTCATGTGGATACATGCTAATTTCCTTGGCAGCCCCAGATAAAGCTCTTAATGTGATTTGAGTCCCTTGGAGATTAGCACTATTATAAATATAAATGTTCAAACACAAGCACATTGTAACCAAATGCACACCGCACACTGGCCTTCTGTTAGCTCGGGGCTTTCAGTGTTGTATGGCTAAGTGGACTCACTGGCTAATGTCAAGGCAGGGTTCCTTCCCACAGGAACACGGGTGTTACTTGTGTCTGGAATGTACAGAAGTTGGAAGGACAGTTTGGATGACAATCAGAAAAATACTAATTCAGAACTTCAAGCAAGGGTTTGGGTAGGGGACCCAAGACTATAGTCAAAACAGGCTCTGCTTGCAGCCAACCTGCAAAACCTCACCTTCATGTTCCTATTAGTTTGTATAGCACATGATGCTGCACCCCTCCCACCTCTCGCAACCAATAGCTATAAATAGAAATCAAGCTGTCTGTTTATCTAAGAGAAAATAAGGTTCGAATACTTAGAATCTTCATTTGACAGTAAACCGTGGAGACTGTTTAGAGCACAGAAGCTGTACACCTCACCCAACTGGGGTTTTGATGTGGTCATCACTCACCTAGTTAGCTGTCCCCTGGCAACACCTTGTTTGCCCAGTTCTGAGGTGCTCAAAAAATAGAAAAACATTCCTGTTTTAAGAAAATTTCTAAAATGAAAGGTTATTTCATCAACTTGCCCAAATGTAGCTCAAACATCCACGGCCTGTTTGCTTCCTTTCAAGTGAAAAACTATTTTACTTGGCCTTTGATTCTGTGTCTCTACCTTCCTACTCCACAGAGGGAGAAATTCGGAGGTGGGGGGGGAGGGAAGAAAGGAGGGGGAGAGCAGGAGAAAGATACAGATGGAGAGAACCAGTTGAAACCAGTCAGACTTGATCATGAACTTGGTATTCCTAGGGTATACTTGCCTCTTGCATTCTTAGCTGAAGGTCCAGTCATCAAAGGGGAGGGGATGAAGTAAAAAAATAATGGACTATTATCCTCTGGCCAGACTGTTCCCAATCCTGAAATGAGTGTCTCCTCACTATGCCAACCTAAGGCTGCCCCCCAACTTGTAGCAATCCTTCTGTCTCAGCTTCCCCAGTGTGGGATTACAGGAGTGTGACTGTACTCAGTCCCACTGTGTGCCTTACACTCCATATGACCACGGGTGGCATTTGCTGAAGCTATGGCATTTTCAGCTAAGGGACTGCTTTTCCCTTTGTACCCACTCTGGACTCAGCTCAAAGGCTACTTCCTCCAGGAAGCCCTTCTGGGTTAAGTCCCTGCTCTCCATTAACTGAGTCTTTTCTCCCTGGGCCTCAACTCTGTTGTAAAGAACATGTGTACACTGTTGCCTGCCTGTCTCCTGTTCTAGAGTAGGATGCGAATTTGATCTCTCTGCTTTTCTGGGATCTAACAGCGCTTGGTACCTTGGCAAAGCAGTCTGTTTACACAATGGCAAAACCAATACAAACTAATACTACTCAGACAGGTCTATAACAAATGTGTTGTGCTCAAGAGAGATAGATATGTTACACACTTTAAAAGAAGCTCAAGCCTGCCTGGCTTTAAGCGTGGGATGCTTAACTGAGTTCCAAAGTCACCATAGCACAGATTTACCTTGGTCTACAAAACATCATTGACCCTCGGTACGCTCTACAAAGGCATGCCTTTGTAAAGTCTACAAAGATACACGGGCTCAGGGTAAGAATGTCAAGGGAGTTTTCAGGCTAGACAGGAGCCAAATGGCACTCTGGTCTCTTTAGAGAAAGGTACTAGACCAGGACACAGTATAACTCCTGCTTCAGGGACAGCCACTGTCTCACAAAGTTGAGAAGTCATGTGATAGGTGCATCATATTAGGGACCCTCAAGAGAGTCAGACAAATGTTCATTTAAGCATCCTGTGCACCGAGTGATAATGGTGAGTTAGATAGAGAAGGGAATTATCTGGGGGTTAGCCTGCTAGGGGCAGGGGAGGCAATGGTTAAGGGATGGCTGGTATGCTTGAGAATAGCCTGCTGCTCTCTGCTGTCCTCTTTTGGTGTGCAGTGGGAAGAGCAGTCATAGGCAAGGGGGTAAGGGCAAGGCCAACAAGGGGACTGAGAAGTGCAGATATCTATTCTGAGGGCTGGAGGGTAAGAAGAGAGAAAGAAGGGAGAAGTACTGTTTAGCCAGATGCTGAGCACCCTATAAATTACAAGCCATTGTAGCTTTTGCCCTGAGCTTGGAGGTCACATTGATCCCCTGCCACTCCTTGTCACTTGTCACTCCCTGTCCCTCTTGGGATCCCCAGCTTTGTTCTCTGGACAGGTCAGAGGTGGATCTTCCATAACCCAGACTCATTGTCCAGTCGCTGAGAACCACTGGGGCAACCAAAGCAAGGGCCCCGGACTGACTGGGACTCTTCACTGCTTGAAGACATTTCTTAAGACTTGAAGGACCAGGTTAATACCCACAAGGATTGTTGAGAAGCAAGCACCACCAACAAAGCTGAGAAGGTATTAAGGGAGGTGAATAGGGCAAGAGTTGACACCAAGGCTCCTCCAGTCTCAGAGAAGCAGCATCACATGTCAGCCGAGTGTCCCCAAAGGAAAACTGCTAATCTCCTTTCTTACTTATGTCTATCAGCCCAGTGATACTGCCAGGCTTAGGACTTGTCTCAGTGATATTTTGAGTCAAATGGCTCTTCATAAAGGGAGAGGAAGGGCATGGGCTGTCTTGAGTGCTTGGATTCTTGGCTTTAACCCATGAAATGCAAATTCTTGTTCATGGGTGACAACTGAAAATGTCCCCAGGACTGGGGAGAAGATTCAGTCACTATATTGTTCCCCATGCAAACATGGTGATCTGAGTTTGTTCCTTAGAATTCATGTTTTCAAAAGCTAGGTAGGTAATGGTGGTACAGGCTTACAGTGCCAGTGTTGGGGAGTCAGAGACAGGCCCATCCCAGACATGAATTTTCCAGCCTATCTAGCCTATTTGGTGAGCTTTGGAAAACGAATAGACCCTGCCTTTAGAAAGGTGGATAGTTTCTAAGAAACAGCATCTGAAGTACACACACATTATATACTCTCTCTCTCTCTCTCTCTCTCTCTCTCTCTTTCACACACACACACACACACACACACACACACACACACACACTCACACACAAACACATACACACCTTTTCTTGGGCACTACAATAACACCAGGAGCTAGCATCTACTGCTATATCCAGTTGATGATCACATAGACAGAAACCTGAGTGCCTTAAAAAAAAAAACCCGAGTCTCTTCCCAAGTCTAGGCTTGAGGGACATAGCCTGTTCTGCCTAGAAGCTACAGCCTAGTGAATCCCATCACTACTACGAGGGCTCACCACTCAGAGTCTAACCTCCCAGACAAGCAGAGGTCCAGGAAGGAATGCTTGCCAAAAGCAGCCTACAGTAGACACAGAACTTGCCTTCCATTTTCTTCCCTCCCTTCTCCATTTTGTGTCTGCTGAGTGGGCAGGCAATGAGTAAGAGGCAGAATATGAACACAAATCTGGAGCCACCCTCCTTCATGTCCTGGCACTAAACAAGAAAACCTCCGCACAAATAAACAATTAAGCTAATTGTGGGTTTGACAAATATTTTTCCCCTGAGGAATTAAGTACCACTTGAGGGTTAGGTTTCTAGGCTGAGCAGCAGAAGGCAAGAAAATGAAGGAATATGGTCAGTTTCTCAGGACTCTAAGCCCCAAAGAGGTGATATATAACAGCCCATGTCAAAACCAGGGCCAAATCTGTCACACTACCTTCATCTAAAGGAAGTCACCCTATTCTACTTCCACTGAGCCAGAGACCAGGGACATGCTCCTGGGGGGCGTACAGACAGGGTCCTTACAGAGTTTGTCAGTAGTATTTCTCTTAACTGTAAACAATGGCTTACTTCATGCGAGTCCTTTGCACACAGAACTACACTGTGGGGCATTGAACAGGGTTCCCTGGAGAGACATCCATGCCTTCTTTCTCTTGACACTAGTTTCGGTGGAAAATCAGCATCGGCTGTTTCCGGCTTCAACCCTAAGCTCCAGCTGGCTTTATCTGGTCTCATTTATTCTAATTGTAGCTTAGTTCACCGACAGAGGCCACACCTGTGTTTATGTCACACGCTATCCAAATAACACGAGGGGGACATAGTGTGGCCCCCGCCAGAAGACCAAAAATACAGGCTAGGAGGAAGGCTTTGCTTCTAAACTCAGCCTTGCAGCCCTCCTGAAGTCCTGACACAGGCCTAGGCACCCTCCTCCTACCTGCTGAGGTGAAGTCTAGACCAGGCATGCACTGTTTATTGACAGAGAAACAAATGCTCTCAGGCTGTCCGGTTTCAGAACAACTAGGGAGTTTCCAGTCTGGACATGAGAGAACTTTTACACTGTACCCAAACATTCTTCTTTTTTTTTTTCTTTCCTTTAGCCAAAATTAGAACAAAAGCAAACATTTACAGGGTTTCTTGCAGCAGGAAAAAGAAACGCAAAAGTCAAAACATTTCGTATGAAAAACTTTGTCCGGCTCGACAGTCGCCTGGCCTAGAACCTTGGGACACTTGGGATGTGTAGGAAACAGGCTGCCCCCAGGGGCCTGGAGGCCACACTTGCTCTGGGTCAGTCTCCAGGTAGGAGGTTTCCCAGGCTGAAAGGTTGATTGTAAGAATACTGAAGCAGTGAGGATATACTGGGGGTGGGGTGCCCATAAAGTAGGTATTTTTCTTGACTAACCTGATAAGTTAATAAGAAACTGTCCGGAACTATCTCTTAGTGAAAGCAGTTAGTCCCTGTCTCTGCTGCCAACTGAGAAAGAACCTGATATGGTTTACCTGGCCTACTACCCCAAGCAGAGACCATGCTAATTAGCATACTCTCTTGGTGTACAGGCTGGGGACTGGCTGTCACATGCTCTCCTACATTCCAAACACCAGCCTGCAAGGAGGCCACAGACAGCCTGCCCAGGCAGTCAGCCAGACTTCGATCAGTATGATCTGCCTTCTCCAGAGGCTCTCACAGGCACTGCCCAACCAGGGCAGGCCTTGTTTACCAGTGAGTCCGTTGGACCCAGTCAATCTCCCAGATCCCCATTGGGATCCCAGACCTGTGTCCATCCTCAATATGGCCCCTTCTAACATAGTGGCAGTGAAGAAGCCTTTTAAAAAAATCTCATATTTTATTGATCTGAGAGTGGTAATGAAGCCATTTGTTACTGGAACTCATCACATATATTAATGCATCAAATATCAATAGAAATTCATAGAAGTTCTTGTCTGTCTGCACACTTAAGTCAAGGTGGGTTGTTAATTCATGTGGGATTTATCAGCATATGAAAGATACTTCTAAACAACTTAATTATTGAATATCATGGGAGTATAGACTGGTGTCCAGGTTATGTTCTTTAAAACAATAATAAGACAACAAAACAAAGACAACAGAAACAAAACAGCAAAAAATTCTCTCCCTAGGTCTTCTCTCCTAAAAAGCACAATTCAAACTATCTCTTCCCCTCAGCTCCATCCCAACTCCATCCAGCATCCCAAAGACAGCCAGAAATGTAAATAGGGTTCACCAGAAGTAGGGTTGGGTACACAGCTTGTCACCTAGATCACAAAAACACAACTGAAAGAAGCTATTCTTAAAGACTCGCGTACCATAAAAAGGGAATTTCCAGAGCCTCTGATATTAGCAATTCAGCCTTCCATTCCCTTCCTCTCTAGTTTCAAGATGAGACCATGACAGAGACTGACTTGTCAGAAAACAACATCCAACCACGAAACTGCAGGTACCAGCATCAAAGTGTACAGAAGTACACAGATTCCTACTGCTTGCAGGAATTTCCACTCCGATTTGTCTCAGGGGGCGGGGTTCTGGGGGAGGGGGAGAGATAGGGAGGGAGAGAAGGAAGAAGAGAGAAAGAGGGAGGGAGGGAGAGGGAGGCAAGGAGAGAGACAATGAAATAGAGAGAGGGAGAGAGACTGAGAGAGAGATCGAGAGACAGAGAGGGGGGAGGGAGGGAGAGAGAACTTTTATACACTATAGTCTTTGGTGTTTTTTATTTTAAAGCAGACACAACTGCATATCGATGGTATATTTTACTTTTCCACAGTGCTGTGAAGTGATTTTTTTTTCCTTTAGGAGCAGAGATAGCTGGGGATTTTCTCATAGTGAATGCAAGTGCAGATGTGCCTCCTTTTGCTTTCCACGTCTACACAGGTGCTTCAGACCAATGGGCAAAGCCTAATTTCCACAGAATTTTCCAGGGAGAGGGAGTCAGTTCATTCCTGTGACCAACTACACATTCACTGGACATTCACTTTTTACATGCCTGGGATGTGAGGTACTGAGGGGAACTGCGCTCACACAACAGGAGTAAAATCCAGCTGACTGAAGATATGACCCAAGTGGAAACACCCACAAGACTACATGAACACGCGCACACAGCTACTGTGTGATAAGCAGGCTGAATCTACTCACCTTTCAAAAGACTTCCTGAACAATGGGCACTGTCTGCACGCAGAAACATAGCAACCAGTGTTTGCTGGCCAACTCTTCGCTTCCAAATTCCTATAAATGGGCTTGTTTACCTTCGGCCCACCTTTTCTATTTTCCAAACTGAACTCATTTGTCTTAAATTTTTTTTTTTACTTAAATGACAACAAGCTATTCTATATTTTGACAAATACTGGCTGAGTTCAAGCCTTGGAGCAACTCTCTTACAAAGATGTGCAACATTTCAACACTCAGAAAAAAAGAAAGAAAGAAGCAAAGGAAGGAAGGAGGGAGGGAGGGAGGGAAGGAGGGTGGGAGAGGTAGACAGAGAGACAGAAAGAGAGCAGACAAATCTCTCAAAGCCACTGTGTCCTAAAATTATTTGCATCCAAGTACTTTTGAGTGGAGATTATCAGTGTGTGCCCAAGGGTGGGGGTGGACAAGGTAGGAGGTGTAATTATTGATCAAATAGCATATAATAAAAGGCAGAGAGGAGGTGACACCTAACCAACTACCTGAGATGGTGGCTTTCTTTCCTGGTTTGACCATCAGGGTTTACATGCTTAGAAAGAGGGAAGTTGAGGCTGAATAGTCAAATGGGCTCTGTTCTCACAGGAGTGAGGGCTAGGAAGGTCCAACCACAACTCTGAGAGCGCTCCCAAAAGTCTGTTGCAACATAGAAAACAGAGTTCACATGACCAGACACATAATAACTTTTCTTAGCATTTCCTGTTTCCCAGATTTCAGAGAATCCCGCTCAGGGGATGTCTGGCCCAGGGTAGCTACTGGGATGAGGAGAAATGACAGGCCATGCCCATCATACCTGCATTTGTCTGATTTGGTAGGATGCCACTGTCTTGTGGAGGGGGCAGGGCTGTGTGGAAACCTGGACCTGTGTACAACCTCTGGGCTACAGTGAGGGTATTTCAGGTCTAGTAGCCACACTTTGATATCCTCTTGCCAGCACTCAAATGCTTCCAAAGGGAGAGCCAGGTACCTCTAGCCTATTTGCTACAGGCTCCTCCTTTAAGATTGAGATGATTCTCAGACATCTGAAGTGTGTGTCTTTGCAGAAAAACCCAAATGGAATATGTCACCAAAATCATGCAGGAAGTAGTTTTGTTAAAAAGTCACTTTTCCAAAATGGTACCCAGGGTGATCCTTTCACCCGGCAACCAAAACAATGTGGTTGAAAAGTTTACAACTTTCAACCCTTGCAAAGGTCACCTCCCTGCCTCCCACCCTCCCCAGTTCAGAGCCTAACGGTTATTTTCAGCCACATACATTGTTCTCTGTTCATTTGCATTGGGTGAAATCCCTCCTATGGACAACTGGTGTGTGCACTGCCTCTGACTTGCTGATGATTCTCCCGTAGTCTACAAATGTGTGTAAGTTTTCTGTCAAACGTTTAGGTAACCAACAGATGAACACAGTTGCTGCTTGGATGGTCATGAGTTCTTTTTGTTTACATGGTGGCTTTTCCATCTTTCCTGGGACCCTGCTGCTCTTGAACCCCGAATTTTTCTACTTCGGATTCCTGAGTGTGGAGATTACAGTCATACAGATCCACACCTACTGGTCCTGAAATAGTTTTCTCTTTGTTTTATGGTAAGACTTCCTAGGCTTAAGCGAAGCCCAGCTCCTAGATGCTCAAAGACTGCCCTCTCTGCCCCTCCAGTAACTTGACCTCATACTCAAGTGGCATGCCAGTCATATTTTAGGCACTAAAGGCTTACTAGAACACTATTACAGGTTTTCATTGAGAGTTCTACTGCCAATCACAAAGGTCTGGCTAGATTACAAGTTTGTCATTGAGGAAGGGGGGGTGGTTTGGCAGATGCTAGCCCACATATTGAATATTGAATACTATTACTCTACACAGAGGCCCCTTCTCCCTACCTGAAAATGTCATGCACAATGCTGGCATGGGGGGGGGCTCCATGTGTCAGCCAGTAACACTGGATTCCAGAACCTTGTTTCTCTTTGGGTAACTGAAAAATGACTCATGCTGTTTCACTGGCTGCTACATGTGACCCACGGCACTGGTTGAGTGTGGATGTGTAAACCAGAGCCATCCTTAGAGCACAGTTTCCCCTTCCCACATGCTGTTTATTTCCCTTCACTTAACAGGACGGAACAATGACAGAGAAGAGCTGCCTGGGGGCTGCCAGCTCTACACTCAGATCTTGGAAAGTTTCCAGAGGAGGAAGCAAAGGACATCATCGCCCAATGTCAGGAAATAAGAAAAACATTTAGTTTTAGTAGCCATCGGACACCCTGAGAAAATGCCTCCAAATCTAACAGGATATGCATCCATGATCATAAAAATTAAGCGCTGTCTATTCCTGTAAGTAAGAATGTAGCTTTAATGGGGTAGAGTTGACATACAACCACACAGGCAACACCAACCCATCAGTGAATGCTCCTCCATTCCTGGGATCCACTGCAACTTTCAGTGATTACATCTCCCAACTTTTTTTTATTCTTCGTTCACTATAGATGATGTCAGGCCTAAGTTTGGGGACAAGCTGTTGTAGGAAGACGTGTAGACACAGCTGCCAAGCACTCTAGAGAGTGTTTCCTACCTCTTTCTCACTTCCCATTTTCTATTGAACCAGATCCTACCTCATTTGCCTGCTTTATGAAGAATATCTGTCCCCTCTCTCCTTGTCGTCTAACACTAGGTTAACTCTGCAGCTTGTGCTCTAATTACTAATCTCTCTGTCATCACCTTCTTGGTGCCTCATAACCTAACTCTGCTCCATCTCCCCAGTGTGGGCAGCCTACTCTACCTGAGAAACCCCCTGTGAGGCCTTCCTTACCCACCAAACATCGAACTTCTTCTATCAACCACCAATGCTTTATCACATCTGATCTCCAGTTTTGTTGCTACACAATATGAGTCATGTTTGGTTGCAAAGGAATTTTGTTGTTGTTTGGTAGCATGGTGATCCCATTCCTTATTCCTCTGTAGACTCTCAGTAATGGCCAAATCAGATTAGGATAAATATTCAAGCCTCAGTTTGGGGTAAATAATACTTGACTTTTGCTAGAACGGTATAATATGCAAGGCCTTAATGAAGTTTTAGCCCTCTGTTAAGTCTGGTTGCCTGCCGTCCAGTAGACAAACTCTACTTTTTAATCCCAGTAGAAGCTAAGTGCAGGAATAAATATATTGAGTATTCAGCCAAATAACAAACACAGTCAATAAGAGTCATTTAAGTAGCACCACATGCAAATACTTCATAATTTTCAGTCTGTCAAGCATTTTCCTGACCCATCAAAATAGGCAGTGTAATTATTTCCATCCCACACAGCAGGAAACTGAGGTACAGTAATTTATCAGAAGTCACAACGAAGAAAGTGGCTGGCTAGCATCGGACGTAGGAACTCTGGCCCAGCATGCATTTGTCACAGCCATGCAACGTTATGGTTGCCAGGGTGTGTTTGTGCTTTTGTTTATGGCAGCCAAGAAGACCCTGCTTTCTACGCAAACACCTTGTCATCATTACAAATACAAAGACCAGCATCACTTAATCTCAAGTCCAGTGATAAAGCAACTGAGGGAGAGACAGACTTCCAGCACATCTTCCCAAAGTATACCATCATGGCAGCCAAATGATGGAATTTTCTTTTAAATGTATGAGGGAAAAAAGAAATCTGACTGTCTACCCTGAAAATCCAGAGTCAGGGCTACCTATCCATTCTCAACAGAAGCAGCAGATTCCATGATCTGGGCCAAGCTTTAGATCATCTCCTCTCAGTCAAATGATACACAGCTAACACAACTTTTCCAAATCCTTAATGGCTCAGTGTAAAGAAACCGAATGCAGTTAAAAACGATCACAGTCAGCCACACATATAGAACTCTAGATTGTGAACCAGGAAAACACAACAAAATAAGACAAAACCTTCTTCCTGGTGGTCAAACCATGGCAGGAGATGATGCCACCAGCCATCATTCATGTATTAACAGTTGCTTAAGCTAACCATAAGGCTTTTAGGGGAAAAGACTTGGAGGCAGTGGCTGGAAACAAAACTCCATTATTAATTCAGTCAAGCTATTCAGCTGGATTCAATAAAATAAAAAGCTCTGCCCAGACCAGTGTCTGTAGTAGAAGATGCTAAGAGCTGCTTTTGAAAAATCTGGCTTTATTGAATCCAGGCTGTATATGCAGCATTCCTTCTTCCTGGTGGTTTGAAAGTCACCCTGTGCATTTGAAAACCTCTGCACTGTGTCAAAATGGCACTGTTGGATCAAGGGGATCACTTTTCCAATGTCCAAGGTAATCAGCACCTTGGTAGACCATTGGCTAGATTGTCAAGAGACACTGCAGGACCTGCTTCTAGTAATTCCAATTCTGGTTTGAAACCATTATTAGGAACCTATGGTGTGTGTGCGCGCTCTCAAGCTAAGAACACAAAAATGGATAACCTATAACTCTTCTGTGGGGGAGATTACAGCACTGAGTGGGAGATACCAGTGGTAGGGTATTTGATTCAGGTGAACTTGGTGTAACTCTGTGGGTTTCTGTGTCTCTTCTTGGGCTTGAAGCACTCCCCTTTCATGTCTTTGTCCCTGAGCTCATTGCCAGATTTCTATGTCTTCAAGGCCCCTAAAAGAAGACCTTCCTACCTTCCATGCAAAGGACTTTTTGTTTTCATCTCTCCAACAAGTACTCTCAAGAGTACTTGTCCCTATTGGCCTTATCCGAATTCAATGTACATGTCAGTGAGGTGAAAAGATCACTCTGTTCCTAGATCTCTCCTGTGCTGCACATAAAAAAGACCCAGGGGAGATTTTATTCACTTAAATCAAGGCAAAGGTCTGTGAGGGATGGAGGATGTACTGAGTGAATGTGTATTGTGTAACAAACACAGCCATGCCAAGGACTCCAATGCCTCAGATCCAAAGGAATGGCAAAACCTTTCCCTGATCCATGTGCAGATTGTTGACAACACCTGAAGAAATGTCCATCTCATCTTTTTCCTCCCAGATGTTAAGCTAAAATTGCTCATCTACAGAGATGCTCCACTGAGATTAGCTAACCTGCGTCCTTGTTCAGTTTTATATTTTACCTCATCTCTTTGATGTAGATATTTACAATAAAGTCACCTGTTTTCTACGATGCTGCATGCCTCCATCAGGACACACATCCCAGTGGTTCCAACCTTTCTGTGTGTCTGTCCTTCCTTTACACCCTTGTCACCCACTGAGGGTCAAGTCCAAAACTGCACATTTAGGTTAAGAGCTCAGACATTTATGTTCACCTGTTCAAAGAGTGTTTACTGAAACAGTGGCTCAGCTATGAAGAGAACGACAAAGAAGGATTAGTTAAGACTGTCCTCAAAGACGTTATAATCTAGAGGAGAAATATACAAAACATTGAAGCCCAAGGAAACTTCCAAATTATAAACATGCTACATGGCAATGTTGAAAACAGATACATGTTTGGACATGTCTAGTCCAAAATAGTCCACCATGACACTGAAACTGGTGCTCCAGATGGGGAGAGGACTGCACCATATTACTTGAAACTGTGCTCTGCATCCTAAAACAAGTCCATTGACTCCTTGTAAAGCAGATCCTAGACTCACAGGTAATGATAGTGAGGTCCTTGGACACAGAGCCTGTTCGCTAGCTGTTTTCCTGAGCAAAACCCTTCCATCTATCAAGGTAAAAGCCGATGAGGGTATCAGAATTCCTTCTCTGCAGTCTTTGGCAAAGGATTGTTCTCACTTGGATGGGGTGGCTGGGTGGCACTGCTAAGGAGTAGCAGGGACTACCCAACATTTTTCAAAGGCTCCCATATGGCCTTGTCTGCCTGAATTGCCAAGAACAGTTAAATCCTCTTGAGCTAAGGACAGTTGATTCTCTTTTAATACTGGGTCTGACTCTCTATGTCACAAACTGTCATGACATGGTTAGAGATCACTGCCACTGGCTGAAAAACTATGGGAGATTCTAACTCTGTCCAGGGCCTTATATCAGGATTATAGTCACCCACACCTGACATCAAGAGTCCCAAATCTGTAAGATGCTTCATTAGGTAGCTTGCACTATAGCTTCTGACCTGTTTCTAATGGGAGGAAAATTAAGCCTGCTCAATTTATTGGTAAAGCTTGCCTCTGCAATGTGCATTTCTAAAGGTTCTCTTTTCTTTAGTTAAGTACCAAGTCTTCCCAGAATACCAGAGCTTTGGGGTGGCATACATGTTGGGAAAGATGAGGTGTAATCTGGAGGTGCACACTACTGACTAAGGGTGACTACACATTCTCTTCTGGAATCAAAGCCAAATGGGGTACTTCCATTCAACAGCTGAGAAACAACCCCCCAAGCCCTATATATTTAGCACTCAATGTATTAGTCTTTATTTTTAAAAAATTAAGTGTTTTCAATAAAAGTTTCTAACTATATTGGATATATAGGTCTATCTCCAGCCCCTGACTCTTTATCTAACAAGGTCTACAGGCAGGTAGACAATGTCTACTAATAGTCATTCTCTAATTGAGTCATCACATGAGCACTTCTAATTGGTCTGTCAAAAGCCACTTGGTCTTGTTCCCTAAATTAAATGAAAATAAAAGTCTATGCCATTTCAATTTTCCTTAAGGTATAGACACCGGGGATCATCACATGGGTAGTATTAGAGCTATCTGATTTTTTTTTTTCAAAGACAGGGTTTCTCTGTATAACCCTGGCTATCCTGGAACTCACTCCATAGTCCAGGCTGGCTTCCAACTTAGAGATCGGCCAGCTTCTGTCTCCTAAATGCTGGAGTTAAGGTATGTTATACCACTGTCTGGTTGTATCTAAAAACCTTTATTTGGGGAAAAGAACTGAGATGCTCAATGTCTGTTCTGTTGCATTTTCATCATAATAAAATAACTAACCTAATATACTCACCATCTCCATTAGGACTGTAATCAGTGGCCACTGCATGAGAGCAAGAGCCTGGCACTGAAGCTAACTCATCAACCTTGGACTAGCCACTTCTCCCTGTTGTGGTCATAAGCAATTTTCTTGATATTTCTTGGCCTCAATTTCTTGACTTATGAAATAAGATAGAGATATGATATGGTATGATATGATATATGACACTAGTTTCTTGGTTATTGAATGCTACAAACTTGAAAGAATGAATGGCCATGACCAGCATTCTATTGGCTTTCCTGATAAATGACTAAACAACTAAATTCAGCACCACTCAGATGGGGCAGCCTCTGGGACCTTCAGTTTTACATGGAACACAGCAAAGAGCTTCATCAGTGTCTGATATACAGCAAGTGTTCAGTGTTAGCAATTAATAACTGGGATCATGTTGACTTTGATCTTCTCATTTCTATGGTTCAGAAGAAAAGACCCAGGCCCAGGCTCAGTTCAGAAGGAATCCTTGGTTGGCACTGAGAGTTGACAGTTCATTCTGACACATGGACAGTAGTCTGATCACATTTACAGTTTTCCATTTTATCTTCTTTCCATATTTACCTTCTTTATTTCTCCTTATAATTGCATATGTAAATTTTGTGGTTATGAACAACCTTTAGATGCAATTTCCTAGTACAGGTTGAGTGTGCAAAGACTTCAAATCTGAAATGCCATAACTACAAAAGGATGTGAGCATCAACATGACCCTGCTAATATTGATGTCTTGGTGTGAGTCACAGTCAATCCACGAAATCACCTTCAAGTCATAGTACAAGCTGCACATGAAACCAAAATGAATTACATCTTCAGAACTGTGTCAAATACCCAAGATATGTACTTATGAATATACAAATATCCCAAAATCCAAAAAAAAAAAAAACCCATATGGAATGTTTTTAGGTGCAAGAATTTCAGAGGTAGAGCCCCAGCCTGAACTTGTACATGTGCACAGGGAGTCACAAGTAGGGTGAGGTTGCACACACTGAGGCACAAGGAGGGCATTAACCAGCTGCTCACTGACTGCACTCATGGGCCCGTCTCCCTCCTGCTGTGTGGCTACCTGGCTGCCAACTACTGAAAAGGGAATTACGCCACAGAGAGGCCTTCTGCCAAGAACTCCACGGAGACATCCTTTGACTAGGGACTCTTAGTAAACAGACACTTTTAGAAGCTTGGAAAATGATTCATGTTTGAAATTATGTTAGTGGAATATTATAAACTGAGCTTCAGGGGAGTCTTCTCATGGTAATAATTAATGTTCTATTTTATGCCGAACAAGTCATAAACCTTGCTGGATATTGCTTTGCCTGAGTGCTTATGTGTGATGCGTGCCTCTGATCTGCGAATGTCAGAGCTTATGGGAAACTTTTAAAGTATCAGGCCCAAAACTAACCAGATCGATGGTCCAAAAGAAAAGATCACAAATCTTTGCTTCTATTATCTGACCTTTTACCATTTTGGGAAATTAAAAGATATGTATAGCCAATGAATAGAGTCCAAGTGTCTACTCTTCAATTTAACTAGCAAAGTGTGAATAAGGGCAGTTTCCTTCTAGAGGCAGAAACGCTAGGAAATATTGATAACTTCAGATGACGTGTAATGAAAACGCTTAGCAACCAGTGGTCTTCCATGGTTCGGGCTTGCAAGAGCAGACTTCTTGTAAGTACAAGATGAGGAGAGACGTAAGTGGCAGTAAGCAGCCAACTGATAATATTTTTAAGAATCTAGCTAAGTGAACCCACAAACAGCCTTACCACTCAGAGGGTAAAGTGCACCTGAAGAGCATTTCAGGAGAAAGCTTTCCAGTTCTGAAGAGCAAGCATGCTTCACTTCATAGTAGATAAAAACACATTTTGTTAGGGGTGGAATGCTTACTCTGATATGTGCCCAGTTTAATAATATATAGAAGGTACAAATTATCCATGTTAGCTCCTAAACTACAGGTATATTGGGCTTACCAAAGCCTCAGGTAGCAACATCCCAGGGAGGGGAAGCTTCCAAGGGTGCAGGTCTAGAGGAGGTGGAGCAGCTTAGAGGAGGTGGAGCAGCTTAGAGGAGGTGGAGCAGCTTAGAGGAGGTGGAGCAGCTTAGAGGAGGTGGAGCAGCTTAGAGGAGTTGAAGCAGCTTAGAGGAGGTGGAGCAGTTTAGAGATGGTGGAGCAGCTTGCAGGCAATCACCTCCCTCATCCTTTTACATCTACTCATTGGATTAGAGTGTTTCTATGCCAGCCATTTACTGAGCAAGAATAATGCAGACTTGGCCCAAAGAACTCATAAAATAAGCCTAGCTTTTTAATCAAAGTCTAGTTTCCCATGGTGGATCTTTGGGAAGTCAAAGATCAAAAGAGAAAACAATAAGCTTAAAATGACCAGATTTGACCTAAAAGGGCCTTGAACGCAGGAAGACACCTATGCTGAGGCTGAGCTAGCAGGTCTCTATTTGGGGCTTTTTTCCTTTCTCTGTTGAGCTTTGCCCCCTTGTGCTATGCTGCATACACTTTTTCTGGGAAGATATAAACAAATACTTGATCACTCCCAAGTAGGGCACCAACCACAGACCAAAGGAGCACTCAATCCAAGTCCAGATTGGCAATTTGGGTTACTTTTACAATAGTTGAGAGGTTACTTACAGGAGCATGCATGACCCTAAAACAGCTACATCGCCCCAAAGTCCCATCCCATAATGGAATCCCCCTTTCAAGTTAACCCTGTACTTCTTATATATTCTCTAGCATCTCCCAAGAACATTGGTGGCTTTGCAGGGGGCAGTGGGTGGTGACTTAAATCCCCAGGTGAGCATCCTGGGACCATTTTCTCTTCCTTTTCCCATAGACCTGATTCAGAGTGATTGGTGAATTGCTACAGTTACTGGGCCCGGGTAGGCGATGCTCCATGGTGGGTGAATGTGTTATGCACAGAAGGAAAGAGGCCATACCATAAAACCACTATCTGCATTTCCATTGACTCTGCATAGGGCATCTGTGAACAGAGATTCAAACTGGAGCCAACGACAGAGGCATTGCTGGGCCTGGTTTGGAATAACCACTTAGAACAATTAAAGGCCCTAATGTAAAAGCTCTGACCTGCTAACTTCTTTGTTTTATTCCAGAAAGCGACTGAAACTGTGAAGATGAAGAATAAAAAGAAAATCTGTTTCAGGATGTTTGTTCCTCAGCTCACTGCTAACGTATAGTCCTGTCTCAAAACACCAACTCTACCTGAACATCTTGGATGTTATTTGTTTAGACACATTTGTTTCTCAGTTGGACTCAAGCATGTTTTCCCCTGGTGCTTTTGAAGGGGATATTTAATCTAAAATAAACATAAAGGACATGCTTTAGAAGTTAGAGTCCTGAAAACCAGAATAGAGCACAGAGCCAGGCAGAGGAAGCCTGTTTTAGGACTGTGCAGATGCTCTCCTGTTTGGGTTGCTCTAAATAGATTTTGGCAGACAAAGTGGAAGAGAAAGGTACATTTCTACCCCCACACGAGTGAGAAATAACGACTTTATCCCCTGTAGAACTAACCTTAGAGTTGGTATCTGATTAGAGTCATTTATCTCCATATTGTTATAAACCCAATTCTATTACTAAGAGTTCTAGTAAGCACATAAGACTTCTTTTTTATTTGCACCCAGACTGTTTCCTCATCTGACATATTCTTGACATGGCTGAGCTTAGAAGACTTAGGGACCAGGGAGCATGAAGAACCATTTACTATAGAATACCACCTGAGATTAAAATTGGCTGGAAGTTCCTTTTAAGTGAAAAAATAAACATGAGATTTTATCATAGAAAGGGTTTTTCCACCAGGAACAGCGGAGATCCAGGGACACAGGCCTGGTGAGACTGTGCTGCAAGTAGCCGGGGCACAGAGAGGGCTAGGACTGGCACGTAGAGAGCACGCCCCCCCCCCCCGATTGGTTTAGGGGAGCAGGAACTCTGCCTTAGGAACTCGGTTTCCACCTGGAAAGTCCTTGCATGCAGACCAAATGCTCAGGCCATCTGTCACCAGGAACTGTGGAGATCCAGGGACGCAGGCCAGATACAAGGGAGAGACAGGAACCAAAAACTGACAACAAGAGCACATATAATAACAGACAACAAGATGGCAAGAGGAAAGCAAAAGAACTTACCCAATAGAAACCAAGACAACCTGGCAACATCAGAACCCAGCTCTCCCATCACAGCAAACAGTGGAATGCCAAACACTCCAGAAAAAGAAGACTCAGACCTGAAATCACTCCTCAAGATGATAATGGAGATCTTGAAACAAGAACGAGAGGAAAAGCATAAAGAAATAGAAGTTTTTAAAGAGGAAACACGAAAAACACTCAAAGAAATCAAAGAACTAGAGGAAAACAGAACCAAAGAGATGAAGGAATTTAAAATGGAAATGGAAACAATAAAGAAAACACTAAAAGAGGCAACCCTGGAGATAGAAAACCTAAAAAAGAAATCAGGAGTCACAGATGAAAGCATCTCCAATAGACTACAAGAGATGGAAGTGAGAATCTCAGGGACCGAAGACAACATTGAAAACATAGAAAAAAAAGTCAGAGAAGATGCAAAAGCCAAAAAGCTCCTAACCCAAAATGTCCAGGAGATTCAGGACACAATGGGAAGACCAAACCTAAGGATAACAGGAATAGAAGAGGGTGAAGAATATAAACTAAGGGGCACAGTAATTATCGTCAACAAAATTGTAGAAGAAAATTTCCCTACTCTTAAGAATGAGATGACCAAGAGCATAAAAGAAGCCTACAAAACTCCAAATAGAGTAGACCAGAGAGGAAAACTCATAGCTCTGAGTGCTTCCAAAAAGAAACTAGAGAGAGCATACAATAGCAACTTGATAGCAAAGTTGAAAGCTCTAGAACAAAAGGAAGCAGATACACCCAAGAGGTGAAGACAGCAAGAAATAATCAAACTCAGAGCAGAATTTGACAAAATAGAAATAAAAAGAACCATTCAAAGAATCAACAAAACCAAAAGCTGGTTCTTTGAGAAAAATAGCAAGATTGATAAACCCTTAGCCAGACTAGTTACTAGAGGGCAAGGAGAGAGAGTATCCAAATTACAAAATCAGAAAGGAAAGTGGAGACATAACAACTGAAACTGAGGAAATGCGAGAAATCATCATATCCAACTACTAAAGCCTATACTCAACAAAGTTGGAAAATCTGGAGGAAATGGATGAATTCCTAGTCAGATACCAGATACTAAAGTTAAACCAGGATGAGATAAACCATCTAAATAATCCCATAACACCTAAAGAAATAGAAGCAATCATCAAAAGCCTCCCAACCAAAAACAGCCCAGGTCCAGATGGGTTCAGTGCAGAATTCTATAAGACATTTATTGATGACCTAATACCAATACTCTCCTAACTATTCCACAAAATAGAGTCAGATAGAACACTACCTAACTCATTTTTCGAGGCCACAATAACCCTAGTTGCTAAACCACACAAAGACCCTACAAGGAAAGAGAACTTCAGACCAATCTCACTTATGAACATTGATGCAAAAATACTCAACCAAATCCTTGCAAACCGAATCCAAGAACACATCAAAATGATCATCTACCATGATCAAGTAGACTTCATCCCTGGGATGCAGGGATGGTTTAATATATGAAAATTCATCAATGTAATCTACCATATAAACAAAGTCAAATTAAAAAAAATACATGGTCATCTCACTAGATGCTGAGAAAGCATTTGACAAAATTCAATACTCCTTCATGTTAAAAGTCTTGGAAAGAACAGGAATCCAAGGCCCATACATAAACATAATAAAAGCAATATACAGCAAACCAATAGACAACATCAAACTTAACGGTGAGAAACTTGAAACAATCCCACTAAAATCAGGGACTAGACAAGGCTGCCCACTCTCCTCTACCTATTCAACATAGTACTGGAAGTCCTAGCCAGAGCAATTAGACAGCAAAAAAAAAAAAAAAAAAAAAAAAAAAAAAAAAAATCAAAGGGATACAAATTAAAAAGGAAGAAGTAAAAACATCACTGTTTGCAGATGACGTGATAGTGTACGTTAGTGAACCCAAAAATTCCACCAGAGAACTTCTACAGCTGATAAACAAGTTCAGCAAAGTGGCTGGATATGAAATTAACTCAAACAAATCAGTAGCCTTCCTCTGCTCAAAGGACAAACATGTGGAGAAAAAATTAGGGAAAAGATACCCTTCACAATAGTCACAAAAAATATGAAATACCTTGGTGTGACTCTAACTAAGCAAGTGAAGGACCTGTATGACAAGAACTTCAAATCTCTGAAGAAGGAAAACTAGGAAGATCTCAGAAAATGGAAAATCTCCCATTCTCATGGATTGGAAGGATAAACATTGTAAAGATAGCCATCTTACCAGAAGAAATCTGTAGATTCAATGCAATCCCCATCAAAATTCCATCCCAATTCTTCATAGAGTTGGAAGGAGCAATGTGCAATTTCATCTGGAATATCAAAAGACCTAGAATTGCCAAATCCATCCTCAACAACAAGAAAACATCTGCGGGAATCACTATCCCTGACCTCAAGCTATATTACAAGGCAATTGTGTTAAAAACTGCATGGTACTGGTACAGAGATAGGCACATGGATCAATGGGATAGAATAGAAGATCCAGAAATGAGCCCTCACATATATGGTCACTTGATTTTTGACAAAGGAGCTGCAAACATTCAATGGAAAAAGGACAGCCTATTCAACAAATGGTGTTTGTTCAACTGGCTCTCAGCATACAGAATGAAAATAGACCGTTTCTTATCTCTTTGTACAAAGCTCAAGTGCAAGTAGATCAAAGATCTCCACATTAAACCAGGTACACTGGAACTATTAGAAGAAAAGGTAAGAAAAACCTTAGAACACATAAGCACAGTAGAAAATTTCCTTAACAGAACACCAACGGCTCATGCTCTAAGGTCAAATATCGACAAGTGGGATTTAATGAGATTGCAAAGTTTCTGTAAGGCTAAGGACACTGTCAAGAAAACAAAATGGCAGCCAACAGATTGGGAAAAGATCTTTACCAACTCTACATGTGATAGAGGCCTAATATCCAAAGTATACAAAGAACTCAAGAAGTTAGACACCAGAGAATCAAATAATCCTATTTAAAATGGGGTACAGAGCTAAACAAAAGTTCTCAATTGAGGAATATTGAATGGCTGAGAAGCATCTAAGGAAGTGCTTGACATTCATAGCCATCAGGGAAATGCAAATCAAAACAACCCTGAGATTCCACCTCACACCAGTCAAAATGGCTAAGATCAAAAATTCAGATGACAGCAGATGCTGGCGAGGATGTGGAGAAAGAGGAACACTTCTCCACTTTTGGTGGGGTTGTAAACTGGTACAACCACTCTGGAAATTAGTCTAGAGGTTTCTCAGAAAATTGAATATATTACTATCTGAAGACCCAGTTATTCCTCTTCTGGGCATATACCCCAGAGACACTCGAACATACAACAAAGATACATGCACCACAATGTTCATAGCAGCTCTATTTATAATAGCCAGAAGCTGAAAAGAACCCAGATGTCCTTCAGCAGATGAATGGATACAAAAATTGTGGTATATTTACACAATGGAGTACTACTCAGCTATCAGAAACAATGACTTTATGAAACTCTTAAGAAAATGGATGCATCTAGGAAATATTATCCTGAGTGAGGTAACCCAGTCACAAAAGAACAGACCTAATATGCAGTCACTGATAATTGGATACTAACCCCAGAAAGCTCTGAACACCCCAGAAACAACTCACAGACTATATGAAGTTCAAGAAAAACAAAGGCCAAAAAAAAAAAAAAAAGAAAAATCATTATGCTTAATCTTTACACACCAAGAAAACTTTGACTATTTCCAGGTTACATCTTGTTTTGCATGTACTTTTTGCTCATTGTAACTAGTAAGATTTTAATGCATACTATCAAACCTTTAAAAAAATCAAGTACTGACAAAATGTATTCAGATACTTTTATACAAAAATGCTTTTAAAATCTGTACATTTATCTCTGTTTTCTGAAATAAAGTTGTTCAATAAAAAAAGAAATGGTTTTTCCTCTTGGATAAAAAGATCTTTTATTTGGTTTGAGGTAATTCATTAATTCTCTAGCAATATTAGGCTAAAAATCATATGCTTATGAATTTTTCTGGGATGGAAGTATGCTGTTTTCATTCTCAAAAGATATATCATGTGTTTATTAGTACTATATATGTACATACTCATATATGTGTGTAGATGTGTATTTATTCATAATCTATGAAATAAGGATTTTTTTATTCCCATTTTATAGATAATACTTTGTGGTCTAGAAGAGATAGATGCTATTCTGTAGAAACCAAGCCACTCATATTTGAAGTCTGCAATTCTTTACTGAATGTTAAGGGACCAAGCTAAGACCCTGAAGCTGAATCACTACTCACTGAGGAACATAAGGGGCATTTCCGATGGGCACATACATGAAGATCTGGGGTTGCTTTTATATTTACCCCCTGTTCTTCTGCATGACGCTAGGTTTTTTGGCATTTTATCCCCTCAGGATTTTCTCTCTTGAGACTCAGCTAAAGACTGGAAACACACATGCTCTCCCCATGGGCAGCCTAAAGAGTGGTCCTCCCTCAGTGATCCTCCATCAATGCAAATGCACCTCTTACCTGTACCCCACACTGGATTTCATACAACACACCCTTTAAAATACTGGTGTCTGCCATTTTCACCTGGTTGAGGGACACCAGTTGTGACACTAACATTTTGTGAGAAGTTTCCTTCCTTAAATACTTTCTACCTTCCTTACAAGGCCATCATGTGTGGTCTTTTTGTAAGGCCCAGATATAGTTCCTTCTCCAGAGGTCCAGTGTGACAAATATCAGTAGTGATGAGAGACAATGTGGCAGTGTCTATCCTTTGCTGAGCTTTGAATATGTGAGCATATTTGACAACTCTATTTATTGGCTGATAAATACATGTATTTGGGGCTATACTTGGACTGACTTGGAGGCTGCAGCTAATCAAATGTCTAATGGTGTATTGTTTCATCTACAATCTCCTTTATGTATATTATTTCCAAAAGTCATACTCAAAGTATGTAAAAGTCAGCATGGCATGCCCCCAGGCCAAGCAACTAGACTTGTACTAGAGCAGTATCTGGCATGACAAGGCAGGAACATCCCTGGTGAGAGCCACCCAGGCTAGGCTGGTGGCCTTGTTTCACTTATGAACAGAAGCAGTAATCCTAAGGTGAAAAAGCTCAGATGCAGGGAACTTGGTAGACAGCCTGGTCCAGGCAGCTGGTGTTGGGTGGGTGTGAGATTCAAGCTCAGGGTTTCTAACTACTGCTGTCTCTTTCTCCCACTACCTTGGTATCCAAAATGCAACTCAGAACCCCCCCCCCCCCAGACTACATCAGGCAGTAAAGCTATTAGGATCCCAGGCCATGATCTATTTAGACACCTCCTAAAGAGTCACAGCAGCCTTAGGGCTGGAAAGACGGCTCAGCAGTTAAAAGAACTTGATGTTCTTTCAGAGAACCTAGGTCAAGTTCCTGGTTCTCATATGCTGATTCACAAACTTCTGTACCTCTGGTTCATGGGATTTGGTGACATCTCTTGGCCTCCACAGATACCAGACATGCATACAGTACACTTACTGGAAATGAGTTCAGCACATGAGTTTTCAAATGCTAATTTCCATCCTACCTCTGTTCTCTATCCTCATAAAGCCCAAACCTGTCAGTGGCTCATGCAGAATGCTGACTGGATCCACTGAATGGCTCTTCAGGGAAAAATGCAGTAAGGATACTCCATGCATGCAAAACATTCATATGCATACAAATAAA
Organism: Micromys minutus; assembly: GCF_963924665.1. Lineage (NCBI taxonomy): Eukaryota > Metazoa > Chordata > Mammalia > Rodentia > Muridae > Micromys > Micromys minutus. Next base: position 42,812,044 of record NC_137981.1, on the reverse strand, counting down.
TCTTAAAATCAAGAGTGACAGCAGCCCACAGCCAGACACCTTCTGCTCGCAAGCTTTCGGAAGTGCTGGTCCCTCTCAGAACAACTTTTCTGCACTCACAAGCCTACAGCAGCAGAGGAGATTTGACGTGAGATGATGGGAAAGATGAACGGCATTTTCAAGCAGAAAATTCAACAAATGGCCTCAGCTCACACTCTGCTCCATGCATTTGCTTGAGCACCCTCCCCCCCCCCACACACCCGAAGAGCCATTCAGGGGACCTCAGTCAGCATTCTGCATGGGCCACTGACAGGTTAGGGCTTTCTGAGGACAGAGAATAGGGCCAGCATGGAAATTAGCATTTGAGAACTCATGGAATAAATTCATGTGCAGACTAGTTAAGTATTTTCTACAATGATGAGACCTGGCCCGGGAAACTATTATGACTCTCTTGTTCTCTCTATCCATTTTGGATACTAAGGGTGCACTGGACAAGAGGAAAGACACACAGGAACCCAATGCTTATGGGCAGCCCTAGGGAACTACAACTCTATGTTGTAGGCTTAAGATGAGATGGCCACCTTCTTGGCAGCCTCCAGTGCCTCATCAGCATGTCCTTGTAATGCCTTTATTAGTAGATGGCTGACTGATGAAGACTGAAACAGCACGTGAACACGTTAGTCCACAAGTGAGACAGTGGCTGACTGAGTGAGTAGTAGGCGACTGACTACGCGCACATTCACCTCAAGTTGCTTGGGTCCTCAAACACAACTTTCCTAAGGCCAGGGGAAGGGCTAACTTTACAAGCATGCCTTTGTGCAGTTTGCGTGATCTGACTCTACAAAATGGAAACAACAGACTGAATCCTTAAAACACAAAACCTCTGGCTAAAGAGACAAGCCTCTTACAGGGTGCTAGGCCAAGAGTTTCCCTGTAGTACTCTGCATGGCTGCCATGAGATTTCGAACTTCAGCCAGATCCGCATTGGTTAGAGAGGATGCTCCTCCTGGGTCACCTGGGTCTTTATTGTCACAGCACCAGTTTTTTTTGTTGCCAAGATGGATGATTCCAAAGTGGGCACTAAATCAGAGGCATTGCCAATTGTCATCCTCAGAAGACCGGTCACTACCTGGTCATGGCCAGCTACAGGACAGAAAGGTCTTCCATAATGCCAAAAGACCAAAGGTCTGTGAGTGCTGTTAAGAAATGAAAGTGATTCTAAATTATAACCAGAGTTGGAAATGTGCCTGGGGGTGGGGGGACAGAGTGAAGTCTTCAGTGCACAAGGTGGAAACAACAGTTGTGGGTGTGGGCGAGGTTCTCATAGCAAAGAAAGCCCATTTCCATCAGAGATTAAAAGCTAGCTTGGGAAAACAATTACCTGCCGGAGGTCCTGGGAAAGTAAAGCTTCCTGGTTCCTCCCCCTGAAAGAAAAGACTATAAAAGAAGGGCTGAGAATCTTCTAAACAGGAATTTATTCGAACAACTGCAGTTCACCTTTGCGGGGCCCCAGACTCTGATGGGTGTTGCAATGCTAAGTTCGAGGTCTCCCCAGTCTGGTGCCAAGAGCTGGCCCTGGGGGACAAAGCGAGAACAGTTGCTCTCTTAATCAGAGCAGAAAACAAAACTCACCCCCCCACCCCCGCTTTGTTGTGAAATTGTCACTGTGCCTTTGAGGAGCGATTAAAATCCCAGCCATGTCAAATTTAAAGGGCAGGTTCCCAGGCAGGGGAGAGGAGGGCTCTTTAAAAGAGAAGGGTGGGGGCAGCCAGTTGCAGAGAATTTATGGAGGATTTGGGGATCACAAAAGTCATGGGATCTAATTCAATTAAAACGGAAAAGCACCAACATGTTTTTAAAATAATCTTAAAATATGGCAGAAGGATATTTTGGCTTCTCTGCTTCTATTCTTGAGTCTGTTTGGCAATCTCTGTGTAGAGATTCCGAAGCCCAGCAAGGATGACTGTGGCTGTTTTGCCTACTCCCTAGCCCTTAACACAGAGAGCGGGAGAGAGTGACAGACTCTTGGGCATCTATCAGAGCCCACCAAAGGGGTAAGAGACTAGGAACAAGAGTTCTCAAGGCGTGGCTATAAATGTGCAGAGTTTGCAATGTGTTCCATGCTGGGTACCGTGTTTTCACAGTATTCCCAGGATACCAGACCCAGAGCATCCTGACTCTCAGAAGGCAGCCTGGGTCTCTCCAGGATCACAGGTTGCTTGCTCCAGCTCTTTGGTGCTGACTATGCCTAGAAGGAGCAGAAATCCCTGCTGTGTTATCTCCTGGAGAGAGGGAGAGACTGAGCCAGTTGTGATTAGTGGGCGTGGTGCCCAGAGATGCACTTGCTGGGATGCAGGAGGGAAGCAGGAAGATGAAGGCCCCAACTGCATCTGCACAGGTCCCAGGATCTTTCTTTCTCGTGAATATCCACAGTGATCCTTGGGTGGGCTGAAGAAGTTCATAAGTCAATAGGGTTCCTTCTATCAAGTCAGGTATAGCTCATTTCTAGGATGGAAGACAATAAAGTAGCTGGCTCCTAGGTGAGGACTCTTGTGAAGAGCAAACCTCACAGATGGTCTTAGCACACAAAGGGGGACATGAAAAATATTTTAGATCTCGTTGCTTCCCTTGTGCCCTGATCAACTAATCATTAACTTTCTTATTTCCTTTCCCACTGAGATTTCTGCATCTGGGGATGTATCAAAATGGTGCCGGGGTGAATCTTATTCACTCACAAAAGACTACAGGCCCCAGTTCTGTAAGCATATGGAAGTCCGTGTCATCATTTACACACAATGCCCATCTCTTCTCCCCTTCCTTCTAACTCCACTAAAGACCACTAGCAGATATTTAAGGAACCTTGGACAGGCGATGAAAAATGAGTTTTAGTAGCATGACAATAAATATCTCTTGGTCAAGTTGCTTTATGAATTAATCACAGCATGGTATCCCAGTCAAACAGCCAAAATGAGGGAAGAGAGAGGTTAAAATCCCCTAATCAAGAGAGGCTCCTGGTGTTGCTAGGAATTCCTGCTCTTAAGCAAAAATTGCAGCAGGAATGCCTCTACCCTTTGTGAAGTGGAAAATAAAGGGCTTCGGCTCTCTGGATCTACAGGGGCTCTGTGGCTGCATTGATTCCTCCTAGAGAGAGGGGGAGGCAAGGGCTGTCCGCCCACTGCACCCCAGGCTTAGTCTCCATGGTGTTTCTTACTTTCCCAGGCCCATCACAGCAACAGGAGTGGTTCACTGCCAGCCAACAAGGGGGCTGTCCTTGATGGGAACTCTGCCTGAGGAGCAGGAACTACACTTCTGGGTGAGTGCATCTCCAATAACATTCCTTATCCCTACTAGGGATGGGGTTCCTGACTCTCAACTCCCACAGCTCCACCTGTGACTATGGGCAGATGTTTCCTTCTTCTTATTATAAAGATAGCAAAAAGAACAAGCAGTAAACCCACCCAGGGGTCTGTGGGCTCCCGAAGACCAGTGGAAATGTGTCAATGAACAGTCCCGCTGATTCATTACTATCCAAGGGACTTTTTGTGTCTTCAGATACAAATAGGAGCTGAGAAGGTGTTTCATTAGGTACTCCAGAGCTGATAACATGGGGCTTTCAGAAGACTGTTCCGTTTCTGCCTCTACACTCACAAGTGCAAAACTGTCACCTCCTTTAGTGAGGTTCCTAATTTAGAAGATGCCATGTTTAGAGTTCATCTCAGTTTGACTTGTAAATGAAAGGTGGAACCTTGTCAAAATTACCTTACTGGGTGGCTCCTGTCCCCAGCCATTCTCACATAACCCTCCCTGTCATGCTGAAATGAAGCAGATGTCACTAGAAAGAGAAGCCAAGGAGCACAGAGCGAGCAGTAAACTACAATGAAGCTCCTTCGGCTATAGAAAATTGCGTGCTCAGCTCCAAGGTCCGACTGACCTGTGGTCCTTCACTATACTTCTACTAAATCCACGATAAACCCAGTTTTGTTGTTGTTGTTGTTGTTTTGTTTTGTTTTGTTTTAGAGGAAGCAGCACTGGAAGAACTCAAGTGAACCCTAAAATATGGGTCCTCAGCTAGGAGATACTTCCTGTAATGGTTCAAAAGATCAAATGCACGTGGAAGGTTCTACAAGGATCCTGCTCTTTCTCTAGACACAGCCTGAGTTCTGAGGCAGGGGATAGGCAATCAGTGACTTTTTCCAGATCCATCCAGCGGCTGCTGGCTCTACCTCCTACTCCTGTCTACCTGGCCAGCTCCGGGCTTTGTCTTCTGTTTTCTGGCTTTATTCTCTTCCTCCTGTTCTCCTTCATCCCCCAGCTTTCCTCCTGCACAGCAACCAATACCCAATAGCCATCAAGTCATTTAGTGGGTTCTGGGTCATAAGCCCAGGGAGAGTGGCCGGCTGGTTTGGGCTGTGGCTTGGACATCAGGATCTTTAGGGACTCTGGATTACTTCTATTACACAGCTGAAGTCTGGGGCTGTCACTCCAACACCTCTCATCTACAGCCTGCAGAAGGAGGAGCTTCACCAGGATATGTTCAGGTTAGAAAGGCAGCTGAGTACTAGCACTCTCATAGAACCCGGATACTGCAAAGATGCCCAGGGTAGGCCCAGGGCCAGCCCAGCCACACCACCACTCACACAGTGGCTACCATCTGCTGCTGCAGGGAACAAGAGGCCCTAACTCCTGTGAGTAAAGTATATCCTAGGCTGGGCTGTGCTAAGGCATTCTGGGAGAACATACACTGCCCCCTTGGGATCGGGGATGCCCAGGGGTGGGTGCCAGGAAGGAGAGCAGATAGCACAGCTGCCGTGTACATCGAATGGTCTGAAACAAGGAGTGGCTGTGCACGCACCGCTCTCCCAGGGAGATCCGTACCATAAACCCGACCATAAAACTAGTTTCATTGGCTCGTTCTGCACCAGCTCCCAGTTTTATTGCTTGCACAACACTCATGCCCCGAGAAGGACAGAACATTTTGCATACAACTCTGCCTGACACTGGTCTCCTTAAGGATACACTGCAGAGTGCAATAAACGTCATACGCCTTCCTGGAGCATTTTTGCCTGCAGACAAGAACAACTCCCTGCAAAAGGATTTCTTATGTAACGTAGATCATGGCTGTCTGGGGTGATGTGACTCGACAGCAATCTTCCTAAGCTAACTAAAGGCATCTACAAAGGTCTGCAATCTTGGCACTTCCTGGAGTGACAAACCTCTGCTGATTCTTAAGGAACCAAACACACATGGCGCTGAAGGTGGGCCTTGATCTGCTATTTGCAATGCACCTCTTGATGCCGAGGAAGGGAAAACATGACAGATTGCAGTGTTGTAGGGGTCAGCCATCCACTTAGGGTAAGCCATCAGAGAAGTCAGGAAATTACTTCTCCAGATAAGCTCCTGCCTGGGGCCAAGAACAAAGAAAAGGACAGAGACAATGTGTCTGTCTTTCTTAGGTGTCCAGTGAGGAGAGCAGGCTCACTGTTGGGGCCACTGTCAAAGAACTTGTCCTAGATTGCAGGAAGCCTCATCTGAGATAGGCCATTGCCAAGAGAAGATAGTTCAAGGGGTCATGGAAAGAGCAGGCTAGGTATACCTGTCTGTCTGTCTGTCTCTGTCAGTCTGTCTGTCTGTCTCTGGTATAGGGCCTTCCTTGTGAGAGACAGCTGCAGATAGGGCCTGTATGTAGCCACTAGCTTAGAGTTGTGCCTTCCAGGGTTGAAGCGTCTTTCTAATGAAAACAATTTCAAAGCCACCAAGAAGTAAAATGACTCTAGAGGAGATGACCAGAGATCACTGCCTATATGGCAAGAGTTAAGACAAAAAGCCATGACAGCACACTCTGTATGGTGTGGGGGCCTAGGACAAATGTGTCTATGAAAGGCATTATGCGTCTTTAACCACCCAGTCTCAGCAGTAAACACTTGTCTGGAGAGAATGCCTTTGCTCTCTTCATGTCCCATCTCTTGTGTACATTAAGCAGAATAATTTATTTTAGCCAGGATAACCATCCTCCTCTTGTATTATGCTTATTCTAAAGATGGCTTACTGTCAAGCTCCAGCCCCCCACTTCACAGAGCAAGGAGCTTTGACCAGGGCTCTGCCCCCACAAGGACAGACTGTCTCCAGGACCACACAGACACAGACATGTGACTGTCCGTCAGAGCCAAGGGGGGTAAAGGCACCTTGGAAAAACATCATCTACCCGTACTGATGACATTTGCATTGCTGTGACCAAGTATCTGACAGCAATAACTCAATAGGAGGGATTATTTATTGTGGTTCACTGTTTCAGAGGTGCCGGTTCCTCATGGGGAGGGTGGCTCACAGGAAAGCAGAGGACAGCTCAGGAAAGAGGAAAAGCAACTACTAACATGTGGCTAGCATTCTCCTGCCTCCCCCTTTGCCCTGAATCACAGTCTAGAAATACCCTCATAGCCATTCTCTGAGTTCATCAATCCGGCTCAATCTAACTGCAATCAGCGTGACAATCAAAGGTAGCCATCACAGCATTTAGCCAAGGTGATTGTGGGAACATGTAGGTGACATCATCTTGACTCTGGCCCAGTCTCGTAATGTCTTTGCTCTGAGTCTGAGATCCCATGCTATCTGGCAAAATTAAGAAGGCTGGGTAAATTGTCTAGAGTCTCAGGTAATCAAGCAGCGCATCTTTGCCAAGCCTCCAGCCACACCAGCTTGAGTGCACCTCATCTCACTTAAATGCTGTCCCAACTGAACCCATTTCATCTTCACATCAGCTCTAAGAGGGAGGTGCCCCAGTAACACGGCACATGGCGCAGAGACCAGTTCCACCAGTAAGAGCCGGAATCTCAACCCACAGAACCTTGCGCCTTTGCTTCAGTTTCTAAACCACTAAACTCTTTTTCTGTGACATGCTATACCACCTAGTTTTAAACCATACTGATTAACAGACCAAAAAAAAAAAAATGTCAAAACAGTTTGGATTTTTAGGATGAATACTTTAAATATTATAAATCCATTTCTCGTAGGGAGTGGTTGCTTGGTGCAGCTTCTGCTGATCGCTCGGTATCTATCCAAGACTGTGATATGCACAGGCTATTTTGGTCTCGGTTAATATATAACACTGCATAAACACTGAGTCAACAGGAGAGGCTGAACAATAAATTATCACTAGTCCAAGTGCTAAAATAGCACCCGATTTCTCTCTGCCCGAGCACGCTATCTATTTATGTTGTGCTTACTTCTGTGGAGTTCTAAGTCTTTATATACATTTCATCATCGCTATACTTATGCACATTTATCATCTTTATTATACACATATGTCGAATGCACCCCTCCCTGCCTACCGTTTACTATGGGACTCTCGGTTTCCAGCTAGCTTTGGAATCTGTGGCACTGCCTGCCTTTCGCTTACGTAGTGGAAGAGTAGAGGGAGGCTGGCAATAAAAGGAGGTGCACTTCACTGATACAGTGCTCGATGCGATTGCTTCCATTATCGAATATTGGTGCACATGTTAGTCTATGCGCATCTGCAGTGTATGCATGTGTGTACATGTATTGTATGGGCATGCTTTCGTGTGTGTGTGTGTGTGTGTGTGTGTGTGTGTGTGTGTGTGTATGGAGACCAAGGGTCTAAGTCTGTTTCTTCCTCTAACTCCTTCCATCTTGTCTTGTGAGGTAGCATATCTCACTGAACAGGAAGTAGGCGCCAGACTGGAGGGCTAGAGAGCCCCCAGAATCCATCTGTGTCTGGCCCCACCCCAGCTCTAGGTTCACAAATAAACGCTGCTATACCTCACTTTTACCTGAGTGCTGGGAACCGAAACTCAGATCCTCACACCCATGTTGCAAGCGTTCTCCTTACCACTCAGCGTTCTCCTTGGTCTTCATATATTATTGTAGGCCTGTTGCTTCACTTTCTAAAGTCTGAGCCATTTGCTCTTCTTTTTTCCTTCTGTCCCCTCCCCCTTCCCGCCTCTCCCTGACCTCCTTTCTCTTCCCTTTCCTCTTTTCCTTTCCTTTCTTTTCTTTTCATAGAGGTCTGTGCTCTGGGACAAGTGAGTCTCCAAATTCCACCTTCACCATTTCAGTTTTCACAGGCAAAAATACATCTAGAGAAAGATTGTTCATAAGAAAGCTTCCATTGTCTAGCTAGGGAATACTCTAAACTGTGTTCTAGAGGCTTCTAAACTGTGTTCATAAAGTGGAAAACAAGGCTTACACTGTCCAGAGCTAACAGAGCCCAAGATTTAGTAGAACACCTTAGAATGTATGAAGAGGATCAAAGGAAGAACTGTCAAGTGGGGGTTCAGGCAGTGACAAATCACAGCAGCCCAACTGTTAGTTCACAGCAGGGACCCTCAGTCTTCTTCTGTCTTCCCCTATGAATATCGCTTTTCATTACTGAAAACAGAAACTGGAGCCCTAAGCATTTCCCTGTTTTGCAGAATGAGTATTATATCAACAATCTGTTTCAAAATAGCAGTTGCCATTGTATTCCATTTGAGTATCTGAAGATTTCCTCTGTTCAGCTGTGTCCTTCACCAGTGTTAATGTAGGATAAAAGGACAGGTATGGCTGGATGAGAGAGACCCTCAAAGGTTTGTAGATATCATTAATGGCATGGGGGAAATGTTTTGGAGCAAAACTATTCATTCTATAAATGTCTTTCCAGTATGCCTATCAGGGTGAGCCAAGAACTAAGTTCTCTGTGGTCAATATCCCTGCAGAAAAGAAAGCCCACTCCGGAGACCCACAGCTCCACAGAGGTACTCCTGCCCCATACACATCGTCCCCATTCCAGGGATCCAGGCATCATTCTCACCTCTTCTCCAAGATGCAATCTATTTATTTTCTCCAAAAAGTCATTGCTAAACCCAGGGTGGACACCTACCTTATGCCTGTGTGTCCTTTTGTCCAGCCTGTTTATCCTGCTCAGTCAGGAAAGCAAGGAGGATGTCAGTAACCAGAAGAAGGCAGGATATCGGCTGAGCAGAAAGGACCCAAGGAATGCAAAGGGTTCCTAGGATCATTTCAGTAACTGCCACCCCACCACCCTGGGTTTGCACAGCCTCTGGAACAATAGAAATCTCTTAAATCAAAACCAGGCCCTGTCTAGCATTAGTTCAACTAATAAAAATTACATCACTTGAATGATTCTAAAAGCAGACTTGGCTCTTTTGTTTGTCTTTGTTCTTTATCTCATAAAATAAACAATGGTTCAGCATTGCTCAGCTGAACCCAGTCCTACTCTGAAAGCCAGGGTGGTTTTCAGATGGTAAGCTCCACCTGGTCCCACAAATAAAGCTGGTATTCCTACCATGGGAACTCTAACAGAGGTAAATAAATATACCCAGAAAGTATCTGGAAAGTTCTCTGCATACGTGATCAAATGGTTTGGTGAGTGTCAAGTATGGGATGGTTAAAGTTCCATACTTGGTGACTGGAAGATGCTAGAAATCAGCAACAATAATTGAACAATCCCAAGAGGATTCCTGTTAACTCTTCATTCAGAAACCAGAAAACAGACTCTGAAAAACTGACTAGGGCCGTTCACGCAAATGATGTTTGGAAACAGAATACGTGTGAGAGCTAGCTCCAGACCTTCCCCCTGTGCAGCTATGGTGAATTCCAGAAGACTATGGAAACTCTCTTTCCTCTTCTTTCAGTATTTGTGAGCTTCAGAGAAAGTAGAACAAGTGTGTTGTGTACTGCAGGGCTTTTGTGTGTATCGAACAGGACAACCACTGCTATGGTCAGCACTGCTGAACAACAATACATTCATTTAGACATTACTGAACGGCTAAGACAGACTGATGTTTAGTTATATGGGTGATAGGAATAAATGTCTAAGTAGGCAAACTAAGGTCAAAACTATAAACTGTTTAGGTAATCTGACAGTCCAAATCTACATAATTTAATAATGTGCACTTTAGTGTAAGCAACATGCACATGATCATGATGTTCATTCAATGTCACATTATTTTTAATTTATACTACTCAGAATGTGTGTGCACATACACATAACATATCCCAACTTTATTTAACATCAATTTACCAACTGAACCAGTCTCCCTGCCTGGGCATTTCTGGTTTTCCTAGTTTGTTTTACCTTTGCTGGGAAAACAAAATCAATAATGGTCAGCCTTACGTACAAGCAGGAATGATTCTTGGATGTGAAAGATATGTGGATTTTGTATTTTCAAAAACTGAGATCAAAATGCACCACAAAAATGTTTAAAGAAAAATACTCACCCTCATTAATAGTTTATGGACAGAAGTCACTGGAGCCTTTCGTGCTTGTTACTCCAGATTCTGTCTTCCCAGACATGTCTCAGAGGGTCTGCAGTCACAGTATAACTGACTGGCAAAGTCTTCCCAAGATGTCCACTTTTTGTTATAAATGCTTGCTATTATCTTATGTGGATGTTCATTTTAAAACCATAAGCAAGGGCTATGGTTGGGGCTCACTGGGTAGTAACACTTGCCATGCAAGTCTCATAACCTGAGCTTAGGTTCCATATAAAGGCAGAGCTCAGTGGGCCATTACTGTAATCTCAACACCTCTTTGGAGTGAAGAGAGGTGAAAACAGGAGAACCCCAAAATGTTCAAGGACAAGCTAGCCAGGGGCACACAGCACAGCGGCGAACAAGAAACACAAGGTTGATGGCAAAGACAGGTATTTAAGGATGTCCTAGGACTCGACATAAGTGTTGCAGACATATGCTCTCACACACAAACATGGGAACACATGTCATCCACATGCACACACACATAAAAGTAAATCGGTATTGAACCTGTAGGCACTGCCATAGGTCCTGACTTAGGGACAACAGGTTTCTGTCACTGAGATTCTGAGAAATATAGGAAGCCTTAGAGAGAGAGAGAGAAGGGAGGGAGGGAGGGAGAGAGGGAGGGAGGGAGGGAGGAAGGAAGGAAAGAAGGAAGGAAGGAAGGAAGGAAGGAAGAGGAAGGGAAGGGAAGAGAAGAAAAGAGGAAGTAAAAGCCAAGCAGATCACAGATATGTGGGGTGCAATTCTTTGTATTTTGAAATGTTTCTCCACCTGCTGGCTCAGGCCTCAGTGCTCCACACACACTATCTCATTTTGAGCCAGTGTAGCAGATGACCTGCCGTTACCTGGGAAACGAAGACTTGGAATTCCCAACCCCAACACTACCACACCCAGCGAAGTGCCACCTTCAGTAAGTGACTACCGGTCAGTCTAAGGTCAGTCCCTATTCCCCACCAACAGCCATTTCTTAGGTGACAGATGCTTTGCATGACAGCCCTGGAGCTGGATTGCTGGTTAAGGTGGGCAGCTGCCATATCTCTCCTTGTGTCTCACAACCACAGGTCTTCACGCTGATCTCAGTCTTACTATGGGGCTGGGCAAAGGCACGGATGTTTTCTGCCAGGATAGTGAGTAAAAAGGAGCCATTTGCAGCCATTCACAAAGGAATCAAGTGTAGGATGGCTAATTCCACTCTTTATAATTTTCAAGGGAGCCAGTTACAGCGTCAAGATTAAAAAAAAAAAATAAGTAACTGGTTTGGAATGCAAAGGTTAATAATATTTTTATACCGTGATTTATTCTGTAATTTAATTATATGAAACTAGTCTCTCTTCTATTTGACAAACAGTAAGTTTTTGAGGATGAGTTTTTGAGTGCACTCTACCCATCCCCCCACAATTAATTAAGTTAGAATGTCCCGTCCACAGGCATGCTGCACCTGGCCTCCAGAGCTGGATTTTAGAGACACCACTTATCGGAATCATTATCTCACTTCTAGAGACCAAGAACACAACCCATGTAAAAGGAAAGAATCTGCAATCTTTTCTGAAAGCTAAGCCCTAGGAGCCCTTTCCCAATCCCTGGAAGCCACAAGGCTGCCCAAGCAAGCCAAAGACAGACTCTGGAGAGTGTGTCTTAGTAAATCACCTTGAGCTACTATGACAGACCTATGTCCAACTATATCTCCTTTTCTAGCCAGAATTTTGTCGGTGTGTATATGGTTCCAGTCTTTTCAAGAACAGAATATTGGTGTTCAACACCGTCGCCAACCTCCTCAGATGAAATTGTGCTTCCCTTATATAGGAAATGTCACTCACTCCGAGTAATCATTTGAGGTGTGCTTTCTGGTGAACTTGCCCAGTGTGGGAATTACACATGAGCAGTCTTTGCTGCAAAATGAACGCTGGCCCATGGGTCAACATACATTCTAAAGCCTTCTGATGCATTATGTGGAGAGTCTGCAACGCTGCCAGCAGGTAAGATGCCAAACGAAGAAAGCATGTTTGAAAAGAACAGCACAGTGGGTCTACCTAACTTGGCTGTTGTACATGATTAATCTTTAACTAATTAGAAATCCTTAAATGCCTCAACGCAATGTGTGAAGTATTAAAAAAAAAAAAAGATGGCCTGGTTTTCGTTTCTTTTTTGCATTATTAAAAATGATCTTGACATATACTGGAGACTTTTTAGACCCCTGTGATTCAAGTGCTTCATTCTCCTATCTCAGGGCCATACCCTCAGCACTGCATGCTCTAGGCTTTGAGTCCGAGGAGGATGAGACCGAATGATCTCTGCTTTCATGCATGCCAGGGTCAGTCCTGCTTGTTGACTTGACTACATTGCGAGACACTTAGGTGAGTTTTGTAAGCACCCCTCTTCACTAAGATATGCCTTTGAAGAATTTCCAGGGACGATTAACTAAGTGTGGAAGAGTTGTTCTAAACATGTGACTATGCCATAGGCCGGGGACCCGTTGGACAAGAAGAGGGAAAGCCTAGAAGCCTAACTGTTGTTTGCCAACTGCTACATGATAAGCTGCCCCGTTCTGCAGCACCTGCCCCACCCCCCAATCATGACGTACTGGACGCTCTGAAAGCATAAATAGAACAAGTCCGTTGTCCTCTAAATTGTTTCTGCAAGGTATTTTGACATAGAACAAGAAATTCTGACTAATAAAATATCAAAATGGCCAAATAGTTGTACATTTGTTAACACAACTTGGTGGCACATAAGCCACAAAGGGGCTATGACCTTGGTCACTGTGCTCAGCATCTTTGATAGCCAGCAAAGTGCCTTCCATGTGGCAATACTCCGTAAATAGTCATGGTTCAGCTGCTAGCAGCTCTCACATCAAGCCCAATGTGCTGAATTCAATCTCTTGTATCCACACTCTATAAAATGAGAGCTGACTCACAGGTTTTCTTCAAACATCTATATACATGTTATAGCACACACATGTGTGCACATGTATACATACACACGGACTAGGTAAATACATGCTAATACAAAACAGAAAACAGTCATTGAATGATTGGATAGAAAGGGAAAGTGAGTTGAATTTGGAGGTGACTTGGACAGATAACCTGGAATGTATTATTTAAGACTTGTTTTCATTTTGACTGTGTGTGTTTGTGCACATGTGTGCACACTGTGTGTATGCCCATGGAAGCCAGAAGAGGGTGATAAATGACTACGTTATAGTGGTTATCAGCTGTGTGATGTGGGTGCGGGAACCTGAACTCAAGTCCTCCAGAAAAGCAGTAAGTTCCTTAACCATTGAGCCAGCCATGCAGACCCATGTCTGGTATGTTTTAATAGAAGGAATACACTCAGAAAGTGTACCCAGAGGAGCAGTTTATAAATGCAGCCATCTTGTAAGATAAATGATGGGGACCGTCTACTAAAAAGAGCAGGGAATCAGCTCTACTGTGATACAAGCCTGGGTTCAAGAAGGTGGTCCTAGGGTGAATGAAAGCACAGTGTACTCAAGACATTGCTTGGACTCAGCTCCCGTCCAGATGAAAGTCGGCCTTATAAAGCCTTGGCACCTCCAAAACCACCTCACCAAAGAAGTCGTTGGTTGAAGGCATTTTTTTTCCAACCTTTTCCATGTACAGAAAGTTGGTCCAGGCAGCAAGCACGGGGTTTGGAATGACGTAATCATATTGTAGGGCTGTCCCCAGCTTCAGAGTTGAGGATGCTCTAGAGTGACTCTGGAGAAGAAGAAAACTTACAGATTGTCAGGCACCAAGCTTGCGGTTGTCAGGACCTGGCTTCCCCACCAAAGCAGCGTGACTTTGGGTACAATGCCACTTAACTTTGGTCAGGTAGGCTTTGGTCTCAGCATTTTAAACCATCAACGAACCCTGTTTTAGGTCCACAACACCCCCAGTTCTAGAGCTTCTGCCGGGGCTTTGGCAGCCTGGCCAGTATCCATCTCTATAACCTTGATGGCCTGAAAAGTTAGTTACACAAGTAGAAACTGTGGGAAGAAAAGATCAGTCTTTCCTCTCTTTTCAGGAGCAACTGCTCACAATTGCTCACATCTGGCACGCCTCAATGGCAATCACTGCACGGCTCAAAACACCTTGAACTTTGAAAGTGAAATAGGGAACTTTTATCTTCAAAAGAAAAACTAAGGGCCTGGAGTAGACCACTAGGGGCCTTTTTACCCCACCTGGATAATGGCAGGCATCACTACTCAATGCATGGAGCTATGGTTTTTTATGAAGAGACTAACACATACCTTAAGGCTATAAAATAGTGCTTTAGGATATAACGTGTTGATTCAGATACAGAATAAAATGCTGTTTGCATTATAGGCTTTTAATGAAAAATCTAAAGGCATGCCTACTTAACGAATCTCTATTTTTATGGGACCCACCTGAAAATGCCTGCTTTACAAAGTCAAACTATGGGTGGTCTCACGCCTAGAAGTGATACAAGAACCCTTTGTCCGGCTATAGGCTTTAATTTTTGGTATGGAAAAATTCAGTCACCATAATTATAACCCCAGAAAGTAAAGGCCTTTTAAATTCTGTACAGGAGAACTGTGGGAGTTCGTTAACGTTCAATAAAACTGTAATCTAACCAGCTTGTAGGTATGCAGAAATCGCACTGTGCAATTTTCTCTTTGGCCTATTTGTTCGAGTGTCTTATATCCTCTAGTGAAACTAAAATACCTGAGGAAAAAAAAAATCCCACATTACCTAGATCCCTATAACCTCCACCAACCCAGGACAGGGTTTGTTTTTGTGTTAAATGAACCAAAGAATCTTTCATGAAAAACACTCAAGAAATATGTGGGAGTCAGAGGAAATCAATGCGCAACTTGTTTCAGAACTGCTCTCTGAGGCTTAGAGATATTTTGAATATATACTTTAAAAGGCTCATTTATAGAGAAGGTTCGTCTGTGAAGGTTCTAAAATAAGATGAAGCTACATGAAGAATCGATATTAATTAAACATTGATGAAGGGTGGGGGGGGGTCTGGTTGTGTTATTTAGTCCCTGGGTTACCCAAAGGGGCTTCCTGATTGAAGAGGCTGCCCAGTCTGGAGGAAAGGACACACAGTGTGATCATTTCTCTCCCTCGATGGTTCTCTTGGCTTTGAAATGGGAAGATCAAAGCCAAGCCAGGGTATGGAAAAGTACTGAGCGCTGCTTACTGAGTGCGGTTAATATGCTTAGTTAACTCAGGCAGCAAGGAAGAACAGCATGGCCTTCATCACATGGGAAGAAGTATAAAAGCCTCTAGACACAATGTTTCAGAGTTAAAAGTAAATTTAAATTTTAAAGTATATTTAATTTTTAATTAAAAAAAAGAAGCCTACCATGAAGGCCAAGGGCTAAGTTCCTACAACTGTGAGCATCCTAGCTGGGTGGATCCTCTGGCTTGATTTTCTCAAATTCTTGTAGCTCAATTTTGTACTGCACCTTAGTTTCCCTTTAGAATTAATTATAGCTTAAAAATGTCAGTATTTTAGCATCAAGATCATATATCTTTGACTGCATTTGGTTACCAGGAGTGACAAATTTCCTTTGGACTTATCTTCTGCCCATGTTTTGATTTCTTAGAACAGAAAATAGAGTGATTTATGTGCGGGTGAGAAAAAGTCATGTTTTCCTGAAACGGTGAGAAACCATGTCTTGTTGACATGTGGTCACACACTTGTGTGTAGAAGCAGACTCCAAGGTCCCCAGGAGGATGCTGAGGTGGCCAGAACCTGCCCTTCAGTGTTTGTCAGTGCCTGTCCTAAGCTGGGCATTCTCAGCAGAACGCCCCCTTCCATCTCCCTGCTGGTGATGATTTTAGGACCAGTATGAATCGAGAGCTCCCAAGGTGGCTCTTTCTGTCACCTTCTGCTGTACCCTGCGGCCCGATGCCAACCATTGAGTTCTTAGAAATATCAGCTTCTTTAGTGCAATAACATCTGGAGGCGTCAGACATGTCTACGGTTGGTTTTTTGTATCTTCACAGGTAGTAATTCAGGGAGAATATCAAAGAGAGGGAAGGGGGTGGGAGGGAGGGAGGAGCACAAGGAAGAACAGAAGAAAATCTTTTTTATAAGATAATGTAATATTCAGTCTCCTATCCTTATGCATGTCAAATCATCATCAAATATTTTAAATGCAGATGAAAATCTTTTTTAATGAGAATGGAGGGGTACGGTACATACCCAGAGAAAGCATTCTTTTGTTGGCAAAGCAGTTGGAGGGTAGAGAAGAAATAATAAAACATAAAATATAGAAAGCTTCGGGTTAAGCAAGGCTATCTTCCTCCATTGGGTTGGGATCTTCTCCATGGAGAATCTTGATGTGTTTAATATTGCTAAAATGTTGTTTCAAAGGTGGATTCCATCAGATCATTTTAGGTTATTGGTCTTTATTGTTCAAGGAAGTCGTGTTTGCTTTTGTGGTTCAGTAAAGTAGCTACATTGAAGGAGAGGACTAGGGCCCTGTAAGAAGAGGGCTTAAAGTCACTAGGCAAGTGTGTGTGAGATAACTAAAGGAAGACCAAAGAAGGCAGCCACATACTATACCCACCACACTATACACACGTGCAGGAGCACACACACACACACTCCACACTCACACTATAACACACTACACACATCCTAAAAATACCCACACTACACATAAATGTATACACTAAACATACATCACACACACACACATACACACTTACACATTCCAGACATACATGCCACATACACACTGCCATAGTCCATGAAAACACTACTCCCACTCACACTGTAATGTACTACACACACGCTCACACACACACACCCACAGTACACAACAATATACACATTACACATACATCACACACACTCTAGTCACACACACTATAATACACACACTGCCATTGTTTACACATGCATACACTACACACATTCTATACAACCACATTATCCATAACACACACATAAGATACTACACATAAATATACACACACAACACAAAATACATACACTCCTTCACATGTACCTCCACACTCAAGACACACACCCTACACACTATATATACACATCACACATATCCACAATACAATGAACATACAAACTATATACCTCCCTCCCTCCCCCACTCTCTCCTTTTCTCTCATGAGCACACACACACACACACACACACACACACACACACACACACCTTTGAAGCAGGCAGAACTACACCTAAGCTTTAAGGATTCTGACTGTTTTCAGTCTTCCTGTTTTGTTTGTTTGGGTTTATTTTTTCGCCTTCACTCTGCAGAAAGCCTCACAGATTGGCTGGATGATTTCATTCTGTAGAAACCTCACCTCCTTAAATTCTCAGAATGTAGGCAGACACCACTACCGGTGTTCTTAGAGTTAGAGTCACACACCTCCTCGCACCAAACAACAAAACCAAACCCACACTGCGTTAGGACACCTGCCTGTACTTCCATGCAGGTTTTTCTTTATGACACAGGAAACCAAATAGGAGGTACCAGCGAAGAAACTGAAAACCAGGCTTCTAAACTGTTCTCTGCAACATGTGAACAGTGATTTCCATCCTCAAAGGAATGACATCATCCACCTTTTACACCTTGTAGTGGACAGGAAGATTCTAGACACTTTTGCCATTTGTCGAGATGGATTTGGGACAATAAATTCTGACAACTGTAATTTTTAAGGGCCGTATAAAAAGGTATCCTCACCCTCCTTGGTATCATCATAGCCAAAGGCTAAAATAAAAATGACAGAGACAGGACTCTGGTTCATGGGATGGTGGCCATACAAGGCTGGGGAGCCTGTCACAAGGTGTGCCTGGACACCTTGTACTGCCTGCGCAGAGGACTCTGGGAAGGGTAAGGGCTGTTCTTTCTAGTGATCTTTGGTCCACTGCTACACTGATATCCAGTTAACTATAGTATACTAAAAGACCATTGTCAGCCTCATGCAGAATCTCCTTTCCCAAGCTGCTTATATCTTGAGCATGCAACACATTACTGTTAGAAAAGCCTCTGTTTTAGTCCAACGCTGATATTTAAGACTTTCTTAGTAGAGCCAGAATGTTTGGAAACCTGGATTCCTCAAAGTCAGTTCAGGCTCACAAACCCCTCTCTGCCCACAACCCCAGAGATCCACACCTATGAATGAAGAATAATATATAACTAAATTAAAGAGACTATTACTCATACTGTTAGAGAAGGCATGGCTTTGAAATAGGGTTCATTACACAGAAAATTAAAGGCCAAGTCTGGCGGCATGTGCCTTTAATCCCAGGACTCTGGAAGCAGAGGCAGGGGAATCTCTGTGAGTTCAAGGTCAACTGGGGCTACGCAACAACAACAAATTTATTTAGTTGGTTAGCTAGCTTTCTGTTACTATAAGGAATGCCAGAAATAAGTCAACTTAGTAGGAGGGAAGGTTTATGTTAGCTCATAGTTTCTTGGCCCATTTCTTTGGAACTATGGCATTCATCTGAAGGGAGGTCTGTTCACCTATGGTTTCCAGGAAACCAGGAAATGAAGAGGTTCCACTGGGGTCCCAATAACCTATTCAAGGACACATCCCCAGTGACATATTGTCCTACTACTATATCCCAAATCCTAAAAGTCTTACCATCTCCCGATAGTGTCACAGGCTGGTGACCAAGCCTTCAACGTGGGCTTTGGGGGAGGCAACCCTATATCAGCATATTCACTCACTTAATGATTCAAACACTGCCAGCATATGTCTATGAACGCTTTTTCCGAGCCTGTTTGTGCCTGGAAAAGACACCCTGAGACCATAACTAAACTGCTTGGGCCTCAGTTTGGTTGTGTATGAATAAAGAGACCTGGACAAATTGTTTCCAAAGTTACTTTCAGCCCTGTCATTTTATGACTAAATATTAATGTGGGCTCTGCCCTGTGAAAGACTCCGCTAGATGCCATGCAGCAAATGAACAGGCAGAGACATGATCCGACCCGTGCCTCTTCCTGTTTATGGTGTCATTGCTTGGCTGCATTTCCAAACGGCCATCATTGCTACTTTGATTCAGTCTCAAGTTTCTCTTTAAATGTATGCCTCTCTTTGATGTTTAGAGATTCCTAGTCAAATGGAGCTCATGCCTATTTGTGTGAGCTCTGCCAGTCTGCCCCTGTCTTCACCGTTCCCTTGCATTTCTTCTGCAGCCAGGGTTTGTTTTCTTGGCACCAAACACCAGCAAGCAGCTTTGCAGAGTAGGTACGCCTGAGTCGCCCCCACCCCCCTCCTTAGGTCCAGATTCATATAGTTTCCTCTGCTCCCCAAACTGGGTCCCTTTCCCTCTCTTCTCCCTCAAGAACCACCATGTTGGCCCACAGCCTACATCCTGGATGAGCGACCTGTTTTAAAATCTGTGCATGTCGGACCTGTCAACATCCAGGCTCAGGAAAACAGACTGCCCTTGAGCAGAACAGCTTTGCTAATCAATCATGCTTCAGAGAGTGGGCGGTTTGTACACAGGGACCACTTTGCTGTGACCGAGCGCCTATGAAAACGTCTGAGGGTGAATTAAAGAAAACAGTGTACTACAGTCTGCTACAGGAAAGCTGGGACAAGGTTTTATTTAAAAACAACTCCTCCTTCCTGAAGGCCAAGAGTAGGCACATGGACTCAAATAGAACTCCTTCCTCTCTCAAGATTTACTACGGACAGAGATCAGAGATGGGTTTCTGCGTAGACACTGTATGCGAGTAGTACAGGAGAGAAACTGCCGACGTGACCGCTCTGTTGTATGGTTAAGGTCTTTATTGTGATAAAGAGAGAGCAGAGAAAAAAAGCAGACTGAATATGTCTGTCCAGCATGCTGGGTATGGCCAGAGCCATCTGTGAGAGAGGACAGAATGGTGGGGAACAGAGAGGTCATAGAGAATAGCAGGACAGGAGAGAGACAGACAGAGACAGACAGACAGACAGAGAGAGAGAGAGAGAGAGAGAGAGAGAGAGAGAGAGAGAATAGTAAAAACAGGAATACAGGAGGATGTATAGCTGAGGGAGGCGCCTGTGAGCTGGAGAGCGTTTGGGGCAGAGGAAGAGGTGAGAGGGTGAGATGCTACCAGGACTTTGAAATGTAGAGCAAGTACCCATGAGGCTGTGAGTACACGTCTGAAAGACAGGCAGTCACAGGAATATGCCAATGAAGCCTTATTTCTCTTCTGCCAGAGATAAGGGACATGGCTCCTTTTGGCAATTGGGAACTGGTTTCTCAAGTTCCTGAAGAATGCTGGCTTTTATCTAACTGCCAGAAATGCTCCTGTGGTCCAGGTTGAGTTCTTTTCTGGACACCCGAACAGCCTGAGACCTAAGACATGGGTTTATAGGCAAAAAATGAAATTCTAGAATGTGCTCCAGTGATCAGAAATCAGAATTAAAGTATGTTCAATCTTTAAAAAGTCTCTTAAGAAAAGAAATCAAGCAGGACCACCAGTAAGGTGCAAATGTGCCAATGATCAAGTCAAGCAAACCATCTGAAGCTGAGCCAGATACAAAACACAAATTTGCACTAATGAGATTCCATTAAGGGGAAGTTTGTCACAGTTTGCTAGGTATATGCTCTGGCTATATCATAAAATACACAATGGAACAGGTCATGGAAATCATTAAGCCTTTAAATGCAGCAAGCCTTAACTTACTGAGATACTATATGCAATTTAAATGCCCATGGTAACACACGAGCAAGATCCAAAGCATCACTATACGAGATCTATTTCCTTATCACATACATGTTACTTGATTCAAAGGCATTTGATTTATGGATTTCATATTTTTTGGCTATTTTGGAGGTAAGTTTGAAGCTGGAGAGTGGTCTCACTGAGTAAGAGCGCTTATTGTGAAACAAGGTTCAAATTCTCAGCACCCACATAAAATCAGGGCATCACGATATGTGCCTGTAACTCTGGTACTGAGGCAAAGACAGATCCCACAAGCCAGTGGACTTAGCTACATCAGTGAGATCAGTGAGTTTCAGGTTCAACATGAGATCTTATCTGAAAGACTAAGGCAAAGAATGACAGAAAAAGTTACCCTGCATAAGCATATAAATCTCTCTCTCTCTCTCTCTCTCTCTCTCTCTCTCTAAGTTTATAATTAACTCATTTTAAACTCTTTTCACAGTTTTAAAGTTCCTAAATCAGTGACAGAAAACACACGCTTAAAATAACCCCAAGAACTAACACCAGAGAAAGAGAATACATAGATAACTTGGAAAGCATTTGCCCTTTAACCCAATGATCCCATTCTGGGAATTTGACATGTTCTCATATGAACTGAATTGTGGCAAAGCGATCTACTGAGCAGTATTTGCAATACCAAGAGGCTGAAATAGCCAGGTGTCCATGAGCAGGAGCTAGTTAACTATACCTGCTGCAATGGGCATTGGTTAACAAACTATACCTGCTGCAAAGGGAAGCTGGTTAACTATACCTGCTGCAATGGGACCTACTTAACTATACCTGCTGCAGTGGGGATCTGGTTAACTATACCTGCTGCAGTGGGGACCTGGTTAACTATACCTGCTGCAGTGGGGAGCTGGTTAACTATACCTGCTGCAGTGGGGACCTGGTTAACTATACCTGCTGCAGTGGGGAGCTGGTTAACTATATCTGCTTCAGTGGGGAGCTGGTTAACTACACAGAGTTATGTAATGGCTCCAGGGACCTGATCTCTGCATTCCATTCTCCTCTGACTCTGAGGTTAGCTCTCTTTTCACTAATGAGATGTTAGCAAATGCAAGGCAAAGAGATTTCTCAGTACCTCCATGTTTTTCAGTCCCCTTTTGTTTCTGGGCCCATTTGAAGTGTCCCATGTAAACTTGCTGAGAGAACTGATTGCAGATGATGTAAGGGTCTACCAGCAACCATGGCAACCACGGAACAAGCAAGGCTGTAGGAGTAATGGAGCCTCATGACTGTATCCATACATGTAAATTCTGGCAAGACCAGCAGAAAAACCACTGGCTGACCCTAATCGGAAGAGCTGACCCACAGAACTAGGGAGTGATAAAAAGAAGTGTTGCTAAATCACTATATCATGGAGAATCTCAGTGATATAACCTTGTGTCTCTCAGTATGGCGATGCTATGAAGGCAGCATATTAACCATGAAGAAAAGGAGGACAGCCTATCTCAAGAATACACGGTTATACGAACAAGCTGTCTGAATAACAAACATCATTGTTTTGTGTAAGAAAGAACAAAAGAAGAAACACATATACATACACTCATACATATACACACATACACATATACATACACACACACATACACACACACATGTATATACCAATAACTAGCTTTTTAAATTGTTCTAATGTTTAAAAGGGACAAAGATAAAGCAAGGGAGAAATGCCATAGCATGGAAAGGCAAAAACTCAAACTGCCAATTATATTTCCTTCATTTCATGGCCTTCCTGTGAAACAGAACCACATTTCCTCATGGCATATGCAATTACTTAGCTACATCTTCTCTTCTGTGCAAGACTGTAAGCACTTTTGGAGCAGACAACACACCTCAGGTATCTTAACCTCTTCAGCAACTAGCAAGCACCGTGAGAAGCACAGAGCAGGAAAGTGCTCACTACAGTCTTGTAGAAAGAAACTTCCAGAACATTCTGGGACAGGTGAGATGGCTCAGAGGGAATGGTGACTGGAGTTCCTTCTCCAGAATTCACAGGATAGAGGGGAGAACAGCACCCGTGTGGCAGAGTGCATGTTCCCACACAGACAAGTAAATTAATAATGATGGTGTCACTTAAAGAACACTGGTGAGTCCTAAGAAATCCACAGTTCGTTATCTTCTGCGGAATTCCTGCTGTGCCATCTTCCAAGAAAAAGGTAAACATTGATCATGGCTTGAAGATGTGTCTCTCTTAAATGTACCCTGAGTTACCGGGAGAGGGTGAAATATACAAAAGCTAAATTTGAATGTCATGAGAGGAAAAAAAAAAAAGTGAAATAAGTCCTTTCATTTTAAAGACTAAAAAAAAAAAATGAAAAATAATGCTTGTCTCACTGTTTCTTATAAGTCACAAAGTGACCCCTGTGGACTGTGTAGCAAGACAAACTTAATCAGGATGGATTCGTGGAATGTTGAATGTGCTGGGCTGGGAGGCTTCTTAGCACCTCAACAGAAGTCTGCGCTCAACCACTGTGGGACGCTGTGTATTGACTTCAGGGCTTCTAAGAAAGGGAAGACCACAGCTTTCTCTGTAAACCTTTTCAAGAGCTTCACAGTTCTCACTGGAAACCTCTCTTTCCTTTGAAGACTTGCCTTTCCTAGTAGGTCTCAGAGTCCCTCTTCTGCCATAGTACACTGTTTACGTGTCTAACCCCATGAAGATAGAAGCTCTTCTGAGAAGGAAGTCTGAGGCACCCGAATGGTTCAAACTGTAGCTTTCTCTTGATGAAGGACTCAGAGTTAACTCAACCCTTACACATCTTGGACCACATCAAGATATAGCATCATGTAGCATTGATACTGTGTATAGACAGTCATGGGTAATTGCTAAGAATTAAAGACATGCTCAAGAGACATATGTTAGAAAGAGCAGAAACTAATCCCCATGTATCCGATTGGGAGAGGGGGCACTTGTCTTATGTCTTCTACCTATAAGCTTCACAAATGTTTGCTGGAGAAAAACATAAATGTAGAAGTCTGAGCATCAGGAAGAAAAGAAAAATCAGAGCCATGGTGTGTAAGCCCAAGGAAGAGAAGAATTAAAAGATGGTCTAGGGCTGGTGCTCTATAGGGGACCACAGTGTTTTCCGAAGACCTATGTGGCTCTGAATGACTGCCTGGTGCAGAGGGGTGCAGGTGCCTGAGAAGTTCATTGTATAGATCTGCCTCACCTATACCAAGTTCACACAGACCATAAGGATTGACGCCTCCTTATTTGGTATAGAAAAAAAATTCCTGGGACTCATACGAGTTTCAGTTTAGTTTTTATGCTATTTTAATTTTGACTGTGAAATTTGAAAACTTCAAAGAAAAGTCTGGAAGGAGGCTTGGAATGTTTAAGCTAGCCCAGACTCCATACTCTATGGGCACCATATGTTTTTTTTTTCTACCCTTGACTTTGTAAAGAGGAGAAAGTGGGTGTAGGAATATACCTTTGTAATAAAAGTCTACTCGAAGACATGGGAGGTTTATTTGATATCTGGAGGAAGATATTTGACCAGGGGGACACTTAGCAAAAAGAAAATATAAAGCTCTAAGTAAATATTGTCCATCTGCTCCTGGCCCTACCACCTGGCCCCTATCCTTTCTCTGATAGGTC
Source organism: Micromys minutus (assembly GCF_963924665.1). Lineage (NCBI taxonomy): Eukaryota > Metazoa > Chordata > Mammalia > Rodentia > Muridae > Micromys > Micromys minutus. The sequence goes on along the minus strand of NC_137981.1, from coordinate 42,787,531 downwards.
TGAGCCAAGCAATTTTGTTTTATTTGTATGCTTTGAGAGGCCACCTGTCGTGGAATAGACCTATACATTAAACAAAGTGAACACTTCATATTTCTATGTCTCCCATATGATTTCCTTAAACAAAAAGCACTTATTTTACCTTACACAGATTTTGAAAATGCTGACTCTGATGAAAGGTATAAACAAAGCAATCTTTTGTTTATGAAGACTGTTCACGGCCCATCCATAGAAAGACACCCTCTCCCTCCCCAACTCTAGGGACTTAAACCATCCACACATTTTGGTCATTTCCCTGGCTCTCGCAAGCTACAGTGAAGGAAAAACATTTTACAAGGGAACATGGTATATTTGTGCTAAAAACAGGCACCACAGAAACTCAGAGAAGGGAGCCAAAAAAAAGAAAAAAAAAAGAAAAAGAAAAGAAAAAGGCGCAAGAAAGCATGAGCACAAAGCAAAATTAAGAAGGAGACCATGCCTCGTCTAGGGATGGTATTTCAGGGGATGGGGAAGAGGAGAGGAGGGGGAGAGGAGGGTACCAAATGAGATTTAAAGCCAAGACCCGCTTTGAGGAGGCTCTAGCTCCCAGGCTAAGGAACACAGGCCTTTGCCTTGTAACTTTAGTTGTGGAAGTTCTCAGGCAGGGAATATAAAAGTTGCAGAAATATTTTGGCCTGAAGAACTTGCAGGAAGCCACTGTGGTTGTGTGGACCTGCAGTCTTTTTGGGAAGAGAACAAAAGAGAATTACACTTAAATGGCCACTTGATGTCCAGAGGGCCTTCCTTGCTCTGCCTGGTGTGACTGCTTTATGGCCTGGCTCTAACTAGAAGAGTTTCTGTGCAGCCTTGCTCTATCAGAAGTGTTAAGGGGATGCTCTGGGTCTTCTGGAATTACTTCAGCTCGGGTTAGTGTGTAATTGTGTCCTTTATTCTAGTACAGAACAGCATTTTACCATGGAGGAACACTGGAGAGGAGAGATTACAGTGTAGGCAGCATTGTGGGGTCTCCTCTGTCTCCCCTTCACTCAAGGAGCTCCATGTCTATGAACTGGATCAAGGTTAGAAATTGATGGAGGCATGCCACCTTTAATGTTCATGTTAGAATTTCCTGCTCCTGACCCAGAGGCTTCTGCTCCTACTAGTGAGTACGTTTGTTTATTATTTACCCATTTCCCATCTACGTAGCCATGTTGATAAAGTTTGAGATGGAGAAGATGAGGTGAGGGAATATTTGCATACAGAAGAGAGGGAAGATGAAAACCAGAACGGCTGAGGTTGGAGGACAGGATCAGGTCTGCTTTACCAGGTGGTGCCCTAACAGGAACAACAGGGAAGAAGAAAGTGATGAAGATGTGTTGAGATGGTGCTATGTTGTCCGAGTCAGCATGACCAATGTAGAGTTGGAAACATGGAGACGCATGGGAGCTATTCTGGTGAGCAAACACAATTCTGGATAGCCTACCATGCAGGCCCTACATGAAAGGATGACAGGGAGAAGATAAACTAAGAAGAGAGAGAGGGCAAAGAAGTATCTGAAGACCCAGGCTGAGGTGAACATTTTAATTTCTCCAACCTAGGCCAGGAATAAGAGCAGGTCTGTTGCACAGAGGTGGCTGTTCAGCAAGGCAAGGAGACAGACACACTGTGGTGGAAGCAAGAAGGTCTAGCATAAAAGAGAGACTTAACTTCTGGGAGTTCACTGAAATAGCCCTGTAATTCCTTCCCACACACGTTTCATTGGCACCCTTGACTCCAACCTCTGGAGTGGTAAATAGTCACGGAGATTGGACCAGATGTGGCAAATTGTATCTCATAACGATACAGTTTGAGAAAGCTTAAAAGCACAGGAAGGTAGCACACCGCATGGCAAGAAAGGATGCAGAGGTCTTGGGAGACAGCTTAGCAGTTAAAGCACTTGCCATGTGTCTTAATTACTTTCCTACTACTGTGATAAGACCACACAACAAAAACAACTTAGAAAACATTTAATTTGGGGCTTACAATTACCGACCACCATGGCAGAGATCTAGTAATAGATGTGATGTTGGAGCAGCAGCATCTTGGTCAGCAAGTAGGAAGCAAAGAGTGCTAACTGGACATGGCATGAGCTTGTGAAACCTCACAGCCCATCCTTCAGTGACATGTCTCCATCAACTACACACCTCCTAATCCTTCCCAAACAGTTCCACCAACTGGAGATCAAGTATTCAAATAGATGAGCCTGCAGAACCCATTCTCATTCAAACCACTACACCATGCAAACAGGACAAACAGAGTTTGAATCTGCAGAAATCGATGTAAATGCCAGGTGAGCTGCCACTTGGAAGGCAGAGACGGGATTCCCGCAAGAAGCTTGTTAATAAGCCTAGGTACATGATTAAGCTTTGGTTTAGATTGAGTAACTGCTTCAGTGACTGAGGTAGAAAAGTGACCAAGGGTGGTTCCTGATGTCATCCTCTAGCCTCCACATGCTCGGACACACAATGCATGCATTAGCATACCTACCCATACAACACACACACACACACACACACATACACACATATACCATACATGTATGAAGTTGGGAAATGGAGTCTTCAGGGCACTCACTGGGAAAGGACAGGGATAAAGGGCTGGGATGTCTTGGACTGTTTGAATGAAGAATAAGAGAAGCAGAAAAGCAAAAAGGTAATGTTGTAAGCCTTTGGAAGGCAGACTGTGGGACTCACCCTGTCGCTTAGATCTGGATGAAGTGGGCAGTGATGACATCAGGCCTCAGGAAGAAGACTATGCTATTGCTTAGAAAATTTCGAGTGTTCTATTAACAGTGAGCACTATCTTATCAGTGGCTTAAAATTTTATCCCCTGTGTTACCATTTCCAAGTATGTTGTACTGAAACCTTTGATTTGAAGTAGTCTAATCAGCCATGAGTCTCTCTCTAAACTTTCATGAGCAAATATATTCATTTAAGTTTCTATTGCTTTTATGAATGAGGTTCAGAAGAACTGAACTTCTGCCTATTGAAAGACAGTGGATTAAAAGATAATATTTTTATCTGTGTTCAGTTTGGTCATATGTCTAAGAATGAGCTTATCTTGCCCCATTTTGCTTTCCTTGCAGCTTCTCTAGTGCAGCCACTCTGCCTTTTAGCTTTCTCTCAAGTTCCTTTGCAGGGCTGTGCTCAGCAATTCCAGGGCACCCTGGCGCCCCGCTCTGCCAGTTCCTCCCTGCAGTCTCCATCCTCACAATCTGATTGTCCTCTGACCCGCATTGATGCCTAGGGCTCTTCTTTCATTTCATCTGATCCTGAGACAAAACCTTAATCTATTCAGTCAGCATTTCTCCACTCTTTCCAATGCCCCCAGTAAACAGCCACTGACTGCAGCTGACCTCTGAGACTCTTAACTCAAATCTCTATTTTCCAAGCCCACTGACTATCTGGCATCATCCACTGGCATTGTTGACTCCTTTAGTTTGAGTTTACACCTTTTGACCTTGACCAGATCTCAGTGGGGATTTGGGTAGCTGTTCTTAACCATTTCTATTTTATTTTGGTGGGAGAGCCCTTCTGATGTGTATAGCTGCATAGAGATCTAGTTCTTGTCCTCCAGAATGCTCAGGTGCATGGACGGCAACTGGCTGTGTGCTAGCCTGCATGAGGTCTCAGTCTCCACACTGGTGACCTCTTTGCCAGTACACAGGAGCGAGGGTGTGAGGCTGTGCCATCACCAAACTCAGATGCTCCGTGACTTTCTTGCCAGGGACTTTATGAGATTGTAATCAGACTTTGTTAGAAATGTAAGTCTGAGACTCCTCTTTTTGTATTAGGGAGAGAGGGGGTTCTGATGCATGGGGTTGTAGAAAATGATATTTCTTGTGATCCTCTGTTGACTGAGAGAACTTCTAATGCCTAAAGACTGCATTTAATTAAAGAAAGTAAAACCTGACCTCTTCCAAAAGAACAAAAAAGTAATGCAAGAGCCACATGGAACAGGGTGTCCCACTAAAATTCCAAGCCTCCTGCTCATTGCTCACAAGCTGCAGAGGACCCCAGTCTCAGTGCCTCAGGTCAAAATTCCAACCTTTTCCAAATGAAGGTTGCAATGTTTACCTGAGAGTAAACTGCAGGAAGGAAGTGGGAGAGAAAAAGGGCGTGGAGAAAGTTCAACTCAGTGAACAAGGAGTAGGTGCTGAAGTCAGAAGTGGCTGGAACACTGAGAAACGGGAAAGGAGAATCTGCATAAGCTATTTCCCTCCCGAAACACAAAGGTTGGTCTCAGATTCTCAAACAAAAATGCATGAAAAACAGGCAAATTTCTTACAGGAGCATGGATTGCCAGCCACATGGCTGCTTTTATGGGCAACTATCTCATTTTAGCATCATATGCTCAATACAACCGTAGTCAGTACAACTGGGGTTCAAATCACCTGGGCTGGGTGGCTGTTTGATCTTAATGCCAATAGATAGTCGCAGTATAACCGCTTCTGATGAACTCGCGAGAAAGACCTTAGTTCATGAGCCCAGCCTTTTCTGAGAAAAAGCAGAAAAAGGAAGCAATTCTTAGTAAAAGACAAACCACAGGGCTACTGTGTTCAAGACTGGCTGTGCACATCAAACCACACATATACCAAAATGATGCTCAGCCTGCCTCATCCAGGATGTCAGTGAATTCAGAATCAGGGAGCGAGACTTTCCCTCATGCGGACAACAGCCGGATGCATGGGGAAGTAGCTCCCACATGGACCACCTGCTGTGCTCTCTGCTCCAGGACCTGCTGTCACCCAGAGACTCTCATCTGCGGAGCCCCGACTACAGACATTCTTTAACTGAACAGATCGCTCAGCATCCTTTTGCTGACAGAATGTAAGATGTGGTTTATCTCAAAGTGCAAGGAGGCCTCTTGCCTTTGGAGACCTCGAAGTCTTAGAATGATATCAGGAAAAATGTTCGAGGAGGGCAGAGGAAAACAGTTCTGTTAGGCAGAAAGTCTGTCAGTAGAGCAAGCAGGTATGAAAAGAGTCAAGAGAGTTGCTTCCAGAATGATGTGGACTGCGGTGGGGGTGTGTCAACAGGTCAAAGCATATGATACAAGAGATAATGATACAAGAGTCAACCTTCTTAGAGTTGGAAAGCTGAGAGAAATGAGGGGAGGACTGGGGAGAGAGGACCAATGAGGAGAAGCGGTGAGACTGAGGGGAGTAAGGAGGGATTTGTCCCTGAAATCAAGCTAGGACCAGGCAGGAGTGACTTCGAGAAGGCCACAGGGGGCAGTACTGAGCCCAGCATCCCAGCAGCTCAAGCGACCTCAGTGAGATGCAACCCTCTCATCTGTGTCAGGTTTCTCTCTGGCACACGCAAGACATTTTCCAAGCTCTGAAAATGCAAACCGAGTCAGCTCTCACCTTGATATCTGGATGGTTCAAGTCACAGTTGCACATTCTATGGTTCTCAGAAAAGTTTTGTGACCAAAAACTCTAAAGGAGGGAAATAGAGTTCAGAGAAAAGTTTCTAGAATCCCCAGTAACCAAATAATGCCAGGTTTATTTATTTTTCAATCACATTGAAAATAAAATTATACTTTAGACCCTAGGGCACATTTTTATAAATAATACTTCCCCAGAACTCAACCCAGTAAACTGTGGTCTTCTCTTGGTCACTTCCCTCAGACATGACATGGGAGGGTCTTGTGTAGCCCCTCCATCTGTCAAGATGTTTGTATTTTCAAGAGACCTGAGAGCTGGCTTGTCCTGCAATCTAAAGTCTTCAGCTTTTTGATAGGAACTCAAAAGAAGAACCATAAAAAGTTGCTGAAGAATTGCCAATTGGTATACCATTTAGAACATATTGCGGAAATGTCTGTATTCTTCAGAAAGATCTGCTGTCATTGATCAAGACACACACACACACACACACACACACACACACACACACACACAGAGAGAGAGAGAGAGAGAGAGAGAGAGAGAGAGAGAGAGAGAGAGGGAACATAAAAGGGAGGTATTCTTGCTACCAAATGAATCAGAATACATTTGGGGTTATTTTAAAATATTTTCTAATAGAGAAAGGGAAAATTCATATCCTGCTTTGCTTAACTGGCACCATTTTATCATCGGTAAGATGAAGAATATCTAAGTTTACTAACAAGTCTACATTTATGATTCTTCTTTCAAGTCATTTAGTCAACTGGTTAATCAGAGTCCTAGTCTGTTTACCATTTATACAGTAGGATTACATCACCTGATGGTACATCTGCCTGACGTTCAGCATTGTTATCATTAACCAGTGTTTCCACAGTCACCTTAAACTCTAATATCCTTAAATCACTAAAACTATCCTGTTTTACAATGTGTATATGTTAGAGTTTTATTGTATGTGCATGTGCCCTGAGAGTGCATGTGCCTGAGAGTGTATGTATTTGGACTACATGCATGCAGGTGCCCACAGAACCCAGAAGAGGGTGTTGGAACCCTTAGAACTGAACCAGTCTCTAAACTTACTCCCATTCTGGAGCCTAAAAGAAAGGCAAGTATGACAGCCAAGGAAAAAGACAATATATGGCAGAAACATAGAAATGGACAGTTATGATATGTGGTAGTTTGTCCCCACAAACATTTGTGGAAAGCTTTGCATAGGACAAGCATTAGAACTTACTGATCATTTTAAACCATTTTCCGATAACTCCTGCCTTGACTCATTTTACGCTATAGTCAACACAAAGGGATTATCAGTAGCATTGGGAAAAATTAGCATAGATACTGATTCAGTGTGGCTTGCTCTTTTCTAAGTTTGTACATTCTGGGAACCTGTTCTCCCTTTCCTTAGAACTATTCAGAGAAAAGGTCACAGTGTTGTGTTCAAGAAAGTAGAAGAAGAAGGCTTCAGAGACCTTCCCACTTTCTGGGTTCTGACTCAGGATGAGATGCCACGCCAGCCACCAGCCCCAAATCTCACAGAAGGCGGCCCAGGACAAGGCAGTTCACTAAGTGAAGCCTGCTTCCGTTTGCTGACACTCTCACAGCTGATGTAATACAACCAAGGAAATCACCTCTGTAAGTCAGCTGATGTAATGCCATCTAAATACCAGGCCATCACAAAACTGAGAGGTTTACTAAACAGCTGAAGGCTGAAATGAAAGAAACAAGTCAAAGTTCTGAACAGGATGTCCAAGAAAAGAATTAATTGACTTGGATTACTTGGCCATTTTGAGATGGCTCAGACGGTAAAGGGGCTAAGACTGGTGCCTTGGGTTTGATCTCAGGTCTCACACATTAGAAGGAAAAACTGGACTCATCAAAGTTGTTCTCTGACCTCTACATACATCCTATGGTATGTGCGTGTAACCACGAGCAGGCCCGAGTGCACACACAGAGACACTAAAATAAATGCATAAATGTAACAAACATGTTTGAAGGAGTTAGTATGGGGGTAGGCTCCTAACAAGAAAGGATTGCTTACCTGCTGTTTCCAACAGTTAGAAACTAATGGAAAGGCATTTTTCACAGATAAACAGGATTCCCCATGTGGGCTAGAGAGGAGGCAAGCATTGTGCTCTTTCAGATGGCCTGAGGAGCCTCCCCAGGGAATCTTTCCTTCCATGGGACCACTTCCTGTGTCCACAGGACCACTTCCTGTGTCGTGAAGCTTCCTTTGCTCTCTGTGATGAGATGTCTGGTCCTGCCATGGAACAACACTCCTGCAGTCTCTGCCCAGCCTCCTTACCAACCGAGCTCTCCCTCTTCTTTTCCCATAGCTCAAAGCTTTCCTCTGTCTGATGCCAACAACTTCTACCTATTTTTCATTCATCTTGGGTTTGCTCAGTTAGCAAGAGACAAACAATCACCATCACATAAGGTCTCCCAAGAGCATAACTCTGCTCTGGCAGCTGTAGAAGAGAGGCAGAAGGCAACGTTCCTGCTTCCTTTTCTTCCAACTAACTCACTGTCCACAGGGAACCTTTATGCAAGGCCATGTTGCTATCCTCCGCATGTCAGCAGCACTCATCTTTGTCCTTGTCACCCTCCACCCAGCCCTTTGGTGTTCTGTCACAGTTGTGTCTGCTCATGCCTTCCATCCAGTCAGCTGTGACTCTGCATCTCATCCTTCTTACTCTCAGTTTTCCGTCCCTCCTGACACCAAGGCCTTTTCAGACCTGGTCTCATAGCAACTGACTGCCATCCTAAATCATGTTAGTTGACATCACCACACTCAAGTGAACTGCATCCAATTTCCATTGGATAACATAACCTGAGTTCCTTCATTCACAAGTCAGAGACATCTGTCTTCTCTGCAAACAAGACTTTCCCAGGTCTTCCAAACACTCCATATAATTTCACTCGAGGTTTTTTCTTTATGCCATTTCTACTGTATGAGATGGCCTTCCTCCATATCAGTTGTGGAGGAAAAAGCCTCCTTTCCAAACCTAGCTCAAACGTCATCTAACTCAGCCAAGTAAATGTCGATTATTACTTCTCTGGAGCTTTGTGTGCTTTAGTCATCTGCATTTATGGAGCTACAACTGGACTATCATCATCAACTCCCGCTACATCTGGGCCAACTCCTACTCCATTTTTCTTCGTCGTCCAATATGGTGTTCCAACCAAGACAGCTCTCCACAACCACAAGCACAAAGGAAGCTGTCATCCCCATGATGGTTTTACAAACCAATATTTTCTTCCACGTTTGTCTCAGAATTTACAATCAACCAGTGTCCATGAACAGGCATCCATGGTGGCCAGAGCAGAACATGCCAGCAGGAGCTTCAGGGACAAAGGAGGTAGGAGGCAATGGGTTTATTCTGTGCCCTTTGGAACCCTATAGCACAGTACTAAACTACAGTACTAGGTACTCATTGCTAAGAAGACACAGTACTATCCATAGATCATCATTCATAGGCCTTCCCACCTCGCCAACCACAGTGGGAGTAGAATCTCTGTGCTCCAATAACACCCAAGAAAAGCAAGCACAAAACTCTGGAAACCAAGGCTCCTTGTTCCCTTTGGAATACAGTGGGCTCACAAAAAAATGAAGGCCTTTGTCACTCACCAATCCTAATCTTCAGATCTTTCACCTACTCTAACTTCAGTATAATCAGAGCCACAGACATTGCTGACAAAGCAAGAATACAAAAAAAAAAAAAAAAAAATTAACATTTTATTACCTGTGAAGTTAAGCCATTGGAGAAGAGCCTTTGTATGTGATGGTAATTTCTGTTTCAAAGATCAGTATCTTTAGAGCAGCTGTGCAAATTTCCCTGAAGCACTCAAGGTGATCTATAACATAAGGTGGCCATATGTCCCAGCTTGTCAGGGAGAGTCCCAGCGTACACCTGTTGTTCCTGCAAAACTATTAATAGTGCCCCTTTCACTCTCAGAACAGGCTCAGTCTGAGTGGCAGGCTCTATGTGTGCTGCATCTGCAATGCTACCAGACCCTAGTAGCTTCTCGACGAAAGGGACTCTGTGTTCAGGACACATAGAACAGCAAAGTGCCAGCATCCCAGCTTCCTGACCCCATGCCTGGTGCTCTCAAGGAGAACAGAGTTCCTTTGGGCTGTTTCTTCATCAAGTAACGTGCCCCAAAACACTCGGGAAGTGGGGACACTGAGTCAACAGTGGCTCTGTAGACTTGGCTCTTTCAGTTTCTGCAAGAAGCTAAAGATACAAGCTTAAGAATGAAATGAGACTGAGTATTATGTTGACAGTTATATAGCTCAAATGACCGACTTGAAAGGCAGAAGGTAAGCCTCCTTGGCTTCAGTCTTTAGTGAACAGCATTGGAAGGTGATGAACCCTAAATTGGAGGGAAAATGGAAAGGAAAGAAAATGTAAAGAGAGGAAAGGAGAGGGGAGGGGAGGGGAGGAGAAGAGAGGAGATGAGATTTTTCTTTAGGTGGGATGGAAAATAGAGAATACCATGCCTACAATGTAAGCACAAAAATCCTTACAGAACCCATGTAAAACCAGGCACAGTGTGGCTAGTATCTAGGATTTGAGGTAGGGATCAGGGGTGGACACAAAGAGGTGGATCTCGGGGACTTGCTGGTCAGACAGACTACCCCAACATAGAGTTCCAGGTTCAGTTAGAGACTGTCTCAAATAGAAAAAAAAAGGAAAAGAAGAAGGAAGGAAGGAAGGAAGGAAGGAAGGAGAGAAAAAGACAAGGCTGAAAGTGTTACAGGAAGGACTGACTCTCAACCTCAACTCTCTTAATGGACACATACACCCACCACCACATATGTACATGCTTCCACCCTCTGGCACATTCATACACATGAAGACATACCCCCTACATACATATGCATACACACACACACACACACACACACACACTCACTCACACACACTCACACACACACACACACACACACACACACACACACACACACACACACACCACCCCATCTCACTTAAAAGGAAAAGCATGGATTGTCATAAACCCCTTAAATGACTCTATAAGTAGTATTACCAAATATGGTAAAAGAGAAAAATAAAAACAAAATGCAAAAAGTTTGTGGTTTTCCCAAAATGTCACAATGATTTCAGGCGCAGCCACCATCACTTCCAAGTGACTAAACAACCAGCCAAGAGCTGGTGGCTATATAACTGTTCCTGCCTGTGATGTGGTAAGAAAACAGTGGCCATCTTTCTAATTCATCCCAGCTTCCTACTGACTGTGGTGGGGTGGGGTGGATGGAGAAAATGGCTGCCTCAGTGTTGAACCTTGCTTTCTTTCAGTAAAATGTAGGTTTGAACAAATTTATTTCTGAAAACCTCTCTCTCTCTCTCTCTCTCTCTCTCTCTCTCTCTCTCTCTCTCTCTCTCTCTCCCTCCCTCCCTCCCTCCCTCCCTCCCTCCCTCCCTCTCTCTTCCTCCTCTCTCTCTCTCCCTCCCTCCCTCCCTCTCTCTTCCTCCTCTCTCTCCCTCCCTCCCTCTCCCCTTGTATCTTTTTTTTGGTCTCTTATGTAGTGATGGGCAGTGAAGTGGTGTGTGTGGGGGGGGGGGGGAAGCAAAGGTAGGATAAAGAAGAACCCATGAGCAGCAAAGACCAGCTACACATACACATACAGTGATTTCCATAACCTTAGACACTTTTGGGAAAGTTCCCAAAATAAAGCACATAAAGTTACAGAGTCTCAATTTAAGCTACTTAGAACACCATGGCAAGAAAGTAATATAAACACAGCCCTTGGATAATAAAAATCCTTAACTCTTCAGAGATAACAAATATGGGAGCATTAGGTGGTGGTTACTCAGTGTTGAGCTGGGTATGGTGCCGCACTTGAGAAGCTAGAGCAGGTATATCAGGGACTGTGAAGCCTGGAAGACACCTTCAGTTTAACGCTATCAACATTGGTTAGTGAGACTTTGTCTCAAAACAAGCAAACAAACTAAAAGACCTCACAATTTGAGACTTGCAAAAAACTCATAAAAACAAATCTCTGTGAAAATGGACTTTGTCAATGTTCATACATGTATAGGTGTTCTTATATACTTGCACAGACATACCTATAAACACATACATACACCTATACACACCTACACACACATATACACTCATACACAAACACCACACACATACACAGAAACACACATGCACACACACTAACACACACACACACACACACACACACACATACACACACACACACATTTGAAGGGGGCAAAGGAACATACTATTCAGGCCAGTTACAGAAAGAAAAATTTAAAAATCAAAATCCGAAGAATTAGAAGCATCAGTCAGAAGCAGACTACAAAACAGTATCGCATATTATTATGCTTAATGTTGTTACAAAGACAATAGAATCAGGTCAGAAAAAGAAAACAAGTAGATTTGAGACGGAAGGAAATAGATTTCCTAGAGACAGCCCAGGGGAAGGCTTAGGCAGTAGAAGAATATCACAAAATAGACACAGTGAGTTCAAAAGAAATTTGAAGAAAAAAACCCAGATTTAATCTGGGAGTTCTAGGTAGAAATGAAGATACTGCATGTTCTGCTGCTTTCTACCTGATATGTCACTAAAACTAACCAAAAGGACAACCTTTTGCAGAGCCTAACCAGCACGTCCAACCATTGGCATTGCACCCAATACTGTCATCTATAAAGTGCATTCTTGAGAACCATGCACTCAAGTTTAAAAAAGAAATTGCAAAGAAAAGCTCATAAGGTTCTTAGTAAGGTCAAGATTTTGTGTTGGGCTTCATTAATAGCCATCCTGGGGTTCAGGTAGCTAAGTGTACCCCATATGCTGTACATTGGACACACCTGAGTTTAATAAGGAGTGATAATAGATTTTAGAAGATAGAAAAGATGAATAAATGATCATTCAGCCAACAGACCAAAGGAGCAGAGTCGTGAGGCAGGAGTTGGGAAGTTGGGAAGAACCAGCAGGTACCAAGCCCAGAAGCATCACTAGACCCCTCTGGAGCTGCAGCTGGTAGAGGACAGAGGAGTCAGCAAAGAAGAAGATGACATTGTTCATGACTAGTAAGGTCCCTGGAGCTGTAGATTGTATTTTAGTTTTACCTACCTGGAATTTGGTGATGTCAGAAGCTTGGCCTCTGAGAGAGTTCCTAAGCAATGGTTTGCCCTACATCACATCAAACAGAACACAGGCTTATGATTCTAGGCCTGTTGCTCCCTTTAGCACCCAGAAGTGGGGCAGACAGGTGTTGTTGACCCTGTAGAGTACTCTCAATAATCAGATCATCTCCTGGACACCCACAAAGAGTCTTTGGGGCTACAATTACGAGTTTCCCCAGCAAATGGCATCAATATACCATTCTATAGCATATGTCAAATTCTCCTCGTTTACCCTCAAAGCTTCCAATAAGTTCAGTAATTCTTCCATCTTAACCAGGTGACCAGGTAGCTGAGATGGCCAGACATCTAAGATTACAGAAATGAACACCAAGTAGGTGGGTTAGAAATTGAAACTAGGGTAAATAGCTACAATCACTACAAAATGACAAGTAGAAAGTCGAAGGGGAAAGTGTGGCGTTGGGGGGCCAGGGAATGACAACACTTAAATGAAGACTTTAGGAAAAAGGACAGAGATCACAAAGAGGCAAATGTGCGACAGAGTGAAGGAGCTCACCTATGGCAATGGCTCAGCGCAGGCACAAACTGACCCAGAACCCCAGGGAAGGCGCAAGGGCTGTGCAGTTACAGGCAGCAAGTAAAGCAGTCTGGTCAGAGCGTGCGGAATCAGGATGGATTCTCCTATCAGCCACCCTAGCCTATGACATCATGAGAGCCATGCTGTGGACCTCAGAAGAACAGTAGATTTTTGACCTACATTCTCTTGTACAAGACAGATAAGCTATCGAGTGAAGGCAATAGAGAATCCGACCTTCTCAAGCGTCCGCACTGTGAACGTGTCTCTCGTGGAACCAGGTTTGATAGGCTTCTGTTACAAAGATGACAGCAAAAGCCGAAAGAACTGCATGGGCCAAATGCAAGATTAAAGTCGAGGGCTGCCTGTAGACAGGGGCATGGCGGAGGCTGCAGGACCATGGCAGACAGCAGCCTGCTCAGAAGGGCCTCCACTAAGAAGCTAAGGTCAGTCTAAAGCCAGCAACAAGAAGACGAACAAGAAGACAAACATGCATATGCACACACACCCACTGGGACCGTGTGAGGTATGTCACTAGTGCCACACAACAGAGAAAAGGAGAAAGACAAAGCAGGACACGGAGGGAGAGGAGAGCGGTATTATCTGCTGAGGGTTGTCCACATAGAGGACCCATGATAAATTCGCACAACTGTAAGAATTCAGCCAGGATTCTGGAAAGAAGACCAATTTATCCTAACATGTTAATATGAACATTTTAGAAAATGCATATTTTATAAAACTCCATCAACAATAGCAAGAAACAATCAAGTGCCTATGAGTGTGTGTGTATATAAATATATACATATATATAAGGCAAGGCATATAAAATATTATGTATATATGTGCACATATAATTCAGCTGAAAGCTTTAAGGCCTTAATAATGGAAATACATCATGTTCAGAGGCAATGCAAACATGAGTATCCCTGGGCTAATGCATAAGCCAAATCAAATTCATATTCAGATTCAAGAATGGGTTTTCTATGATCATGCTTTGCTGGTTTGAAATTTTATACACAAAAGGTGAAAATAAAAAAACTAGTAAAAATTATTTTGGAAGAAGAATAAGATACTGACTTTATCATATATCAAGATATTGATACATACATATAACTTGTAACTAAGACAACATAGTGTTGGTTCAGATATAAATGACTAAACCTGTGTGTGTGTGTGTGTGTGTGTGTGTGTGTGTGTAAGAGAGAGAGAGAGAGAGAGAGAGAGAGAGAGAGAGAGAGAGAGAGAGAGAGAGATCTTCATCTGTGAGAGGTGGGAACACAGTACTATATTTTCATCAGGTCGGACAGTCACCCCATGTAGAGAAAAACATCTCTAACTAACTTTATTCCCCCAAGTAAGCCTCAGATCCCAATAAAACCAATGAACTTTAAAACATTTAGAAAAAGGACCATATTTTCAACTTACACAAAAATTTAGGCTAGAGATTATGTATATGAATGTATGAACCAAAAGGGAAAAAACAAAGTAACTGATTTCAAACTCCCTTATGTGACAAAAACTGCTGAACACCAAACACGGCATTTAAAGGCATTTCTTTTAAGTATGCATAATGTATAGCAGACATTTAGACAACTGTAAGAAAACAAAAAAGGATCCATTATCCCCTGCACCCAAATGATTCCATACTTAGGCACTACAAAAGAAAACAGGTCCTAGTGAACAAAACTATGGGGAAGGTGTTGCAAAGGTAACATTGAGGGAAACCCAGAAATCAGAGCTATGGTGATGTGCCTTTTAAGTCACCAGATCAGCAAACCACAAAGCCTGGCTATGTCAAGAGCTACAGAAGATGCTACTAGTCAGGCCCTCACACAACTGCCACACGGTGAGCTGAGCAAGCTCTGGCAGCTCCAAAGTTTCTGACATCTTTACTTGAATACTTGAGATTCTAATTCCCATCTATGTCTTTGAGAACTCAGCATGCCCACTTGGAAATACATCCAGGGAAGCTCACAGCAGTCAGTACATATAAACAAAATCCAGAAACCCTCTAAAGCCCTATGATGAGGAAATGGACATACCATGGTACACTCATAGGAAAAGACTGAGACATGTATGTTTGGAAGGTTATTATAAAACAATAGCAATTTATTTCTCAGTTCCAGAGAGTGGGCATCCGAGATTAAGGTGCTGGCAAATTCAGTGGGGGCTCAGCCATTCTCATGATGCACCCACACAGTAAAAGGAGTGATATCTCCAGTATATCCTTTATAAAACCACTAATCCAATTCATAAAGTACCACTCCAGAAGAATCCCTCCTCACTCAACACATACACTTAGGAGTGAAACAAATATTCAGTCCGCAACAATATAGTGGTTAAAGGAACTAGACCCTGTAACCTAGGTTACATTTCAAACATAATATTTCAAGTTATAATAAAAGTTGTAAAAAATATTATCTGGTGAGAATGTAATTGTGCCTTTTAATGTCAGAACAATATGAGGCATAATCTTCAATATAAAACTACGTTGGCCATCATCAGACTCAGAATACAACCACGAGAGCCAATGGGTCCTTTCTGGGAGAGCCAGGCACAGTAGTGTCAGGGCAGCAGGGGAGGCTTTCAAAGTTACAGTTCCTCTTCAAACCATTTATAAACAGTGGTTGAAACCTGCTGTGGCAGGGGAGATTGCAACGGTAATTCCAGCACTAGGCAGTTTGAGGGAGGAGGACTGTCAGGAGTTTGAGGCTAGCCTGGACTTAACTAGTGAGTTCTCGTTCAGACTGTGCTACACAGAAAAACCAATAGAAAGGAGAGAGAGAGAGAGAGAGAGAGAGAGAGAGAGAGAGAGAGAGAGAGAGAGAGAGAGAGAGAGAGACAGAGAGACAGAGAGACAGAGAGACAGAGAGACAGAGAGACAGAGAGACAGACAGAGACAGAGACAGACAGAAAGATAGAGACACAGATTGATTAAATGGTCTGTGAGTCTCAGTTGTCTATAGTGTTTTGCAAGTTCTAAGTATAAAATTTTGAAGGTTATATTTAAGAGGGTGTATGTATAGGATACTTACCTGCCCCTCTCCACCTTTCTGCATGCCAGAGGACTTATATTGCTCACAGTCATCCTAGTTGGGGTCCTCCTGACACCGTGACAAAGTCACTTAACTTAGTAAAGCACCTCTGAGACAGCTCTCACTGTTGAGGGACACATGGCAGCATCGCCATGAGCATCATTAGCAAAGGACCAGTGATGACACCGACCTCCACAGTGGACTGTAGGTCACCATCTCCCTGCTTAAAGCTCACTCATCACACCACCAGAACCATGGCACTCACTGAGTCATTCCTTTAACAGAAGGAACTGGCACTTGAGGGAAGTATGGTGTGGTGGGGGTGGGGCTGGGTGGAGGAGAGAAACCTCTGCCTAAGGAGAGGCAATGACATAATCCCATAAAAAGGGAAGCAACCAGCTGCTTCCTTGCTCTGCTCGGGTCATCTGATGTCTTGTCAGTGGGTCTGTAACTCACTGTGGAGAGGCTGAGTCTTTACTTACACTATAGTTAAGGACAGGCGTTCCCCTGCAAAGACATCTGACCCCCATCTTGCCTGGGGTGGGTCTCTTACCCTGTCTTTTAGCTCTTGATTTTTTGCTTATACTTTTATTTATTTGCATATGCATTTATGAGGGTGTGTTACATGTGCAATGTACTTGCAAAAGACAGGAGAGGGTGTCAAATCCCTTAGGGGTAGATGTGCAGGCAGCTGTGAGTTATCTTACCTGGATGCTAGAAACTATGTGTGCAGGAAACACTCTTAATTGGTGAGCTCCCTTGTTTTGATGTGTGTGTGTGTGTGTGTGTGTGTGTGTGTGTCTGTCTGTCTGTCACTGGCTACCCTCAAATTCATTACGAAGCTGAGGATGACCTTGAACTTCTGGTCCTCCTGTCTCCAAGTGCTAGGATTAGAAGCAGATAGTACACCGATCAATTCCTTCATAGAATGTGTAGATTGGGTCACTTAGTTCCCATAGAATCATCCAGATGTAATTGTGAGTGAAAAGCTCAGCTAGAATTTTCAAGCCACAAGACTATTTTATGCTGTCCATAAAATATGGACATATGCTTCATGTTAGCAGATACATATATAATATGTACATGCTGTATGTGTGTATGTATGTATGTATGCATGTATGTATGTAGTTAACTCTGCCGAGAATTCACAGCTTCAGGAATGGCTGTAGGTATGCTACAGAATCCAGTTTTCCTAAGCTAAGACCCCCCCCCATGAGGTTCACATAACTGAATGTGAAGGTCACAAAAATTGGGGACAGTGAATGATTTCTGTACATCCTGTGACCCAATATTAACTCAAGATGGAATGGAAAGTGAATCATAGCGTGTTGCAGTGTTCCTGTTTTGATCACACCACAGCCTTGATTCTGAACTTCTGTGTTCTCGGCAGCAGGCATGATACCCCACCACACAATGTTAGAGGTCCCTCAGCTTCAAGATCACTAGCTAACATTACACCGCACACTCAACACTGTCTGCTTTTATAGAAACATTAACAAAGACTTTTAACATTTTTCTACTATTACTCCTCAGTATATTTTGAGTTGTGTTATATTCAAGTGTTTGATTTGTGAACTGCTTTCTGAATTGCTGATTGCATTTTTCGGAGTAAATCACTTAGTGGAGGAGGAGAATCATCATCATCATCATCATCATCATCATCAGCAGCAGCAGCAGCAGCAGCAGCAGCAGCAGCAGCAGCATGCAGTGCACTCAATTTACTGGTGAGTGAGGCCAGGGCCTTGTCATGCTAGGTAAGCACAGCAGCTGAGCGTCATCCCCAACCCAGCTCCATGCATCGAACACTAGGGGGAGAGTCCTGGAGTCTGCACAATCCTAGTCTCTCTGGTTTGGGGCATTCCTTTTCCTGTTGGTTTAAAATCTGCAGCAGGCACTTCAGCATCTTTGTGCACAGGGTGTAAGGCTCACTCTCTGACTTTCCACTTTGCTTTTCAGGCCTCCACAAATACACAGTGTCCATTCACCTGTTTAATCTCCAGCAATGCCACTGCTCCAGCCCCTAGCCTGCCCTCTTCCCTGCCCAATCTTGGGTTGCCATTAGGGGAGTAAACATGCTGTGGGAGTGGTCTGGACCAGGAGCTTCTCCCCAAGCAGTACCACATGCACATTTGAGCCTGCAAACAAGAAAGAATTTTCTGGCTGGAGGAACTGTTAAATCGCAGGGTGGGTCACCAAGGGAAGTCACGGGGAATCTCCTCTCTAGATCTTTAAAACTACAATCTCTCATGTCTGTGATAATTTTTTGCAGTCCTGACTAGAGGCAGATGGAGGAGGTGCCTCACGGAGACTCCTCCCCAGGCCTGTAATCTGCCCCTTGCCTTCAGCTTGGCCTTAGCTTCCCAGGGACGCTCTGGGATGCAGAGCAGGCTTGTTTACATCAGCTTCTTCCTCACACCTCTCTCCTTGTTCTCAGATGGAAAGCTGGTCAAAGGTCAGGGTTGCCCAACTGCCCACACATAGTTTGGCAGTAGCATCAGACTCCAGCAAAACAGAGGCCTAATGTCTGTGCATCTACCCTAAGCTCAGAACCTGGGTGAGAACAGAGACAATTGGCTTTTGCTAACAATCCATTCCAAATTAAAATATGATCCCGCTAATTGATTTTAAATAGATTTTTAAAAAGAATCCTTGGCCGCATTTCATCCTGAATACAGAGTTTCAAAAGTGTTCATTCCAGGGTTGGTTTTTTTTTCCCCCTTTCTTCTGGCTTAAACCCCAAATGGCCAAGATCCCAGTCTGAATAAACAGTGTGGGTGGTGACTGTTCTGTGGGGCCCAGTAGAGGATGCAATCACTTTCCTTCTCTGCTCAGCATTAAATCATGTAAAACTAGCTGGGGACTCCATAACCTCCTCTCCAAGGAACCAAGGGGCAGTGTAAAGCGTATTCTTTGCCCAAGGAGGGATAGAGCAGAAAAGGATTTCTCCTAGCTATGAGCATTTGATTATGCGTAAAGTTCGTTGACCTCACAGGCAGCTGTCAGATGATCTTGCTAAGGCCTGTGGAATGGCATCCCAGGAATGCAGTGATGTGGGCAGAAACCCAGTGAGTTCCTGCCACCGAGTGCTTTAAATGGGACAGATGAGTGGCTGACCAGAATGCCTCCTGTGGGAACAGAACCAGAAGGATAATCAGTAATTCAATATCACCTAAGCATTTGCTGGATCTTCAAAAGTGATCCCTGGAAATCAAAAACTCAGGACAACTCCCACCGGGCCTGGAGGGGGTTGGGAGGCATGGCAGTGGGAGGCTGAGTGGGGAAGTCTGCAGGGTTACTGCTGCAAATGCTGCCTTGACTGCAAATACAGGCACTTCCAGTGTTCCCTTCTATTTAAGAGGTAATGTTTTCTGACTTCCCTGTCACTGACTCTAGAGGAAAATGAGGAAGCAATCCATTCATAAATACTCCATGGGGCTCGAAGGGGGCAGTGGAGTCTCTGTTTATTTAGACAGTTTTGATATAATGCAGTCCTATATATGTATGCAGTATGTATGCCCACTTGTCAGTAATGCTGAAATGCTTTTCTTGCAAAGAGGGCGGCTGCGTTCTTCTCCTTTTCCTTCTATCTGGGGGCAGCCTCTGCTCTACAGGCAACTAGGAAATTATGGGAAAGTATGGGACCAAACTGGTCTCTGCTTCTGGGTAAAAGGAGACAGGGAGTTCCAAGTCAGTACAGTCAGATGGCTAACAGCAGGATTCTCTGACTCTAAGGAACAACTTGGGCTTGGTGCTTCCTCAAACACTTCTGTTACCTTATTTGGGTATTTGATAGTTTCTTTCAGTAGCCATCTCACCAAATGCACCCACGTTATCTATCAAAATATTATGCTTTGCATGGGCAAATACTTCACAGTCACATCTTAAGTCAAGACTGCTTTGCATTAGCTCTGGTTACTTTGGTACCACAAATATAAAGGGTGAGTAGCTGGAATTTAGCCAATGGTTTTGATATCCCACTGGAAGCAGAACAGAAGGAATCTTTATATCTCACTTGTAAAGTCACCAGAAATGCCAAAATCCTTTACCAAAATCAACCACCTAAATTTGAGTGTATGGTATCTGTCTACATCCATGACAACTTAGTACGTGTTTCAAGAGCACACAGTGGAGGCTGGGGATGTACATGCTCAGTTGGCAGAGTGTTGCCTGGCATTCACAAAAATCTCAGATTTGGTACTCAGCATCAATTATATATAAACTGAGTATGGTCTTATATAATCTGTATTCCCAGAACTTTGGAAGCAAGAGGATCAGAAGTCCATGGTCATCCTCAACTACCCAACTGAGTAAGTTGGGCTCAGCTTGGAAGATAGGCTACCTGTTTCAAGAAACAAACAGAGGTGGAGGAAGGAGTCAGGCAAACTAAGCATTACATAAAAATAAAAAAGACATACATCCTCAAACAGGTTTTAAGTGAAAAAGTACATCCTAATCTCAACAGCCTCAATCTGGACAGGGTTCTTTTCATGTAGGGGTTGGTGACTGGACCCTTAAAGAGTGTCAACAGGCCAATAAGAATTTACTGAAAGCTCTTTCACATGTAGGCGGGATGGAATTCTACAGAAGAGTCACACTACTACATGTCTAGTATGCTACAACTTTATCTTCTTTTTAAGACTTCCATTGATGCCTGGGTGGCTCTCTTTCAAAGTCCTTTGAGATTTACAGCATTTATTTTGATTTTGTTGACTGAACAGTCAGTCAGTAAAAAAGAAAAAGGAATTCATTCTAGCTGCAGCCTGAGCGAGAAAAGTCAATCTTCAACTCTTCAAACATCTTTATGATTATCCCCATAGTTACAAGAAGCTTGCATCCAGATAAAGACATTTGCACACAAAGTAATATCTGAACTCACTTGTACCCTTTGACTATTACAATTTATAAAATTCCATGAAAGAAGTGACTTTTATGTCTCATGATGTTCCTATTGGGAAATTACTGACAGCCGAAGTAATGGAAGTATTATCTGTGCAGAGCTCAATTCCTTTCCTTCATCAGGGCCTCGCCATCTCTGAACTACCAAAGCAACTTAGCTGCTTCCTTTTGATAGTGCTACCTTCTGCTTTGTCATATGGTGGTTGACTTGTCTGTTAGACTGTAAGTTCTTGGACTTCAGGGTCAGCCCTATTCATCTTTACACTCCCCAGTGTCGTTAACAGAGTTGGCAACCAGTAAAATGAATGAGAGAGTAAATTTCATGACATTGTTGGATATTTTTAGTAAAGGACCAGATAGGAAATGTCTCAAGCCATATGGTCTCTATCATAATTATTCATCACTGCAGTAAGAGTGAGAAAAAGAGACATAAACAAATGAGCATAAATATGTTCCAATAAAGCTTTATTTACAAAAAAAAAAAAAACCTAGTGAGTCTTAGTGAAAACACTGACTATTATAATGCCAGGAAAGATATGCCTATTAGTACAATAGTTGCAAGTTTGTTGGTAGGTGGTGACAATTGCTCTCCAATTGATTGGGAGGATTGGAAATCATATCTGGAACTTATTTTATGGTTATGGAGGTCATGGGTTGGTTCTATAGTGAGTAAGCTTTGTTGTTGTCTTGCTGTAGACGTGAGGATGTGTTCTTCAATTTGCCCTCTAAGTCAGAGGTTCCCAACCTGTGGGTTGCAATCACTTTGGGAGTTGCATATCAGATATCCTGCATATTCAATATTTACAATTCATAACAGTAGCAAAATTATAGCTATGAAGTACCAACGAAAATAGTTTTGTGGTTGGGAGTCAACACACCATGAGGAACTGTAGTAAAGGGGTATAGCATTAGGAAGGCTCAGGGCTACTTGTATAAATGTTTACATTTATGAGTATAGGTGATTGTTTCTGTCAGCTTTGGTCAAGGAAGATTCTTTTTGCAGTGGGCTGGTCAGAGTGTTGAGAATAAGTGACTGTTGACTACTAATCCATAAATAGGACATCTTTATCATTCCTCTCAAGATTCAGGGTACGTCAGAGAAGAGGGAGTGGTGGGAGATGAAGAAAAAAGTTGCATTGGAATGCTGTCTCCTAGGTATGGCAAGGCCATTCCAACCTTGAACTCACACAGCTGTGATTACTTGTACAAGACTATCTCAAGATTAGGCCAATCACCACCCTGTCAGGAGATATCAAGGGATTCCTAAGGCCCCACCTCTCCCTGAGCTCCACAGGGAGCTATTTGCTGGCAGAGACATTTCCTTTCAAGGTATAGGCACTGGTGAGGACCCATGCTCCTGTAAACAGTTCTCACTCATGCTTTTGTAAGCAGCCCTGATTAAATGCCCTCGATTACACACACATAAAAAGGATCGGTAAGAGTAGTGGACCTAGGTAGAGCAATGGAAGTGAATATGATTAGAATACAGTATGAATAAATATAAAAATGTTCTAATGAAACCCATCACTGTCTATAATATACAGTTTTTCAAAAAAAAAAAAAAATTAAAGAAACTGGAGTACAAGATTTGGCCCACATGCCAGTTTTCTGACTCTGATCTATGGTGTCTCTCTTTCCATAATCGCAAAATACTAAAGTTTTATGATGCCGATATATAATTAGGGCTCAGAAAATATGGTGTTTACAATCCTCATAGTAGCAAATTCAATAAAACAAAGCAAAACACGCAGAGAAATCAGGTACCTTATCAAATATTTTATATTTAACCAAACATGTTCTGTATTCTCAAGGAATAAGTCTCGCCTCAAAAAATGAAGGTAGTAGATTAGTGTCTACACCAGCATCCTTGAGGTAACAGGGTTGATTTGGACTTCAGTGCTACTGTGTCTGGATATAGTTAATGTTGAACTTGACACTTCTCCCAAAAACTCTCCCAGTCAACCCTCTACCAGATCATCTGGTCTCTGAATTGTCTGTTGGCTTCTTCCCAAGGTCCTTAACAAGGATGGAACATTTTGTTTGACAGCTCCATGGAAAACACCCAACCACAAAGAAGACTTCAGCATCCCAAACACTCTTGCAGACCACTAAAGGATGCTTGAAGAATTCTGGAAAGGCAAGATGTCCCTCATCTGGCCACCTGGCCATATGGAAGGAGTCTGGCCCATCATGCACCTTTGTTTCACTGTCAGGTCATTGTCTTTGTGTGTGTGTGTGTGTGTGTGTGTGTGTGTGTGTGTGTGTGTGTATGTGTGTGTGTGTGTGTTTTATAGAAATATTCAACTAGTCTCTGCTTTGTTATAAGGGGTGGATCTACAAACCACATACAAGTGACAGGTGATGAGTTTTCTATCTGACTACTTTCAGGTGGTCTGAATAAAATCCATCTGCCCTTCTCAGATTGTGACCAAGCAGTTCTAGATAATTCTAAAAATAATTACACAATTTGAGCCCTTCCATTGCAGCAAAATTCTCCTCAACACCAGACCAAGTTAAGACAAACAATCCGAAGGCCTCTACGCCTTCCGGAAATGGAAGTGGTTGGGTATGTTGGCAAACACTGGTAATCCCAGCACTTGGAAGGAGGGCAGAAGTGGGAGAATTACAAATGGGGAATTGGGAGAAGGAAGGGGAGGAGGAAGAGAAAAGTAAAGGAAGGGGAAGAGGAGAAGGAGGAGGGAGGAAGGAGGAGGGGCACATATAGCCACACCTAAGCTCACACCTACCACACCAAACGTGTTCTGCCTGAAGGGCTAACTGGCTCTGACATAACCAAGAGAGGAAATGATCAGGCACATGATTTAATGGAACACTGGAAGCCTAGAATGTCTCTCCAGTGGCATGTTCAAGAAGACTGAGCCGCAGCCCATGTCCAGACATGGGCCATTCAATGCTGCTTTCCCCCACTGTCTACAGCCTAACGACTCCTCGCTCCTTTCTGCTGCTTGCTTAATTTCCTACCCGTCTAGTCGTACTACCATCCCCAAGGACCAGTGAACCTCACTTAAACACCTCTCCTCACTACAAACCAAAGATATTCTCAAGATTATCCAACCAGCATCCTATAACAAAGCACTATTATTTATAGAGGTTTAGTTCATATCGGGTAAAACTTCAACTTACTCATACATATCTGACCACGCACATAGGATTCTTATTGCAGTTTTGGTTGCAAAACAGAGATAAGGTAAAAGGAGGAAACTCATGGGGCGGAGAGGGAAAGGGAGTTCTAAGGACAGAGTGCAGTTGCCTGAGATATTATTTACACAAACATCGGCCTAGTTCCACATCGGTGATACCAGTTTTCAGATGACATGACAACATCACCAATGAAGTGGGCAGGATCCACAGCCCACTGCTGAGACTGAAGGGAGGAGGGAGGGGAGGAAGGAGGATGCCCAAGGGTAATAGGGACGCCTACACTCTGTGCTCCTCTGCTTCTACTAAAGAAATGGAGAAACAGCATATCTATGGAGCACACTTCATCTGCTTCCTTTACATGAGCCTCCTACAGTGAGTACCAGGATTCACATCAATGGCATAGCCAAAGGTCTATGTAGCAAACTTGTGCTAGTATTGTTCCTCATCTCCCCTGGGGCTGCAAGAGGACAGGATCCTCTGTTAGCTTTCAAGTGTGTGTGTGTGTGTGTGTGTGTGTGTGTGTGTGTGTGCGTGTGTCAAGTAGAGGTCAGAGGACAATCTCAGGTGTCAGTCCTCACCTTGAGTCAGGGTCTCTGATTCAGTGCTTTGCAGGCCAGGCACAAACTTCGGGAGTTTTTGTCCCCTCTCATCTCATCCCAGGAGTGCCAAAGCACAGTTGCATGTGCTCACTCCCACTGTTACATGATTCTGGGGATGAATACTCACATCCTCACAATGCTGCAGCAAGCATTTTACCCTCCTAGCCATCTCCTTGACCCCAACACCTGTCTGAAATATAAAATATTCAGAGTCTATCTTGAAATTTCCAGAGGTTTCATTTGGCAGAGTTTACTTATCCCCTCTGCTGAGGGTTTTTAGAACAATACAGGTGACATGCCTTCTCCATGCATCCATTATCCTATGGTTAACTTCCACGTATTGTTACCTCAGAAACATACAGTTCATGTCATCACTCCCTAGATGTTGTCTGGACAGAATACAGAGAGAATCTCAAGAAAAGAGAGACAGGGGGTGGGAGGGAGGGTAAGGGAGAGAGACAGAGAGAGAAAGAGAAAGGGAGAGAAGGAGCTTGCAGAGCCTCCATTGGGCCCCTCCACATTCCTGTTTTAAACATTGCAAGACTGATCCTAGGCCACAGATGCGGCTTTTGGATGTCAGATTCCGAGACAGATGTTTTTCCTTAAGTCTGTTGTCTCTCTCTCGGTCTGTTTATAGCATGTTTCCATTTCAGCCTGCACCTTGAGTTCTCACTGTTAACTGCACGTCCTGAGGGTTTCCTGCTTCCACACACAAAAAGGTGGGGTTTTTGTTTATCTTTTGTTCTTATTTCTGTAAGAAATGTGCCCACTCTTCAAGTGACCTGTTAACCCCTTCCTGGCATGCTTGCTTTCTCATTCACAGGAGATACAGTAGGAAATGTCCCATCAAAATCCTGATGCCTTCAAGCTCTATGCACAATAAAGTGTTTGCTTCCTCCCAGGAATCAAATACTGAGGCCACAGAATTGACATTATTAGCATCTTGAATCAACTTGGTAGCCAATCAAAATGACTGACTCAGACCTGTTTTGTTGTTGTGTGTGTGCATGAGCATGTGTATATGTGCATGCATGTGTGTGTGTACATACAGGCAGGTCAATATGTGCATGCATGTGTGTATGTTTTCAGGTGTACATGTGTACAGCTGCAGGTACACATGAGGGTATGTATGTATACGTGCACGTGGGGACAGAGGACAACGGAGCACTCCTCCCTTGCTTATCCCCTTCATCGTTTTAATACAGGGTCTATCATTAGCCTGGAACTCACCAATATGGCCAGGCAACATGACCATTGAGCCTCGGGTTCTGTCTCTCTTAGCCTTCCCAACACTGAGCTAACTCATGATCTTACGTGCACTATTCTGAATTAACTATCTCCTCTGTCAAAATCAATGTTTTCTTCTTTTGTTTGTTTCCTTTTTGTTCTTGGCTTACACATGTCTCTGTATAAATTAGAGCAAAGAACTGCATTTGTATGTCAACTAAGTAGATTCCATGGCAATGAAGTTCAGAGTCTTCTACAGATTGATCCCAGCCCAATCCAGACCCAAAGGAGACTGCCACCTGCTGCCACCGTTGACACAAGGAACTGCCATCGGACAAGGCAGTGCTTGTCAGCTACGAGACAGCTCTGTGTCCTGATATCTGTGGTGGCTTCAGGAACCTAGATATGGATACACACACACACACACACACACACACACACACGTGAGCACACACACAATGGGAGTAATCTATCACTGCCTGGTGTTAGTATGATAGTATGTGTTACACACAGGATTCTATGCATTCCTGTTTACCAAGCTGTTACCACAGGGGAAAAGGAGGAAAGATGACACAGGCACTCTATACCATCTTTGCAGCTTCCTGCGAATTTAAATTATTTAAAAATAAAAGACATTTCGAATTTGTGAAAATGTCTGCAGAGACAGTGCTCTGTATGAAGCAGAAGCTTTGCTCATCCTGACCTGGTCCCATTTCAAGCTCTATATTACTTGTTACTGGGTACATGATTTTTAAAAACTTTAAAAAATATTTATTTTAATTATCTTAACTGTATATGAATGTGCATGTATGTGTGCATGCATGTTATATGTGTTCTGGAGAATATGCACATACAAGTGCAAGTCTCTTAGGAGGCTAGTGATGTCTGATCCCCTGTAGCTGCAGATAGCTGTGGAAGAGCAAAGGTGCTCTCAACGACCGAGCCAGCTTCAGTCTGTCACATAAGTTTTAAGTGTTTTCTAAGACAACTAGAAAATAAACTCATTACATGTAGGCTTACAAAACCCAGGCTCTGTGAATGTGAGAGTTGTGGAGACAGAGTAGCAAGCCATAACTAGGTTTTAGAAAGGCTCATCTTTAACTCATCAGCATCCTTGAGTCTCTATCAACAGAATCTGATGCTGTGTGAGTGTTCTCAATGATCTAGAGGTTGAAGGACTAAACAGGTTGGAGGTCCAAGTAAAATACATATACAGGAGGTCATTCAGTAAGAGACAGAGAGAAAGAATAATCTAATTTAGTCAAGGCTTTGCTCTTGCTCCTGTCTCCAACTTTATCCCAGGACTTATCATGGCTGGTTCCTCATCTGAGCCCTTTGACAAAGTAAATTCAAAGTTGATAGGCCACAATATAAACTAGTCTTTCCCTGTCCAATGCCCCCCATTGTCCATTCTGTCTACCTTGTTCTTCAATTTACATATTGTCTGTCTCTACAAGAAGTTTCTCTTCATCCCATAATGCCTTCAACATGGATGATGGACTGGTATTTGTCACCTATATGATGGAAGACAGGAGAGCCCCTCCAAAGCCATAGGCCATTATTAGACAATGGTATCTCAGACACACTGATCATTATGAATTCACATGTAGCATTAATTCATCATCATCAAGCTTGAGTGTGTTGCTCATCTCGTTTGGCTAAGAGAATCAACATGACCATTTAAGAGATGTCCTCAAGGTCAGTCACCGAGTTCATCTCCTGTAAGTTCTCCCTGCCCCGAAAGTGATTCCTGCTGAAGTTTCTATCTGAACTAGAGAGACAGTAAGAGTAAATACAGCATAGGAAGGGAGAACAGTGGAAAGAGAGGAACAGACAGCTACAAAATAAACGTGAGGCACAGTTTTTCATCTTCAAAGATATCATTGTAAACCAGCCTGCAATGGGTATGGGGTGTCGTATGCCATAGCAGGGAATGAGAAAATAGATTCTGAGCATGGAGAGGCAAGAAAGGAAGAGGGAAATGGCTTCTAAGCCACAGCCCTGGTCTGCCCAACCTGTCTTGGGTAGTGATAACCCTTCTTTCACACTGAGGGTTTGGAATGAGGACTACCATGTCACCAAATCACTGACACCCCACATCTGTCATGTCACTGCTCAATCAGGTGAGGCACTGATGACTTCCCTAACAGCTCACGGCATTTAGAAATGTAGTGAAATGTTTTAAACAAAGCACTAGCCTTACACGCATCTGCTCTAGTGAAGAATAAAACATTCTCAGGGAGACTCCTTAAAAATCACGAGAATAAGAAACACAGAGGCCAATGACCCCCGGAGACTTTAAAAGAATTCACGAGCCAAGCAGTCCAACGGTTACTCTTCTGATACCAAAAGTCAGCATGTTCTGACTGACTCCCTTTCATTTCACGCTTCTCTTAAAAGAAAACAGGGTGGACTGTTTCAGTAAATAACAAAAGGTCAGAGAAACACTACTCACAACATGAGCAAAATAACTGCTCAACCTGCCAGAACATTTCCAAAGGCCCAACAGGCAGAGAAACCCACAGCAGTGGAGAGAAAATCCACAAGCCTGACCACTGAAAGGAAGTGTTCTTTCCCAGAGAAATCTGCCACAGGCCTCTAGCCCTATGTCAGCAACAAGAAGTAAACATGAAGATCACTTTCAGCCAGCAACGACATGCCACATCCCTCCTAACATCCCTCGCCTGTGTCTATAGTTTAATTTTCCAGGCTCCTCCCATTACGTTTTATTTTGACTTCAAGTGCGGAAGGGGTGGTCAGATGACTGTGGGCTCAAAGAAACTTAGAAACAGTTCAACAAAGCACCTGCAGCTGGATGCCACACATTTCGCTTTGCTATGGTACTTCCCTGAGGTGAATGGAACCTGAGTATACTAGCCTCTTAGCAAAACAGGAATAAACATATTGATGGTCCCTTAACCAGTACTGAACCAATAATCCGGTCGGATGCTGTCTCCCATGTGTATCCCAGCCCCTTAGTCACATAGGCAAGTGTGACACTTGCTTGGGAGTTCCCAGATTTATTGCAAAGATGGCTGTTTCTTATTCATCGTTGGCCCCCTCGGGGCCCTCTGTGAGTGACTGAAGCTCAGCATACTCACTTGGGTTGACTCAAGTGGCATCCATGTTCTCACATTTCTGGGTTATAACAGCAGGGCAGTATTTTGTGCTATTTCCCATGAAATGCCCTTTTGAGTAAATCAAGATGCTATTTGGGGACAAAATAATACTTGCTCCATGGTGTCGCGCATTTCAGAAGTGTCTTATACAGTCCCCACACTCATTTCACAATCACTAAACCCAAAGCAGGTCATGAACTTGATGGTGCAGCCAGGAAACCTGCAAATCAGCCTTTCCCAAGAGGTTTTCCAAAATCTTCAGCAATGGTTGCCTTCAAGTGTCCCAAGGAGCTTCTGTGTTATAACAGGCATACTGGGCATTTTGAGTTAGAGCTGTTTCTCCTTCATGTATAATTACTTTACTAAATGTGTCTAAGTCCAGTTGATTCCTCCTTCGTATTACTGTGGGAACTACCCATTCAACCTGCCCATTGGTCTCCTGTTCTTTAACTTGTAACTTCTTAACATCACAGATTCTAAGAAGGTCAGACCTCAAAGTGCTCTTAAAAATAATTCCACAGCAAAGGTCAACCTCACGTTTAAGAGAGGGTAGTTAACCAAAGTCTACATGGCGGGGGTGGGGGTACATACCAGTGATATCAAAACCACATTTGACACCCCTGTGTATAATGGTAATTTCAAGGACCTCCTGCTTTCTCTTTCCCTGCAGGTTAATAGAACATCCATCAAGAGGCCTTTATGACCATCCCCACACCAGAGCACCAGTGTGTGCAGTCTGTTTGAGCGTGGTACTTACATGGACATCACATCATTTCACTCTCACAATTCTTTATGTTGAACTGTGAAGCAAACAAGTTCCGGGGCCAGGATTTGAACCTAGAACCATTTGACTGTAGAAGAAATAGTCCTGTGAATGTGTTATACTCCCTTCCAACATGGACGCTCTTTAGAAAAGCTGACCTACTTATGAGTTAAACTAGTGACCAGCACATTGAAGTTGGTGGTGGTGTATGGTAACACTGCAAGGAAGAGCGAATACTCTATCATTCTTGAATATGGGAAAGACAATGGGTGTGTACTCGCGATGAAAACCAATTCATTACTGCAGCAGTGAGAGCTACATTATGTTAACTACATATATTTGTAGATATAAAAGTCCTACCAGAGAATGAGAGCATCATTTGAGGATTAGGTATTTTGAACATGTCTATGAGGTGGAGTTGCTACCTTTGAAGAATTGCATATTGCTTGTTACCGTAATTAACATGAGTCCAGACTTAAAGATACCATTGACTTTCAATCCCTAGAGGGGGAAATCTTTATAATTTCAGTATTTAAAAGTCAGCCATGTATAACCTTAGGAAAGAGTGATTAGTGCCCAAATGGTATTTTATATTTGGTTGTCAAAACAGAATGCTTTCTCAGTCTTGGGAAGTGAACTCCAGGGTTAGATTTACCACCCAGAAAGTAAAGTCACAATAAGTCACCAGGGACATGCTGCCCACGCCAGCCTTTCCTCAGACACACAAGATGCTGACGTTCCTAGTGTCTCAAAGACATCAGTGGGATTTTTATACACAAAGATTACTAAATATAATAGAGATGTGAATAGCAATATACTAGTTAAATCTTAATCATTCATGCCATAGTTTATTAGATGGAGAATTTTCTTTCAAGTTAGCTGAAAACACACCAAAAGCCCAAACTGTTTGACTTACTACTTGCTTATTTATATTAAAATTTCCCTTTGTCTACTCACTTTCTGCATATCAATTCATGCCTCGAAGAGTCAGAAAGTTCTCATTAAAATGGGGTTTTGATTTAGTCTGGCGTGATGGTATGTGCCTATAATGCCAGCATTTGGGAGGTGGAGGCAGAAGGGGTCTAACACACAACCTTGGTTACATAGCAAATCCAAGGCAAGCGTGAGCTACATTAGACTCTATCTCTAAAACAAACAAACAAACAAACAAACAAAGTGCTCTACCGAAACAGGAAACATCAGCAGCACGCAACAACCTGTGGTGCCACACCTGATCTGTCACTGCAGGAACCACACCGGGTACTAACTCTAAAGAAGGACGTATTTCAGTAGCAGTTACATTATTTGCAGGATGCATTCAGTTTGGGTGTGTTTCCTCCTTAGGCAGCAGCACCCTTCCCCAGCATTTACGATGCACTAGACACTACTGCAGGCTCTGAATAACCTCATGAAGAAGACCCTGCACCGCTTGACACTGTGCAACTGAGAGAAGAGAGGGACTGAAGACCTCAGGTGGCAAGGAGTAGACCTGGGGCAGGAGACCATGCAATGACTCAGCCCATGTCAACACCTGACACTTTGCTGAGCCCGATGCCATGCTGGCCTATAAAGCTTACCCAAAGAACTCCATCATCCCACAGAGACACACAGCAACACTCAGAGAAGAATTCACATCGTCTGTGATCCTGACACTACATCACATCCTTAGCGTAGCTTAGGCACCAGAGATTCTTTATAAGAGGTTTTTGAATCCTTTCTCCAAGCATCGGGCCAAAGCCTCTCCATTAAGAGGCAACATGGCATAGGGTCAGCAGAGGCAAATTGTTTGAGATGAGCTTTAGAGACTGCCTAATTCCTTTTAAAGTCTAGATATGAATGATATAATTGCTAGAGTTTTAAAAAAAACAACAAAACACTTGTCTGTTGTTAGGGAACAGAACTTGTTTTAATTTGGGATTCCCCAGCATATTAGAAAGATGATTCTCAATAAATTGTGGGAAAGATGGAAATACTTGTGGCTACGAGGAACTAACCAGAAAGGAAAAAAAAAAAAAGTTTTAGGGCTTCAAGTTCCAGACACTGTTGCCCCTTCCTTTTCTGTCAAATTTCTCCTGTCGGGATCAGTCCCCACCTGTGTCCCATGTGCCTGAATTACACGCAAGGTCACTGCTTCTTTCCACCCACAGAAGCTTGTTGGAGGGTCCCAGCACAGACCTCATATCCAGGAGTCACAGCTTGCTTGGAAAGCTTCAGTCTGACAGAAAACTTTGATGTACAGTAAACTCGTATCAATAGAGAATGTTTGCTTTGGAGAGAGAGAGAGAGAGGCCTGCCTGCCGGCTCTTCTGGTTTACAACAGTGGCCATGTATAACATGACTGAACAGAGACCAGGGCATGCTTCGATGGAGGCCCACCTTCCTCTGAATAGGGCTATGATGGTCAGTCTCACAGTAGTGGAGCATCCACATGTTTGTGTTCTAACTTGATACATGTGTCCAAACTGTGGACCACAGGAAAACTGGGTGCGGAGGTCCTGCTGTTGCTTGTCACACCGAGTGTTAGATTTCAACTAAAGAAAAGACTAGTTCTTCAAGGGAGTGTCACAGGCGCTGTGACACCGGGTAGCGTGTGCTCCAGATCCCCGAAACACTGGTCTAGAAAGAACATAAAGACAGGGGTCTTTAAAAAGTCCTGGGGGGATGTGGGGAGAGGTGATGTGTAAAGTTACAGACACAGGCTCTGCCTATGCCTGGCCCAGGCATCTGATAGAGCCCAGTGGTCCTGGCCTAAAGGGCGGGTATGGGGTTACAAGCTTACTCGTAGCAAGGGCATGAGGAAGACAACACATAGAAGGACGTTCCTGGTAGTTCATACCATAATCTCTCCTCAACTGACTGAGGCCCCAAACAACCCGATGGGTCAGTATGGCTCAGCACGGGCCACTTTCCCCGTCTCTTGAATTATAACCAGACCTTTGCTGTAGAATATGTTACCAGTCACCAATGAGAGGTAACGACAAGGCAGGTGGCTCAGTGTTAACCATTATTATCTCTGACAGAATAACAGAGCTTGGTGACAACACAGCTCAGAGCCCTCTTCCTCCTTTTGCAGGGACTGGCCTGTGTCCTGAGGCTCCACACCGTCACTATCCATATCTTAAAATCAAACACACAAACAAAAACGGAAATGGCTCAGTATGCAATCCTTAGAAGGAGCCACTGCCAGCCTGGGGGGAGGAGGCTATAGCCCTCCCAGCTGCAGGCACCAATAAAAAGTTCATGCTAATCCCTCCAAAAGGAAGAAATTAATTTTCTACTTATTCAGTTCACAAATGTCATAATTAAAAAACATTAACATCTAAAAACTACATTCAACTAAAAGTGGCAATGAAATACACCAACCCTAATTAATTAACGTCCCAAACTGTACATTAAGGCAAGAAGTTGGCCTACTGCTTGGTTCGTCACTCAGTAGGACTAATTTCCTTCAGAGTTTGTAGTGTCTCTAAAACTGCTGTCACCATGCACAGCCTACCTCTTAGCAGCCACCTCGACTCAAGTCACAAAATGGCTTTGCTAAGATATGCCCAGGCACACCACTTTATGGAAAAATCAAAAGGCAAAAGAAGAAAAAAGAAATGCACTCAGGAAAGTGTGAGTCACTGAAGTGTCACACATGAAAAGGTGACAGACTCAACGCCGTATTAAGGTTAGCTCCTCACACCACACTTCAGAAAATGCCCGGCTGTCCGGCAATCGGGTGAATCATCAAGGTTATCCCAGTCTGATTACACTTTTGGGTGACACAGAAATGATGTGACCCAACCCACATAAGCCTGCCCTAGTCCTGCATCTCTCCAACCCGAGGCCCCTAGGAACCGGTCCTAGGAACTTGTTTCCTCTGCATCTATTAAAATCACGCACATGAATATGTACGAATAACAGAATAAAAAACGAGGCTCCAAGGAGACACAGATGATCTTCTGAACCCTATCAGTCTACACCAAATAGAAAAAAAACTTGGCAAAAGAAGTAAAGTGGGTTCTTTTGTTTGTCTTGGTTTGTTTTCTTAGAGTTAAATTCATTCGATTTTAAAATTATGTAACTTATTCAGAGATAAGCCATTTTGATTTTTGTGGCAACATTAAGTAATTTTTATTTACTAGTGAAAGTAAACAACTTCCCAGTTGAGCAGCATAAGAAGTCACATCTCTATGCATGTCTTCAATTTTTTTTTTTTTTTAAGGGCAAGAGCTTTGAAATCTGGTAGTTTGCTTCCCAGTTCCGTCACCTGATGCTGGAACCTCACAAACAGACAACGATCAGGGATCCAGGTGGCTACCACCTTGCGTGATCAAATATTTTATAAGGGGACAAAGTCTCATTCCAGTTTGTAATACAGGAGGAATTCAATGTGCCAATAAATGATGCTTCCAAATTCGAAGCTGGAAAACTACACCGCCGTCTAGGCTCAAATACAAGGAAGATGTATCTAAAGTACCATGCAAACAGAAATTATGCTGTCACTCCAAAAACAGCACAAAGTGTTTTAACTCAAAGTCAGACAGCACGCAGAGCCAAGGTACCCAGCACTCACAGACACACAGACAAAGAACACAACCCATGCTGATTTTCAAATTCTATTCTTTTACCCGCAGCAGTGATGGACAAACAGTGAGGTGTTCTGCACTGAAAGTACAACAGCAGAGGAGGGAACCACACAGGTAAGGAAGACACGGGCGTCATCCACTGTGAGGCTGCCTGACAGGAGGGGGTGGGGCGGGGAGACCCAGAAGCAAATGCACTTGTGTTTTTGATGGATCATGCTTTGCGTGGGGAAAGGAATAAGAAGTAAGGTTACAGGGATTGGATTGGAGGAGACTGAAGGAATGGAAGCCCTGGAAAGGCAATGGGG
This sequence comes from Micromys minutus, assembly GCF_963924665.1. Taxonomy (NCBI): domain Eukaryota; kingdom Metazoa; phylum Chordata; class Mammalia; order Rodentia; family Muridae; genus Micromys; species Micromys minutus. Next base: position 42,752,763 of record NC_137981.1, on the reverse strand, counting down.
AATAAGGGAGAAACATTTATTTACCTTAAATGGAAGATAACACAGTCAGCTGTTTGGGTGAGGGCAAGCAGTGGTGTCATGGTTTCACGATGAACCCCAAAAAGACACCCTCAAGTGTCTGCTACCTGAGAATGTGACTGGATTCTGAAGTAAAATCCTTGCAGATATCAGGAGGAGGAAGAGATTTCAAGACTGAGACATAGAGCTGGAGGGGAGGGGGGGATACAGATCCCTTAGTAAAATGTTTGCCATGCAAGTGTGAGAGGCCCTGAGTTCCGGCCCCCCCACACTCCTGTAAAAGACAGTCATAATGGTATTCACTTGTAACTCTAGTGCTTAGAGGGGGAAGATAAGAGGTCCCAGAGCCTGTGCAGCTCCTTGAGCCAAATGCTGAGGCCCAGGATAGTAAGAGACTCTGTCTTAAAATTAAGGTGAGAAACAATTGAGGAAGACACCCGACCCTGACCTCTAGCTTCCACATGCATGCCTCTGAAACTACAACACACACACACACACACACACACACACACACACACACACACACACACTTCCTTTATTTTTAATTTGAAGGGCAAGCAACTGGAATGTCAAGGATAAATGGTCACCAGGAGTTGCTGGAAAAGGCCTTTCTGGAACCTTTGGCAAACATGACCTTGGTCACTCTGGACTCTGGACTCCCAGCCTGGAGATTAGGAGACCAAGCGACCTGCTGGTCTGTGCTGTGCACCCAGTGTAAAGCATCCATAAAATCTTCATATGATACTTGCAGAAGGATGCTGGGCTCCTCGGTACCCACTTAGACTGTGAGGATTGACAGTCGTCTCCCCCACCTGCTTCCCTGGTCCCCAGCTGTGCCTATTTCTGTACCAGATAAGTATCAGTTCCGCACCCCCTCTCCCTGTCTTCACAGAGGAAGCAGACAGGATGGGTAGCATCCACTAGACCTCACAGCAGGCTAATGTTTGAATACATGGATGTTACACGCCTGCTGGCTCTAACTCAAAACCAAATACAAATGATCTTGGGGCTGTTCCTAGGTTTGTATCATGAGTGAGTGATTTTCCGTACCGACTTTGATGACTAAGAACTGACTATAATGAACACAGAAAGGCAGAGGGCTCATCAGTGAATTTCTGTAGTAGATTAAAAATGGAAAACAGGGTCCTGCTAAAACTTCAATCGTGTAACCACCTGTTATCAGAAAAACCTCGCAAAAGTGCTTTGCACGTCATGTTTATCGATTCCACAAAAAGAGATTCTGAGTGGGCGCCCATGGCTGGGGTGAAGGGTCTTCATTGTGTAGTAGAAAGAGGTTGTGACTCTCCTGCTGTCACTGTGCCTCTAAGAAGAATGCTCACATCAAACCCAGGCACTCAGAAGGTTGTGGCAAAATGTTGTCCCCTCCCATGGATGTCTATGCAGTCCTTATACAAACAGAATTAGCACAGGGCAGCCTGCTATGGTCTCTAGTGTGACCTGAAAAGTCAGCTACCCTGAGATAAACCACACGCAGAGAAGGCTTTCCTGAGGATTGTTTGCACACAGCCCTGGGAAAGTTGGGGTGACCCTGCCAGTTCCTGGCACTGAGGCATGGCCAGGTGGATGAAACCTGAATGAAATGCCTAACCAGGGATCACACAGGAACACACAGGAATCAGAACAATGTTATCGGCTGTCCCGACTGCTCACCTAAGGGGAAATTGTTGGCCTTTATTTGCATCCCGGCCTCAGGTTTCCCCCAAGTAATCCCTTCCAGCCAGCCACCATCCAGAGATTATCTTACCAGAGTCTTCTGCTCCACACTGAAGGGACTAGGTCACCTTGGCAAAAGACTTCTAAGGCAGGGGGCAACTATGCCAACAACAAGTAGAGTCACAGCTCAGAACCCCACACTCTGTATGAAGCTCCACTAAACAGAAAGAATTAAATGACTCAGTTTTTATTGTGTGGCCTTTACTAGAATGTTTCCAACAAGTCTCTCATACAGGAGAGACCATGGACCCAGTTAAAGCTCTACTGAGTACATGTCCACTAGGTAACTGTCTGATGCCCATTTCCACAGCTGGCCTCCTCCACCTTTCTCTCTAAAAAAAATCACCTTGGAGCATTTTGATGAAGACCAAACCTTTGAACTCAGATGATCCAGTAACCTGATGAATTAGTTATGCCTTGTTCCCAATGTGTTAGTTATGCCTTAGACGTACCTGGCTACCTCTCATCTTCAGTCACATTAACACAAAATACATTCAGTTGTCCACTGGATAAACCTATTAAGTCTTTCCCTATGGTCTCAAACATGAAAGCACTCATTTGTTTTGAGAGAGAGAAAAACAGAAAGAGAGAGAAAGCACAATGAAGAGAAATATATCATTTGATGTCTGAGGCCAAGTTCCCTAGCAACAAAATCCAAAACACGCTAATACTCCTTGGATCCCCAACTCTTGATTTATTATGTAAATTGTTTGAGGCTATAATTTAAGACTTTAAGGCATTATTTTACCCAGAGAGATTTGAGTAACTATTAGTCTCTAGAGCTTTCTGACTCAGTCGAGTACTGTTGTCAGGGGATGCCTGGGTCACCTTGTTCAGTAGGGCTGGAAGCCAGCAGAGATCAGTAACAGACAGCTGGGGCAGGACGGTCCCTTTTCTCAGGAACAGAACAGAACTCAACTGGTCAGGAGCTAGGTTTATAAAGAATGAGAACTCTGTATAAGAAACCAGTTGATTGATCCAAAATGTCTAAACCTCCTAGCAAACAGTGGGAGATCATGAAGTCAAAGAAATAAGAAACAAAATGCCTAAGCAAGAAATTAAGTTATAAACAAGAGCAAACAGGACAGGGTCTGGGGAAAGGGGACAGACCCAGAGAGAAAAGATCCTCAGATAAGAACTTCCTATAACTGGTAAAGCCACTTTGTGCTACAAATCACTTAGAAAAGGCAATCAGAAAAATCGAACTCAATAGGCTCATAGTGCCCAAGTTCCTCTGACTCAGGTGGGCATTGTCAGGCTACTTGGGGACAGCACTTCTCATGGTCACAGGAGTTTGTCTGTTCAGAGGGGGATTTTTCAGTTGCAGTGTTCAGACACAAGCTAAATAGACAGGAATCATAGAATGGTCTTCCACGTAGAGAACTATCCAACCTATTCCCGTGCCCAGAACTCATGGAGACTCTTGCTAGGCCACAAGCTTCCCAAATCCAGGACACTAATGTCAAGAGCCTGATGCTCAGAATAAGTCTTCCATCTGCCCAGAGGGACATTAGACTAAGTGCTCACATCTGGAAAAGACGAATAACTCCGGGCACAGCTAAAATCCAACACAAAACTTTGCCAAAGGAAAAAGGAACAAGGAGTAGTTAGCTCAAGTGAAGGCTTGCCTTCTCACTGGCCCAAACACAGCTGGGCGGGGCAGCTTTGCCTCCTCTGGCAGTGTGGTCAGGGTTTGTTTGACAAATGAGTGAGGAAAAGAAATAACTTTGAATTTACAAAGAAACAAAAACAGTCTTAGAGTATACATTATATTTATTATACTATCTATAGGTATCTAAATATAATATTGTATTGTACTATTTATACTATTGAAGAAAAGGGCTTAAGGGAGTTTTTTGAAAAATAAAAATGTCCTATTTTTTTCATACAGAACTGGATTTTTATAATAATGGGATTGTGTGACACGAGGGTAAATCCACTTATTTTTCTTGTAATGAAAACCTAAGTAAAATTTTTAAAAAGGAAATGGGATTTCAGCATAAGGGTATTTGCTCACAAATAGTTGTCACTGTGTGGATGTTCTACCTCCTCCTCCAGGATGTGGAAATGTGACTGCCAACAAATTCAAGAAGGGCGGTATGGAACCCATTCCAGGGTTAGGATTCCAGTCTCCCCCAGAGTCACTTCTTACTCTCTGACCATATCTGGTCTTCTTGGAGCTTGGGTGCTGGCCCTCTGACTCTCAAGAGAGGAGACGTATGTGGCTGCTTTAGTGTCTGCTCATCTTGTCCCTTTGTGGCTAGTTCAGTCACCGGGCCAGGGTCAAGCACAGGATCAGGTACCTCAGCTCTGAGCAGCTGCCTGTCCCACTGTGATAGGATCCCCTCACTGCAACAAGGAATCCAACAAGGAGTTCCCAGAGAGTAGGGAAACAGTCACTCCCAATTGCACAAGGACAGTCTAAGGCCATGGGTCAGCAGTATCTCAGTCATCAAAGAAAGTCCATCTGAAGCCAACAGAAAAGCAAAACCCAAATTCTTGTCCCTAAATTAAAAAAAAAAAGTAAAATAAGAAATCATGTCAACAGGGAATATGAAAATGTGAGTTTGGAACCTCTGTTTTCAGATTTTAACACAAAGGGAAGTTTGTTGTTCAGAACAGAGCCATCCAATCGTCACAGAGCCAGAATCGCCCACTGCCGTTTGTTTTCAAAACATGAAGGAATACAGCAGGATCTCCAGCTGGGGAAAACAGTTCCTTCTAGAAACAAAAGAGACAGATAGCTGAAATCTCTCACAGAAGGTTGGCATGCCTCTGAGAAAAATCTACAGCTCCTGGGGGAATGTCAGGTAGACAGTGGGAGTGTGGGACTCATACCCTTATCTAAAACAATACATATGAGTAGCAGGAAACCAGGCTTGAGAGGTGTTGAAGCTGCAGAACATTCTAGTAACACAGTCTGGGGATTCAGGAGCCTTGGTGACTTTAAAGCAGCTAACCCCTTGGGCCCATGACTACAATGCAGCCTTACTTCCAGCAGGCTTCTTGCAGAGCCAAGCAAGCAGTATTCCATTACAACAGATTCCCAGAGCTGTTCCAGAGCCTGTCGGGTGCTAAGAAGGCATCCTTTATCAAGTGGAATGGGGGTGGAGTGTGTGACATCTTTTCTTATTCCCCCCCTCACCCCTTTCTCATCCACCATACTGAACTGTGGTACAAAACACATGACCAAAAAGCTCGACCAGAAAGAAAATCCAAAGGCATCACTGTTTTTTTTTTTTTTTCTAAGATGCTCACTATTTTTCTCTTTTCACTGACACTGTCTTTTCTTCACCCACGTACCCCTTTCTGGACTGTATATGTCTAGAAGGCCATGCAATTCAGCTAGAGACCCCAGTGTCACAAATACTCTTCGTTCCATTGGACCCCTGCCTCGTTGCACTATGAAGAATGCCCAGTCACCCAACTTCTCTTCAACTCATTATACATACACAATAAAGACACATCTAAGACTCTCACGGATGATGTGTCATAATACAAGTGAAATGCTTGACATCCAAGAGGTCCTTCCTTTGTGTTCATAAGCCAGGCTTTTTTCCTCTCTATGTTACCTGCCTCTAGTAAAGACTTGTGTTCAAATTAACAAAAAGCAGATCATTTTAATCTATCTAGTTTCTTTTTATTATTGTTTGAGAATTTTATACAAGCGAGCAATGGCTTGAATTCACCTGCAAGCCTCTCCCCTTCTCCCCTCCGTTCTCTCCCCTGTCTCCCACCACTCTTCCACGTCAACACCATGGACTCTGCCTTTCAACTCAAGGAGTCTGCTTAGTGTTGTCCACGTGAATATGTACTGGAGTATAGGTAGCCTGTCACCTCTGCCCTAAGGAAACTGACTCTCCCTTCCCTGGCAGCCGTCAACTAGCAATAGCTCCTCACTGATGGTGGCACTTCATGAGCCCCTCCCCCATATGGCTTGATCTTGTGTAGATTTGGAGCACGCAGTCACAGCTGCTGTGAGTTGACCCCTGTAAGGACACTGCCATGTTCAGCAAAGAGTGTTTCACTGCAGATGTTTACTCCTGGGTCTCACACTCTGTGTCCTCTTCTGTAATGATCCTTGAGCCTTGGGGGAGGGGTCCAGGTCCTCTTCACTAGAGCTGAGTACTCCATGGTCCCTTATCCTCTGTACATTGACCAGGGGTAGGTCCGCTAATTGCCATCTACTGCAAAATCATCTCCTCAGTGATATATTCTCTCTGTTTTTCCCTCTGAAATGTTCTGTGTGGTACCAGACTAGCATGTTCTAGATTAGTCAAATTGGCATGACATCTACCTATAAACAAGACATTCACACTCCCGCAAGAATTATTTTAATTAATAGCTAGTAGTGGCAAAATGTGTGTGTGTGTGTGTGTGAGAGAGAGAGAGAGAGAGAGAGAGAGAGAGTGAGAGAGAGAGAGAGAGAGAGAGAGAGAGAGAGAGAGAGAGAGAGAGAGAGTGAGAGAGAGCAGAAAGAAAATATTTAGAGGGAATGGGGAATAGAAAGGAGCAACAGAGACAGAAATCAGAAAAACAAAGCCACATTCACAGCTGGCTTCAAATCCCTGCTGTTTCTACATGGTGTAGTTACAAGGAAACATTTGAAGGAGTTCAAATCACAGTGACTAAAAGTTTAATAAGTCTCAGCAGATGGCAGAGAAAAAAATTGCAGAGCAACCACCCACCCAATAGCATTCCTATGAATAATTATTTTCAATAGTCAACAGTAAGGAGACGAGAGCTAAGTGACCTAGGGCTCTTACAATAAACAAGCCTCTTCCTGAAGGTCATTTCTGGAAGGTACCGATCGCCTATGTGAAAAGAAAGAAGGCTGAAATGCAGCAACAAGAAAGCAAGGGCATCACTATCTGTATGAGCACTTGCACATCACAGAGCAGGATGCACAGATGCAGGGAGGGGGCCACAGATCTCAATGAACTCTCACCAGTGACCCACGGAGAGAAAAGGTCAAGATGCTTCAAGGCACCAGGATCCTCTTGAGGCTGGGACAAAGCTGGTGGGAGAAAGAAGTACCTGTGGCACTCCAGGTGGCTCCAGCCAGAACTCCAGCCTTTCCTTCTTCATCAAAATAAACACCAAAGCAAACTAAATGAGCACCCAAGCACAGCCTGCATGGTACTACACTGAGGACTCCTCTGGAGTAGGTGGAGGGTAAGCCAAGGTAGCAGAAAAACTCAAAAGAAGAAAGGACTCTGTGTTCTCCTGGAGCGATTTGTCAACGAATGAAGAAAGGGATCATAAGACAAGTAAGCACCAGACATTTCCCTACATTATCATACCTGGTCTCCATCATGACCTGCAGCCCTAGAATACAGCTATTTCCAATGGGTGGTCACAGTTTCTCCAAGATTACAGAATGATTTCAAGATGAAGCCAGGGCAGCTGCATCAGTCTGACTCCACAGTGTCTTTTCTGAGCTACAACAGTCGGCTGATTCTCTACTTGAAACAACCTCACACAGACAGGCATGCAGAGAGAGGATTTGATAGTCTGGCTGGTGTAGTGATGACTCAAATCCTAGAAGCCATAAAAGAAGAAACCTGGCAAATCAGATTACATAAAAATAACAATTTTCTGCATGGGAAACAACACCATAGACAAAGACAAGTGGCCAGTGGCAAAGCTGGGAACTATTTGGAACATAAATCACAGACAAAAGGCAAATTTCCTTAATCTGTAAGGAATGTTTATAAATCAGTAGCAAAAAAAAAAAAAAAAAAAGTACAAAGGACAATCAACTCACAAAAAAAGAGAATTCAAATACTTCAGAAACACATTAAGAGATGCTGTGGTCATAAGAAAGCTGCATATTAAACACCTTAGAAAAGCAAACATCGAAGTGATTTCATATACAGACAGTATGTGGGTCTGAGGGAAGAAGCCCACTTCAATATAAGAGACATGCACACCCCTATGATGGACAATTTATCAATATGCATCAAAATCATAGGCATACACATCCTTGTATGCAAATTCTAATCCTTCTACTTTATCCAGCAAGTAAACTTGTAAATTGTGCAAAATTATGTCTGAAGGAAACATGCTGTTTGAACTTTATACCATCAAAAGTTTGATAGCAATTTAAATTTCCAACAAAAGGGCACTAATAAATAAATTACAGCGTATTACTATCATGGCCTATTATTTAGGCATAAAGGAGAAGAGGAAGCTCTCAGTATATTGACATGGAATAAGCCCCAAGGCATCCTGCTAAGCCAATGAAAGGTGGAAACTGGAAATGGCATTACAAACTGAAAAAAATACAACCCTAGATGCTTGTATGCATCCATGAAAAGAAAGACACACAAAAGACAGATAATGATCATGCTTTTAGTGGGAATTAGCTGGGATGTAAAGTTACAAAGGAGATGTTCTCATATTGTGTATTTTAATTTGATAATATATGCTTATTAAAAAATTACACATATATGAAATGTGTGCATATGTGCATATATAAGTACATATGTATGCACATATACACGTACATAAGCCACAGACAAATAAAAATCAAGTGACTCTGGTTCTCAAGGCTGTGTGGCCTTGGATTTCTGCTTCCACATACATATGATAGGGATGATAATCTTTCCTTCTCCTTGGGGTGTTTAGGGATGAATGGGGTACAGTATTTAGAATCCTAGAATAAGGCACAGAGTGAACAAGTGTGCCTGGTTGTTAAGTGATCATTTACTCAGGGAAGCTGTGTGTGAAAGGCCAAGTAGGAATTGGAAGAGAAGAGAGGGTAAGGGGAGTTCCTCAGGACTGGTACTTAAAGCAGTCAAGGGGTATGCATGCCCTCCTGTCCCCAGGGACATCATGAGGTGGCTGGGCTGTCACTGTTTGGGCTAGGGGGTCAGCAAAAGGTGGAGGTAAAGAACAGGCCTCACAGTTTCTGTTATAGCTACAAATTTAGGCAGTGACAAATATATTGATCCTAAAGGAAATATCTACTATTATAATGTAGCAGATTCTCAGCTTTCAAATTTCATATTTGCCAAAGAAGCCTCCCCTCTTTTGTTCATAGCCTGAAGGAACTATAGACGGAGACCCATCGGGAGAAGAAAGGTCAGTAGAGCCATGAAGAGGTCACTGAAGAGGTCACACAGCTTTTCACAACGTAACACTGTGAGACACAAAGTTTTGTCTACCAAGAAATGGACAGTGCATTTTCCAACCCTTAGAGACCCAAGAAACTGCTGTCAGACCAGGCAAGGGATGTGAACAAAGATACTCAACACATATAAAATATCCTCTGCCACTAATTTCTGACAGGAGCCATGAACTCATCCAGACCAACTCAGGTATTAGCACACTATGGGCATTGCTAATAGACACGTAGGGGCTTGGAGAGGTGGCTCAGCTGTTAGTGCATTTGCTACACAGGCTGGGGACTGGAGTTCAGGTGCCGGTACCTACATAAATAGCAGGTGAGAGTAGTGACCCATCAGTAATCACAGCACTCAGAAGATAGAGACAGAATACCGGGAGGAAGGTGCTGAGGTAGGTCATGATTTTGGTGATCTCTCGGCTGAATGGAAAGTCTCTGAACAAGGACTATGACAGAGAGCTAAGGTTGAAAATTCCCAACGTTAACCTCAGGCAGGCCTGAACGCGTAGAAGAAAATGCATAAACCATACACACAGAAAAACAAAACAAAGCCAGCCACAGATGATTTTTGTCTGATGCTCACTGCAAAGATAAATCGCCAGAAGATAGTCATTTTTATCTAACTTTTCCCTATCATGTTAGTTAAAATGTGATTTCTGTGTACTTTTTGTAAAAGGCAACATATGTCAGTGTTTAATTGACTTATTGTTTCTCAGAACATAACATGTGCTGTGCCCTCACAAACCAAAACCTGATTAAATCAGTCTGAAATGCATTATTTTAAAAAAAAAAAAACAGTTGAAATCAGATTTCAGCAATATGTTTCAGTAATCATATGAAGGATACACAGGGTCTTCCAATGTTTGCAGCCTATTTACTGTTTATAAAACAGCCATATAGGGACTGTTGAATTTCTAGACAGCAGATATAATTTGCTGGTGTTTGGAGGAACCACCAAAGAGGGCAAAACAAATGCACAAATATAAAAATCTTTGAAATATATTTTGTCTATAACTATGAGAATATATCCTTTTACTTTAAAGAGCTTATTATATACAGCATGACTTGGAATCAGGAAATGGGCAAACTGAATCGTAAGCTGAGGCAGATAACCTCACTCATTATTTTCTGGAGTATAAAAAAGGTAGGTGACCAGTCAGGCTACTGCTGGAATTGAACATTTTTAGCTTCGATTCAGGGCAATTTGACAGAATCAATCAAAATGACGAACGAACTCATTTTTTTTGGCTACAACAATTCTACTTCAAGGATATTTTTTTCCTACAATTATACAAGATAAGGTGACACAGAGTGTTCTCTGTACTAACACTCTTTCTATCACGAAGTAAAAGGAGCCTAAATGTCAATCAGGGAGGGTCTGGGTATAAGTCACTGTACAGCTGACACAGTTCTTCTTGGAAAGAGAGGGGAAGCTACAGTGAACTGCACTGCACTCTAACATGAATTTAAAGACCCTATACTCTGCATAGAAAAAGAAAAGCTGTATGTTTGTGTGTGTCCATACATATCTATCATCATATCTATAAATAAATAAAGTATGTGTGTGTTCATGTGTGTGTGTGTAACACAAGATCCTGACTGCACAGATCCTGAGATAATATATCTTTGTCTATATACAGTATTAGGATAAAATTCCTCACTATATGTATTTTGGAACCTCTTGAAGTGTTTATTATTTGTTTATTGAGACAAGTTTTTTTCAAACTTTCCATCCTCCTGCCTCAGCTTTGCGACCACAAGGATTACAGCTGTGCATTACCACATTCCTCTTCCCACCTTCTGCATATTGAACTCAGGAACATAGTATTTATTTTAAAACAATTAACCTAGCTGATGGGTTGTTTGCTAATAAGCAAGTGTGTTTCAAATGTGTTACCTTTTAATCAGAAATTCAAAGGATGATGTTTTATACACTTAAGGCAAGGTTTTCTTTGAAGCCATACAATATAAAGAATAAAAATAAGCCTTCTCCTCTTTCCACATCTCTTAGAGTTATTATAAATTAAACAAAGGAGCTGGAGAGATAGCTCAGTGGTTAAAAGCACTGGCTGCCCTTACAAAGGCAACCATGTTCTATTCCCAGCACCACATGGTGGTTCACAACCCCCAGTAACTCCAGTTCCAGGGGATCTGATTCCCTGCGTGCCTATGTGGGTACCAGGCACATAGGAGATGTATGGACTCAGGTGTAGGCAAAACATCCTTAAATAGAACATAAAACAAACATACAAAGAAACCTTGGCTGGAGAGACGGTTTAGTGTCTAAGAATGTGAACTGCCCCTGCAGAGGAGCCAAGTTCACTTCCCAGCATCCACATCAAGTGACTCACAGCCACCTGTAATTCCAGGAGACCTGATGCCTTTGGCCTCTGCCACCACCTACACTCATGTGTGCATACTAACACTAACACATATACACACACACAGTTTTAATAATAATAATGATGATGATGATGATATCCTTAAAAGAGGTGCTAGAGAGATGGTTCAGCAGTTAAAAGCACTGGATGCCTTTCCAGAGAACTCAAGTTTAATTTCCAACATCTATGTGGCAGATTACAAATGTCTATAACTCCAGTTCCAGTGCTTCCTTAGGTACCAGGAATGCACAGTGCAAGATACACGTGCACAAAACATCTGTATACATTAAACAAATAAAGTTTAAGAAACCAATCTTTGGAAGTTACTAATTATAAATGAAATGTTTAGAAGGATGTTGATCAGAAGAGTATAAGTCACCATTAGCCTTATTCATCTAGGAAGCCCAGACGAATGGCAAAGACACATGTTCTAGTAACAGGGTCACACTAGTAAGCAACAGTCAGCGGTGTAAATGAGCACATGGCAAAGAAGAACAGAATATTGGAAAACAAGAATCAAAACTTGATCCGACTCTGTAAATGTCAAGGGCTTGGGTGAAACGGTATCTGAACAGGGTGATCATAAGTGTGTGAGAGTAAGTGTGTCTATGAACTTATCAAAAGTGTGTGAGAGTAAGTGTGCCTATGAACTTATCAAAAGTGTGTGAGAGTAAGTGTGTCTATGAACTTATCAAAAGTGTGTGAGAGTAAGTGTGTCTATGAACTTATCAAAAGTGTGTGAGAGTAAGTGTGCCTATGAGCTTTTTCTAGTCTGAGTTGCTCTGGGTACCACTGTTTTCTTTGTTCCGCCCCACAACACAAATGCTGCTCCAGACCCATCCCACTTTTTCATGCAAGCAAATGAATCCACACACCACAAACCACCTTTGGACAACAGAAAGTTTTCCTATCCTTAGGCCATGAATGGCTCAGTGATTTCAAACTAAACCAATCTAGCGTTTCAGTTCAACAAAAGGTTTTGGCCATGATCTTGGGATGTGATGTAACCAAAGCTGACCTGAAGGTTTATGGTTTAACAACGATCTCTTTTCTTCACTTGTGAAACAGAGACTTATGAGCGGAGGCAGAGAACTCAGCCAAGATCTGAGAGAGCAAACATGGGGACTCATGCTTGTGAGCCCTCCCCCTTCAAGGGCAAAGGAGAAAGCAGAGGGAGGAGCCCATCTGCTCTGATCTTTAGGTTCATCCTATTCTTAGCTTTTCTCTGCTGGGAGGATTGTCAAAGGATAGCAGTTTTGTTAGTTGAACCCCAGGCAAGGACCTAGTGACTGACTCCAGATGTAGAGATTTCAGAACAGCTGACAGATGTTCTTCCTCTGTCCTCACAGACCCAGGTTGGGCAGACAGCGCGTATCAGACAGGATGCACTCCCAAGAGTGGTTAAACAAGCCTCCTCGCCCTGTTTCCCCCGAAACCCCTGAAGATCTAAAACCACTGTCTGGTCTCTGCCTGTTGATTATGATAGAGATCAGGACTGAGATGCAGGCTGACTGAGAAGGTAATTGAAGATGACGATCTCCTGTCCCTTGTCATCCCTACACTGGGTTTTAAAATATACATTCTATGGAGAATGAGCTTTATCAAAACATAAGTGCAAGTTACAGCTCTGACTTTCCACATAAGAAGCTGTGAAGTTTTTATTTATTTGATTTTGAACTCCAAATAGTTATTGGAAAAAAATGCAGACATAGGCCCAGTTGGGTTATTTTTATGCTATATCAATTACCCTTAAGGCTGAGAATTCTAGGTATACATGATTAACCATCTTAACTGTGGGACTTGAACTCACACTTTGATTCACATATGTGACTTTACTTTTCTGTGATTTTGCACATAGATTTATGTGTATACTTTTTACAGAGCTAGCAGTTGGCACTTAATTATTTGAAATTATTCCAGGTACTGGGATTCAGACTTAATCCCATTCAGCAGAGTCTTCTGGATGGAGGGTATTTCAAAATATAAAAACTAATTATCCTATCTTACTGCCTATAAATTCAATTTCTCTTTCTGAGGCAGCTTCTGTTATACATCTCTTTGCATTATGGCTTGTTTACAACCTGGCCTAAAAGCACAGGAAAGACGGGAACCAATAAAGCTATGCTTTCTAACTGTTTGAGTTTGATAATGCAGTAACAGTGAGCATCATGCCTGTTTTCCATGAAAGAGAAACTCCTAAGAGACAAACATTACAGAGCTGCAGATCGTATGAGGTAATGAGCCAGTTTATTTTAGAATCACAGTGCATTTTTTCTTAATTTTTTTTCTAGCAAAACTCCAATGTACATGGAAATTACATCATGTGAACTTTTTCAGATACAAAGCTTGGATCTTGCCTGTGTCAACTGACTGAGAAGTTCCAAGGCCTTCTTGGATAGAGTCTTGGGGTTAAAAAATTCACCCCATAAAAGCCCTACTGGCCCCTTTAAAAGATTCATTTTACAAACGCATCAAGAAAATAAAATCATCAGCTAAAATGTATGCTCTCCAGCTGGGGTGTGAAGGCCAACAGCAAACAAAAACAAATTGACCATGATAAATATCTGAAAAATCATATACCTAACTAGGGACTGATATTCAAAATATACCAGAAACCCAAATAATTCAATAGCCAGAAAAAAACTCAATTAAAAAAAATCCAAAAGATCTAAATGCACATTTCTTAAAGGAAGAGATACAATTGGTCAACAGCATCTCTACTCATCAGGGACATCAGAATGAAAAATTCAGTGAGGTGACAGGGCAAACATGTTAGAGGGATCCTGCTTACACGTGAGGGTGCAGTGGACAAGAAACTGATACATGCTGTAACAAAAACATACCTTAAAATGGTCATGCTGGAAAATAAAACATGGGTTTCTCAACAATCTGAACTTTTCATGCGGCCAAGCATGCTTTCTTCTTAGCATATATTCAACACAACTGAAATCCGTATGTCAAAGAAGCACTGCCCTCCTATGTACTTTTCCAGTACTTTTCATCATAGGTAAGGCACGGAATAACCCATTTTACATGCATAGAAGGATAACAAAAACATGGTGTGTGCAAACAGAATGTATACATGGTATACACACACACACACACACACACACACACACACACACGCAACCAGAATTTCACGTGACTTTTAAGAAGGAAATAGTAAGTTAAATAAATCAGAGGAAAAATAACAACTATTATTGTAACGTTTTGTAACTTGTAACTATTCTGGTAACATATTGTGTAATGACCTGAATAATTATAGCTCAAGCTGCCATTCCAGAGATGGGAAGTAAGGAGGGCCAGAGAACAGAAGAGATGTTGAAACAGAACAGAGATCACAGGAGCCTATGGGAGCTCCTCCCATTCAAACCACCACACATATGAGTGCTTTACCTACATTGTCTGTGCACCATGTGCATGTCTGACACCCAAGAAGGCCAGAAGAGGGCATCTTGTCTGGAACTGGAGTTACAGATGGTTGTGAACTGCCATGTGGGTGCTGGATATTGACTCAGGTCCTCTAGATGTCAAAGTCACCACAGCCTTGATCATAAACCATGGACACTTGGAGCTCTAAGGAACAACACAGTCACCTTAGTTAACTCTCTCTCTCTTCATAGCTAAGAAAAATCAGCTCTAAAGTGACAAAGAGCCCAGTGTGGAATGTTCAGGCAGCTGGCAGCTGAGAGGCAGTGGGGTCTTGTGGGTGGGGGGGGGGGTTTGTAGTCACTCATGTAACTCATTTTTAGAGAGCAGGGAGACATTCATGGTTCTCTCTTTTAAATAATAGGCTGTTTTAATTTTATTTATATATCTTATATGTCAAACAATGGTGTCTCTTTATAGGGCAAAGAGGATGCTGTGGTTTACTTCTACAGCACAGAAGGATTTAGGCAAGCTAATTAAACATATCCATCATCTCAACAAATGCTTTATGTATGTGTGTCAGATAAGAAGGCTGAAGAGATGCCTAAAGACCATGAAGCTGCTGAGGTCATGTTAAAGGACAAGTTACTGTAAAATAGTGACTGTGACCAGAATACCCTTCGCTCCAAACACGTCTGCAGTCAGTCATGGTAACTTACAGCAGCACCCGTGACCACACTTGGACTCTGCATTCCCATTTTTTTTTGCATCTCAACACACATCCGGCCTTGCCCCTTTGCTGAAGCCCATTCTGACGGTGAGCTTCACCGGTTGCACAGGTAGTTTCATGCATGTGCTGCCCGGCTGGGAGCAGCATGCATTCTGCACGATGTGCCGTTTTCTGTTTATTGTTTGCAGTTTCCAGCTTAGGGTTCATCCAATGATCTGTCAGTGCCTGGAAGGCCAAGCATAAGATTCCAGTTACAGGAAAGACTTCTGCCCTACTGGCCCTGCAGGCCCAAGCAGAGCCTGGGGCACATAGATCCAACAGGGCTTCCAGGATGTTGGAAGGGGCTGATGTTTCCAGGGGGAGGCTGCCTGGCGAAATACCCAGGGTGTGAAGTTTAACCATGAAATGGCTTCTAGTCGCTCTGCATACAGCTGTCATTTATTACAGGAAGAGGAGTCAAAACAGATTGGGAGTATGTCCTGGGGTGGAAAAGAAGATGGTTGAAACTTGCTTCACGTTGACACCTAACATCTGTCTTGTGACAGACATGGGGCACAGAGGACACCGTGGTGCCCTGTCATTGAGAGACGCTTTAATGGGTGATCCAGACAACCTTTAATCCTTCTTCCACTGCACCACCTCCTGTTCCAAGACCTCCCACTTGCCCTCTGTCTCCCAGACACCACGGGTTTCCTTCCTTGCACATTCTCAGCCCTTTTTCTTGTATTATATATGTGTGTGTGTGTATATATATATATGATCCAATCCAAAAATTTAGTAGTTATTGACTTTATGACTAGGATCCTGCTCCAGAAGACTAAAGACTTGATCTGTCTACTTTCCTGATACCAGGAAAGTGTGTCACACAGAAAGGTGCTTAGCAGCCTCTAGTGATGAATCTAGCTACAAACAAACATGGCTCCATCCAGTCCTTCAAAGGGCTCAGCTTCCCTGGAACCAGTAGCTCCTTGACTTTCTCCCTGTGATACCTGTTGCAGAAGGGGCTTCCTCCACTCACAGGCTGTCCTTCCTTCTGCTCACCCTCTGCCTTTTCATCTGCACACATCTGTGTTTCCTTGCTTCTCCCCTTTTCAGGTAACAGAGCAGTTTAGGTCAAAGAGACTCGTGAAAGGCAGAGGGTAAGCTTAAAACTGACTCGGCAGTGTCCTGGTTCTGGCCCAGCTTTACACTCCTTGCTCTCTCTGTTTCTGTCACAAAGGCAATGGTTTGAATCTGGAAGGGGCAGTCCCTTAGAAAGAAGCCAGCTTCAGCAATGGTGTGTTAAGCCAGGACCACACATACTTAGAAACCACTAAATAATGGCAGCTGATGGCAAAGCTGTGTCTTTCTTTATTCTTTTTATTTGTTTTATTATGCCATTGTCCTTCTTGCTTCTCCAAAATAAATTTTATGCACAAATCATGAGGAAGAAATGCTATTTAAATCTAAATCTCAAGGAGTACTTTTCTGTCAGTTTTCATAAACTAACTCGAAAGTGACATGGAAACCCAGAAGGCCAAGTACAGCTAAGATATGTTTGAATGAAAATGAAATGAAGGACTTATTCCACATTAACAAAGATGCGCTCTCTTGATAACAATGGAATCACACATCTCAGCCCTCTTTCTGCATAGTTCTGAGCCTTCACTCCCTTCTCCATCCTAGAGAACCTAGTGTAAGTAAGAATTCCACTAAATCAATTTAGTCAAAACTTTCCATTCATATTACCTCTGCACCCTTTGTCTTCATTATCTTATTCATCATCTTATCATCTTGGCCTGCCTTCAACAAGTATTCTCTTGAGTGGATCTAACAAGAGCTCTGATGTCTCTTATTTATTTATTTTTTGGCCCACTGACCCTACCCTGCTCCCTGGATTTAAATTACCATTTATTCTTGGGGTCATACAGAACTCACGTATGTTCTGTTCCCCATTGCAAGACTCCATTGCAGACGCCCCTGTACCAATTACAGTCAGTGGTCTCCCACTGAACAAAATCTTCCCTGAAATGTTTAGTACACATCATAAGTAATTTTTGCTTCAACAATACCAAGACTTATTGTAAAGCTGGCATACAGAGTGGCATTGTGACACATATAGATTTTAAAAGTAGTGGACCAGAAAAGAGAATCCAAGAAAGGAGCCCTTCCTTGCCCTCCACCACACATATAGAGACTTGATTTATTTTAAATCTAACATGACAGACATTAGAAAAAAGATATTTCCCCCAAAGAGATGTTGCTGAGTGAATGAAATATCTGTATATGAAAAAAGAAAACATGGCCCTTACCCCAGTTCAAACATTCACCAAACCCAACTGCAGGTACCTTTCATGAATATAAACATGACAGGCAAATGCTACAACGTTTGGGAGTTAGCACAGGTGAAACATCATCATGATTCTAGAGTAGCAAACAAGAGGCAAGGCTTAAATGAGAAAGTTATAAATCAGACTTCATTCAAATTACATCTTCTTCATCAAAAGTTTCCTCCCAAAAGGGTAACGAAGACAAGATGCAGACAGGGAAAAGATGTTTACAACACTTAGGATTCATGGAGCTATTATAGATAAAAAACATAAAGACGTCCTACAAGTCTTTCAAGAAACAACTATCAAAAACCATAAAAAGAAGTTAATAGGCATGTCATAAAAGAGGATAACCAATAAACATAAAAAGGTGGTTGATCTGGTAATTAGAGGTCATGGAAAATTAAATTCACCCCACAATAAACTCACCAGAATGGCTAAAATGAAAGAAAATAATAATTCTAAATCTGAAATATATACAAAACCACAAACTTGTACATGCTGGTGGGAGTAGAAATGAATACAACCATTTGGAAAACTGCTTGGTAATATACCTATAACAACTTCTCTCTTTGACAGGTACCCAACAGAAATATATGCATTAGGCACCAAAGGACAGCAACAATAATGTTCCCAGAAGCATTATACACAATAGATAGAATCACAGGCAGAGCCACATATAAGACAGGGCTTCACCACAGAAATCAAGAAAGAAATGGGAAAATTCAGCCCTGCCAGTACTTAGAAACTTAAACTGTGAACGAAAGAATACAAACATATGAAACACAAATACTAATTTCATTCATTAAAGGTTAATTCATAAGCACAAGTATTTAGGTCACTCAGAACCTCAATCAAAATAGATGGCCGAACCAAAATATTCCATGACAAAACCAAATTTAAACAATATATATCTACCAATTCAGCCCTGCAGAGGATTCTAGAAGGAAAATTCCAATATAAGATATCTAAACAAAAAGACAAACATCAAGAAAGTCTCACAACAAAACCAAAAGAAGAGAATCACATACACATAAAACAACCTACAACAACAAACATAAACAGGAAATAATCAACCCATGACTGTAATATCTCTCAATATCAACAGACTCAGTTCCCCAATAAAAAAATATAAGCTAACAGATCGGATACAAAAGCAGGATCCGGCATTTTGCTGCATACGAGAAACACACCTCAATGACAAAGTCAGAACTACCTCAGAATAAAAAGGCTGGAAAATGTTTTCCAAGCAAATGGTCCAAATAAACAAGCTGGAGTTGCCATCCTAATATCTGATAAAAAAGACTTTCAACCAAAGGCTATCAAGTGAGATAAGGATGGATATTCATATTCATCATCATCATCAACAACAACAACAAAAATCTAAGAGAAAGTCTTAATCCTGAACATCTATGACCCAAACACAAGAGAACCCACACTCATAAAAGAAACTTTATTAAGCTCAACACACATTGAATCTCACATAATAATAGTGGGAGACTTCAACAGCCCACTCTCAATAATGGACAGGTCATTGGAACAGAAACTAAACACAGAGACAGTAAAACTAATAGAGGTTATGTACCAAATTGGATTTAACAGATATCTACAGAACATTTCACTCTAAAAAAAAAAAAAAAAAAAAAAAAACACCTTCTTCTCAGCACCTCATGGTACCTTCTACAAAATCAACCATAAAATCTGTCACAAAACAAGCATCAACAGATTGAAATAATCCCATGTATCTTATCAGATCACCATGGACTAAAGCTAGATTCAATAACAGCAAAAGCAAGTGAAAACCCACCTACACATGGAAACTGAACAACTCTCTACTCAGGTCAGGGAAGAAATAAAGAAAGAAACTAAAGACTTTCTAGAATTTAATAAAAATGATGACACAGCATACCCAAACATATGAGACACAATGAAAGCAGTGATAAGAGGAAAAGTCATAGCCCTAAACGCTCTCATAAAGAAATTAAAAATATCCTACACTAGCAACTTATCAGCACACCTGAAAGTCCTAGAACAAAAAGAAAAAAAATAAATCCAAGGGCAGTAGAGGGTAAGAAATAATCAAACTCAAGGCCAAAATCAACCAAATAGAAACAGAGAATACAAAGAATCAACAAAACTAAAAGCTGTTTCTTTGAAAGAATCAACAAGAGAGATAAACTCCTAGCCAAACCACTAAAGGTCCCAGAGACAGTATCTAAATTAACAAAATCAGAAATAAAAAGGGAAACATAAAAACAGAAATGGAGGAAATTTAAAAAAATCATCAGATCCTACTACAAAAGCCTATACTCAGGAAAATCTGGATGAAAAGGTTTTCTAGACAGATATCACATACCAAAGTTAAATTGAGAGCAAGTAAACTATCTAAACAGACCCATATTCCATAAGGAAATAGAAGTCATTAAAAACCTCCCAACCAAAAAAGGCCCAGGGCCAGTTGATTTTAGTGCAGATTCTTCCCGAACTTCAAAGAAGAACTAATACCAATATTCCTCAAACTATTCCATGAAACAGAAACAGAAGGAACATTACCTAATTCATTCTATGAAGCCACAATTACTCTGATACCCAAACCACAAAAGGACCCTACCCAAAAAGAGAACCTCAGACCAATTTTGCTTATGACTACTGATGCAAAAATAATCAACAAAATTCTAACAAACTGAATCCAAGAACACATCCAAAACAGCATTCACCACGATCAAGTAGGCTTCATCCCAGGGATGCAAAGCTGGTTCAGTATAAGAAAATCCATTAACATAATCCACTATATAAACTAACTCAAAGGAAAAAAAAAAAAACACATGATTATCTCATTAGATGCTTAAAAAGCATTTGACAAAATACAACACCCCTCATGTTAAAAGCATTGGAAAGATCAGGAATTCAAGGCCCATACCTAAACATAATAAAAACAATATATAGCAAACCAACAGCTAATGTCAAAATAAATGGAGAGATACTTGAAGCAATCCCACTAAAATCAGCAACAAGACAAAGATGCTTACTCTTCTCATATCTATTCAGTATGGCACTGGGAGTTCTAGATAGAGCAATTAGACAACAAAAAGAGATCTAGGGGATACAAATGGCAAAGAAGATGTCAAGGTACCACTATTTGCATATTATATTATGGTATACATAACTAATCCCCAAAATTCTACCAGAGAACTTCTACAGCTGATAAACAACTTCAGCAAAGTACCAGATATAAAATTAACTCAAACAAATCAGTAGCCTTCCTTTATGCAAATGATAAAAAGGATGAAAAAAGAAAATAGGGAAATAACACCCTTCACAATAGTCACACGTAATACAATATAATATAATATAATATAATATAATATAATATAAATAATATAATATCTTGGTATAACTCTAACCGAAATAGTGAAAGATTTGTATGACAAAAATTTCAAGTCTATCAAGAAAGAAATTTAAGATCCCAGAAAATGGAGAGATCTCCCATTCTCATGGACTGGTAGGATTAATGTAGTAAAAATGGCCATTCCACCAAAAGCAACCTACAGATTCAATGCAGTTCCCATCCAATCCCAACATAATTCTTCACAGACAAGGAAAGAGCAATTCTCAATTTTATATAGAAAAACAAACAAACAAACAAACAAAAAAACAGGATAGCAAAAACAATCCTGAACAATAAAAGAACTTCTGGGGGAATCACCATCCCTGATCTCAGGCTCTACTACAGAGCAACAGTAGTAAAATCTGCATGGTATTGGTTCAATGGGTCAATAAATGAAACAGAACTGAGGACCCAGAAATAAACCCACACACTTATGGATACTTATTAATCTTTGACAAAGAAGCCAAAAACATACAGTGAGGAAAAAAGCATCTTCCATAAATGGTACTGGTCCAACTGGCAGTTTGTACATAGAAAAATGAAAATAGAACCATATTTGTCACCTTTCACAAAGCTCAAGTTCAAGTGAATCAAGGACCTCAACATAAATCCAGATATACTGAATTTAACAGAAAAGAAAGTGGGAAAGAGCCTCAAACTCATTGACTTGGGGGCAGGGGTGGATTTCCTAGACAGAACTCCAATGGCCCAGGCTCTAACAACAAGAGACCTCATGAAACTGAAAATCTTCTGTAAGGCAAAGGACATAGTCAATAGGACAAATTGACAATCTACAGATTAAGGAAAAAAAATCTTTACTAACTCCACATCCAATAGAGGGCTAATATCCAAAATATATAAAGAATTCAAGAAGATACCCTTCCCCCCCCCCCAAAAAAAAAAAACAAACAAACCAATAAAAAATGGGGCATAAAGCTAAACAGAGAATTCACAACAGAGCAATCTTGAATGGCTGAGAAGCACTTAAAGAAATGATCGAAGTCCTTACTCATCAGAGATGCAAATCAAAAAGACCCTGAGATTCTACCTCACATCCATCAGAATGACTAAGATCCAAAACTCAGGTGACAGCAGATGTTGGCAAAGATGTGGCAAAAGAGGAACACTTCTCCTTTGTTGGTGGGATTGCAAATTGGTACAACCACTCTGGATATCAATCTGGAGGTCCTTCAGAAATTGTATATAGATCTACCTGAGAACCCAGCTGTATCACTCAGGTATATACCCAAAAGCTTCCCCACCATGCCACAGGGACATATGCTCCACTATGTTCATAGTGAACTTATTTGTAATAAGCAGGGGCTAAAAATAACCCAGATGTCCCACAAACGAAGAATGGATACAGAAAATGTGGTTCATTTACACAATGGAATACAATTCAGCTATTAAGAATGAGAACAGTTCTCACGATCTCTGCAGCCGCTTACTTATCACCCACAATTTCCTCTTCTTTCTCTCTCTTCCAGCCGAGCAAGATGCCCAAAGGAAAGAAGACCAAGGGACAGAAGGTGGCCCTGTCATCATCAAGAAACAGGAGACCAAAAGGTGGTCAATTCTTTGCTTGAGAAAAGGCCCAAGAACTTCAGCATTGGGCAGGACATCCAGCCCCAAAGTGATCTAACACACTACATCAGCCCCGCTACAACAGGCTGTAGCAGAAAAGAGCCATACTCTATATGAGGCTCAAAGTACCTCCTGCCATTAACCAGTTCACCCAGGTAAACAGGTACCCATCTGCTTAAGCTTGCCCACAAGTACAGGCCAGAGACAAAGCAAGAGAAGAAGCAAAGGCTACTTCCCATGCTGAGAAGAAAGCTGCTGGCAAAGGAGATGTCCCAACTAAGAGACTGCCTGTCGTCCGAGCAGGAGTCAATACAGTCACCACCTTGGTGGAAATCAAGAAGACTCAGCTGGTAGTGACTGCCCATGATGTAGACCTCATTGAACTGGTGGTTTTCCTGCCTGCCCTGTGTCGAAAGATGGGGGGTGGGTGCCCTAGTGCATCATCAAGGGAAAGGCTAGGCTGGGGTACCTGGTCCACAAGAAGACATTTACCACTCTTGCCTTCACACAGGTTAACTCAGAAGACAATTGTGCTCTGGCTAAGCTTGTGGAAGCTGTTAGGACCAATTATAATGACAGATATAACAAGATCTGCTGCCACTGGGAGGCATTCTGGGTCCTAAGTCTGTGGCTCACATTGCCAAGCTAGAGAAGGCAAAGGATAAAGAACTTGTCACTAAATTGGGTTAAATATAGACTAAGCTTTCTGTACAGAAATATAACTACAAAATTAAAAAAAAAGAATGAGGATATCATGAGTTTTGCCCACAAACGGATGGAACTAGAAAATATCATCCTAAATGTGATAACTCAAACCCAAAAGGACATGCATAGTATGTACTCACTAATAAATGGATATCAGCCAAAAAAGTACAGAATACTCAGGATACAATCCACAGAACTCAAGAATGTTAACAAGCAGAAGAACCCGTGAGGATACTTTAATCCCACTTGTGAGGGAGAAGAAAATAATCACAGGAGGCAGAGGGAGGGAGGCATGTGGGTGGGAGAGGGGAAATGGGGAGGGAGACTGGAGAGAAGCCCTGAAGGAATGGAAATATGCAAAATCTGGTGGGAGGGTGCTGGAGTTGGAGGGAAAGTATGTTCTAGAAAAGTACCAGAGACCTGGGAGTTGAGAAATTCTCAGGACTCAAAGGGAGGGACCTTAGATGAAATGCCCTACAGTGGGGAGCAGCAGTCTACCTCCAATAGTAAAACATCAAGCGGATTGACGGGGTTGCTATTCCCCTATCGAAAATTCTGACCCAAAATTCCTCCTGTCTAAAAAACTGCAGGGACAAAAATGAAGAAGATACTGAGGGAAAAGTGGTCCAGTGACCTATACAACCTGGGATCAATCTCAAAGACTGGGAGGGCCTGACACTATTACTGATGCTATGGTGTGCTGACAGGAGCCTAGCATGGCTCTCCTCTGAGAGGCCCAACAAGCAGCTGACTGAGACAGAAGCATATAGTTACACTCAACCAATGGACTGAATTTGGTCACCAATGGACTGAAGTTGGTGAACCCTATGGTTGAATTAGAGAAAGGCTGGAAGAAGCTGATGAGGAGGTTGACTCCACAGGAAGCCCAACAGTCCCAATTAACCTGGACCCCTGAGATGTCTCAGACACTGAGCCATCAACCAGGCAGCATACCCAGCAGCTGGTCCAAGGCTCCTATCACATATATGGCAGAGGACTTTGGTCTGGCCTCAGTGGGAGAAGACACACCTAACCCTCAAGACACTTAGAGGCCCCAGGGAGTGAGGAGGCCTGGCTGGGGTAGGGGTGGGGACACCCTCCTATAGACAGGGGAAAAGCAAGAATGGGATGAGGAACTGTGGTAGGAGAGTACCAGGAGGGGCAATGGATGTACTGTTAAAAAATTAAAATAATAATAATAATTTTAAAAAGCACACATTCATCTTATTAGTATACAAATTTGCTTTTTATCATTAATAAATGATAAAATTTATTTATTAACTGTTTTTGAATCAACATATCATTTGTTATCCAAAACAACAACAACAAAACAAAATTAAAAAAAAATCCAAACAGACAAAGGTTAACAAGTGTTGGAAAGGAGGTCCCGAGCTGTTGGAGTGGAGAGTGCTCAGCTGATGTGGAAAACAGGACGGTTGCTCCTCAGAGGGTTACACACAGCATCACCACATGGTCCAGAAAACCCACTTCTGGGTACAGAATCTAACGAACCGAGAATGGGCACTCGATCAGATCCTGATCCCCTTTGTCAAAGTCGTGTCTACAATAAATAAAATCTAAAGCGACCCAGGCAAGTGCTCGACAGAGACAGTCAGCCAGGCACATACAGGGGGACAATGCTTGGCTTTAAGAAGGAAATCCTGATGCGAGGCACAACATGGATGAGCCCTGAAGACAGACACAAGTGTGACTTTGCTTCTATGGGTCGCTTGGATTAGTCAGATTCATAGAGAGAGCATGGGGGTTGTCAGCAGCTAAAGGCAGGGATAGAAGGCACAGGGGCTCTGTGCTGGGTTATCTAAAAGGTCCTGAGCTCCTCCTATGCAAGATCCTATGAGAGGATGAAAAACAATTTGAAAATGAATTATGCAGCCCTGACTGCCACCGGACACCTAAAAATGCACAATGTCAACTGTACATGCATTTTAGCATAATTTTAAAGTTCTTTTAAAAATGCCAGGGATTGTTATTTTAAGATACTTCCACATAGAAAAAGAATGAACTATAACACACTTAGAATACAGAGGAAATAACACGTACAGTCTCTACTGATACTTTGGCTGTTGATGATTTAATTATTATTGATATTTTGTTATTATTGTGTTGTATGGTAGTCTATGATTAGTTTCATTAGTTATTTCCATCTTTCAAAAGTACCAACCAATAGCAATAATGTACAGTAAAGTTGTCTATAAGTAGCTCACAGTAGTAACCATTATTATCAAACTTGTAGATGTTCTATTTGACAGTAGCCCATAGCCCTGTCAGGGAAGGTAAGCTTCATGTTGATCAGGTAGACACTATGCCTGATTAGACAGACACTGAGATTACCTGACTCAGTCACTCATTTCGGACGGGTCTGTTACCTGAAGTTCCTATATAATTAAGGAGGTTAAACTGCAGATCACCCTTTGATTATGCCTGAGTGCTATTTCAGATTTTTTTTTTTCCAACAGCAATTTCGATGCATGAGTCGCAACTAGTTATTACTTTTTCATTTACAAAAGGATCAAAATGTACTCACACTGGAATTCCTGTACATGTTCAAAAATGCTCATTTATAGGCACAGACTTTCTGTCCACATGCTAACTTTAGCTCTCACTTTAAGTAATGAAAGCTGATTTTGTTTCTTTTTCTTTTTTTACCTGCTGAATGGAAGTCCAATTTTTAAATCATCTCAATGGGACAGAAATCTTATCTTCAAGGTTGGCTTTAAATGTATGTCTAAACAATGTTTCGAACACCATTACATTCATTACTTACTTGAAACAGTGGTCAGCACTATAGCTCTCCATAACCTGCTAGAGATTGCTGTGAAGGGCGCTGGTTGTTATGATTGTCAAAAACCAAGGCCCATGATTACCAAAAACTGGCTTAACAAATGGCACTAAAAAGTGTAACAACAGACAAGTTAAATGTGTGTGGCTCATGGAAGACCGATACGGTCCCATTTCAGCAGATCAGATTTTTAGAATGCTCAGTGATTCTATCCCATTGTGTAAATTGCTAAGCACCAACTCAACAAGTCCTCTGAACCCCAGTTCCCAGGCATTTGGGTTTTGTTCCCAGGATTTCCTCAGTTTCCGAGAACTTGGCTTTAATGGACCCTTTCTGAGAATAACTTGGTTCTGAGAAGTATTTTTTATTAAATGTTCCATTTAGCATCGTTTTGCAATTAATGAAGCTTTCAAGACATATTTCCTCTCTTCTTTTTTAGTTTTAAATTCAACTAATTCTTTTCATCTTGCCTTTTGGCTAATTAGGAGCAGAAACACAGTCTCACTAGGAACAGTCACAATCATGACAGGGAGGGGATTGGATGCCGGGACAAATGTCATCTGCCCAGCATGAAGGCCTGTCCCTCAGAAGGAGAGCTACTCCGGGTCACCTCTAAAGGTCTTTGGTCACTAGCTATCAAATGGATCTTTCTGATCTGAGTTTTTAATCTTCCTTGACAGACACTTAACCTTTTCCTGTCTGGGAGATAAACTCTCTCCTGACTGTGAAACTCTATCATTCTGACAATAAGAAAACCGCCTAAAATTTGGCTGCTTATTTCCCAACCTAAAATGTTTGCGTGGTTCACTGGGCACAAAACTCTTGTAGCTGCTTTTTCTCTTCTCAAGTTCTAAACAAATAATCACTTCTCAGTCAGCCGGGAAGTCTCCGTTCCCAGAGATAACAGTGCCTACTGCATGCAGCTTATGGTGATCTAACCAATTTCCAAATTCCCTTTTTTCCCCCATGGTGTGAAAACTGGCTAAATCCCTTCCCATAGGTGACCTCAGAAATTTACATTCAGATATATTCCTAGAAAGTTACAGGGCACCTTTATATAATTGAATATGTCCTAATTTGCTTTCTACTGCTGAACAAAAAAAAAAAAAAAAAAAACAAAAAAAACAAAAAAAAAAAAAAAACACAACCAACCCAAACAAAACAAAACAAAAAACACTGACTAAAATAAACGTAGGAAAGAGAGCATTTGTTTTATATCAGACTTTTAGGTAACATTCCATCACTAAGGGTCATCAAGAAGAGACTTCAGGCAGGAAACTGAAGTCAGGAACTGCAGCAGAAACCATGGAGGAACGGTGTTTACTGGCTTGAAGAATCTGCTTTCTTATTCAGTCCGGGTTCATCTGCCCAGGGGTGGCACTGCCTACATTAATCATGAATCAAAATGCTCCACAGACAGGCCCCAGGTCAATGTGACGGACCCAGTTTCTTAGTTGAGGCTCATTCCCAGGTATCTCTACTTTCTGTCAAATTGGGGGAAACACACAAAACCGAAACCCCTAAGAAGCATAGATTAAAACCCAGGGTTTGGTTTGGAGGAAGCAAAGACTCGTTACATTGTGAGAATGTTATCCTGAGAGGATTCTTCATACCCTCTCGTTTTAGGTAGACCAAGAATACTTTTAAAATAAACTTGGCATCTGCTTCCTGTTCCAAAGGAAAATCTGACCTCAGTCTAAGTACCAGCTAAGAAGCCTTTCTTTTCTGGATAAACAGCAGCCAGGATTGGCAGTCAAATGACAGTGGTAAAAGGCAAGTGTGCCACTGAATGCCCCAACGGATGTGACATTAGTACCCATGGTGTAGGGAGCCTCCACGGAACTTTAATAATAGCTGTTTCTGGCTCTCCCTCTCCCTGCACGTCCTGATTAAGCTGCTCTAGTTGGGGGCATTTATAACTATGATTTTGGTGGGGTTAATGGAGACCCTTTGAGACCGAGGAAGGAAAACAGGACTGAATTGGAGCATGTATGGCCTGCTTCTCTTTGAGGGGATATCAACAGGGAACAGATGCATGAAGACTTCCAGGGTCAGATGCACCACATTTGAGGTGTCCTGAGAGTCACAATAAGAAGGCCTTTGGCTGGGTGCACCCTGAGCCATATTCCTATGTTTCAGTTCAAAGGCCCAGGACACGTACCCCATACCACTGCAGCAAACTGTGCAGCACCACTGCAGTATTCCCAGGGATCAACTTTAAACCGTTCGCTCTTGTGAAATTTCAATTTTAAGCTGCTACTTTCAACTTGATGGCTCCAGGAGTACATTGAACATCTTATTTCAAATGGCACGAGGGGGCATCGCTCCGTTAGTGGAGAACTGCTACACGGGTGTAAAAACCTGAGTTCGAATCTCTGGCACTAATACAAAACCCACTGTGTGGTGGCACACACTGGTACCCTAGACTGGGGAGGCAGAGACAGAGACCAGAGCTTGCTGGCCAATTCGCCTTGCTTTTGAACTGGTGAGCTCCAGGTTTGGGGAGAAGCCCCGTTTTAATAATAATGTATATTGAGCAGCAGAGGACACCTAGCATTGACCTCCACGTATGCATGCAAACATATTCCCATGCACATGCCCATGAGCGGGTGTGGATGTATTCTCTCTCTCTCTCTCTCTCTCTCTCTCTCTCTCTCTCTCTCTCTCTCACTCTCTCACACACACACACACACACACACACACACACACACTGGTATGAGAACATCTTGAATACGTTTTGGATACAATAATTATATTGAGAGGATTGTAGGGTTTTTTTTTTTTTTTTTTTTTTTTTTTTTACCCAAAGCTAACCTTTCACCAGGTCAGGTCCATGTAACTATGTCCCTAGATCAGAGTCCTGGAGCGCCACAGGGCCTGGCCCTCATTGGTTACTCTCCAGCATGGGTGGGTGCCAGAAAGTGAGAGCCAGGCATTTCAGGGAGCAGAGGTCTAACCACTGCCCACAGCTACTCACTCACCTGCAAGAAGGATTCTGGGGAGGTGGGTTTTGTGAAGCTGTGGGAGGAGCGGGGAACTAGAGGAAGAAAACCATCTAAAGGGAAGAATGAAGCTCCTGACGCAGTCAGTTGTGTGGGCTTAATCTCTACATAAAGACTGAGGCATTCTCACTCCCAGTAAGGACCATTACTCAGGAGACCAGATGCATGGGAAGAACGCATCAGGGAGAACGTTGCTCCAACTGGTTCTTTCTCTGGCTAACCCATGGCCTTGTGCTTGCAGGGGATGGAGGGGCCCTTGGGATTCTCCGGACATCTCCCTTTGAGGGAGCCATACCTGAAGTCACTGGGAATGCACCCTCCGAATCTGAGAAAGGAGAACACGCAAATATAAGATGGAGAAACACTGCTGAGACAGTGGACGGGACGTATTCTGAGTGGCCACACACTGAACATAGTTCAGCCCTGTAGTACCTTTCTTCCTCAAGAATGGAACGCCAGGTCTGAGTTTCACAAACTGGCCTGTCTGCCCTCATAGCAGGACCTGTGCACACCCTCTGACTGTGGAGGTGGTGGGAGGCCTGCGTCACAGAGCAGGCATGGAAAGCACTGAACACGCCCCTTGATTTAGCTTTGGTGAGCATGGCCTTAGGGTCCAGCATTCTGTTGCCGACTGAAACCTGACAGCAAACTTACTTGGAGCAAAGGGTACAGAGGGGTGGTGCTCCCCTCTGAAAATGGAAGGGTCCTCTCTCGCCTCTCACTTTCTGTGTCAGCAGACAGCCGGGCTTCCCATGTTCTTACCACTTCTGAACCTGTCTAGCCTGGCTTCTAATTCCATGTTTGTAAAAGCATCCCCATGGGGGTTGGATCACGTGACAGCCATTCATTTACAAGTGGAGTAAACCCGTGAAGGGAAAACTGTGGGCCCATACAAGGATGAACACCACCATGTAAGAGAAATGTCTTCCTAGCCCCTTTCACTGTCCTCAACATTGCCATGACTCCTTAAGAAGTTCATTTCTTCAAACGTGAAATTGAGCATATTTTACACTGTTCAGGGGACATTAGAGATGTGGATGAATAGTTACAATGCAAGCTTATTTGTGGGGCCGGGGATATAGTTCAATTCGTAGAATCCATATAAACCAGGGACAACAGAACATCCCTGCAATCCCAGCACATGGGAGGCAGAGCCAGGAGAAACAGAAGTTCAGATTCACCCTTGATTACCTAGTGAGTTTGAGTCCAGCTTTGACTACCTGACACTCCGTCTCAAAAACAAAAATAAACAATTGTTTCTTATAAATGCAGAAAGAATGTGGATAAAAGCCAATTTTGATTGAAGGAGAGCTAAATGTATTTCAGCTATGAGATATCTAGAATAGTGGTGGGATCAGGGCAGCAAGAGAAGAGAACGGAGCCTAGTAGAGGTAGTAAGGTACTGAAAGTACCAGAGGAAAATATCCTAAAGAGTTGGGGTGGTTAAGAGATGAACTTCAAAAGGGCATAGGATACAGAGCAAGAAGTCAACATTTCCTTAGTTCCCAACATCCTAGGAACAGTAGGAGACAGCAACTGCCTCATGGTGCCCTTATGACAGACAGGCCAGCGGAATGACATCACTACGCCCACCGCAGGTCTGGCATTTCAGACATCCTCCTCAACAAGGAGGATCATTCAAAAGACAGCACACCCTGCCCAGCAGTAGTGTCCCGAGTCCCCTGAGAAAGGCTGACAGACACTCTACAGGACAGCAGTGCCACCCCACTTCATATACCTCCTTCCTCCTCTTTGTCTCGCCTACCCATTCCTGAATCGTCATTCTTCGCAACAGTTCTAAGCCACTGTGCCCCCTCAGAGTGACTTACTGCCTTTCTGGTGTCCTAATCAGTTACCTGACTAGCAAGATACGAGGGTCTCCCTCAAAAATCAACCTCCTGAAAAAGTGTTGGAATTCTTTATGTACTTTTTTTTCCAGGGCTGCCCTGGAACTTGCTCTGTTGACCAGACTGGCCTTAAACTCAAAGATCCACCTGCCTCTGCCTCCCTGGCTTTCTTTATGTCCTCTATTTTATATCCTTGCTGGGTTGCACACTAGGAAAAGTTAAGCTTTGAAGAAACAGCAAGTTTCCCAATGGGCCCAATACCGATTTGTGTCAGTAATATTCTACGTCACAGACACGATGATACATGGACAGCAGACATGTATCCCAAGACAAGAAGACCAGCTCATGACACGCTGGAAAATACAAAGTCTGATGCATAGAGAGAAGACCTGCTATGTTCATAGCACAGGGCAGGACAGAATGTGAATACAGTAGAACCACAGGAACAAAGTCTTAAGAAGTGACAGATATGTTCTCCCCAGTCTGGTCATGGTCATTTCTCAAACTCACAAAAGTGGTGCATTTGACTGCATATAGATTTTGCAATAATTTTTGGAGGCCAGGGCTAGTGTAAGGGAGACAGTTCAGTTGGCAAAGTGCTTCCTTACAAACAGGAAGGCCTGAGACTGATCTAGAATTCACATTACAAGCCTAGCATTGTGGCATACACTTGTTGCCCCAGTGCAGAGGCTGAGCAGATCCCTGCCAACCATTAGTCAGTCAGTCCAGTCAGACCAGCGAGCTCCAGGTTGAGAGGCCCTGTCTCAAAAGACAAGGTTAATCTTTGGCCTTACATACACACACACAAATGTGCACACACACGAATGAAAATGTACACACATACTTACACACACACAAGTGTACATGCACACACAAATAAATAAATAAATAAATAGGCAGATAGATAAGATGGGGAGTCACGTGATAATCAAAAACAATTAAGGAGCTAATGCCATAAAATAATTTTAAAAATAGTCAGAAACAGGGATTGAGTTTGGAGATTTTAAAACTGGAATTCAGATGAGTGAAGGACTGTGCATCCAGATGCTTGGTGTCAGACAGGACCGTGCAATTCATCCAGAGAAGCTCCGTCTGGCAGCAAGAAGATAGTCAAAGCTAGTTAAGAGCTTGGGCTTTGTCCTGCTGGGTGATGATGTCATTAGCCAGACAGACAGACAAGGAGGAGCAGGCTCAAACAGGAAGTGGATGAGTTCACTGTGGATATTTTGAATTTGGAACATTTATGTCACCAAGGTTTCTTATTTTAGTTTTGAGGGATTTGAAAACAAAATTGTTGGGTTTTGGCTTTGAAAGCAGTATCTTTCCACAAACACAGGCTCACTGGAGTTGTGGTGAGCTGAGCTGCGGCTGCCAAGTCCTTCATGAGGATGGCACACAGGATCATTCCACGTTATCTTTGTTTTGAGTCTGACACTCATTCAAAGTCACAATGATCATCTTGGAGAATGGTGCTGAGCCAGGACAGACTCTCCGAATGCTCTCCACTGATGAGTTTGCCTCCAGCTCTACCTTATCTCCGTGCATCTATACAAGAAGCATTCCTTCCTTGTCAGTAATATTAAAAACCAAACTCTGAAAAGTAATTGTTTTCCACTCTTCCTGATGGCAGTTACCGTCCATTGCTCTTCTCTTTGGTGATTTTATTTTATAGTACAGTATCAGTCACCAAAGGAATACAGGCATTGATTTGCTGACTGTTAATTAATATCTCCATGTTGCAATTTGGACTGGAATTAGGAGACTGTCTATATCTCCGAGGAACTTGGAAAGTTAGTTCATTTAGTAGTCACAAACACGAACATGAAGTACAATTTTCATTATTTTCAAGTGCTACTCATGGACATACACCAAGATATATCAATCTTATGAACCAGAGCCTCAAACTACCAAGAAGACACAATGTTTGGGGAGCAAAATTTAATCACGGACATAAGCTACAGAGATACAATGCAGACAGCATTTAAAATAAGGTCTTATTTAAGAGCTAAGCAGGGTACTGGGGAAATGTGGCAGGTCTTAAGACAAAAAGAGCTGTGCACTTCTAGTCAGCAAGCAAAGTGCTGGATTCCCATGCTTAGCAGAGGACATGACACACACTTGTGGGCTTATATAACTGCAGAAGGAAGGAACAATGAGCAAACAAATGTAAAGTAAGAGTCGGTAGACACTGTGCATCATTCAGTGAGCGTCCCTGACTACTTATGTCCAAGACCTGCAGTCTAAGCTTGGTGACAGATATGCAAACAGATGAGACCCTTCTACACCCAAGGGAAGTAGAAGAAAACCTGTAGAAAGCATTTGCATGTATCACGTATCATGTGACCACACTTGGCAGGGTGCCGTAAAAAGGTTGGACGCCCCTGAGACAAAGCTTCTGGGGCCTGCCCCATGTTTTCACAGGTCAGGTCAGAAATGATGGGGGATTTTTAGAGCATTTCGAGAGAAGGAGAGTGTTCTGAGATATAAAAGTAGAAGAATAAAATGTATTTCCAAAGCAGAGGTGACAGCCTGGCTTCCAGAAAGGACCACCTGGACCAGAGGACATGGGGATGGTGCTGGGACACACTTCATGTGTGCTAGAATGAAAGGCAGAAGGCAGGCTTAAGCAGCATACCACAGGTAATAAATATTTGACCTGGTAGGAGAGATAGCAGTTAAAAAAAAAACAAAACAAAAAAACAAAACAAAACCCGAAGAACAATCTTAAGCAAATCTGTCGAAGACACAAGATAAACTAGAACAAGGGGGAAGTAAAGTGGGCTTATGAAGACCCCAGCTCAAGCTAGGAGTGGTCACTGCGAGTGGGCGAAGAAGCAGTGGGTGCAGAGACCTGTCAGGGAGGCCAGCAGAGCCTCCGGACTGTGGGACAGGAAGGCAGCAGGTCCGCCGGACTCCCTGCACAGGCAGCTCGAGAAACACACAGGGCAGTGCTGAGCCTGAGGCATCAGGGGAATGACAGTAACGTGGAAAGAAGGTGCTGAGTCTGAGGAAGGTTTGGGGGGACAATGATGGGTTTATTGCTGAGCCGGAGAGGCTGACGACACGTTTCACTCCAGTTGCCGGCGAGGGCGCCGGTTAGAAAGGGTCATCAGAAAAGGACATGAACCAGGATGTGCGGAATCGGCTGCAAACAGAGATAATGAATGGAACTATGGAGGTGGAGGAGACCATTCACGAGACAGTCAGAGAAAGAATACGGGGAGGAGGGGGAATGAGTCCAAATAAATACGATTCATCCAACACACAAAAGTGGAAACGGGGACAGCCGGATGGCTCGGTAGATAAAAGGTTGATGCTGAGGAAACTTGGTGGCTTGATCTCGATCCCACAACCATGTCAGGGGAGGAGATAATGGATTCTACAAAACGTTCGTCTGACCTCCACATGCACACCATGGTACAAGCCCTCCCCTGCACCATGTGTGTTCTCTCCAACCTCTTAACAATGGATGATGATGGTGGTGGTGGTGGTGATGATGATGATGATGATGATGATGATGATGATGATGATGACGGCAATGACTGACGGCGACGACGAATATCTTAAAAATAGAAAGATGAGCTTCATTCCCAATCTTTCATAGCAAAGAAAAGCAAACAAACAAAAAAACAAGATTTCCTAAGGCGCTGCTTCAGTTCACTCACAAGAAGGGCTGCGGCAGCGGTGCACTGTGGGAAAGCGAAGAGCCAACCCCACCGGTGGAACTTCACCTGAGAGCCAGCACCGTGGAAGGAGGGAACATGGCCTCCGGGCACAGCTCTCCTCTCCTAAAGCCAGGCTGCGCTTCACTGAACAGAGAAAAACAACCTAGTGCTTCAAGGTGAGCCTCTGTTTCATAGAAGGTAATGGAAAAGAGCAACCCAAGTCGGCGGACATACACAAAGAAGGGCCGAGACCAGCTCTGCGTAGGTGGGCGCTTCCTCCACCCACCCGCATCCCACCCGGCGGCTCTTTTCCCAGTTCAGGCCTCTGAGGTGTAGATAAAGCTCCTCACATCTACAAACCGAACTTCTCCACAGCAGAGAGATCTCTACACCAGCGTTCCCACCTTCACATGAAACATAAAGCTTCGTTTTGCACGGGCACCCACAGTTGTTTGCCACGAATAGAAAGCACACGCCAGCCCCACTGGCTCTTTGAAGGCACACCATCCTTTTCCTGTGGCCTAATTTAGCTTCAGTTGAAAAGTGAAAGAAAAAGAAAGAAAGAAAGAAAAAAAGAAAAGAAAAAGAGTTCCTTAGCACAAGAGTTCCTTAGCAAGAGAAAGCTGATTTTCTTCCAATGTCAGCCCTTGAGACACACAGGCATGCTTGGTTTCCACTCTTACATGTCAGAAAATTTCTAAAATGTTCCCAGAATGAATTTTTCTTTTGACCGTAGTTCAAGGTCAAAAGTGAAAACAAGCAAGAACTTTCTAAAAATCTACAATTTTTTTTTTTCAAAAAGTTATTCGTCTTTTTGCTAATATAGGGTACGTGGGACTATTACTTACTTGGTTATCTGCCCTCACACATGGCGGGGCAGTTTTTGGCTTTCCAAGAGAACATTATGAGCCCTGGAAACCAGGAGTCAAAAAGCATCCACTGACCAACAGCCCTGCCCTTGGGGTCATGACACAGACAGTTGAAGAAGATGTTGGAAATTTGCTGCTTAAAGGAAGAACACCAGTCCAATCTAGAAATACACATGGGAACACACATCTGCAGAGGTAAAGCAATGTAGAATTACTTAGTCTGGTTGAAACTGGCTACTTGCCACACCACCAAACATGGTCCCCTGTACCCCATGAGTATTCTCTGGGGGGGGGGGGTTGCAGTTCTTTTTTCTTTTTCAATAAAATGGAGATACTTGCTGAAAGAATATTCTTCGTGTATTTCTCCTGTGTCAGGAAGATAGAGACAGGACCAGCCTCCAGTTGTGCCTTTTCTTGAGGTCTTATATTCTTAGACAAAGGCATGCTTAGAAGATGGATTATGGTGAGTCTGAAGAGAGTATGCACTTTGTATAGGACCCAAGTCCAGCCCCCAGCTTCCATACCAGGAAGCTCACATCTTCCCCTAACTCCAGCTTCAGGGGCGTTCCAGGCCTCTGGTCTCCATGGACACCTACACTTAAGTGTTCGTACCCACCACAGTGGCACACAAAGACACATAACTTAAAATAACACTTTGTTTAAAAAGTTAGCTTAGGAAAGTGGATACTTGCTTAGAACTGAAGTTCCAATGGAATCTGAGAAGGCTAGAAACTTCTTAGCAGGGTTGGGCTCTCAAGTCCCATTCTAGATGGTAAAATATACAACTATCCTGGTAATTAAGATTGTCAGTCTAATAGATCAGAGTAAATAAATATCCAATCAAAACACTGTCAGGAAAGCTTCCATTCTGAGCAATTTAAGATTAGGCATTGCATTGTGATAACAAAGAAAGAAAGCGACTGTGCGGAGCCAGCCAGGTGCTCCATAGATGGACTGTATGACACACTCTTTGGACCATGTTTACCCAGAGCTCACACAGATGGTTCTTCAGCTATGAGAAGAACATGGAGGGAAGGTATAACATTTCACCTGAAGTCTTTGGGTGCAACAGGTATGGGGGCAGGGCTGTCAGAAAGGTTAACTATAGCACACAACTCACTAAAGTATCCTCAGACTCCTAAGATTAAGGAAGGAATTTGGAGGCTCTCCTGGATGCCGTAAGCATCTGGAACATCCTTTCTTCTGTTGCTGAGAACAAGCCATTTTAGCTAGCTTTCAACCCAAAGGTCTGGTGGCCCCAACCTCTCCCCCTTGCGGACATGATCTGAGAGGGCAGTGCAGAAGAGTCCTGCAGTGTGAAAGATGGGCACAGTCAACCCTCGGTCAGTGCTCCCAGCCAGATCTCAGAGCAGCATCTCCACATCCTCAAATAGCATCGATGGGAATGAGGTCTAACGGCACTTCAACACTCTCCTCCAGCGCAGAAACCCTGAACATCAGCCTGGGAAAGACTTCTCTCTTTTTCAGCCTTGTGAAGGAGGGGGGGGGGAGTGATGCTATGCTATGCAGAATAACATTGGTCAGGGTAGGAATCCCCCTCACACTGAAGCTGACGCCTGCCTCATCTATTCTCCCAAGCAAGTCCAATGATTACATGGAATTCTTTAGGACCACCCTTCCTTGGTGAGAAGAGGTTGAAGAGATCCCCCGAGGCAAAGATATTACACTGGCGGTGTAGACATGGGGTGCAGAGAGTATGTACACTTGAGAAAGAACAACAGGCCCAGGGGAAAAGCAACATAAAGAACATGGAATGTTCTGGACACTTAGAGGATGTCTTTGTTCAGGGGCCATAGAAAAAGCATACATACAGGAACAGCAGAAGCGTTTTTTCTCTATTCTCACACAATTTTCCCATTCTAACACAAAAGGAGCGGGAATCAAATGATAGTGGGCAATTCGAAATTCTATTTCATACTCGAAATTAGATTTCCAAGTGGGATATGCTTTAATTAGACTGTGAGAATTTCTGGAAACACTTCCTCACCCTACTTCTGATCTTTCCAGGTTCCAATCATGGAAACAGTTCATCTTTAGGTCCTTTTTAAAGAGCTAGCTGGCTCCTAGAGACCTTCAGTTCGGTGCTTTCATTGATTTATTTCTCTGAACTCTGGCTTCTCCATTCTGTGTGATGCATTGTTTACAGAGACAGCAAAGCAAACACCTGTCATTCTTAAAACACGAGGAACATAATTCAGCATCTTTTCCGCGATCACAGAATGCAATTAATCCTCTGGCTGCCTTGGTGTGTAGACCAAACCTTCTGCCACTGTGTTTTAGGCTGCTGCTGTCTAGGTCGACTCTGCCAATCTCTTCATTCCAACAGAAAGCATGCCAGGTTTTTCAGTGCTCAGCAAAGTATAATGAAGCAGAAGACGGTGACTAGGGCCCTCACTGAGGGAATGTGCCCCCGAGACCTCACTTTCCACAACACAAAGCTACCTTAATATCCAAGGATTTTTGTTGCCCTGAATATATGAAGCTCAATTAAAATATTTCCCCCAAGAAAGAAAAGCAGCAAAACCCTTCTGCCATTCTGGCTGGGAAACTTTTTAACCTATAGAAGGGTAGGGTAGAAGAAATAGTTTTAGACAAAGGGCAAGCTGTGAGTTACTAAAGCATGTGATCAGTGTGGGTGTAGGGGATTAGAACCTTTGTTAGAGCAGACTAATGATATGTGGTAGAAATAACTATTACTCGGAAAATGTCAGGATATCAGAATAAGTTCAGAAAGACAGGCAGAGAACCATGCTTTTAGGTCTCACACTGCAACTGCTATGTTTTGGTCACAGTCATAAAGGAATTCTACATATGCCTGTGTTCCATCAGGGCCATGTGAACAGTCCAAGCCAATGGTCACATGTGCCACACATCGCCCCGCTAGATGACAGAAGGAGGGGCAGTGAGAGCCAAAGGCACTCTTCTGTGATTGGAAGCTTAATAGAATTCTTTTTGCTGATTCTCCAGCCTTCAAAAGTTATGTATTCAAAATGATGAGAGACTCTCTAACCCAAGCCTCTCAGGTGAACATAAAGAGTGTAACATGTTGCAATGGTGTGGACCTGGTAAAGCTAGGACACTCCCAATATTCTGGTCCTCGGAACCCTCAACCACATCATACATCTCACCTGCCTTTCTATTCCTCAGAGCTGCACCTCTCCTGGTGGGTGACTTCTTGATTACAGTGCATTGCCTTGAAGTCCCAGACAACTTTCCTTGCTGTTCTATCTCACAGATGACTGAATCTCACTCAGAGCTGCTCAGCCATGCCTTACAATGCCAAGAACTTGACATGAGAAGAAACGATCTGCTAACAGAGACAATGTACTTGCTACCTGACCTTGCTCTTTCCCAATGAGCCTACGAACCCAACAGAAGCTTTACCTTAAAATTGAGCATCAGATACAACTTGGATGACTATGTCATGTTAGCCAGCTCTTGACAAGTTTACACACACACACTCACACACACACACACACACACCATGATGAAGTTCTCTGATACATGTTACCTAAACGTACACCTGAAAATACTTCTGAATATCTATTTATTTGTATATATATATATACAAATAATATAGTGTTTGGTAAAGACAAATGTCCAAATGGAGAAGCTCTAGCATATTTCCAACAGTCTTCTACCCACTAGAGATAGAAGGTCAAAGGCTACAATTCTATTCCCAGCTCTGCTCTAATGCTGCAGATTGGCAAGTTACCCCCACTCTGCGTCTTCCTCTGCAAAGATAAGGCAAAGCCTGCCTGACTACTTCAGTGGGCAGAGGGTGGAATAAATGTAAATAGGAACACACTCTGAGATGGGTTGTACAGGGTGCTGGAAAAAGAAAGGCCATCTTTTGCCATTCTATATAATTCCCAAACACCAAAGTAAAAAGGTGACTACATTGTGTACTAAGATGTCCAATAGAAACAATGGGAGCTATATATACCATGTTACTCCTTCTGGAGGCCATATTGGATATATTTTATTTATACTAATATGTCCCAAATACCATCCATTTAAAATGCAGTTAATATAAAAATTATATATAAATATGTATTTCTATGAATTTATATTTATTTCTGAATTCATTTGTTAATGCCAAGAGTCTTTGAAACCTGGCACATGATCTACATGTTCAACCCATCTGAGACTCACCACACTCACACATTCAACATGCATATGGGCCAGCTG
The DNA here is from genome assembly GCF_963924665.1 of Micromys minutus. Lineage (NCBI taxonomy): Eukaryota > Metazoa > Chordata > Mammalia > Rodentia > Muridae > Micromys > Micromys minutus. Next base: position 42,713,021 of record NC_137981.1, on the reverse strand, counting down.
CCATGTTGGAAGTGGAAACGCTATAGCCAGAGTTCCACAATGTCACATTTAGGAGGGGAATATAATTTCTTTTCAATACCTACTGCAGTGCTTTATTATTTATTAGCAAATAAATAATATATGTGTGATTAATAAATGATATACACTGTGGTGCTGAAACATTTGGGGGAGAAGAGCAGAAATAAAGTACTTTGGACATACATAAGTCTGTGTTGACTGTCTCTTGTTCCCCACACATGCAAGTCATAGGCTGTGGCTGCAGACAGAGAAGCTGCAGCTCCAGGATGCAATCCTGGGCATAGCATCTGCTAAATTGAGGAAGCCAGGACCTCCCAGCCTTCTTTAACCTGCTTCACTGCATATGCCCCCTGCCTCCAAAGTAACCATACCAAAAAGCTCAGGAACATGGTTGAAAACAGATGAGCATGGGCCCCTGGGCCCTGAATTACTGAGAAGTCATTTGCATTCTATTACGCAAATTTGCATAAAATTGGAACCATGAGAGCTTGGCTGGGTTCGCAAGCCTCACTCTTTCCTCCATGGTGACACGGCCACCGCTACTTGTCACCCTTTACCAAGGTGGTCTAGCAAGACAGACCCCCTATTAGAGTCAACATCAAAGTAGAATCTTCCCCATGCCTGCTTGGAAACTGGCATCCTCTGGGTAAAGGGTTAGGAGGCCCAGCCACACCATATGGCTGCTGCATCCTTTGTTATGACAAGAGTTGATTTATAAGACTCTGACCTATGGCAAGAAAACAGGGCTGCAGCTGATGTCCTAATGTCCCGTGACTGTATACATGCCTGAGTTCAGGAAAGCTCAGATTTGGGCCTCCAGAACCATGGGAAACCAAACCCATTATCCCTCATTCCATAAAGCCCCTGGACTCCATCCCCAAAGCAACATTGGCTTTGAGTCACTGCCTCCTCTTGGCCAGGTGCATTGAGGTGCAAATTCAAGGCAATGCCCCAGGCTAATGGCCTCTAAACCCACGCAGCCATCTTTCTTTCTCTGGACCGAAGGACATGTGAATCAAATGAAGTAACACACTCAATATGACAGCTGAACAAAGTAAATCACGCAAGGCCAAGTGTAGAAGAGAGAACAGAACACAACCAAACACTGTTTCATATTTGTTATTTTTATCTTACTTGCCCAGTTCTCTCGAAGGCTTATTCCCCAGGGAAATTCCATTTTCATTACAAAACTGGTTTCTTGTGCCAGGGGGAAAGGCTGTGTGCTGTTGTTATCGTTAGCATTGTTATTTCTGCTAAGGTCATCTCAGATGCTCTGTCTACAAGAGATAAATGGTTTCCTAAACAAGCTTCTCAGCATCCTGTAGCTGCCCATATTTGCCCCGAGTCATCACATCCAGGGCCTTGAGAGGGGCAGCTTTCTGGAAACTCAAATCTGGAGTGACAGCAGTACGGTCTTCAAGAACACCAGCTACTCTGGTGCTGGCTAGGTTCAACCCCAGCTTCACCCTGCAACCACTGCCATAGTCACCTCCCCAAACCATTGGGCCCACTGGCCACTCTGTGCTTCCTTTAGGGACAGCTCACAGGTCTATAATTTACTTCTTTGTTTCTCCATCATAGGCAAGGCCTCTAGCCAGGCCAGATGCTGTCATACCCTACTGCCCAAAATGGAGGTTAAGGGTCAGTCTTTGTGAAGTGGCCTCCCCAGAGCCACTCTAGCTGACACTGAAGGCCTCTGACCCTTATAAGTATGTGATTTTAGACACAGACAAAGATATTGATTCCGTGGTAAAGCCAAAACGCCCCTGGTAAAACAGTTTGCCCGCCTGAGAGTTCTTACCTAACTCTCCCCTCTCAAAAGTAAGGTAGGAAAAGAGAACGGGTAAAGCAGGTCACAAATTCAGACAAACTCGGCCTTCTGCTCACCTTTTCTTTCACAGTGAGTTGGGATTCACAGTGAGGTCACTAAGTGAATTTTTCAGATGAGCTGAAGCCTAAACTTTCTAACAATGTTCACCATTTACAATGGAGGTGCTTCTGCAAACCATTACCCACTTTTTCTGAATTCTCCACCTACTGTTGTGAGAAATCCCCTTGTCTGGAGAGCATTGTGCGATGGGAGACGGAAAGGACCTCTGGGGTCCTGGGTCTGCTCCATACAGAGAGCTGCATAAGACCCTGCTGTTCAGCTCCCAGACTGCCCTTCACAGTGTAGTGACATCAATCTTGATTGACAACTTGCTTGGGTAGAGAAGTGCCTAGGAGTTTGTCTAGGCTCAGTTTTCCGCATTTCCACAGACAGTTTTAGTGCGAGGGTTCTAATCCTCAACGTCTCCACCCATCGATGGGTTTGGGAACTGAATGAGCTGTTGGGAGGTAGCGAGAGGCTAGGTGTGGCAAAGGAGCCTGCCATCGAGTGTATGATTTGAAAGAATATCTTGCAGTAGCTTCTTCCTCTTTTTGTTCTATTTCCTGTCATGGGATGACCAGCTTCTTTCTCCTCTCTTCTGCTACTGTGATGATCAACATCACCATTGGCCCAGAACCAGGCGGGAAGAAGAATGAGCTAAACTCTCTGAACCTGACAATTAAAGCTACTCTTGCCCCATTGTCTCTGTTAGAGAGTTGGCTACACAGCAAGAAAAACGCCATCAGATTCTAAAACAATTGTTTTTAATAATGTTTAGACCTCTATTATTCAACTTGGTTCGGGTTTAATGCGTTCGCTGTCATGATTGGCTGATGGAAAGAAATCAATACCCACTCTTGTGAGAAAATGTCTTTTTAAATGCAAATTGGCTAAATTATTCTGCTTTGAAGAAAGCATGGTGTTCTGATGCACGCTTCATCATGCATAAGCAACCTATGTTGGGTACAGAAGAATTAACAGTGCAGTCCCGCTGCCACGCAGCAGGTGGAATAGTCAAGTTTGTACAGAGAAGCAGAAAGCAGAGGTGGCTTACCAGAAAAGGAAAAAATATTCAGTTATTATTCGATGGGAGGAGAGTTTCACTGGGAAATCACATAAGTCCTAATGATGGAAAATGGTGGCAAGTGTACAGAAGTAAACAAAACTGTTAAAATGACGTGGGAATTTAGCTCCGTGGTAGAGCACACACTCAGCATGGTGGTTTGAATAAGGCCTCCCATAGGCTCATTAGCCACTGGAGATCGGAACTGTTTGAGACGGATTAGAAGGATTAGAAGGTATAACCTTGTTGGAGGAAGTGTGTCACTGGTGGACTTTGAGATTTCAAAAGCCCAAGCCAGTGCCCATGGACTGGGATGCAAACCCTCAGCTACTTCTCCAGCAGCCTACATATCTGCCTGTTGCTACACTCCTTGCCATAATGATAATGAATTAACATTCTAGAACTGTAAGCAAATGCCCCCCCCCCCCAATTACTTCTTTTATAAGAGTTGCTGTGGTTGTGGTGTCTCTTCACAACAATAGAAGAGTAACTAAGACACTTCATGTACTTGAAGCCTCTGGCTCAATACCAAGGACCACAAAAACAAACAAAACATGACTTTTAGCTAGGTATGGCAAGTCATGCCATTAACCCCAGTACTAAAGAGGTGAACACAGGTGGGGCTATACAACCTATAGCTTTTACAGTACTCAGTACAGTACAGGAAATTCTAGTGTATGGAGTGAAAAACCTGTCTCAAAACAAACAAACAAACGATTGGCAAAATTGGTAAATGCTATATATATATATATATATATATATATATATACGACACACACACACACACACACACACACATATCTTAATACACATACACACACTGTTTCTTTGCAAGTTGGCTAGGGAACTGTGACTGAGCCCTCAGCAGTTCTGGATGTAAATGCTAGCATGTTTCACCCTGCACAGTTTCTGTTGTGTGGAATGGCCGCCACTGAGCAGAGATTTCGGAAGGCTTTAATGTGTCTGCCGTTCTGAAAGCCTCATACTCACAGATGACAGCTCTGTAACCAAAGGTTGGTGTTTCTTGGGTACATCAGGAAGAACCCCAAGAGAACTGAGGTCAAAGCGTGGGGCTTTCTTCTGTTCACACTAAAGCCAAGCTCCTCCCATGTCCCTCAAGCAGTACTTGTTATACAAACTCTACTAAAAGGCGGGAGACACCCACAGTGGGAATTCACTGGAACAGTAAGGGTTTAAAAAAAGATACAGCAGCCTTTTCAATACTTCATTGTTGGGTTATTCCTTATAAATTAAACAAGAATAAACAGTTGGCTTGTTCAGTCACCACCACAGAAGTTGGGCATTTGAGGAGCCTCATGTTGAACTTTGTCTTGCCTAATGAAAGGTTATTATTTTCCCTGGACTTAAAAAACAATTTCTCTTCCTTTTTTCTTGTGTGTGTGTTTGTCTTATGAAATACTATGCTGTTCTGCTCTTAACGTTGTTAACATTAGTTTTGCTTGGAAAAAAACACTTAATTTTGTATTTATCTGTACTAAAATTTTGTATTTATCTTTACTAAAAAAAAATTAATACATGTGATTCTTTAGTTGACTCCTGAATTTTACATTCTGTATGTGAACTTGAGGTTATTTAAATATTCAACTCATCTATGCTCAGCAATGAAGAAATATCTCAATTTTTTTTTTTAAAAAAGAGACATTTGGCCAGGTGTGGTGGTCCACACCTTTAATCCTAGTACATGGTGGGTAGAGGCAGGCAGATCCCTGGGTTTGAGGCCAGCCTGGTCTACATGACAAGTTCCACACTGGTCAGAATACATACAGAGACTCTGTATCAAACAAAACAAACAATAACAAAGACATTTAGTAGGGGAGCAGGAAGAATTTTCTCACTATTCAGAGTTTGGTGTCTACACTTCCTGGAAGAAAGGCATTTCCTGGTCTACACCAGACCTTCCTCAGACCCGGAATTAACCACACTGCATACACTCCATTCAGGAGTTAGCATGGGAGTACTAATGTGCTCTGGGACACAGGCATGGAAACCTCATCTTGGCTCTAGGTAGCTTTATTTTTGAGTAGAGAAAAATTTACAGATAACTTTCAAAAGAGATACCTCATCCTCTCGTAAATGTGAGCAGCGTTGTCATTCCACCCCTCAACTCTGGAAAAACACACACACAAAGGTCTTGTCTAAAAAAAAGAAGGGCTGGGCGTTAGGAGGACAGTGGATCTGAAGCCACAGACCTTCCCACCTTTTTATTAAAGGCATTAGGCAGGTTACAATTTGCTGGTGAAGTCACTGCCTGGATCAAGGGCAGTAGTGGGGGAGGGGGGTTGTTATTCCGAAGATGTTGACCCTTGGAAGAGTGCAGCAGTCAGGTGTCTGGCCCTGGACAAAGCAATGGTGACCACTTATTTTTCCAAAAACTGCACAGATACTGGAGCCAGAGAAGGGAGAAGAAAAGACGCCTTTAAAAGCTTCACTTTTTCTTAGCTGTGAGAGACTGTTTGGACCCCATAAAGTGAGAAAGATTTCATCTCCTTGTTACTGAAACGCAGATAACTAAGTGGCTTCTTAAAGAAAACAAAACCAAACCAAAAACCCTGCATGTACCAATTTGTCATTTTTAATGGGTCTATGTTTAAATTGCTTACATTTTTTCTTTAAGTTCCAGAGGACATTAATTAGCAGTGGGGTTGCCTGAATGTAAGAGCTAGTCTTGCTGCTCAGTGGGAAAAGTCATGAGGGTTTCCGAATCTATAATGCAGTTTCCTACTCTTAGGAGGTTACTAAGGTTAAAAGTAGGGTCTGGTACTTATGGGGGTTCAATAAGCACTTGTTTCCTTCCTTCCTTATTTTTAATGCCCAGTCCAATGCCAACTCTACAATAAATACAAAGGAGCGAGACCAACCAGAGATTCCTAAGTGGAGAGGTGCTTCAAGCATGGAATCCAAAAATAGTAGCTCTAATTAATGTTGTTGCATAGTAACTGACTTCAACCTTGTGGTAAATTTAAGGATAGAGCACTAAATTTGGGATGGTTTATGAACAAAGGCCTTTACCCTTTGCTGTGTGAACTGCAGTGGTTCTCTAAGACACACAAATCCACTTTGCCTCATGCACACAGGCTTCACACACTCTTCCTTAGTCAGTGGCTCTCCTGTTATTCAGCTAGTTATGCATGTACAGCTCTGACTTCCCCACGCTGTGGGATTCAAAGGCTGTAGGAGAAAGAGCTATTGAACACTGTGTTTTCCATTTCAGCTCTAGTCTCCTAGAACAGCACCTGGTACACATTTTGTTCTGCTTAGTTGTTGTTTGAGACAAGGTCTCACCATGTGACTATGGAGATCCTTGACATGCTATGTAGACCAGGCTAGCCTCAAATCAAAAGACACCTACCTGCCTTCACGTTTCTTAAGTACTGGGATTAAAGGTTTGTACCAGCAGTCTAGTCTTACCTTGAACTACCAGCAATCCCCCAAGCCCAGCCTTGAGTGCTGGAATTGCAGACATGAGCTACCACGCCCAACAGTAAGACTTTTTTGAGATGTTCTGCATGGAGCCTCACACTGTTGGGCAAACACTGGCCTCACAGTGACCTCATAAATGTTTTGTTGAATGGGAGAAGTAGGGTCCAGGCCCTTTAGCACTTCAGTGTTAGCCTAAAGATAAAAGCTCTACTATTCTTTTTAATTTAATGAGTGCATGCCCATAGTTTACCTAGAAAAGAGCCCATTTTTGAAGGCAAATAAAAAACCACAGTTACTGGTTAGGTATTGACAACCAAGAGCCACCATTGGTGTCATCATCACCAAGCTTTGCTCTCTCTCTCTCTTGAGGCATGGGAGGGATGGGGGAAATTAGAATTGTCCCATGTAGTAATATAGAAGTCCCCAATTAGCCCTTTAGGAATATTCTTTTAGAGCCAAGACTACCTGGCTCATAAGTCCCCACAAGGTCCTGAGCTCATGTTTAGGCATCAGGCATTCTATTCCTCTCTCTCTCTCTCTCTCTCTCTCTCTCTCTCTCTCTCTCTCTCTCTCTCTCTCTCTCTCCCCCTCCCTCTGTATGTGTGTGTGTGTGTGTGTGTGTGTGTGTGTGTGTGTGTGTATTTGGCCTTGAATCAATCACAGATTAGGCATACATTCTATCATTAAGCCTCATTTTATTCTTTGTGATTGATTGGTCTATTTATTTTGCAATAGAAAGTAGTAGAGGGTACATATTTCCAAAATCAAATAGGCTGATCCAATTCCTATCAAGTAATCTGGTGTCTTAGGACAGTGGTTCTCAGCTTTCCTAACATTGTGACCCTTTAATATAGTTTTTCATGTTGTGATGACTCACCAACCATAAAATTATTTTCACTGCTACCTCATAACTGTAGTTTTGCTACTGATATGAATCATAATGTAAATGTCTGTGTTTCCAATAGCCTTAGGCTACCCCTGTGAAATGGTCCTGAAGAGGTCGTAACCCACAGGTGGAGGACCACGGCCTTAGGAAACCATACTAGGACGGTGAGTGATCTACCAGGTACCAAGTACAGCACCTCCCCAGCTTCCTGGTTCTAAACACCGCCAGCAAGTTTTCTTCTCCAGAGATACAGAGTGTGGGCTGGAAATCCCTGAGAAGGCATCTGTAGTACCAGCCTTTCTTAGGCCCCCCCAACACAGCAACTCCACAAAATAGTTTTTTTTCTTTCAAGTATAAGAAAATTCTGTGACAGCTGCCCTCCATAACTGAATTCTCCTCAAGGAAACGCCAATGAACTGATCTTTTAAAAGGGGGGTTATTCCACCGTGAATTCTAGCCATGGGAGGCTTTCGACCAGACACTGCTGGTTTAAGGGAATAGGAGGTGAGGTGAGATTCTCAAAGAACTAAAACAACAACCACAGCTCCTTAAAAATAGGTGTGAGAGGTCACTGTAGTTTAAAAAGAAATGGGTGGTACTTGAAATACTCAGTCTTCTGCCCATATCTTCCTCAATAATTGGCATCCTATACCTGTATCCACACTGCCGTTCCTGAGGCCAGGCACAGGGCTTCTCATGGTCCACTCATACCTTCCCAGTCCCCTCACCATCAACTGTCTGAGGGGCTCAGATCAGCTGTGTGGAAAGAGCCTTTTCCGGTGGCGTGTCGCTAGCATCCTCTCTGATACGGTTGTCCTGTGTTCTCTGTACTCCTCGGTCCCTATAACCTGTCAGCTGGTCCCACTATTCCCTCTTTATTAGGCTAACTCTGTCTCTCCTGCAGGCTTCAGTCTACTCCCTGGGGTGCCTTCCTGACCTCACAGATGCCTCTGTTACAGCTGCATCCTTCTCCCACAGCACGAGGCATGCTTGTCGGTGCTGGCTGATTCTGGATCCCCTGCACCTCCGGGACTGAAAGTCAGAAGACCATCTTGCTCCAGGACCTGACCTATATACAAACGTTATCATCTGGATATGAAATGCCACCCCCCTACAGGCCTATATTTGTCCTGTTTATGTGCACGAGTGTTTTTCCTGTAAGTATGTCTGTGAAACACTTCCATGGCCAGTGCCAGATGAAGTGAAAAGAGGCCATCACACCCACTGGAAGAGTCACAGATCGTTATTAGCTACCATGTGGGTGCTAGGAACGAAATCCAGTTCTTCTGGGAGAGTTAGCTGGTGCGCTTAACCACAGAACCATTTCTTCAGCCCCAGGCCCACGTTTTAAATGCTTAGTTCCTATCTGGGAACTTCAGAGGTAGACACTAGTTGGAGAAAGTGGATAATGTGGCTCAGTTCTTGAGGGCATCTCACCGTGAAACTCTGATCTGCCAAGAATCAGATCATGGCATCTACCATAAGCTCTACACCATGATGCTCTGACCAAGCACTAGGGGTCATGCAACCACAACTGAACCCTCTAAAACCATGAGCCCCCCCCCCCCATCTTCCTTCCTTGTGTACTTTCTGTCGGGTACCACGGTTAATGTTATATAAACATAATTAGTACACTATGGTGTGAAAAAGTCATATAAATTAATAGTTGACTTATTGTTCTATCTTCAGTAAATGATGGCCAATTTTTAAAAAAATGTTCATTTAATACCAAATGCAAAAAAAAAAAAAAAAAAAAAATAGAAGTTGGTCCTTAGTAATGACAACCAAGGCAGTCTTTTCCAACATTTTACTGTGCCAAACAGGTAGGGGTTTTAAGGCAAAGTCAAACATCTCCACTCACGTTATCCCTCCCCTCAATTTTCCATGTTTTTAAATCACTAATTTGCTCACTGGTCATGCCCTTGAAATATTTCTTATAAAAGGCATCTTCAGATTCCAATACCATGGATTTTCATCAGTTAATTTTTAATCGGGCCAAATATTAAACGCTCACATTAACCAGATAAAGCCACTGATTTGCAGTGACAGCTTGTGTTATTCTCAGACACAGGCCAAGCATGAAATAGAAAACTAATAACCCTTAGCTGTATTCTCAAAGTATCATTTATGGGAAAGAAAACTACACTCAAAGACAACTTGTGCAATGGCTGTTGCTGCTTCCCCTGTGCTGCAAGCTGTTGCAGAGCAAGCGAGCTCATTTTCTCACGATGTGGGCAAGCTTAAGATCCCTCTGTCAGTGCATGTATTCATTAAGAAGGAATCTGGCAGTTGGACAGGGGACAGATAGTTTGGAGACCAGGCCAATTATCTGGGTGTCCTTTATAATTTGAAGTTTCTGAATTCACTCAAAGATAAGCCACTTGAAGAGGGGCTGGCAATGGGAAAGAGGCACAGATGGCCATAGAAGAAGAGAGGGAGAAAGGGGGAGGGGAGTCAAAAGAGAATTTGCTTGCGGTTTCATTCATGGGGACAAATCTGCAAGTTGACACATCCGTCTTTTTAAAAGCCCCTGGAGAAGTATGGTCAACCTTCATTACAAGTAAACAAATCGTACGATCTTTCTCAAACAGATGATAAATGATGAGCAACAAGGCTTTAAAGTTGCTTTATGCCAAGAGATGAGGGTTCTTAAAACACAGATTCCCCCGGTTCTCAAAAACCACAGAGAGGCTGTGAGTCTGGCTTGAACCAGAACAGATCAAACGTAGCCAAAGATACTGGGCCAACACTGTTACTGGTGACAGCCCTGGTGGTCTTCCTATTGGTCAGCATCTTTAGAAATGAAATCTTAAGCTCTCTAAACTTTGGAAATGCTGACCTGAACTGACTTCCAGCTTCAATGGGCTGCTTGATTTTATCATTTATCTTTACGACTTAGGTGCAATTCTCTTAATATTTCAGTTAGCACACCAATCGGAGCTCAAATCCACCTTACCCCCTCCTCGAAAGCCTCGCACGAGCCTTGCTTTCTTTAATGATAAGGTAATAAAAATCTCAGACATCAAGTCAGGCACCGTTTGGGTTAGATCTGAAACAGGAGGAGAGCCAAAGGAAAGTACATGTGTGGAATCTGTGTGTATATCGACTTCGTATAAACCATCCCAATGTTGGCATGGAAAGAGTAATATCTGAGGAATGTTTAGTGCAAAGCCAAATCCAGAAGATCTACCTTTATATTATACTTCCTTCATTCAAAGGAAAAGATACAAGGAAATTACAGGTATGTTTTCAATAAATATTAATTAAGAAGGCGGGTGTGACAGTTGAACACAGATCACTCATTAAGGGACTAAGACAAGACTGGCCAGTTAGGATGAGCTAAACACCCAGACTGACTCACTAGAGTCACTTCATTAATCCACTCTTTTCACAGTGTACTGTTTGTTATAAAACACTATGCTCACGTATGAAAGATTATATCTTGAATTTAATGGGATAAATTAGTTCACAGGAAAGTTGCAGTGACTCCCAAAGTCCCTTGAATTTAGATCACCAATGGAGAGCCCTAGCAGCAAGCAGAACAATACTAGTTCAGCTCAAGGTAAATCACTGTTTTCGAGTGGGAAGACAGGCTCAGAAAAGCAAAGTTTTGGCCTGAACCTAAAATCCAATCCAAATACTGCTGGGGAAAGGTGGCTGTGAACAGCAGCAAAAATGGCGGACTCAGCAGGAGTGCTTGGGAAGGCTTTGAGGAACTAGAGGAGCAAAGGGCTGCCATAAGCCCACATAGCTTAGGCACAAAGGCAGTTAATTTCTCAGCTTGTTTCCCCTTGAGTGTCTGACGCCTACCTTTCACTGTTTCCTTCGCTCTTTCACCTGGACAACCTCCTAAGGGCCCGAGGTGAGCTAGTTTAAATTCAGACTCATTATATTTACCCACAATGCAACATGGCAAGCAGGCCTTCTCTTCTCTGGAAGATAGTGCCCTCCCTTCTCTGAAGACAGTCTTTTTTTCCCCCAGCCAGCTGGTCTACACGCCAAGTCTTCTGATTCTTTCTGTCCCTCATTCCTCACGGAATCCAATCTACCTAGCCGATTCCATTCCTCCATTCCCATGAATGTGCTTTCCATTCCCACCGAGCATCAAGCATCACCGGTATTTCTCTAACATATACATCCTTCTCTGTTACATCCTTCTCTGTCACAGGATCCTTTCAACATCAGTCAAGTTATATACACCTGTGATGGCCAGTCCCACTTGTCAACTTGACTACACTGGCAATCCAGAAATAGAGGGCATGCCTGTGATCTGGACCTTGAGGCTGGAAGATACAGGCTTTTGGTCCAGATCTTGAGGAATTGTGGCCAAAAAAACCTTAGGCCCAGGCAAGGTGGTAGACACCTTTAATCTGGACCATACCTTCTGCTGGAGGCTACATAAGGATGATGGAGAAGGAAGGCTCACTCTTCTTCACCTGCTTGCAATGACTTGCCAGCACATCTGTTGGAACCCACTTCTCCAGGATTCCAGCTTACACAGAAGACCAGCAGAAATACCCAGGCCTTGTGGGATTGAGCAACTACTAGATTCTCAGACTTCCCATTCTCAGATTGCCCATTGTTGGGTTAGTTGGCCTGCAAACTGTAAGTCATTCCAATAAGTCCCCTTAATAAGTTCTGTGACTCTAGAGATCCCTGACAAATGTAACACCTCTGTCAGTTTAGGACCAGAGGCTACATTCTCTAATAATCTCGGGGATTAGATTATTCCCAGAGTGGTCTTGCTGCCCTAATCAAGCAAGATCTCCCAATTCAATACACGATTCGAACATCCTTGCCTGCTTGGTGGCTCTGGGCCCCACTGCCTTAAAGATTCCCTCCCCACATCTCTTACCTGTTCTCCAAAGTTTGCTTCAAAACTATCTCCCACATGGACCTGTCCTGGGGTACCTTCTAACTAGAGTAGCTCTCTGTCCACTAAAAAAGGATAAGAACCTGGCTACTGACAGATTTCTCCCAGTCCAAATGTTCATCCTTTTAAAAATAAATTATTGGACCAAAAACACCTAACACCAAGTTTTTCATGCATAGGTTTCTAATAAATGTTTTCCTTTATGAGAAAAAAAAAAAAAAAAACAGTTAGTGTATATGTTTCCCTACAAAGAAGAGCCGTGCTGGGCATTGTTCTAGAGCCTGGTAACTTGAGGTTAAAGTTCATGGGCAGCTACTCGTTTTTCTTAATGCTTCCTCGGATAAGTTTACTCCTGTGCTACCATTTCCATGTTTAGTAAGTGGCTCTGCCTCATTATACTTATAATTTTGTTGCAAAACACTAGGGGGGGGGGGGATATAAAAGATGCTGGCAAGAATCCAAAGAGGAAGTGGCTGAGCCATAGTCCTGGCAGTACCAGAGCTGCCATCCTGCGTGGAATAGTCTCTCCCTACCCCACGAGGTGAATCAACGTGCCCAGCGGATGGCATGACTCAGGTTGATTTTATTTCCATCCTAACTCTAATACGGGTTTGTACTGTACACCAGACAAGAGGCCGAAGCATCTGTCCTCCCATCTTCTTTTGGAAATTTCAGATGCAGCTGAGAGGGGAGGTTTGGCTGCGATTCAACTTCAGACTTAATAACACAGATATAAAACTGGTCCTGCTGCAAAGCAGAAGTCTCGGCGATGCACCTCAGAGAGCCGGAGAGATGCGGAAAAACCCAGCCTGCAACTCGAACCCCTTGTTTGGGGCGCTACATATTAACATCTGTAAACGTCCCCTTATTCTCTTACAGCTTAACTGTCTCTTTGATAGCTTAAAATGGAGAAATATAGCAATTGGAACTGTCACAAGAAAAGACAGATTGGTCTCAATGGAACGAAAAAAAAAAAAAAAAAAAAAGAGATCCCTTGAAAAATTAAAGTTTCTCTTGACACAATGGGCTCTCCGTTTGTTTTCAGGAGAGGTAATAAAGAACGAAGCCGGTCATAAGCTTCTGAGTCATGATGCCGAAATCCCAGAGAGCAGATTATTAACTAAAAAGAGAATACTCTCTAGCCCCAAAATCCTGAACGGACAAAACAAAAACAGCCGGACAGAACTGTAAGATTGCCTAATGGTTTGCCATGGAAGTCTGAGCTCACAGGTGATGTGCGTAAAAGAGGGTGTGTTCAGTTCCATGGTTTTCCTGCATCACCCCCCCCCCCAAAAATGTACCCAAGATGCAATCCAGAGTGGCTACTTGTTATCAAGATCCCCTTGGAGCATGTTGAAGGGCGGGGCTGGGGAAGAGGTCCTTACAGTGGGTTATCTTAGTTACCCTCATCAAGGCAAATGCCTGCTAGAAACACCCACTGCAGGGATCCCTGCAAGACAAAAACTATGCTCTGCTCTGGCTGGAATTTGTGATCTCAGGAGGCAAGGGGCAGTTCCTGCCAACAGAATTTTTTACCTGCCTTTCTGCCTGTGGCAAGGTCAGAATCTGCCGAGTTATACTGTGGCTTTAGTAAAATCTCACTACTTTCTACCTCCTGGAAGAATAGAGATGCAACGCCAAGCTCTCCATGTGAATCCTACCCCTCAACTGTTGCATGGTGACAAGGAGCTAACCCAAGGTGCCTATGAGAGAATCTGCAAAGCCATAGGGAGAGAAAGCATCATTAAAGTCATTAAACTATCTTGCTCAGAGGAGGCCGGGCTAGCACCACACAACTGGTTCCTATCAAATGGCCACCTGCGAGGAGACCTTGTGAGAGGGGAAAGAACTGTTTAATTTTAAAACTTTCCCCATCTGCATTTAAAGAGGCCCACAGGTACCAAACACGGTTGCCTAGGAACACAGTGAGAGTGTAGTGCGCCTGTCCCTGTGAATTGTGAATCACATTTCAGAAGAGAAGCAGCTGATAACAGAAAAGTACCAGGTCAGAAACCAAAGCAAAGGAGATGCTTTTTCTTCCTCTCCAAGGTCGAAGGTGGGCTGGGGGTGGGGGGAGAGTCTTTTGTCTGGTCCAAAGCATACTTGCATCTTTCCGTGTACGAGAAAGAATTATTTAAGACACTTTCTACAAGCTACTATGTTCTAATTAGTGAAAGCCTTGTTTTGTCTTTCCCTTAAAACACTTTAATGAAATTCTCTTAAACCTGTAGATTAGTGTTTATTAAGTCTATTCAATGTGAAAACAGTGTTTAGTTGATTACTATGTAAATGGGGAACTCCCCCCACCTTTCAGTTCTCTTAATTCTATGTCTATGTTAAATAGTTAATTTTTTAAAATTATTACCTGCATCTGGCCCCTTAGTTAAATGAGCCTCAATGCACACACACACACACACACACACACACACACACACACACACACACACACAGCCATATGGCTAGAAACAACTTTAAGATCAAAACTGAGGTACATGCAAAACAACATACTTCTTGTGTTTTTCTTTCTAAGTCCAGGACCTCACTTGCTGAGCTCCTGGGTGCCCTACTAAGACACAGAGAACCCTAGCCTGCGATTTATCCAGGTTGTGGGGAGCTTTCCTTCCCATATCCCCAACCTAATCCAGGGCCCGACACACGTGAAACCTGCCATGCTGTTCTGCTAGAAACTCAGTCCTTGAATGATTAACCTGCTCAGATGTGCGAAGAGTGAAAGACAGATTTCATAGGAAGATGAGCTCAGAGTGGTCTCTATGTTAGGTCGGTGCCATAGCTGAGAAAGGTAATATCAGATCGCCTTAAAAAGGGTTAGCAGAACCTTTGACTCCCACATGCAATAAACCTCTGGGGAGGGGGGGGCACAGGACGTTGTGCTTGTACACAGCAAAGACAGTACTGTTTTCTTGTACAAATGCGCTCCTTTGCTGACCTGCTATAAAGACACAGTAAGTGTCCTTAAAGCAAGTGAGATGGCGCACCGCGAGGGGACTCCCCCACTGTAAGGCACGAAAAGACCAAGCCAATGTTGTTGCACACAGTTATCATCTGGCCAAGAAACAAAACAAGACGAAGACAAGGAGAAGGGGGTGGGGGGGGAGGCAAGGTTTTGGTTTGGTTTCCCAAACTGTT
Source organism: Micromys minutus (assembly GCF_963924665.1). Classification (NCBI taxonomy): domain Eukaryota; kingdom Metazoa; phylum Chordata; class Mammalia; order Rodentia; family Muridae; genus Micromys; species Micromys minutus. Next base: position 42,697,723 of record NC_137981.1, on the reverse strand, counting down.
TGTGGTAGGTATGTGCGGTCTACAGTGTTTAAATAACATGACAGGTACCGATTCAATCAAGGATTGCTGAAATGAACAATCTGCTCTTTGTAGAAAGCACAAGTGAAAGGGACAGGACACACAAAATAAAACCTTTCCAGTGTAAGCTAAATAGCAACGAGAACTCCAACCCAGACAAGAGAACACAAGGGACTGACGTGCACAAAGTTCCAGAAAGACAGTCAACAGCACATGACTGAGGGCTCCAAGACCAATAACGTGACTTTTTTTTTTTTCCCTTACAAAATAAATTATTGAAAGTGGTCATGGGATTCCTAGCAGACAGAGATACACAGTTTCCCAAGCAAAGTTCATCAGGGAATGTATTATTTAGGACTGGATCATCAGAATGCTATTTTTAATACTATCAGTTCGCTGCCAAAATTGGCCATGCCAGCTGATACTGGCCACTGGGAAAATGGTGCTCTTTCATGTAGTTCATCCACAGACATGAGAGTGGGGTTTCAAAAGGTATCCAGAGGGGGAAACTACTTGCTGGCTAACTACCTAAAACAAAGGGGGCTGACCTCTACTGTGTACAGAGATAAGAGCTGCCCTTTAGCTGCCGAGGAAAACCAATTCCACTTTAATAGCACCAGTAGCGCACAACACAAACTCCAGAACCACCATGAGAAGCTCTTGAGAGAGGAATACAGTTGGGCTATTTAACTTCTCTCTCGCCTTCATTCTCGACTCCTGTGGGGGGGGGGGTGGCAGTTGCTGTAGTGGACACCTGAGAAACAGGATTCCAGGGTCACATTCTGGACCTGGAGCCCACTAAAAGGTCAACGGAATCCACGGCAAGGAATGACCCTTCAAAACCAAACCAGACCAAACAAACAAGAAAGTACCCATATCCAGAAAGGACCAAGTGGCAGTCAGTGCCCTCAGACTTTACTGTACATAGAAACCAGAGATTGTGACTCAATGGTACTGGAGGGAAGCCTGGGATCCTCTGCCCAAGAAGGGTCCCGGTAACTGCCATGCTAGGGGTCTGTAAGGCCACAGACGTGCTCTAGGATGACTGCTGTCTCCCTACTCTCTCTCTCTTCCCTTCTCCAGATGGCACAAAGCCCTTATTCAGACGTGGGGCTAAGCCACACTCTGCTTTAAACCCAATTACTTCTTTATTCCTTATTGAATTTGCAGGTTCTGGGAGCCTCTATGAGAAGCTGGTCCTTCCACGGACAGTTTTCTCTGTAATGAAACACGGAACACTGTCTTCCCCAGTCTTGGAGCAGAAAACAATACGTGATTTGAGCTGTAAAGCTCCAAGGGTTCTGTGTGGGTCTATTGCCACGCTGCTCTGCTAACCATGGGGTATTACGTCCACCATCCCCATCATTATCTCGCGTCATGAAAAGAAGCCCTCGGCTGAAACGTAGCTATGATTATTAAAATGTCACCACAGTATGCAGCATGCTAGAGATAAAATCCTGACTAACATAAAATTAAAGGGAAATCTATACGCCAAATGCCTAAAACAAACATTTACATTAATAAGACATTTGAAACCATGGGCTGATATTGACCAATCACTAAGAACTCTCAAATACTCTCACGTTTATTCCAAAGTGTTCACATTTGATTCCATTTCCTGGAACATACTCTTGTCAATGTAATTTCTTTTCCTGCACAGTCATCCATTTATGTGTTGTTCTGAAAACTATTAGACATGTGTCTCTCTGTGTCTCTTCTTCTTCTTCTTCTTCTTCTTCTTCTTTTTTTAACCATCATCCATTTGTGGTTCTCTATGACTTATGTTTACTATAAGAGGCGTTGTCAAAAAAAAAGTTTTTTTTTATTATCTCTTCCAATATGCCATTGTGGTTTGACTTCGTAACATGAAGCCCAAGCATTTATCAACCTCAGATACCTGTTGACCACAAAGATAGGCCCTACAACAAAAACTTGATGATGAACACAGAAAAAGGAGATGCTTCATTTAAAGAGAAACCTCAGCTGTCTGATGTGTTAACATATTGCAAGCCGACACCAAAGGTCAGGTTGTATCTGAATTTCTATCAGAAACATACGGTCCTGTTTCCCACCTTTTTATTAACTGGATAGTCAATACCACACATTCACTGCTTTAGATTTCTTTCAAATAGGAAGAAACATTTATTTTTTTTTAAATAAAAATATAGAGTAATAAACCTAAATCAGTTTTACTTTGACTTTAAAATGATTCTTCTGGAGCCTGAAGTTCCCATCTCTTTGAATACAGTGGCAATAAAATAAAATAAAATAAAATAAAAAATCAAGCCACCTACTTAACTAAATGTCTAACAAAATAGTTGCTATCCTTCAGCCAAGTCTTCCAGCATCGCTAACAATCTGATCCTGTGAGATGTCAACAAACAAGCAATTCACAAGGAGCATGTGAATGTCAAGCATTTAAACTCTGATATTTGAGTTAATTTTACTTTTAAACACTGAACAGAGCCACCAATATTTTGTCAACTTTGGTCAAATAAGATCAGATGTTCACATCAATCATCTATTTTTCTTGGCTTTTTCTTTTCGGGGGCCTATGAATATTAGCACTTCTTGCAAACTGTAGTAAAAACACAATGTGCTTCTGGATATTTGGTTCACATTCGGTCAGTTACAGACTTTTGTTCCTGTTATGTTCTACTTTTTAAAAAATTACTCATTCTCTTGATACTACCCAGGCAGGGCTAAAACGAAAACCCTTTTCATTAAGACAAGGTCTCTTAAAAAAAAAATGTAAGGATAATTATTGCTTTCTCATAGCTCAATTGTTTTATGTATAACAAGCCTTGAGTTTGTTCTCTGCCCCCAAAGAACCAGGAAAAAGCTTAAATCATATGGTAAAATATGGAAGCTCGACCTCCCAAGATACCAGAAAACAATCACCCCACAGATGCTCATCAAAATTATGGTTACAAATCATTTGAACTTGTTAGAGCTGGTCAACAGCTAAGTGGATTCCACTACTCCTCCCATAGGCAGCCTAACATACACCTATTCGGCAGTGGAGACTGAAAAACTATGTAGACTGTGGGTAGAGATAAGCAAAAGACATTAAAGCAGATGCAAACCTCTAAATCCCTGCAGACTGGCTGATGGAAAAAAAGCACCCACGGCCCGTTTCAGGGTGCGCACATACCATGCCCACTGGGGTTATGGCATAGACTGACTGGATTCCACAAACATCCACGAATACTTAAGCTTACCTTTTTACAAGCTTAGCTATGATTTCCAGGAAAAGGAGCCGTGTTGTTTTTCTTTGGGAAAACGTTCCCAAGTGAGTTAGAAAAGGTTTGCCTGCGTCCTCTGGTGGAGCCTGTTTGTCTAGTTGGACCTTTTTAAGTTTGTTAGTCCACCAGAGGAGATAAGGATGCACCGGTCGAGAAGGAGCACTGGAGGTCTGGTTCCTGCACAGGACCCAAAACTCTGAGTCACTAGAGGGATACAATTTATCTCCAAATCCTACTGAATCAAAAATACTGACCCTTTGCTCTCTCACAGCCAGAGGGCAGGAGTTAACTCAGTGTTGGCAGGGTGTCCCAGAGGAAAGGAGGGAGGGGCCAGGGGAGCAAAGCTACAAAGGCGATTTTATTCCATCAGTGGCCCATTTTGACCCAGAATCCACTCACACCCCAACCTAAGCATCTTGGCCTTGAGATCAACGCCCAGACTCATTCCACCAGACATGCACCTACCCAGCCTCCGTTATCCTGGATCCAGGTGTGTAGATGCCGGTTCAGGTACTCAGTCATCCACAAGGCGATGTTGTCCACCAGTGGTGACATCTCCCTGTTGACGCTCTCCACACACATGACCCCACCGAACTCAAAGAAGGCCACAATCCTCCCCCAGTTCACCCCATCCCTGAAGAGTTCCTCCACCACCGTGGCAAAGCGTCCCCTCGCGGTGAAGGGCGTCAGATGCAGCTGACTGGACATCTCTGCGAAGTCGCGACGGTAGCGACGAGAGAAATCATCCCCAGCCCGGCGGAGGGTCAGGTGGACCACAGGTGGCACAGGGCTAAGCGCAGGCCCAGCGGTGGCAACGAGGGGCCGTAGAGGCGATGTCCTGGCAGCCGTGTCCCGGTGCACAGAGGGCGTTGGGTTGCTCTCGGGCTGGAAGAAGATGCCAGTGGTGGGGGCAGCCCCGAGGGGCGTGGAGTCCGCATCTCCAGCATCCCACTCGTAGCCCCTCTGTGACAGCTTATAATGGATGTACTTCATCACTATCTCCCGGTTATCATACCCTGTTCTCCCGGCTTGCGCCATCCTTCCCCGAAAAGAAGCTGCAGGTACCAACAGCACTTCGCGTTCCGGCTCCCGCCCCACGGCCCCAAAAGAGGGGGGGAAAGAACAGTTATAATCCAGCTCTTTTATTGGATGTGCTTTGCATTCTTGGATGAAGGGGTGTCTTTAGTTACGCCGAACACTTGATTCTGGTGTTTCCCCCTCGGCATGAGATGCAGGAAATTTTTATTCAAATTCCTTTAGGCTTTTTATTTCATGAGGCACATTATTTATTAAGCTTTGTTAATATCAGTCTACTTCCTCCGCAATGCCGAAAGGTGAGGAGGCGGGACGACCTAGGAAGTTAAAAATCAGGTGTGTTTTCCTTTATATATTTATGATAAGAAAGGTATATCCGCTACAAGTTACACGTTAAAGAAAATGCATTAAACTGTCTTGGAATTAAATTTGCTCCAATGCACTGGAAGTAAAAAAAATATTTCAAACGCGTCCATTGAAAGTTACATTAAACCAAATTCCTGTGCAAAGAACTTACTGAATTTTCTAAGGACGGCATGATCTTCTGTCAAGTTTCCCCCTTTTTTGGCAAAACCCAAACAAATGCATAAGGCAACCACACCATCGATCTTCAGAAGTCTCCTTGCATAAGCTTCTTTGAAACTTGCAGTGAATCGGGAGTTGGGGTCTGGGGGATAGGTGGAGAAAAAATCCGGAGGGTTTCCAGATTGCGTCCTCACACTCCGGCTTCACCGAGAATGTCAATCCGTAGGAATCCCAACCAGAGATCTCAAGAGCACCGCAGCGGGGCAAAAAGGCAGCGGCGGCGGCAGATGAATTACAATTTTCAGTCCAGCATTTGCAGAAGTCCTGTGATTCTACCCCCTTCTCGGCAATTTACACTCGCGCACACACGCTGGAGCGCAGGCATGGATCCGTATCCACCGGACCGCTTCAGACCTCCAGGGGAGAGAGACACGCCAGGGGGGACGATGGAGGAGCAGGGGGTTGCAGGGACCGGGGACCGGAATCCTCTTCTGATTAAACTCCGCAGGGCCAATGCGTTTTCCGAAAGGGGGAAAAAAGGGCAGCTTGCTAAATGCAGGCAAGGACGCGCTGGGGCCGCCGGTGCCCAAGGAGCAGCCCGCGCACTGTGTGTGGTGCGCTGCGGGAGGAGGTGGTGGGGGAGGGTTTGCCTCCCCCCTCTTTTTCCTAAAAAGGATGACTGCTACGAAGTCCCCCCCCCCCGGCCCCCTCTTCCGCTGCACCCCACCGGCGCACCCCGCCTCCGGGCTGCGCACCCTTTCTCCTCCTCCGCTGCGGGCGGCGCTGGCGGCCGCCTCCTCGTGCTCTCGCCGCGCAGCCCGTTCCGCGGCGACCGCTGCGGCTGGGGAGGGCCCCTGGCACCTCGGTGTTGGCGGCGGCGGCTCTGCGAGGACCGGGACGCGGGGCGGGAGGACGGGCCGGGGAGGAAGGGGGCGGGCGCGGGGCGGGGGGCCCGGCCTCTTACTTCATTCTCCGCCGGAGCGCCTGGTTTCCTGTACGTACGTCACCGTTCATTCAAAAAAAGAAGAAAGAAAGAGCCCTCCTCTGAGCGCCCGCCCGCCGCCTCCGCCCGCCCGCCGCCCGGGTTAAAGGCGCCGCGGCCGCCCCGGGGAGCGCGCGCCCAGCCCCGGCCGCTGGCCTGGGTGGCGGCCACCCGCAGGCTATGCTGGGCCCCGGACCGTGGGTGGCGAGGGCCTCCCGGGCGGCCGTGGCTCAGTGGGCGTGCGAGGGGCCTCCTCGGGCCTGCGGGGCTGGCTGCTGGGTGGGCTCGCCTACAGCCATGGTCAGGCAGTGGCGAGTCGCCCGGACCCCTTTCTAAAGTGGTGTGGGGTGTGCACAATTTGCGTGGATCTTTTTCAACGTGTGTATAATGTGCACAACCGCACGGACCCTTTCTATGTAGCATGTGCACAGTCACATGGACCCTTTCTCACCGCGTGCATGGAATGTGCGCAATCCAATGGACCCTTTCTAACCACACATAAAGTGTGTACACAGTCACTGTGTGTGTGTGTGTGGGGGGTTGTATCTACAATCACATGGACCCCTTAAACAGTGTTCTGCGTATAACCACATGTAGAGTATAAAATCAAACAGACCCTCAGCTAACCATGTGTGTTGTGTACACGAACAAAAACAAAAACACTATGTTCTCAGCTCTCGGCAGCCAGAGAGATTACTGAAACATGTATTGACCCCAGAGTAGTGTGTGGTACCCGTAAGCTGCCCTTGAAGAGAGGCAACTCCCAACGCAGTGTTTGGGATACTAATTACAAGTGAAAATACTTAAAATAACAAAGTTAGCATGCTTGTTTCTGGGCCTTTTTGCCCAGACACCACAAGCCGTGTAACGTAGAACAGGTCTGAGTACTCCTCTGCCGTGAAGAGCTGCGACTGTCCTCTCTTCACTGAGAGCGGCAGTACCGAAGGCTTTGGAATAATCCAGAAACAGTTTTTCTTCTGCTCCTAATGCTCCCAGCACTGGGCTGAGGCTGGACCTCAGGGACTGCTGCCTGCCACCTTTCAAGGCCACGGTCCTAACACAGTGTAGGTTTTAATGTCCTCAGGTCTAACCAGCAGCCAACCTGAGATGTTTCAGAAGACACCTGTCTGTGTGCCCACAGGCATACAGTGTCACTGTCACCCGTATGAAGTCACAGGAAAAAAAAATCAAGCTGATAAATAAAGCACCAAGAAAAACTGTCTATTCGGTGCTGGAGAGATGGCTCAGCGGTTAAGAACACTCAGAGGTCCTGAGTTCAAGTCCCAGCAACCACATGGTGGCACACAACCACCTGTAATGGGATCTGACGCCCTCTTCTGGTGTGTCTGACAGTGTAACTCACAAACCTAAGTCTTTAAAAGCAAGCTGTTCATTCACAGAACAGCAGGCTGCTACACAGGGCTCAAGAACAAGCCAGGTGTGTGGGGTGGACAAGTTCCACAGTCTTGCTCGATTACTGTGGTAACAACACATTCAGCCACCATCTTCTCCTCATCCCAAGTCTAAAAGGCTGTACTCTGTGTGAACATGATGTGGGTTGGCACGAATTGTCATAGGATTCGTAGAATTGCCAGCTCTCCCCTTCCACCTCTATTTATTTGAGGCAGGGCCTCATGTGGTCCAGGTGGGCCTTGAATCTGCTATGTAACAAAGGATAAACCTAATGGTTTTCCTCGCTCTACCTCCAGAGTGCTAAGATTATAGTCATACACAATGACCCATTTGCGAGATGCTGGGGACTGAAACTAGGGCGTTATGCACACTAGACAAGCACTGTACCAACTGAGCTACATCCTCAGCCCCCAAAGTACTTATTTAATATATATGTACACACACACACACGCACACACACACACACACACTATTTTTTCCTTTTCCACTTATCTCACCGTTAGCCACAAGACCACTGTGTCCCGTGGGAATGGGCACCGTCCTCGGCGTCTGTTACTAAAGGGAGCAGCTACTTCGCAGCTTTCTGATGGCAGGGACTGTGCTGAAGAGACGGCCAGCCCGGGGGGAGGCACTGATGGCATAAAGATGGCTCAGGGATCCTCTTTGGGCCATGTCTTAACCTCCCACACTACTTCAGAGGAATCGAAAGCTTCTGTACTTTTAATGCCCTGCACCAGGCTGAGGAAACAAGAGGACAGGAATGGGGTGGCCAGGACTGGTGTGCTTCTGGGACAGGAACAGCCAGAATGAAAGGATCCCCATTCCCAGAAATAGAAATGCTCCCTGACTTTTCCTTTTCTCAGACTGGGGCATTTTGGCCTTGACCAACAGCTTGAGGACCTTCTGGGCAAATGCACCATGGCCTTTCACTTCCCAAGGTGGCTTCTACTGCCTCAGAGTCCAGGACCAACCTTTGGTACCTTTGCTTTCCAGCCAGAGGGGAAAGGGGCCAGACACATAGAAGGCTAACCTAACAAGGGTCTGAAAGGCCCTTCTTCGTCCTCTGCTGAACAGAAAGTGTTCATTGTGAGGTTCGCCACCTGCTGGTTGGTGCTTCACGGCATTATTCGGGAAAATCTCTTGAGGATCAATGTGAAAGTTTCCTAAGTTAATGAAACTGAAAAAGAATATTCTAGAATAAACACAGAACCAATATATGTATGTATATATAATAGTTATATATATTATATATATATATATATATATATATATATATATATATATATGGAATTTTTAACTGAAATGAGGGAAGAGATTCTTCAGAAATTTTTTTCTTGAAAGGAAAAATTGAAAGAAAAATTTTAAAAGAAGCCCTTTGGGTTATTTTAGGTTAAAAGCTGTAACCAGGTGGAGTAGAAATGAATCTACAAACAAAATGGGGGGGGGGGGCTGAGACTGATGCCCTATAACCTGAATAAGATGAACTAGTTTAAAAACTAACACTTCACAGGCCTAGTAAGCCAAAGCACTAGCTTTTGATGTCACAGGCCCTAAAAACTCACTTGACTAGTTTATGGCGAATCCCAAGCCACAACCCTGCCACCAGGCATGAATGAGAAATCAGCTACGCTGGAGTGCAAACTTAAGGGTCTGCAAGGTCTTGGGGTGCACGTGGCTTGGCCTGTGAGGCTTTGGGTTCAAGCCCAGCACCAGAGTTGCAATGCAGTAATGGTGCTCACTTTTGGTTTACAAAAGAAAGCACGGAGAACCGACTTTCTCCTCCCTTTCAAACTAATGGCTTAACATTTAAGGTGAAGTGGGCCAAGGGGAGGAACTTGTCTGAGTTTTCAAAGCCTGCTCGTTTCTCGATAGCAACGGACACGGACGTGGTGGAACAAACCAGTGGGAAGTCACCACCCATCCCAAGGGGGCAGAAGAATTTACATTCCTCTACAAAACTACACTCATTTGCTATTTAGCAGACCTCACAGTGTCTCTTGATACCAACTACAAATTAAAATAGTTAAATAGCAAAGTTAGCATGCTTGGGTCCAGATAGCACAAACTGTGCGACTTAGTCTGAGTACTCCTCTGCTCCACAGGGTGGACGTTCACAACCAGCGAAGGATGCTCCTCAGGGCCGAAGTCTTCCCTTGTCTTTTCTTAGCTGGTAGCAGACTGGTGGCAGTCACTGATGCTCCCCCCCCACCCCTGCCATTTCTGCCGTTACTCCTCCCCACCTCGGCCCCTACCAAGATATCCTTCCCGCGTAGCTCCTTTTTCCCCTATTCTTATAAAGTCATTGGTCATTCTGCTTAAGACTGATGAGGACACCAATGCCAACCCTATTTCCCAAGTCCAAGCACTTCATCTTTTGAGGTGACACTTCTACCAGCAGTTATGTCTTTAGTGGGCGTGCCTCTCAAACAAATATTGTTTGCTGCACTATACCTACAGCCTAGACAACACTGAAACTGAATTCCAAAGGACCCCACACCCTTCTCTTATATTTTTGGTTGTGAGGCTAGCCTTTAACGGCTGAGCCATCTCTCCAGCCCATCCCCGCCCTTCTCAAACTCAAATCTTGCTATTTCTTTTCTGCTCTGTGAAGTTCAAAGGCTGGTGTTTCATTCCTATGACTTGATCTGCCCAAGCCTGCCTCCCTTCCTTCCCACTTCTCAGAGCTGTTAACTTTTGATGGCTTTTTTTGTTTTTGTTTGTCCTTATTTTTTCTTTGGCGGTAGAGGGGGGATCAAACCGGTGAAGAGCTCTACCATTGAGCTGTGTCTAAAATGTGTTCTTAGCATCTTTTGCCTCCACATTCTGCTCCTCTCTCTAAAACATACTTAACTTCACACCTTGGAAATACCTCGGCTCCTTAAGCTTCTGTCAAACACTGCGTAGTTTGTTTTGAAGGCTAAGAGATGAAAAGACAAACAAACGAACAAACAAGCAGAAGCCACAGGTGGAATCCTGGTTCCATGGAACTAACAGCTGGTTAATGAACCCGTCTCTCTGCTGTTCCCTCATTTATAAGCAGAGGTGTAGTGACTGCTACCCATAGCATGCATGTTCATTTTCACTGAGTTAAACCACGCAGTGCTCACCGGTGCCTTGGACCTATCTGTTCTGTCTTGTTAACATAGATTAGTTATACCTCCTGTCAATCACAGTCCACTTTCTGGCCGTTCTCTGCTAGATTACGGACCATTTGAGGGGAGAGACATCTTTGATACACTCCTCTGCCTACAAAAGCACTTGGCATTCACATCTTTGTGTCACAAAGACTCAAAGGTCTCCAGCCAAAGACGTGGGTGGATGCAGAAGGTTCCAAGTGGAGGGAAGATGTACGAGGCCATAACAAAGACAACCAAGGGGTGAAGAAGGGTGGAGGGAGAGAAGCACATGGGTCTTTACCCCTGGAGGACCCCCCCCAAGCAGGCTCATCACTGGAATTCAACCAATACATGTAAAATCAGAAAAATGGGGGTTTACATGAACTTATTAGTGAAGTGGAAAGAAATAACTTTTCTTTTAAACATCCAAACATACAAATCACATGCCATTTGAATATAAAATTTTCAAATTTAAAGAGAAGTTCAGCTTGCAATTCAAGATGTTTCCAAAATGATCTCCTTAATGAAATGTCTTTATAAAACTCACCATTGAGTACAACGAATAAAAGCAATGTAAAGATATAAACAAAAAATCATATAATCAACATATAGATGCAGAAAACATACAATAAAATTTAACACAGACCTATTAATAAAAAAAAAATGAAAAAAAAAGCTCTCAGCAAATAGGAAATGAGGTATTGCCCACCAAAGAAATGTTCTCTATGAAAAATGTTACAAACAGCTGTATATGTACTGGTGAGAATGTCTGAGCATTTCCCCTAAGGAAGACCTATGGTGAAAAGGTGTTTAAGGAACATCTTCTCAGGATGAGCAAACACTTCCACTTACAAGAAACCAAGGTGCTCTTTCACCTACATCTTGCTGTCAAAGTTTGGACACATCGAAGAATAAGCAGGAACAAGGGTCAGAAAATCTATCTGCATGTGAAATGTAACTGTTCAAAAAGCTTTATTAAATTCTGTATTTCTAAGGCTTTTTTTACTCACACAGACAGAGCATACCTGAAGTAAATGTACAGATTCCTAAGTATATATTGTAAAAAATATTAGTTTCTAAAAATAATAGAAATCAGGCCTTATGAAATGAAAACTAGAAAGCCAAGTAGAGACACTATAAAAGACTTTTCTTGTTTGATTGAGTATCTTTAAAGCAACAAACTTCTAGAAAAATAAATTCTCAGATCAGTAAATCGAGTTCCCCACTTTGTATGTGTAATTCAGAAATACAAGATACGAAACTCACATTAGAGTACTGCCACGGAAGCTTCTAAAGTAGCAACTGTCCTAATGTGCATCAAATCGCTGTGTGTCCTCTGCCGGTGTTAAACCACCTTGCCTTAAGAGTTTACACCCCAAACAAGTATAAAATACAACGGCAGCTCTCTCATTTTCAAAAATCAAACCCATAAGCCTCCATTAACCCAGCAAGCTCAGAACTGGAGGGTGACAGTCAGCAGGGGCCTTCCAAGTTGGGATCCCAAGGACTAAGGGTGGTAAGAAAGACACAAAGCATCTCCTAGCAAAAAAAAATATGAATATTAACTGTGGTCTGGAGCAAGAGACATTTCAATTAGAATACAATGTAAAGAACTTAAAACACTACAACATAATTCACTGTACAGCCGTCTACATGGACAAATGCATTGGATTCTTTGAGTGGAGCAGATGGTATAGAAATGTTCCCACTGCCTAACAGAAAGTCATCTTAAAGGATCTGCTTTCAGGGATCAATATATGGTTTAACAGATCCAGATACATACATACCAATAATTTATACAGAAAGAGACCATCACAACATTCTAAATGTCAACTGTATACATTTGAAAACTATAGAAGAGAACAATTTTAATAAAGAATGTTCTTGGACTGAGGTAAGGAGTCAAAGCCAGGGTCGCAAGCATGCTATCCAAGCATTTCTAGTGACAGTCTGGGAAAATTACTCTTTTTCTTTTTTCTTTTTAATAAATAAATGGTTACCTCCTATTCATTCTCAGTTATGGAGAATCCCTAAATTTGTATAGCAGAATATTAATTTTCTAATGAACATAAAGATATATTAAAATAAAATAGTACAACCTCACTATCAGAGCAGGCACTCAGAACCGAGGGCCCCAGAAGCCCTTGGGCACACAGAAGAAATGATACAAAGGAACTGTAAGCCTCAGAGGCCTGACTCAGCCTTAGCATGTGGTAAGATTGTAAAGTGTTCAGTTCTCTGGGAGGAAAAACAGCTGATAATTTCCCTAACAGTGGGTCTGTTCTCTCACCCCCACTCACCCCAGCCATTCTTTTCCTAAGCAGAAATTTGTAGTTTTCATCTGGGATGAAATCATGACTTTCAGGGGTACTGCTACGAGGTCGCATCCCAAGCAGGAGTATCAAGAGTTCCTCTGTTAGACTTCAAAGGTCACGCGGAACATACACAGAGAGGCGAGATGCTTGCTCGGAGTCTGGGAAAGTCAGCCAACAGGCACATTATGCTGATGTGACGTGAATAAAAATGGCGATCTTCTCATATCAAGTTTGTCTGTGATTATGGTATCAAGTTTAGAAGAAAAGTAAAGCTCATCCCAAAGTTTTGTGAATCAGGTGTTAACAGCTTGGGCAAGGCTCATGCCACCATGGTCTCTGCAAACCTGAGCTCAGACTGGGTTAGGGTCAACATCTCCCACCATGAAACAAGGCTTTTCAGGCGTTACCCACACAGCCATCCTCTCGTGGAGGAATGTTTAAAAATAGCATAATGAAAGGAGTTAGCTATACTGTGTCAGATGCCATCTGGGACTAGATTTTAACAGGTAAGCGTAGAAAGTGCCAACTGTCTGGGAACATTTAAAAGAAAATGAAATTGGGAACGGTCCAGGTAGGAAGGCAGTTGTTTCCTGTGAACTGGGAACCAGTCCCTACTGTCCCACCACAGCAGCTGTCCAATACAACAGAGTGTGAACTTCAGCTGGGTTGGACTGAAGGGGTTTTGGAACTGTTTTGTCATTGTTAATCTGCTCCTGTAAACGGTAATGCACCTGATAAAGAGTACCTCCTGTAACAACATTTAAAATGTTCTCAAACCTTGGTAAAAACGGAGCCATTAAATATGACTTAAAAACTAAGCCACCATAAAGTCAAGAGCTTGAAAAACTCAAAGAGGAAAATCTGCTTGGCTCACTGGCCATGGTGGCACTGAGCCCAAAGTGCCAGCACTCAGGAGGCGAAGGCAAAAGACAACACAGCAAATCTCATCTTTGGAAAAAGAAAAAAAAAAGCAAAAAGCAAACGTTTACCATGGCAATAATTTCTAAATTTTCAAACCCTTTTGTTGTTTGTTGGGATTTTTTTTTTTCGTTCCTTTTTTGTCTTTTGCTTTTTAACAGTTAAAAAGCTTTTTTTTTCTTTGAAAGTAATGGTATTTTCCTGGTGAAATGAACCGGAATGTAGCATTTTGTATACAAGGAGGACAGGGTAAAACACCAAGATATAGAAAACTGTCCTGGAGCCTGGGGAACAATAAGCCGGACCAGTGGGATACAGGCTGGACTTGTCAGAGGCACTTGTTGCGGGATCATCCACGGAACTGCAGACCTGCAACACAGAGCGCATGCGCATTGCAGGCTCACCCGCGACGCGCGCAGGCGTGCAGGGCTCCGTCAGTGTGGGAGACAGAGCAGCTGAACACCCACCTTCTAAAATGAGCCTCTTCAAAAGTGACCACCTTTTAGTAAGACTTAAAAGTACACAACCCGCTGCCTTCCCTAAAGCTTCACTGTATGCTGAGAGTAAGAATGTAATGCTTTAATTTATTTATTTTAATTAATTCATGGATTAATTTAAAAAGTCAAGTCAAAAACATTGCATTGGTCTCCATCTTCCGTTCTTCCTTCCTTTTACAAAAATATTTTGTAGCATAGGCAAAACTAGAAAGCGGTAAGAAGCACTAGAAACAGGGTTGGCATGGAATGTGAGCTTCAGGTCATCATGGCTACTGAAGAAACTGTAAACTTTCAAGCGTCTATGAGATTGTATTTCTTTCCAGAAAACGGGTAAAGAGGCCGCCTTTCCCCCTGAATGAACGTGAGAATGTTGCACGCATCAGTCTAAGACAAGAAAGCCCCGTTTGGATCAGAGGACTCACCCCTTGCCTTCCTCTATGCTGCTCTCCCATCCCCCTCGAATCTTACGGGATCAAACAGAGAGAAACCAGCTTCACTAGCAGAAGTGAGTCCTGGGCACAGCAAGAGATGCTGAGAGTCAGGCTACTCGAAGACACACCTTGAATAACATACACTTAATTATAAAAAATAAAAAAGGACAGAAACCCAGACCATCTTTCATGAAAAGTTAAAACCAACAAAATCAAAATAAGCCCTCAGAAATTCTTATGTGCCACAAAGTACATTTCTCACTCTCTATGGGCAGGATGGGGCTGTAACTGAAAAGCTGAAGTTACTGTTCCTAATGCTATTCTTTACCCTGTTTTCCTGTCATTATTTCTCACACTATCACCCCAAAGCCCAGGAAACCAAGGCTGTCCTGGTCCGTATTTGCATAGTGTTTAAACAGTGACACTGTAGAGATGCCGCATGTCCCTCTGCTGGCAGCCAGATTTCCGAAGAGCATGGGGTCCGATCTCACACATTCAAAAACAAGAGACAAGAGTCTGCAGGCCAAGACTTGAGTTCCATTAGCAGCACACCGTTCAAATCACTGAATTCAGTCTTTCGTCCAAGGGGCACGAATTAGGCAGTTTTGTCTCCAACCTCAGGTTTTGCTTTCTGCACCATGCAGCGTCGAACTATATTATCAAAACTTCCAAGGTAAAACAAAGCAATTGTTCTGAAAAGGCCCATGGTGACCACCTGTAAGATAAGAGAGACCTTTCAGCTCATCCAACAGGACAGTACAATAGCCCATTTCATAGTAGTTAAATCTCTTCTAAACAGTTTCTAGGACACATCTAATCTGCTCCAAGAAGGAGCATAATGAAAACTTTGTAAATGCCAGGAATTCTCAAGAACAGAATAGGTCTGCTTTGTACACTAGATAGCACACAGACAACGATATTTGTCTGAATTAACAAGTTCCAAGCATAAAAACAACAGACGAGGTATTCTTAGAAGACAGGGTTATAACTCCTAGGGACAGTGTAATCCCACATTCTAGACAGCTCAGCTACAAGTAAGATGTCCTTGGCCAGGATTTTTGTTCTGAGTAGTAAGCCCTTTTGCTGGGTGCTCAGGACAGTGAAATGAGAAATATACGTTCCTCTCCTACCTGAGCTGATCTGTTTATTTATTGAGGCAACATCCCACTGTGTTGCTTAGACTGATCTTGGTTCCTAGTCACCAGTGAGCCTCTGGCCTCAGCCTTCAGAGTAGCTCTGACTACAGATGGGCATACACTCGGCTTGTGGAAAGATAATCAAGTAAAGAAGCAACCACTGTCTCGGGGGCAAGGCAGCAGTTATCCACAGCCATTCACCCTCCCCAGTGTCAGTCTCTCACTAAAGCAACTCCCAAAGGCTTCATGGAAAGATACACATTTTTCAGACAGCAAGGACTAACACATGTCTCCCATGTATCCTTTTCGGAGAATAAAATAAAGAAAGGGAGAGGTCATACAAGTTAAACACCAACATGTGATCTGGTGTTCTGAAATTTGAGCAAGGCTGGCAATGGATTTATAATAAAATTAAAAGCTGAGCATATGACTAGCTGGTTAAGTGTCTTCAGGATGCATGGAGTGCTAGCTTCCACCTAGTACCATGTAAGACAGGTAGGGTGGCATCCACTTGAGAGCAGGGACTTGAGAAGGAGGGAAGAGGATCACAAGTTTAAGGTCTCCACTTCAAGAATCTTAGGGTGAAAATATAATGGAAAAAATGATACTGTAGCTTCAGCTTCGAAGAGAAAACATTTTCTCAAATGCAGACCTAGCAGTAATGATACGTAAGGAAACGAGCATGGGACTGCAGGAGAGCCACCCCCTCCACGCTGCAGGCAACATCAGGGCTGCACCAGGGAGAGGGAGAGCAGCAGGAGGCAGGCGCACACTCCCAGGCAATGGGGCCAACAGTGGAGGCTTTGCTAAGAGGAGTGGCTGCCTCAGAGAAGGCACAGTGAAGCTGAGGATTCTCCCAGAAAGCCTTAGGTCGTGGTCTGAGTGAGTGCAAAGGGAACTTCTGAAAAGAAAGCAAGAAAACTAAACAGCAGCTGCTCAAGGGCAAGGGAGTAAAGAGATGGCGAGCAGCCAGGCTCTCAGGAGGCACGAAGGAGTTTCAGGACAGTGCAATGAGCCCACGTGCCCACCCTGTAGCGGAGGGCGCATACACACTCACAGAAGCACAGCAGTACCAGAGTGGCTGTGGGCTTTCTGAGAATAGTGTGTCAATGCTATACCACACTAATGTAAGGACTCAGGAGCCATGGTTGGCAGGTATATAGGGAACGTGCTATACTTTCCATTAAGTAAGATCTGTCGTTTGAAAGACAACAACAAAAGCAGAGGTGGGGGGGGGGGGACAGGGAGAGGGAGAGATCGAGAAGGGACAGCCCTGGCACAGGCCAGGGAGGATATACCGCCGAGGGCAGGAGATCCGAGGGAGTGGGAAGAAATGGCAGCAGGCTATGGCTGATGCCGTGCACTGGATTTCAAGCTTCATGCAGTGCCCCAGGGAGCCACTGATGGATTTGTGTGAGTTAGTTGTATTCCACAAACACAGCAAACAAAGTCCCTAGCATCTGTGCACTTCAGTGGCTGGCGTTGGGGGTTTAGGTCACGGGGATTGGGAAGGGGCTATGCTCTATTCTATGGGAGTGGTTGCCATCTCCTCTTGAGAAAGCAGCCTGCTGAGGTAGACCTTGTATGCCCTAGCCCTAAAAATGTCTCAAATTTGAATTTTTGCAACATCTGATTTTAAAACAATTTTATTTAAGTGTGCACACTCTTGGAGGGTGGCGGCTCACGCCCACAACTCTGTTAGGGAGGGTGGCAGAGGAGTTAGTGTGAGGAGAGTAACATCTATCAGATGGTCCACAACGTCACTTTTCACGGCCACAGGCTCCTGCTTACAAGTTCTAGCTCACGACATAGGTGGTAAGGGACCTTGACCCTGGTCTCAACTCTGGGATCATCAGCAGAGATGCAGAATGTGGGAGAGATCTGAGGAGCAAGGTGATGGGCGGGAACAGACCCCGAGAGAAGCTGAGGCACAGTAGTCGGGGATCACAGCCCCACTCTGGCTTGGGCATGAGCGTCCATCACACAATGAACACAGTGGAGGCTGCGGCGAGATGTGGTACAGGGATCCCGAGGACCACAGAGGCTTATTTTAGACCCACTGAGTGGAAATGTCTAGTTACTTCCTGGGGAGACTATGTAAAAAAAAAAAAAAAAAAAAAAAAAAACCTGATATTTTTAAAAGGTTGGAGTGTGAACCTAATTCTAGACTAACTTTTAGACTTGGCATCGTTGTGGGAAGGGTCAGGACAGGTAGACAGGTACAGACTCTGTGCTCTCATCCAGAACTCCTGTGTAGTGTATGTGCTAGCTGCTGGGGTCCAATGACAAACAAGAGTATAGGCCTGTCCCCAGAGATCTTATTCATAACAAGATTTACTGTCAGACAAATCACGATGGGAGTACATTTCAGAATGAGACAGGTTAGAAAAGGGCCAAACAAAACAAAACTAGGACTTATCTGAATGCACCTACACAGATCCCTACAGACCAGGGCTTTCTCAGCCATGATACCTGGCTTTGTCTCCAAACGGTCCTTCTATCACAGCTCTAATGACACGGCTGCCATCAGCATTGTCCCACTAGGTCTCAGCCACTCCACGGCAGATTCCTTAAGAGTTGGTGAACCTTCTTACGCCTAACTACCTGGGAAGAACCTTATCAACAGGAGTGAACTCTCAGTGAGAGACGGTGGACAAGAGCATATGCTCTTCCTCCAGAGCACCTAAATCCCATTCCTAGCACCTTCTGTAACACCAGCGTTCTCTTCGGCCCTCCATGGGCACAGACACACAAGAGGGAAAGAACTCATACACCTATCTTCTGTCTTGGCTCACACACTCTGGGGATCTGCCACATGGGGCTTGGGTTACAGACAGAAGCCACACTGGCTTTTCATGATGGGGCTGGCCATATGGATGAAACTATTGTCATGTCTGATCCTCTCTTTGAGTCTCCTTTGGCTTAGCTACTGGAGGGCTGGGTGGGCCAGAAAATGGTTTCTAAGCAAACATTTCATTGGTTATGGACAATGCTGCCCCCACACGATTCTACACCAAGCGTTCCTTTTTGGATAATTTAGAGCAAGGATTCTTTACTGAAAATCTAGGAGAGCACCCAGCAACAGAGACAGCCCCTCACTGAGGGCCTGGTCCATCACTTCCACCCAGTACACACCCAGATCCTTGACTTGCTTGTCTACTTGCTGTTGGCAGAGAAAGAAAACAACTTTACTTTTAAAACTATTGCACTCTGATCTTAATCTTTTTCTCACTGAAGTTGGATAAGGTAATTCCTGTTTTGTTAGTTTACCTGTCTGTATATTTACCTGGTTGCTGGCTAACAAAGGGCTTACCTGCTGGAGTCCTTCAGTGATGGAAGTCACCGGGGCCATCCCACAGGTCAGGGAGGACAGCATGTACCCATCTGAGCCAATAGAACTATTAAAATTCCCTTGCTAGAAAAGAAACAAGCAAAAAAAAAAAAAAAAAAAAAAAAAAAAAAAAAAAAATGGTATGGAGTAAATTTGAAGTATGTCCCTTCACTTTATGTGGGACAGTATGGCAACTTAGAATATGCCAGAGCTAAAAAATGGACAAATCGTATGTCCAGTTCTGAAAGTATGAGTCCACAGATCCCTGTGCGTTCCAGACTTTCTCAGGGTCTCTAGGGACAATGAAACCATCGAGTAACACTGAGACATTCATTAGCTTCTCTCTCATTGACTTTGTACTACAGTTTCTGAGAGTATGAGCTAGTGGCCCTAATGTAGTCATTGCCACCGCCATGGCAGCAACCAAGAAATACACACACACACACACACACACACACACACACACACACACACACACACACACACACAAAGTCTTTAAGAACCCAAAAGACATCATACTTAAAAAGCACATGATGAAGCAGAAAAGTTCCCCCATTTTATTAAGTAGTAATCCTGAGGACATCTCCTCCATACAAGCTCCCTTCTTCTCTACATGTAGTCAACCAAGGTCTTGAGAAAGTTCACGGGGAAACCCCAGAAGGAAGTGGTCAGCTGCATGCTATCTGCACGGTATGGTATACCTGAATGCTGGGCTGCCCAGCTCTGCCCCACATGGGATATATATCACTTCTTTGTCCCTCAATATAACCAGGGACTTAATCCATTAATCAAGCAGGTTTGAGGTTTGTTTATCTTTGGGGCAGGATTTCACACTGCCCTTGAGCTCAGTCTGTAACTGAGGATGACCTTGAATTTCTGATCCTCTCTTCTCTACCCCACAAGTGCTGAGATTACAGGCATGTGTTCTCATATGAGGTTTATTTGGTACTGGGGTTGGGGGCAGGGCAGGGCTTCATGCAAGCTAGACTGGTACTCTACTGAGCTCCATCCCCAGCTGGGCTATTCCACAGGTATATGCATAGAGAGTACACACAGTATTCAGAAACCAGTCCGTCTCCTGGAGGATCCTGGGAAGAGGGCTCCTGTTGTCAGGTAAGAAATTCACTGTGAGTGCTTCAGCTTGACTGGGAACACTAGAGGCTGGCTCACACCTTGAAGAAAAGCCCTCATGGAACACCTCAGAGCTGAGCTTCCTGTTTAACAACTGTTGATCAGCAGGCTAGGACATTCCAACTTGGGCTTGAGGCACAGATAGGGCAGACAAATGAACTGAACTTGTAGCTTGCAAGATGACCACAGAATAGCTATGTGTGGGGGGGAAAATTAGGATTTATGAAAACTTTATCCATCAGCATGAAACAGTTGGCTTCCTGATATTTCCCCAATCTCTTACAAATGTGACTTTTGATAACTCACAGATTCCATATTTTCCAAATGACTAATGCGTGTTTTCAAATAATGAATGAGTAAAAGATCCATTCAATATAGAAACGAGACATGGATTTCTGTGTCATAGAGAACAAAAAGCTCATTGGTGCTCTTTCTAATTTCACACCACAACCAACCTTTAAGAAACCCCTAATTGTAAAGATGGAGGTTAATATAAAAATAAGAGAAAGAACATTATGCCCATAATTATCTGAAAAGCCTGTGAAAATTTCATCCCTTCCCAGCCACGTATCTGTCTAAAATAAGGTTTTCTTCAAATGTTTCAAAAAATGTATTTAACAGATTGGCCACAGAGGCAGACATGAGAAGGCAGCTGATATCCATTACTGTGGACTTTGTAGAGGCTTGTGAAAATACGCCATTCTTCCTGATGAATTTCTGTTTGAAAATAGCTATATTTGAGCCATGCATAGTATCATGTGCCTGCAATATCAGTCAGCACTTGAGAAGTGGGAGAAGGGTCAGTAGTTCAAGGTCACTCTCAGCTACAATTGAGTCTGAAGCTTTTGGAGCCCCATATTAAAAAAACTGAGAAAAGGTATGACTCGGCAGACAAAAGCTCTTGCCACTTGAGTCTGATGATCTAAATCTGATCCCAGAACGCAGTGACAGAAATGACTCTTCAGATCTGTCCTCTGACTATTATCCTTCCACACACACATCCAGACTTACCTACCCCTCGCCCCCCCCCCCCACAAAATTAAAAACAAACTATAAAGAGAGTGGACAATGTCTGTAAGTCCAGGTCCCAGGGACGTGGTATACTCCTGGCCTTTACAGGCATTAAACATACACATACATACATGCAGACACAAACACATATTAAAAGAACGAATAAAGCTGTTTAAATATGTAGTAAATGTATTTAAGTTTTATTATTTCCTAGTGCGTGCGTGCGTGTGTGTGTGTGTGTGTGTGTGTGTGTGTGTGTGTGTGTGGACTGTGTGCACGTGTGGGTACAACATGCTACCTGAGGAACTGCTAAGCCTCCGTGTGGTGGTGGGAACTGAATCTAGATCCTTTACAAGAACAAGTACTTTTAACCATCATGGCAACTTCCCAGTGCCAATTTCCTTGACTTCAAATGACTTGGTCTCCTAACTAAACCTCTTCCCCATCTACTGCTGGTAATGGAGCCCAGGACCACGCACACACAGGGCACACACGGCTGAGCTACTCTCCCAGTCCCGCAATTCAATACTTTTAAAACTACACTTTCAATATTTATTATGGCAAGTACTGAGAAATGCAGGCCTGTCAGAAGTGATGGCACATGTCTTTAATCTCAGCACTTGGGAGGCAGAGGCAGGCATATCCGAGTTCAAGGCCAGACTGATCTACACAGTGAGTTCTAGGACATAGTGGGACCATGTCTCAAAAAACAAAAACAAAAAACAACAACAACAAAAGAAAAACAAGTAGGCACTCACGCATACACACATATTTTTAAAATCTGAAGCACCTTGCTTGTTTTGACTTGATGGAAGACCAAATTAGCTTTCCATGACTCCGTGCCACTGCTCTGAGCCTCTAAAGACAACCAGGGCAAACTATCTCCACCCCACCCCGTGTGCATCTGTGGGCGTATGTGTCATCAAAGGTCAATGTTAAATGTCTACCTCCATCACTGTCCACGTCTCTAAGTGACCCTGGCTAGGCTCACAGACTGGATGGGTTGGTTGGCTCACAAGTTCTGCCTGTCTCTTGACCACACTGGCCTTTTATGCCAGTGCTAGGAACTCAGTCTTTCTGTTGTTGTTTTCAGATTTAAAAATATGCATGTGTATGTGTGAGTGCCCATACGTATGCATGCATGTGCACCACGTATGTGCTGGTGCAGTGCCCAAGAGGGCCAGAAGAGGGCACGGGAGCCCTGGAACTGGAGTCGGAGAAGGTCCAGCTGCTCTGAACTGGGGTCCTTGTGCTTGTACAACTTGCCAAGCCACCTCTCCAGGTTCTTTTTCTAAATGTGTACTTACTTACTTGTGTGGATCACATCACGTATGTAGAGGCCGAGGACAAATGAGGGGGTCAGTTCTCTCCTTCTACTGGAGTCTGGAGAGTTCAGGTTATAGAACTGGTGGCAGGTCCCTTGACCCACTGAGCTGTCTCACCAGGCCTCTGGCTCTGTTGGTGGGGCTGTTGTTAGCGTGTTCCACTAACCTTGGCACAACACCCATTCTGCTCCATAGAAGCTGTACCATGTTTTCTGGGCACCGCTCGTGACTTGACAGACTCCAGATTTCCCAACGTCACGGAGCTTTACTGCGTTTATTCGCATCCCTCAGATCGAACCCTGTTCTACACCGGGTTAATTGGAATGTGGCCAAAAGAACTGTGCTGAGCAGCGTTCTGTGTAATTCTTCATATGGTTTCTAAAGCCAACTCCCCACAAATTAAGTAGGTCAGAAGGTACAGCAAGGGGAATTGTGGGGCCAGCAGCCTGATACCATGAGAACAGTGGTAACGGAAAACAGGAAGGGAAAGAGAAATCAATCCTGAGCCTGGCAACCAAGTACCTTAGATGGTCTCAAACCATGGGAAAGGGACAAGGCAGGGCCCAAGGCCGGGCTCAGTGGGTAAACACAGACACCAAACTCGAGGACCTGAGCTCAATCCCCTGGCCCACATGGGAGATGAGAGAACCTTTCCTGTAAGGTGACATTCACATCCACACAGTAAAATTACAAATAAATAGGTCCTTATGTGCTTTTCAGAAATACGGGCTAAATTCAGGAAGTACAGAAAGCCACACAAGGGCCTTTACTTACTATGGCATCTTTGACAATTTGTTTGGCCACCTGCTCTGGTTTGCAAACAGCTGTGGTCTCTGAGATAAGCCGGGTCTCCAGAGGCTGCAAGTGGGGGAAATACACAAATTAGTGTCCACTGAATTAAAGTAAACATCTTATAGACTGATTACAAATAATTACCACTTTTCTACTTTCAGACAAATGCGTTTTTTTAAAAGACGAAGTTCAATCTAGGTTCTAAATCAGTTTTGTCCCGTGGGAGGTCTATCTCACTGGCAAAGCTAAGGAGACGCCCGCTGTTCTCCGTGGCACAGGCGAGGCTGTCGTTGGAGCTGGAGCTGGTAAGAATAGACCAGTGCGTCACACTGAGGATGGGTGACAACTGCCAGACCGTATGAGCACAGAGGCTCGTCCCTGTGACTGAGCAAACATGATCCACCTCAGGATCGTGCCTTCCTTCTGAACACAGTCCCCACTGAGCAGACGAATGACGACAGTCTCGGCCCAGGCCCCACTGAAGAACTGTATCTGTTTGCTCAGGGATGGCAGAGGAGGCAACGACACCAGCCATCTGCGAATCTGTAACACTGCCTAGTCCCTAGTTTGTCTGAGAGACAGTTACAGGACTGAGGCACCAAGTCCCAAACCCTAGGCTTCTGTTCCTCAAGAGACAGATAAAGGTCTGTCAGACTCGCTCTTAGCTCAGAATGCCTTTCCTAATTCCTTCTCCTTGTGTCTCAGTCCCCGCCCCCTTACTCTCCTTCATTTCTGCATTAACTCACTTAACTCACGTTAGAGCCACTTCCGTATTCTCACCCTGTGTCCTAATTTACTTGTGGGCAGTTAACACTGTCTTTTCCCATTGTCTTTTCTTAGTAGCATTTACGTACACATCCAAATAGTCTTCAAAAGAAAAGTTCTGAACTGAAGCATTAAGCCACCGGACACTAAATGTGACACTTTGCATAGGCTTGAGGGGAAAGCCAGAATGCAATTTTTTTTTCTTCCATGTCCGGTTTTGTGAGTCAGGGTCTGACTGTGTAGCCCGAGCAGGCTTGCAACTCTTGATCTGTCACCTCCTGAACACTATGATTATAGGAACATGCCAAACGCTTCACAAAAGTTTGTTTGTTTTGGTCTTTTAAGGACTTTTTGAGAGGACAGATATCCCATTGATCTTCTCTTTCTCCAAACCAGGTGGGTAAGGAGTGCACTGAGTTGGAAGGCTGTCTGCCGCCCCCTACAGGGCCCACAGATCAACGCAGGTTCCAGTCACCAGAAGTCTGTCTAAAACTTTGCTGGAGGTTAGACAAAAAGAAACAACCAACTCTCAGGGAAGTCACTACGTTACTGGCTTCAGACTTATGGAGTATTAATGCTTGCTTAGCAGGTCTGAGGCAGGAGACTTGGCTTCAATTTATTTCTTTAAAACAGAAGGAAATTGTAAAAATGGCTGAACTCAATAGAAAATGAGGGGTTGTTTCTACATAACCATGACCCCCCCCTTTATAAACAAAAATAGGACATAGCCTACATAAACATCCAACATCTATGCTACAGGGCTCCACATACACGGTAAGAGGAAAAAATATAAAACAATTAAGTCTAAAAGTAAATCGCCCTCAGTGTGAGGTGGTGTGTTCCCACTGGTTTCCTCCAGCCACACTTTATCTGTTTGCTCTGTGTCACGGCTAAGGGGAGGGGAGCCAGATGAGCAGCAAGCAGAGCTGACACTCAGCTCGGGAGCTCTCAGTCATGTCCCAGAACCTGCATGCATGTCCAGGAGATGCTGCTGGGCCGAGATGACCAGACCCATGCCATCTCTCCTGCATGCATGTCCAAGAGCTGCTAGGCCGAGATGACCAGACCCATGCCATCTCTCCTGCATGCATGTCCAAGAGCTGCTAGGCCGAGATGGCCAGACCCATGCCATCTCTCCTGCATGCATGTCCAAGAGCTGCTAGGCCGAGATGACCAGACCCATGCCATCTCTCCGTATGCGTGGCTCTAAGGAAATGCGGACTCCACCCCACCCCTCCTCCCTACAGGGCTCTACGACAGGCACTCTGCTGCCTTGCTGAATGCGACCAGCAACGTGAGGAGAGTCTGCAACGCCTATAACCAAAACCAAGAACAGACACAGAACAAAAATACAACCAAGCAACATCCAGACTGATGCTCCTCAGAAATAAAAGAAAACTCGGTGAGGACGAGGTTGGAGGTTTCAAAAGTTCACAGCAGGCCCAGTGTCCCTCTCTCTCTTTCTGCCCGTGGCCTGTGGATCAGGATTTAGCTCTCGGTCCCTCCTCCAGCACCATGTCTGCCTGTGCGCCACCATGATCCCTGCCATGATGATAATGGATTAACCCTATGATACTATAAGACAGAGCCAAATAAATGTTCTCTTTTATGATGGTCTTGGTTTCTCTTCACAACAGTAACTAAGACAAACGCATGACAGACAGATCTAAGCTTTAAAAAAAAAAAAAATCCGTAGAAATAAAAACGTCAATGCGAAGTTGAAGGAGAAAGAAACTGCAAATAGAGAGGAGGTGACGAGGTCGGCCGGGTAAGTGGGGCTCCTGCGTGGCAACTGCACCAAGCACACTTCCAAGTACTCTGGATGGAAAAAGTGAGCAGAGAAGCTCCAGATCCCGAACACGTGAGCGAGAGAACAACAGAGCTACCCTGAGTATCTAGCGTAGGAGACGAGGGCACTTCACACAAAGTGACATTCTAAAAGATGAAAGGGAAAAGAAGTGTCCACAAATAAACACCAGCGCAATACACACCTCCCACGTGCATCAGGGGGATGGCCCGAGGCCGTCATTGGAAGGTGGGAAAAGGTAGAAACCCAGCTGGAGGAATGCGTTGCTGAGGCCCCCGGCTTTCTGCTGGACTCCCCCTTCTGCTTCCTGTAGAGAGAATTGGTCTGCCTGGCCAGTTCTCCCTGTCCTGATGGACGGGCGTCTCTGAACCATGAGCCAAACAAACCCATCTGAGCTGCTTTTCTCAGGCATTTGGTCAGTGGTCCCCAAGAAACTCTAGACTAAGTGAGAAATGCCTGCAAAACTGCGAGGACCATCATTTTAAACTCCCACCCAGTAAAACAACCTACTACACATATCAAGGAAAAATAGAAAAAGGAAGGCGCTGTTTCACTAAGGCTCTCATGTGCCTGCCTCTGGAACCGCTAAAGGGCCACCAAAGTGAGTAGAGATAACAGAAGTGGAAGGCACGGACCCCAACAGAGGACAGGGAAGGAAAGCCAAGCACAGTGGAGTGCCGAGGATGTCGCCCCTGGGGCCTGTGGCTGGTCAGGAGGCAGAGCCCATGAGATTGGGCTTTGGGGGACGAAGAGTGAAAGTAACAGAAACCAGCAGTTTGGTTCTCCCAGTGAGTGAGCCACACATGCTTGCAGTTACACAACCACAAATGAAAAGGACATGCTATTACAGAGAGGCTCAACTTCAATAACATTCATAAAGTTACATATAAACATAGAATCTGACTCCATCAGGGTAACTCAGGGAGAACAAAGTTGATCTGAGGCTCAACTTTTAGCTTCCCTAGTTAAAATAGACATGCCTGCATGTAGGTTCATACGAATGAGTGAATGAACGTACCTATGTTTGTATGTATGTACACATGTTTTTACGGATTGGTTTTAGACACATGGGTGGAATGGCTCCCTCTGGGGATCAGAAATCAGAAGGGGGAGCGATAAGGCCCAGGCAGCATCAAACAACTACGTTGTATGAGAGAACACTGGGCTAAAAGTTGGAAACAAGTTCAGTGTTAAGAAAAGAGGACCGGAGAGCAGGAAAGGGAGGAGGAAGCTTTGTCTGGAAGGTTAATCTTGGCTCAGCATCCTGCACCCAACAGACCTACTAACTGGTAAATGGCCAGGACCTAAAGTAGGAGAAATTCATAAAAATTACACTGAGGATGCAGAGCAGGGCTAGGGAGATTACGTCTGGCCTCAGCACACACACTGGCAAAGCTAGAGTGAGAACGCAGGGACAGGGGAATTGCTGCTCACTGGCCAGCCAGCTGGGTCTACTTGACAATTCTAGGACAGTGGGAGAACCTGTCTCAAAATCAGACACCACCTGAAGAATATCCAAGGCTGTTCTCTGGTCTCCGCACACACCTGCACACTCCCAAACACTCACACGAGAGTGCGTGCCCACACATCCAAACATGCACAATCTGCCCCCCCAAACATCTACAATGGACGTACATACCACACAAACCCAAACATGTATAGCCCACACATATATCACATATACACATCACACAACATACACACACACACACAGAATACATCACACACACACCTCACTCATAACATATAACACATATACACATCACACACACACAACATCCATCACACACAAACAATACACATAACACCAGGCATCACATGCCACAGCACGCACAGAACACATACACCATTACATACACCTCCCAGAGGGTATTATGTAGGAATACTGACCTTTGTTTTGTTTTCCTCAGCCAGCCCTGGGGTGTCAGTGTCTGGTGGGTAGGCCACAGTGACGTACACATTATAAGGCTTCACCTGGTCACACAAACAAAGTTTGCACTCAGTAAACAGAGCACTTTGTATTTATCCCTGTAACTTGTCTCAGCTGTACCTTTTCTTAGAACAGTGGTTCCAGCCTGTGGGTCACAGCCCTTTGGGGGCGGTTATATATCAGATATCCTCATATCAGATATTTACATTCTGATTCATAAAGCAGCAACACTACAGTTATGAAGTAGTAATGAGACAACTTTACGGTTGGGGTCACCACAACACGAGGCATATTAAAGGGTCACAGCATTGGGAAGGTTGAGAACACTGCCTTAGATGGTGATGGTTGTCAGTCTACAAAGTGGCAGTGAACAGCGACCAAATGACCTGGGGACCTCTCTCCATCAAGATGACTTAGACACAATAGCAAGAGTTCTCCTGACCTATGCCAGAAAACAGCTGGCGCTAAAGTTCGTCAAGGCCCCTCCTAGTACGGTTCTTCCTTCCTGCTGACCAGACAGAGGCTGGGGGCTGCCCAGGGAGGACTGCACACACTGCGGAACCACAGTATGATCATTCATCACAGACTCTGCTCACAAACTCAAGTTTCAAGGCAGGAGGTTAGTTCTTTTTCCTTTCGGGCTGCTTCCCATACTGTGACGATCATTTCAATTACAAACTACAGTCTCTCGGTGCCTACACTGCTGCGCATGGCTGAGCATGAATCCAGGTCTGGAACTCTATCCACCCCTGTACAAGTCCCTGTACGACCATCCACACAGCATCTTCACCCTGGGTGGACGCCCAAACTAGGACCAGCCAAGCAACTCTCCTGTAAACAGGCCGGACCGCTATTTACACAGAAGCTCTTCTTCCCTCTGCCTGTCTTAACAGTTAAGATCTCCCAGGACTAGGGTGGTCTGACCTGTGATCCTTCTGCCACGGTCTTCCAAATACCTCGGACACAGGTGTGCACCCCCATGCCCAGTTGCCCCTGGTTTTCTCTAGAGCTACTCTGCCTATTCCAACCTCACTCTGGCTCTTCCAACGCAGTCTGCCTCCCTTACCCCCCAAGGTCCCAGTGGCCCTTCTTTTCAAGGGTCAGTCTCCCAAAACTGTCCAACGGCAGCCCCATCACCACTGTCTGTCCTTCTCTTGCCTGGTAACCAGCAATCCAAAGGCTCAGGCCATCAAGTTCACTGTGGCATGCTTTTTTATTTACTGTTGGCTCGTGTCTTTGTCCTCATAAAGACATCTGGGTATCTGGAAGGGGCTAGCACTGAAAATCTTAAGGAAGAAATCTGACAGCATCCTACAACCCTATCCTACCAGGGAGCCAGCCCTTTAGCTCCCGGATTCTCTCAGTGACACAGTTATGAAGCCTTGGGGAGAGTGACGTGGGTCAAGAGAAAACAAAACAAACAAACAAACAAAAAGACAAAACCAGTAGGTACTGTGCACCCATCCAAGTAATCGCAAGAATGAAAGGTGGCTCTATTCCAGGGTGTCCAAGTCATGAGGGGGTTCATGGCTTGGTCTTGCCAAGAAGTGCTTGCTGTCTCCCTGGCCAGCCAGGCTCCTACGCAAGCCAGCGGGAAGAACGGCGAGCAAGTGACTTCTTTCACGCTTGCTTTCTTTCCAGATGGTAACTTAATAAAATGTCTTTTGTTTGGTCCTGTATTGGGACCAGAAAAAAAAAATGGCTTCCAAAAAAAAAAAAAAAAAAAAAAAACCCAAAAGTGACGGAGTGATAATTAGTCAAGCCACAAAGACTGGTTCCTCTATGTACTGCCCCTCCGCCCCCCCGTTGCTCTGCCTCCACAGGAAGGACTGTGGTATTCATCATCATCAAAACCATGTTTCAAAGTAGTGTCTCTCAAACTTAGGATCATGGCCGGGTCCAACAATTACTAGGGAACAGCTGTCAACAGCAAGGTGGAGAGGAACCAGTCAGTCGCCTTTGGAGCCCACACTGTTCAGTAATCATCAAGCATGATTATTCTGCTAGTCTATGGGTGGGTGCTTCCAGCAAACGATTACTTAATCACTACTATATGCCAACACAGTCTTACATATAGGTATGAACTAAACGGAGAGTTCTCTGTCCATCACCCAGTTCCTGGGCTCCTGATATTCTTGTTCACATCATTTGCAAAAACCAGAACACACAGCATCATTCCTACACCGCTCTAACTGTTAACATTACAACCCAAGCAAAAGGGGCGGCTGAGCTTACATTGGCCTGTTCTGGGTAATGAGGAGTGTCATATCTGATCTCACCGAAAATGCCCTAGCTCATCTGTTTCTCCCTGTCCCTGGGAAATGGCCATTTTCTACTCTCCTGCTCCGCCTCTCTCCCATCCTGTCCTCATCTTCTTCATTCCACTTGGCAGCAGCCTCACAGGTTAGACGATGGCTGGATGGCTGAAGAACGAGTTTGTCATCAAAATCAATGCCACTTAAGAGCTGTTCTATTAAAACAAAAACACTGGGGCTGGAGAGGGAACCCCAGCTACTCACATCAAACTAAAGAATCCACACTGCAGCTTACTGGTTTACTATGGTGGGAAGAGGCGGGGACAGGGGCCAGGCACGGTCTGGGTAAGAAAGCAGGAGGAACCCTGGATGGGAAACCCTTGTTTTGTTTTGGTTGAATCTTGAGTACATCTCTGGCTATAACTGACTTCAGAAATACACTTTCCAAAGAGATCAAGTTTTTGAAAAATCTTTAAATAATAAATTTGTTTTTAGAAGACTGAAAAAGAAAAATCCAAAATACCAACAAAGTATTCAAGTAACATACTGTGCCCACATTTTCAGTTTACATTTTGTTGGAGGGAAAAGGATGGTAAATAGAAAGACTTAAAAAGGTAATAAAACCAAAAAGTTTACCCAAAGCATTAAGCAGCTATGTTGGTTTGACTCATTAAAAAGCTGACCGAATTATCTAGATTTCAAAAAACAATTACTAGTTTTTAAGGGAATCTTGGTTTGAGGAAAAATTTGCTACAAACAAATTGAACTCCAAAGTGTCCATTTATTTTCTCCAAATAAAACAGCAGTCTTTTACATGGTTTGTTTTTGTTTACTTATGTATCAACGCTTTTAATGCTCAGAAATCAAGGAGATTTAAGCCCAGCCAGTTTCCAGCAGTGTGAAAGATGGCTCTTAATATCAAGACGCTGAGGGACTCTGTTGCAGCCACTGGGTCACTGTTCCCTCTGAGATGGAAACCAGGGCAACCACTTTGCCCTCAATTTGTGAAACTTCTTGTCAGACCTTGGGAAAGGCCTTAATGGGCAAATATTTTTAACTCTAAGACTCTGCACCTGCATGAATTCTAAGACTAAAACCCAAACTGGATAAAGCAGCTGCCAGATGCACATGCCCCAAATTACAGACACATCCTCTTGCAGTCACAGGGCTAGGGCTTGTTATTCATGTCACCATGTGACGATGTGAATCAGTTACCCACTGAATTCACCAAAAGCTCAATTTCCCTTTCCAGAGAGTGGCATGAAGAAGCTTCTGCACATATTTTGCACATACAAACACATACACACATGAACATGTATATTACCTTAAGAGTAACCGCTAAAGAATTACCAGGACCATCTCTTGCAATTTCACAGCCATACCTGCCCTATGAAATCGAGCATATGCAGAGGCCTAAGCCTAATGTTGAGTTTTTCTTAATGATCCTCTTATTCTTAGAGGCAGGCCTCTCAACTGGACTCATACTGAGAGGACTGCCTACCTTGTTAGCCACATTGCTTTGGGCATCCCATCTTCACCTTCTGAGCACTAGAATTACAGACTGCTACATCAACCCAACATATACGTGAGTTCTGGAGAGCCAAACTCTGGTACCCGACCTGTACAACAAGCATTTCCCCCAGAGCCACCTCCAGATCTCTAAGAGAGCTGTGCATGTAATGATAACCCTGTTCACTCAAGCAGAAGAGGACAGCACCAGGAAGGATTCCAAGTACTTTATACAGCAGACAATCCCTCCACCCTAAGTCATTTTGCCTTTGTCCTGAGTATAATTTTTATCCATAAGAAGTATTAAAATGCAGAATTTACAACTGACTTAGTTTTTGTGGTTGCTCTTTGTTGTTGCTGTTTTAACAGGTATCAGCTTTGTAAGCCTTCAGCTTGCAAAGTGATGTAGGTAAAGAAGCTGAAAAACAGTGCTCCCTGCTGATCCGAGAAGAAGAAACACAGGCAGAAGTACATCTTTTACCTCCATCTGCAGAGCTTCTGCCAATCCTCTTATGGCAAACTTGGATGAAGAATAGGCCGTGAAGCCAAACAGCCCCAGCTGTCCTGCCTGAGAGGACACGAACACGATCCTGCCCACTCGTCGTTCCTTCATGGTGGTGATTACTGCCCTGCTGGGGTACACGCTGCCCAGGTAATTTATGCTCATTAATTTCTGCAAGGAACACAGAGGCCAGATGAGTTGGGAACAAGGGCAAAAGCCTAAGCCCTGCTCAAGGGGAGTTTGTCTCTTCCCAGGACTCATTTACTTAAGAGAAACCTATGGTGGTTTGAACATGAATAGCCCCATAGGCGTATATATTTGTAGGTTTTATTCCCACTTAACAATTTGGAAAGATGAGGTGGGGTGGCCTTGTTGAAGGAGGTGTCTCTCTGGGGGTGTGCTCTGAGGTTTCAAAAGTCCACAGCAGGCCCAGTGTCTGTTCCTGTCCTCCCTCCCTCCCTCCCTCCCTCCCTCCCTCCCTCCCTCCCTCCTGTTCTTGTGGACCAGGATATAAAGCTCTCAGTTACTGCTCTAGCATTATGCCTATCTGTTTCCCACCATGATGATAATGGACTGAACCTCTGGACCTGTAAGTCAGCCCCAACTGTTGTCCTTAAAAAAGTTGCCTTGGTCACAGTGTCTCTTCACAGGAATAGAATAGCAACCAGGGTGCAGCAGATTTGCTGAATATTGTACAGGGAAATGAGCAAATGCTGTAGATACTACTATGACACTCAAGACCCAACCTCTGGAGATTAGTTTGAAGACAACTCTCACAGTGACAGCAGTTATCTTTGATACACACGTCA
The DNA here is from genome assembly GCF_963924665.1 of Micromys minutus. NCBI lineage: Eukaryota > Metazoa > Chordata > Mammalia > Rodentia > Muridae > Micromys > Micromys minutus. Next base: position 42,664,925 of record NC_137981.1, on the reverse strand, counting down.
AAATACGGACTTGAGTTTGGATCCCCAGCACCCATGCAAAGTATGTGCCTGGCATCGTGGCACGCATCTCTAACCCAAGCACTGGGAGCAAGAAGGCCGAAACAGGCAGATCCCAGCAGCTTACAGAACGGTTTCAGCCAGTGTAGCCAAAATAGTGACCTCTAGGTTCAGTGAGAGTCTGCCTCAAAAATGAGGGAGGGAGGGAGGAAGGGGGGGGAGAGAGAGAGACAGACAGAGGAGAACAGCTAATATTCATCTCTGCCCCACCATGCAAACACACAAGTAATCAAAATTAATTGTTCTACTTAGAAAAAAAGTCCACTGCATAGTGTATGTAATGTTTTATAATGTTATGTGTATGGTGTTTTGCCTCAAAATATTTTTGCCCCTAAGCACTATGTGTGTGCAGTGCCCAGAGGTCAGACTGGGGTGCTGGATCTTCTGGACTTAAAGATGCTGGCAACTAAACCTGGGTCCTCTGCCAGAGAGGCTAGTACTCTTAACAGCCAAGCTATCTTTCTAGGTCCTTGTAGGTAATACTTCTTGAAAGGCAGTTTTAGGAGAAAGCTTCTAAATATTTTTGGCCCTGTTAGTTCCAAGCTAAACGAGGGCTACACAGAGAACATGGTGCCAGTTAATAGTACATCTGTGCCTGGATGTCACCACCCACACCTGTCCTCATGAGAAAAGACACGGGCCATGACCTCAGCTGAAAATGGGGTTAATCTTGGTATTACCTCAGGATGTTTCAGGGATTACGGGGGGGGGGGGGGGGGGAGACACAAGCTAAGTACCAGCACAGCCCCTGCTGCGCTGCATAGTAAGAACTTGGTGTTCACTGGCTAGTCCACCACACCAGGAACATGCCCGCAGAGACACACCCAGCTCATCCCAGAACTCGTAAAACCTGTGTTCAACCCAAGGACACACAGTAACACCTTTATACACCGAGAGCCTTATTCTTATTACCTGGCAAAGCTCCAAGGCCCAGTCCGAGGACATACACACAAACCTCGATGGCAACGTAGCAGAATATTAAAGAAACTTTAAGAAATGAAAACTGAAGACGGGAGTGAGGGAAAAAATTATGCTGAGTTTTTAAAAAGTAGAAGGCAGGATGTGTACAGATTGTAATTCTTACCACTTTGTAAGAATGCAAAAGCAAAGAGAAACAGAAAATATTGATTGTGTTTGGAAGCCAAGCTTCTGTTTTTTTTTCTTTTTCCAAGAATATCTAAAACATCGTTGTCTTGTTTTAACCTTTAAAATTTCTATTTTTATTATGTGTGCATGAGTGTCTTGCATGCATACATGTGTGTGCCTGACAGGCACTGGATCCTTTGGTACTGGAATTACAGATGTAACCTCTCAGAGTGTTGGAAACTGAACCTTGGTCTTCTCTGCAAGAGCAGCAAGCACTGTTAACCACTGAGCCATCTCTCCAGTCCCTCATGACACTGATTTAGTAGTCAGAATCCCCAAAAAGTATCTGAGAAAGAACAAAACCCCATGTTTACCTCGGATCTTTTTAGAGAACTCACTAAAACACCAGGAAGGAATATATTTATTTGTCTATCTTTTTTAGAGTCTCATATCGTAGCTCATTATGGCCCGAAATTCACTTCAGAGCTCAGGCTGGCCTCAAACTCATCCTTATTCTCCTGCCTCAGTTTCCCAAGAGCTGGGATTATGGGCCTGAGCCACCACATCCAGCTAAGAGCCCTAAGAGGAAAAGTAACAACGGTTTGAAAGCTGGAGAGCAAATGACAGGCTCTAGCACACACGGTAAGACAGAGAAACTTGAGTGTTGACAGGCAGCTGGGAAACTAAGGGACAGGAGTGTGCAGTACAACCCCAAGGGCCTCTGGGATGGGCTGTGTGGGTGACAACTGCCCAAATATTCAGAGATGACAAGCAGACAAACGCACTGCAGCCTGCCCATACAATGGGACTATTAGCAACCTAGAGAAATAAACTGGTGTACACATCAGCGTGAAGAAATCTTTAGGACATTCACCACGTGATAAAAGCCAGACCCAGGAGGGTTTGCTTCCCGTGACTCCATTACTCACACAGATTAGTGGTAGCCAGTGGCTAGAATAAGGGTTTGGGGTCATAGGAAATACTGACTAAAGTATAGGGTATTCTTTTAGACATGAAAATGTTTTAGAATCCGATAGTTTAACACAACATCACAATATGCTAAGTGCCTCTGAATTTTTCACTGTAAAACAAACTATTTGCCAGGTGTAGTGACAGTAGGCGTGGGGACAGAGACCTGTGATCCCAGTGCTCAGGAAGTAAGTCTGGGCCAGCGTGGTGTGCAGTGATAGGGGGTCTCACAAACTCAGACACTCAGGTCCTACCATTCTGCCCTTTACCACCCTCTGATTGTCCTGCAGGCCTCACGTGCATCTGAGCCTGTACGGTGTTGACTACAGCCTGTGAGAGGACAGTTCTGACACTGGCCCAGCAGTCTCACTTTCTGTAAGATAGGAGAGCAGTTCAACTTCAGAGCCGAGCTTTCAAAACCCGACGAAAGAGGACACTAAAAACCAGCCGTATGGTTAACCACAACATGCCTTGACTTAGAGTTCAATCTAATGCCCACTTCCTCAGTGCTGAAGTACAGTAGCTGAGTTCTTGGCCTGGTGGGCCTGTTTTAAAGACATCATCCTGAATGATGGTGAGCAAACACTGTCACTTACCTCAAAACTACTAACTTCGAGTTCTTCAAACTTTCCTGACATAGAGGTGCCCGCACAGTTGACCAGCATGTCCACAGGACCCAGCTTCTCCTGTGCCTGGAGAAATATTTCAGAACATTACATCAGAGAATGGAAGATTCATGGTGCAGAAAGACAAGGTCAATAAAGCCCACCAAGTCACCAAACCTACAGAGAGGAGTTGCCAACTCTTGGCAGGAACCAACCAAAGTCAGGCAGTGTGCTGAGACCTCCAGGCCTCTTACCTGCTTTATGACATTTTCTACTTGGTTATAGTCTTGAGATACATCAACTGAGATACACAGCACCACCTGTTCAGAAGAAGACAAAAGAGGGAACAGGATCAGGACCTGCAAGACAGTTCACCAGGTAAGGGTCCTCCCCTCCAAGCCTGGGGCCTGGGACTCACATGGTGGAAGGACAGAATGACACCTTCGGGTTGTTCTAACCTACACACACACACACACACACACACACACACACACACACACAGAGTGTCTAAAAAATAATAGTGGAGCTGCAGATATCTAGTACAACTAGTTTGTTTTGAGACAGGATCTTGTTACATGTTACACAGTCTAAGCTGGTCTTGAACTTTAGAATAACTTGGGCTCACAGCTATCGTCTTGTTTCAGCCTTCTAAATAATGAGAGAACTAAGATTTCAAGTACACACCAAAATGCTGGTCTATCAAAACTATTTATATTTAAAAGAAAATAAAACCAATTCTTTCTAATAATGAAGGCCAGTTTATCCCTGCACACCTACAAAGTGTATCATTTCTGACCCCAGGATTGGGGACTGAGATGCATGCTTTACACACCACAGCAGACCGGGCCTCCAGGTTCTCCCAGCATCCCTTAGTCCCTACCTGGCATACACCGGCCCCGCCCCTGAACTTTCCAACCTAGGAGCTGAGCTGCCCTTCCCCAGAGGCTCCTCTCTTCCTCCCCATGTGTGCTCCCCTTCCTCTCTTTCTCTCTCCCTCCCCTACTCCTCCCCTTTCCCCATGGCAACTTCCCTGGCCTTGGTCCTTGGGACCAGTGAATGTGCCCAACCTGAGAGCAGCTTCCCAATAAGACTGCCTTTTATCTAATCTAATCTGGTTTAAATTGGCTCATTTCACTGGTGGAGAAATAGCCTATCAGATGTTGCCCAACCAGAGAGAAGCTGAGTCCCCAGTTCAAAGGTTCTGGTATTTCCTGGCCACACGGGGAAATACCTTTTATCCTTCTCCACTGAAATATACCATTCCTTCCGACTTCCTCACCCACCTGAAAGCAGCTCCCCAATAAACCTGCCTTCAATACACTCTAATCTGGCTTAAATGCGTCAATTCACTGGCAGCTGAGAAACAGCCTATCACAAAGCCGTATGCCTACATGGGGTTGTGGCAAGGGACACGGTGATGCGTGCCAGAGCAAGGCAGGCATCTGGGAAGTCTGATACTAAAGTTTGTATTCCCAGTGCCAATGTCTTAAAGGCTTAGTACACTGGCATTATTGGAAGGTAGTGAAACCTTTAAAAGGTAGGGCATAATGAAAAAAATTTAGGCTACTGAGGTGTGCCCTTGAAGGATCCAGAAGATACTAAGCAAAGTCCTCCAACCCCTTCCCCCATTTCCCAGCCATTAAGGGTTGAACAACTTTGCTTTCCCTTGCCAAAGACCTCAAAACAACAGAGTCATTTCTGAGCATGTGCACAAAGAAAAGCTTCCATGACAGCAACAAGCCACAAACACAAATATATGGGGGGGGGGGGGCAAGTTAAATAGCTATCAATGACAGAACAGGTAAGTGAAAGTAGTTTATATATACAACTGCATGTTATATATCAACAATAAACTTAAGTGAACGTGTGGGTATAATGACACATGCCTATTTGCAAATACTGTTAACAGGCTGAGATGGGAGAATCATTTGAGCCCCACGTAGGGTTGGCCTGATGCTGCTTGTATTTTAATGCTAATATTGGTTGCTGGAGACCTGGCTGCCCCAGAGAGGATGCTATGTGACCTTATTCCCAAGTTATTTCTGATTCGTAAACAAAGACATCGACAGCCAACAGCTCAGCAGAAGAGATATAAGCAGGATTTTGGGGACCAGGGCTTAGGTGTTGGTGAGAAGAGGGGGAGAGGAAGAGAAAGACACCATGGGTTAGGAGTCAAGAAAACAGCTATGGGGCTGGGCCAGTTGGAGCTGAGAGCAGCCCAGATGAAACACAGAAAGTGTTAACTTGGGGTTATCAATAGGAAAGTAGGTTCTAACAGCATAGGAGGCAGATATCTGCCCAGCTTTTGTGCCGTTTAACATTTACTGTAAAAAATAAAAGTTGTGTCTTTTATCTGGGAACTGAATGATCAAAGGCAAGGTAGAAACCCTGGACTGGGATTAAGATTTTCTACAACAGTCCTGGGATTTCAGTCTAGCTGGACAGCAGAGCCAGAGAAAGAATCTCACAATAAAGAAAAGAAAAACAGAAAGAACCACCATGTGAGCTATTTTATTCAGCAACACAGATGAATTTTAAAATATATAGAATGGAGAAACAAAGCCATAGAACACTACATAAAAAAGCATGTCCACCAGTCCATCAAATTATCAGTACTTGGCTAGGGCTAGGAGAGGCAGGACAGGAATGGGTGTGGCTGCTAATGGCAGTCTGGAGACTTCGTTGTTGGGAAGATGTCCAAATTGATTGTGGTTATTGTTGCACAACTCTGTGAAAACCCAGAAAGTGGGTATTTTAGAAAGAATGGCACTGTGTGCAAGATCTCACTAAGGGAGCGTAGGGACATAAGGATAATGCTAAAATTTTCTCTGTCACACACACACACACACACACACACACACACACACACACACACACACACAGAGGAATGCTATTTAGGGCCTGAGGAAGTTGGTCAGGTGCTAGTGTGAGACCCTGTGTTTACATCTCCAGCACCCATCCATCTAGTCTCTATGCTGAGGATGCTCACCAGCAAGTCTAGTGAATTCATGAACTCTGGCCTCACCAAAAAGTGTCCATTTCAAAGATGGGGAGAGATTACAAGCACACCTGATGTGGACCTGTGGCTTCTCAAGCATGTGCATGAACATGCATGCACATCAGTACAGTTGTACAAATGGGTGCTTGCATATACTCATAGAAAATACTATTTAGGGGCATACACGTTTCTATAGATGGTAAAATTTTAAAGAAAAGCAAAGAATGAATGAACAACATCAGAGTTGGGTTTAAGGTGGCCTCTAGGAGCACGAGGCTGGCACTGGGCCCAAAGGCTGGAGGGAGGGAGTCAGAGACTCCTTTAAATTCCATTTCTTTGGCTCAGGCGATGGATCTGTAGCAGTTAACCTGCCAGTGAGTTGTACGTTAAAATATGCATTGCATTGTGTGTATCGTTCTAGTTCCCCAAATCACACAACATGTTCTCAAGCGTCCTTTCCACCTAAGTAGTTGTGTAACTTGTTCTGTTTTTAAGAAACTGAAATGAAAGCATTTTCTCATACAGCACTGCTTGGCTGTCTTGTGCAGGTGTATGTGATAGTCCATACCTTCTGGTTTCTGTACTGACTGGCCTGAATCCTTGCAAATGACTTCATCTTTTGAAAAGCAGCGGAAAACATAACTGGTAAAATCATAAACGCCTTCAGTGATCTAACTGCAGTGGAAGCAACATCCTCCCCCCCCCCTTTAAACAACTGTCAATCAGCAAAGAAAATGCAGCCGTGGTCCCACTTTACCTGTTTATCGTTAATAGAGTGCTTTTCAATTTCTTTCTTTGCCTGCAGTAGCTTGTCCTAGATGCAATACAGAGAAAAATATTATGTCTATCTGCATTTGTTAAAAGAGTAAAGAAAAGAGCAAGCAACATTTGAACAGAACATTGCATTCTATAAAACAGAGCTGTGGGCCTGAGGAAGAGATATGGGTGACAGCGGGCTACATCCACTACAGATGGAAGAGAAAGAGAAGAAGCTCGTGTCTCTCTCAGCAGCATTCATGCTGACGGCCGGCCTGTCGACACCAGCAGAGGTTTCCATTCCCACCAGTCAGCAGTGACACAGGGTGTGTTTGCACGGTGACAGAATGTTCTGGAAAGCCGAAGGTGTGTCTGACTCCACACCAGGAGGGTCTTTATAGGATGACATCAGCACATTACTCCCTTCCATGTGGCCTCGAGGAAAAGTCAATCACGTCTTAAAAAGACTACATAGATAAAATCTACATCTGCCTACTTTCAAAAATACTCCTCAGACCTGCAAAGCTGTCTTTGCCAGATAATTGCAAAGTTTTCCCATGTCCTCCATTTTGTTTTGCTTATTCTCATAAAAACAGATTTGAGCTTATAGAACCTTAATTTTTCATAAATTTGAATAAAATTGGAGGACTGTAGAAGAACAGAGGAGAAGGTGCCAGCATATGCATGACACCGTGGGACTCAGGTTTCTGGCAAGGACATCCTCTGCTGCCGAGTTCCAGGTTAGCCCATGATACTGGAGATCTTGTCTCACAGAGGTTTACAAACATGAACGCCCACGACAAAACAGTATACTGCTATCGAATGGTGGGGAATGAATGCAGACTTTGGTAATAAGAACGCAATAAAGTTACAGGAGAAACTAAAAATCAACTTCAGGCCAGAAAGCTGTATAGAGTCACTCCAACAAGGCCCTATGGGAGTTCCTGTCAGCTGTGCCACCAGCACCCCACCTACTCACTGTCAAATTCTAGCCCTGATAAAAGCCCCAAAGTAGCCGTTCCTAAATCTATGTTTCCGTTCCTGTATGGCGACTTTAAAGTGTGTACAATCAAGCCATAATTTCTTTTTGCCAAATTCTGGGTAATTATTTATGTATTTTCTCCAGAGATCCTTTCTAGCCAGCGTTCCCCACTAGAACCCTTCCAAGAAACCTCTCTACCCAGACAGTTAACCCCTCAAGACATTTCATTTTCTTTCTCTTCCCTCTCCCTGAATACAGGGTCTCACATAGGCCAGGCTAGACTCTCATTAACTGTATAGCCGAGGATGACCCTGAACTTCTGATCCTCTGCCTCCACCTCTCCAGGGCTAGGGTTCTCATGCACCTTCCTTGGGTACTATGTGGATTTGATCCATTCACCCTGGGTAAGTGCTGAACCTACTGAGCACACCCCAAGCCTCTCTTCTATCGTTTAGTCGCTCAACAGAGTGTCTGCAAGCAAGGCCAACCTTTTGACCATGAAGCCAGGGTCTCTGTCCCAGACCCCCAAGAAGAACAAAGGGCGCCTTCAGAACACTTCATGTTCCGAAAGCAATGCTGGCAAGACTGCAGAAAAACAGACCCCTGATTTCTTACATACAGGAAAAACTACTTTGCTATACATATCAGAAGGGATGAAACTCTCCTGGGGCATGGGGACACCACCAAAGATGCCTATCACATCATTAGCAAGTCACAGAGAAAAATGACAGAAACAACGCCTGGTCCTGACACAGCTATGAGCACCAAGACAGGAAGATCTCTTGGACTTCCTGCATTAGTTTGTCGTGAGGGGTCTGGAGAGCTTACCTCATTTCGTGCAACCAGAGTTATGAATGCTCCTTGCTTGTAGCACTCAATAGCAATGCACTTTCCGATGCCACTGGAACCTCCTGTGACCTACAGAGGACACCAGTAAGACAGTCTTAGCACTTGCAATGTCTCCTCTGCACAAAGTCTACTTGAAATATTGGTGCTGGGCGCAGTATGGGTGTAGCTCAGGGCAGCCACTGGCCTAGGTGAGGCCCCAGTTTGGATCTCCAGTACTACAAAGAACTAGGACATAGCTCTGAGTTCTAAAAATCCATCAGCAGTGTCTGCAGGGGATCTGGAGGTCAAGGTTGAAGCCCCTCAATCTCACGGGCAGTTTTGTGGTACTGGCTAGGACTATGCCGGGATCTGTCTCAGAAACAAAACAAAACGTCTCCAAGAACCACGACCTCCTCAAACCAGATTTGTCACCTGGAATACAGTGTAAGCATCAAGGATTACACTCTCAGCAGGGCCTCCTAGCCTTGACTTTTTTTTTTCCCTAGTGCTGAGCTATAAACTGTTCATCTAAAATCGTTTTAGGTCACCAAAGGGAACGTGCCCTACAATTCTAGCTAAGAAATAATACATTAGTGCTGCTGATTATAAATACAAACGAACCTCATTTCCTCCCAGCACATCTGCGTAAGACGATGTAAAAACATGTTAGGGAGGTAAGGGTGTAGGTCAGCGGTAGAGCTCTTACCTAGCACAGGCAAGGCCTTGGGCTTGATCTTTGTGTGTGTCTGTCTGTCTGCCTGTCTCTCTTCTCTTCTCTTCTCTTCTCTCTCTCTCTCTCTCTCTCTCTCTCTCTCTCTCTCTCTCTCTGTGTGTGTGTGTGTGTGTGTGTGTGTGTGTGTGTGTGTGTGAGAGAGAGAGAGAGAGAGAGAGAGAGAGAGAGAGAGAGAGAGAGACAAAGAGAGAATGTTGTCAATGTTGAAAACTAAAAGGCTTCACAACACTGTATTTAAGGAGCTCTATCTAGGCCAGACATAGTAGTGGTGGCACATACCTTCATATCAGAACTCCAGAGGCAGAGGCAGGCAGATCTGTCCGAATTCAAGCCATTGTGACCTACACAGCAAGTTCAGAGCCAGCTCGGCTATATAGTGAGACTCTATATCAAAAACAAAACAAAAATCTCTTCTGTCAAAACCTAGCCCTTTTCCAGTCAGACACCAGGATTACTCTGAATATGTTATTACTCTAAAACCATACAGAAAGAATATCTCCCACACTATAATGTTCGTATGGAAACCCCCCAAGCATAGATATGTTTCTGTGTGTACTTGAGAATACCTCACTTCCTTTAGTCTCACCTCTGTTCTAATGGAGAGACTGACTTGGTAGATCATTAGTCAAATGTCTTCTGAGGGTTATTGTAAAAGCATACCTGTTGCCTTGGCTGAATGTTGTCTCTGAGGCTTGTGCTATCAGGAGATCTTATGGACTATCTCGGTTTATGAACTTTCACTCTTCATATTACTTGGCAGGGCCTATAAAAACTGTCCTCGCATGCTTTACAGTGCTGCCTTGAGCTGTTTAGCACCCCTGTATCACACATCACCCCACAGCAGTTCTCCCAAGCCCTATGAGAACCTTTCCTGAACACATCAGCCAGTCCTCCTGGCTGGTCATCAGGTAGCTTGTAGGGGATTTGGATCTGTCTTGGCTCCCTGGCTGAACTTACAGTTCCTATGGACAACCAGCGAGCCAGCCTGCCTCACTCATCAGACAATACCAGCCCTGCACGGGCAGGCACTAAATACTTCCCTTAGTTTTCAGAATGCTCTGTAATGTTATTTCCATGAAAAAACAAAAAAAACAAAAAAACAAAAAAACAAAAAAACAAACCAAACCAAAACATCAAAGCTTCCAAATAAAATCCTCCCTATTTATTGTTCAGGAAACTGATGGAAGTCGAAATGAGGGTTACCATGACATCTTTTACGCTCTGATGTATTGAGTTTCAGGGAAGCAAATAGTATCACTTTCTCACAAGAGGAGTAAGACTTGGCTTTTGGATCAAGGTGCATCAAAAATGATCTAGTCAAAGCAGCTAATTCTTGAATGGCATGTAAGAATAGTTATTCTGAAATAGCTAATTCTGTAATATGTTTTTCTAGATGCCATGAGACGTGTCATAGTGTTTTTCACAGTGGCTGAGAAAATATTAAATGCATACTATTACTGAACAGAGGGCACCGAAGATAACCAGTTCATTTCTCTTCCTTTACCACTCCTTGTAACTGACACTACAAATACCATTTAAATGATACCGTCTTGTTAACCACAGCATACAGCTCCTACTAAGGGCACCAGCAGCTTTCCTGCTGAAAGGAGCACTCCTCCCAGTCATCCAAAAGGGGGAGCACTGAAACAAGTATCTAGCAGGCGAGAAGAGCAGCTCACACACAGGGCACCAGCATCTGGGAACTGCTCTAAAAACGGAGCAGAAAATATTACAAGTTGTTCATGCTGACAGTGTAAAGGTTCACCTCACTCTCCTGATGCCAGATCTCAACTAAGTTGCATCTCACTCTTCGGATATTAAAAAAGACAAATAGTGGCACCCTTTGAATAATAGGTCGCGGCATGTTGTTTATACTGGTATACACACATGCATGGAGATAATTCTTTTTTATTGTATTAACGCAGGATGCTGGGAGGGCTGGGAAGTGAGTGTACTGGGTGCACCATGTGAAATTCCCAAGGAATCAATAAAAATACTCTGTTGGAAGAAAGAATGTGTCTATTGGAACAGCCCTCACCTCCCCTGTGAGAGTGACAGGGGCTGGGAACAAGTGTCCGGGTTAGCCGTGAGTCCCTCGTAAATGTTGAATCGCAGTTTTCCTCTGACTTTGGTTCTCCTCCCTTGCTGAGCTACTCTATGTGAGCACAAGTTAATTCAGCCCTGTGTGTGTGCGCGGGTGCACCTGTGAGAGGCCAAAAGTCAGTGTCTGACATTTCAGTCACCCTAACCTTTTGAGACAACCTTTCTCCCTGAACTCTAAGCTCATGAGTGCATCTTAAGCAAGCTGGCCAGTGAGCTCCCGGGATCCACAGGTCTTGGCCCCAGCCTTGTGGCTCTCCTGGCCTTAGGGTTACAGGCAAAAGACCCAGTGAGCATGTGAATACTGGAGACCCTAACTCAGGACATGATACAAGCACTTTACCAACTGGGCCATTTCCCCAGCCCTTAAACTCAACTGTTTCAGCCACGATTTTGAGGTAGAACTTCTCTCGTGGATGTAAAACTTTTAAAAACTTGGCATGATTGTAAAGTTTGGCTTTCTCTTTCTAATAATCCTTTCCACATCATGCATAAACAGCAGCCTGGGATAAAGCAGTAATTTTACAAAAGACAAATGAATGGAAACACATGTGGTCATCCACAAACCCTTGTTTGGGATAAAGCCCACTGAGATAAATAACCACCCTATCCTGTAACAACTGAGTGGGAACTCACTTGGATGAACTCACATAAGTCATCTAAGGGCACCAAGAAGATGCATGCAGCCAGTTCAGATACTAGCTGTCCTTACTCACAACTCCTTGCCTTGGGTTTTGAGGTCTATACAGGACACCAATGAGAAATGCCAGGGTTGAAGTGCTGAGCTGTGGGGCGGGGAGGACATTAGGAATGTGAGAGCTTCCGGACATTAACAAACCAAACCACTCATATCTCCTTCCATCTTAAGGCCCAAACCAAGCTGGTTAGCTCATCCTTCCGACGCCAGAAAGATGGTAAAGGACTGCACTTGGGCAGTACTCAGCAGAGCCCTGGCTGAGTTCAGAGACAAGCCTGCTGGTCCAACCTGCCAGGCCACCCCTCAGGTATATATCACTTCCTAGAACCCTCTGGTGGTTCTTTGTCACTTGCACATGACACCCTACAGTCTCAGCTGCCTGGGCCAGTCCCAGAGGCCCGGACCCTTCCTTGCTGTGGGCTCCTCAGGATTCCTTGGCTGTGCCGTTATCCTGCTAGTCACCGACTGCCGTATCCTTGGCAAAGTTTCTCGGTCTACTGACTCATTGGGAAAACTGAAGATCCAAACAGTCGCAGACAGGGATGCTCCGGGGATCGTTGAGCAGCACGGAGCCCCCAGAAACTCGACTGGCACCTTCCCGGTGACACTGCCCTGTAGCCTGGCGCCGCGGAGGGCGGGTTCCTTAGGTCGGACAGGGCAGTGCCTGGGCGAAGGCAGCAGGTAACCCGCCCCACTCAACCGTCCCTTTCCGGGACCGTGGTTTCGGTGGCCCGAGCCGGCCAAGCAGCCCCGGACAAGCTCAGCAACAGGAGGCCACTCACCACTACGTGCGCGCCGGGCAGCGCGAGGGGCTTGGGGCTGATGAGCGGCGACACCATGTAGAGCAGCAGCACGAAGGCCACGAGGCCGGCGGCCGCCAGCAGCAACATCTCTCTGCCCAAGCGACTACTGGGAGATCACGTGCGCCAGCAGCCGGGAGTGTTTGGGTTTGCGGGCGAGGGCGGGACGGCGGCGAGGGGAAGAGGAGGAGCCGGGGCGGGGCGGCCTCCGCCGTCGGACTCGCTGCCGTGCCCGCGCCCCCTTCAGCGTCGGTCCGCGGCTGCGCAGGCTCTGCTTGCGTAGGCTCCGGGTACCCAGCCTCCCCGAGGGCCCGCCTGCCAAAGTCGTGGGAGGCTTGCAAGCGGTGGCTTTCGGATCCACGGATTTCGTTCTGCGCCGAAGTCCTGCGATCCCACTCTGAAATCACGGGTTCCGGTTCGTGTATTCCTGGCACACTCAGAAAATGGTCACTGCTCCCTTTCACTTTGCGCCTTGACTTGGATTTCTAATAATTGAATTTCGCTGAGAACAGTTGTACTAACACGCTGTTGTCAAGGCAGATGCAACCGGAAAACAAACAAGCAAACAAAAAAAGCCACCGTTGCGGAGATTTAATTCCAACATCTGGCTCACCAAGTTGAGTTTTAGTGTCTAAACTATCGCTGCAATCTTTTGTCGCCCTCCACAGCAATCCTGTAGTCAATAGCAGTCACAGATCATTTTCTCTTAAACGGTGTAATTATAGGCAATCACAAAGCTGTCTCTGAACTTGCCTATTCATGCAAACGGAGTTCTAATAATATGCCCTCTGCAGTGCCTAGCTTCTTTGAGTTAGCATACTGTTTTTAAGATTCTTCCATACTGTACCTATCAGTATTTAATTTTTTTTATTGCTTATAAGATTCTAATGTAGGCTAGATTACTTTTTTCACTCATCAGTTTTTGATCAAAAGAACAAATCCAAACGATAATACTGGATAAGGGCTTTTGCTAGCAATCCTGAAGTCCTGTGCTGGATCCCTCCGGAACCACATGGTAGGTTGTCCTCTGACCTCCACTAGTGTGTCCTAGCGTTCACCAGCACCATCACACTCACTGAATAAATTTATTCTAAGGTCATGTATGGCCAGCCTCCTTTAAACAAAGACACTCTTATTAAACCTCCCCAAAGCAAAGAAAGAACTTACTTTCTGGATAAAGGTGAAATCTGGGTAAGTAGCTAACATCTAGCCTTTGGGCAAGGATCACTTTAGCAAAACAAACCTCCAACACTTGGAGGGCCCATTGGGGAGAAATAGAGTTTAAAACTCTGTTTCTCAATATATTTGGCTATCCATAGAGTATCATAATCTCACCAAAGAACACTCTGGGATATTGTATCACAGTAAGGTACTCAATCTCAAATCTATGGCAGTTTGTACTTTCACACACAAGCTTTTGTGTGCACGTTTTAGCTGTCAATTGCTGGCCCTCTAGCCATTCTGCAACAGCATCTGAACTTTTTATTCAGCTATAAATCCAGACTTCCCAACCCTCCACTCCAAAACTCCTGTCCTCTGGATTATTAAAACCTTTCCATTGGACGCACCAGATTTTAATGGGCTTTGTTTCTTTGAAAAAAAAGTTTTTCTTTTTCTTTCTTTCTTTCTTTCTTTTTTTTTTTTTTTTTTTTTTTTTTTTGAGAAATGTAGTTGTGTTCACAAGCAGCAAAAGGAATTTTTCTTTTTCTTTCATTGATCTGTGCCCAGTGTTAGTTAAGCTAATAGGTTTGAGGGAACAATCCCCAGGACTTGTAAAACTAGTTGCAAATTGAAGGGGCCCCAGATCCTCTGGATGAAGGGATTGATTGGATGGACTCCCAGCACTCCAGAAAAGTGGTCACACTCATAGACTGAGTCCTGTTCACAGGGAAAGGACACAGATTAGAGCCAACCAGGAAACTGCACAGGGCAGGCAGGAGGGTCAAACACAAAGCTTCTGTTGTAGCCTCCCATGGACGTGGTGTGCTACTTTAGTCAGCCCCTCCTCAAGTGTCACTCTTTGAGGCCCAGAGTCCAAGGGGAAGCTAAGAGCCAAAGGTGGTATTCTGCCAGGTAACTTTGGTTATGTGACCTTGATGAACTGGATTGGGTAGAGCTGGAATCTAGCAGTGAGCCCTAGTCTTCTGACTCCTTTTTATTGCTGTTGTTTGTCAGAGAAAGGCTCTCATGTAGCTCTGGCAGGCCTGATACACGGCAATGTGCTTAGTATTGTAACCAAGGATACTCATCTGCACATCCATGTCCAGAATTTTGATTGGCATCTAAGTATATAACTTTGACTGAAAGATGTCAATATAGTTGAAGTCCACTTCTAGCACAGCACAAGAGCCACCTAAATAACTTGACTCCCCTTAGTGTCATCATCAGCCCCACCCTCAAATCTTGTTCCGGCCAGCCTCCTGTAAACTCCTATAATCTTCCCCAAAGAAAGAATGTACTTTCAGGATAAGGATGGATTCTAGATAAGTAGCTAACATCTACCCTTTGGGCAAAGCTCACTTCAGCAAAACAAACCACTAATACTTGAAAGGTCCATTGGGGAGCTGAAGGTTTTTAAACTCTATTCCCCAATATATTTGGCTATGCACAGAGTATTACAACCTCACTAAACAATACCCTGTGACAATGTGCCACAATAAGGTACTAAATCTGACACTTGAGAGTAAATAAATAGTGTGGTGTGCACATAGAACCCCAGCACTTGAGAGGTGCTTCTTGAACGGTAAAATAAAGGTCTCAAGGGGCTGAGAGTGGTAGGGGGTGAGGAGTTACTATACATGGGATGATACACAGATTTGTCCTGATGGCTGACTGAACAGTATTGAATGTACTTAAGGCCAATGAATCACATACATAAAAGGGTTGCAATGGCAAATTCCACTACATACTGTTTGTACCAAAATAAACTACATGAAATAATAGAAAACAAGAAAAAACAAGACAAGTCATTTTTATTACTCTGAGATAAATCCCATTAAATTTTGGCCCAAGACTTTGCTCATGACATTTTCTACATATAACTTCACAGTATTTGATAGGGTTTATTAAAATAATCAGGGTTTTTGTCTGTGTGTGTGTGTGTGTGTGTGTGTGTGTGTGTGTGTGTATTTTCCTTTCTCCATCTAAAGGCTGTTATGTTCCCTTGCCTCATATAAATAAAGCATAATTGTCTATAAATTTCCCATCTCTTGGCCTCCACTATCACTAAAAAGATTAAGCTAAGTGGCTTTGAGTGCAGTAGGAGAGAAGGAGCTAATGGGGACATAGGTCTCATCTCAAAACAATATTGGTTATGAGGCCTTGAGTCATCCCTCTCCTGCACTAGCTGCGGTATTCTTGCACTCAGAGGCTCAGCCTCAGGAGCTGGCAGGGGCACGAGTCTGAAGGACTGAGACGTGAAAATTTGTTAGATGTTCTCTTTGTGTGTAGTACAAGTATGTGTGTACAGTGTGCATGCTCAGGAGCACACAGGTGCAAGTCAGACAAAGATGGTGTCTTCTATTGTTATATGCCTGATTGCCTCGAGGTAAGGAGTTTCATTAAGGGAAAGCTATAAATTCTGGGTGGGCTGGTTGATTGGCAAGCTCTCAGGATCCACCTTGCTTTGCCTCTTCAGTCGGAGTAACAGGAGATTCAAACTGAGATCTCAATACTTGCATAGCAAGCATTCTTACCCACTGAGTCCAGTAAAGGTAGTCCTGGCTCAATAGGTAGGCCAAACTGGCCTCTGCCTCCCACGTGGGACTGAACATGAACTATGGCACACAGCTCAGCAAGATTCCCATACTCTGCTCCTGGCACAGCTAGGGAGAGCTGAGCTTTATCTATGCACTTGCACAATTAAATGTTGGCAATGTATGAAAAGCAGTGTTGTGGCTGATATGGAGGGAGGGCAGGCACAAGATAAGGCAAGGCCTATGATTAGACAGTGAAAAAGACAGGTGGGGACAGTTTTGGAAAGAGGGAGAAGTGAGATAGAGGAGGATGAGGATGGCTCATTTCCATGTGGCTTTGAATAGCCACAGGTAGTTGGGAAACCTAGGGGATGGATTGTTATAGGGCAATTTGTTTTATGTAGGTGGGCGGACTGTATCATATCAATTGGATCTTAGTTTATTATGTGGATGTTTTATGGAATGAGAATTTGCTGATATAAATCTGATTGTTAAGTTACAAGTTTCTGAGTTTTGATTTTGTCAGGCTAGTGGGAATTATGACAATAACCACAGGAGGCAGTTGCTGGGAATGTGAGCAGAGTTCCTGGCAGAGTCACAGTAGGGCCGCCACTGAGATGAAAATAGCCCATAGATGCCACATGGCTCTACAAAGATGGTGATAGCAAGGGCTGATAGATCATTTTTATTTAGTATTTACCCCTATTAAGCAGCAGAGGTTTTTCTTTCAAAACTGTATATACATACTCTACCACTTGGTACAGCATTTTGAAGTAGAGGTGTAGGCAGGGCTAACAGCTTTCCTTTAGCATAGCAGACCTTGATTTAGTGACTACATGTAACTATGGCTTCTTTCCCTAATTCATCTCGCAAATTGGAAACTGTGCTTACCACAGAAAACTTCTGGAAGACTCCGTTAACAGCTATAGAAAAAAAGGTCAAAGGTTACTTTGTTATACTGAAACCTATAGCAAGAATCTGAAAGAACAAGTATCTTTCTCTTGGAGGAATGGAGCTTGTGTATGTTGTACGTCGCTTTGGAGACTGGCAGCTATAACAGGTGATTCCAGTAGCGTAGGACCCACACTTGGACTTTTATTGCTTCATCCTTATCATTTTGGTATATTTTCAGTTTTAGCTTTTTTTTTTTTTTAAGTAATAGTCTATACTTTCCCACGGATGGTAACTTTTTGTGGAATCACACTGCTGTCTCAAATCTTTCAGAATGCACTGACAACTATATAGACATTTATGGATTAAGTATGGAAGTACTGCAGTTCTGGCAACTTCCAAGGGATTTTTAACACTCAGAGCATCAGCTTTTAGAAAAGAATTGGTTTTGGCTACATGGTGGGAGGACAGCAGCATGGATCTGTTCAGACGACTCACACGCTGGTGCTGAGAATGGAGGCAATGCCAAGCATTCCTCAGGCAAGCATCAGCCTTCTCTCCTCCAAACCCTCCCATCGTCTTCAGTCACATTTGCTTTAAGGAGGTCTATGTTCAAGTGAGTAAGTGGGGGAGAGAGAATGTGTGTGTGTGTGTGTGTGTGTGTGTGTGTGTGTGTGTATGCGTGCATGCGCTAACTTCAAATTAAGTTAAGAACATCATGATACTTCATCTCTCATTCCTCATCTGTAGTTTGGCACAGGCTTTTAAAATAAAAGACAACATTCACCAGCACAAGCACAATAGCAGGTCTGAGAGAACTCACAATTCTGTCAAGTTACTTAATATTACATTCATGTTTTTTCCGTTCCACCTTCTCTTTTTATAAATCAGTGTCCAACCAAGGTTCAAATACTCGGCTGTCTTCAATTGTATTCGATGAGAATCACTAACATATTTTATTTACCCCATAACATTGACTTTTTGGAGATACCAGCCTATTTTATGTAGAATGTTTCATACATTTTGACTTATTTGTTCCTTGTGTTCTCTTCCCAGTAGACATAGCAATTATTTGGTCACTGGTAGATGAGGTTCAGATCACCTAGTTACAAAAGCAGGATGCTTTTATAAACACCTTTGTATTGCATGACTGGGAAGCCACTGTTGCTCTCCAGCCTTGTTCTCTCCATTTGCTACTGGGTGGGCTTCTGTGATTACTTCAACCAAGGGTACGGTGACAGTGGCTTTTGAGTCTTGCTGTTAAAAGTTGTATAGCTCCATCTTGATGTATGGTGGATTTGCTCGGCAACCTTCGGTCACAGCAAGCACACTGCAATGACTTTTCTCAGGCCACCACTGTGTGGAAGATCAGAACGATGTGTCTAGGAAGATCACAGGAAGAAGCCTGGAGCCGTTATGGGGAGAGATGTGCAGTCAACTTCTAGAGCTTCAGCTCTCAAATGGTCCACTGCCTCAGGCAGCTATATGAGGGTCTCGTTGTGAGAACGAACAAGTTTTCTTTCAATTCCTAGCCCACAGTATTCTGGACTGCTTGAAGCACACAATACAACACTGACTGAAATGAGTTATCCCATGCTGTACTGGCTGGTTTTGTGTCAACTTGACCAGAGCTGGAGTTATCACAGAGAAAGGAGCCTCAGTTGAGGAAATGCCTCCATGAGATCCAGCTGTAAGGTATTTTTTTCAACTAGTGATCAAGGAGGCCCAGCCCATTGTGGGTGGTGCCATCCCTGGGCTGGTAGACCTGGGTTGTATAAAAAAGCAGGCTGAGCAAGCCATGGGAAGCAAGCCAGTAAGTGACATCCCTCCATGGCCTCTGCATCAGCTCCTGCTTCCTGACCTGCTTGAGTTCCAGTCCTGACTTCCTTTGGTGATAAACAGCAATGTGAAAGTGTAAGATTAATAAACTCTTTTCTCCCCAACTTGTAAGATGGTCAGGATGAATTGTGCAGGAATAGAAACCCTGACTAAGACACATGCTTCCTCATATTCTATATTGGTTTATTGACGTAAGACATTTTGTTTACTGTTCCGTTTATCTACCTAAGCTTTAGGGGATGAATTCTGAGACTTAGCCCCTATGGCTTTGTCGGTGACACTGACATAATTTCCTCTAGCTTTCTTGTCCCTGAAGTTGTTGAGTATTTGTTTTTACATTATGTTATTGGAATTCAGTGTATACACTGTTGAGTTCAGTTTCTTCAACCAACAAGCAAGTGCCTAAAACCACTGTCAACAGCTCAAACTACAACATAGTGCAGAATCTCTTGATTGCTCCCATGTTGAAATATATTTGAATTAAAGAAATATTACAAGTGTATAAATATCTTGAATGAGATATGTGTACCACACCTGTACCTATGGATTGATGGTGGCAAGTTGGCATTTGGGTCCTGGGGAGCAAACTCCAGACCTCTGCAAAAACAGCAAGTGTTCTCAGCCCCCGAGCCAACTCTGTCCCTCTACATTTGAAATCTGAAACTCCCTTTCCAGGCTGACCACAAACACGATCCATTTTCGAACACCTTACTCATATTGCTCTCACTCAGATTCTTCTCAATGTTACCGATGAAAATATCCAAGTTTCTATGGATCATATGGTAAGTCTGGGTACACGGCCAACACAATGCAAAAACCTGTGAAAGCAAATACTATCTAGATTGTTTTAGTACTGTGACTACCAGAAATGTTGAATACAGCCAAGAGAGATGCCTGGGCTTTTATCTGTGCCTCAGCCTCTACTAGGTACTCTTCAAGTTTTCACTTGTAATTCTCCTATAGCTGCCAAGAGGCTTCCTATTAGATGCTACTACTAATCACAATCCTAATCTACCTTCCTCCCCTTCTCCCTCTTTCCTTTCTTTCTTTTTCCCTCTGTAGCCAAGGCTGCCCTGGAATCCATTTTGTAGACTAGGCTGGCCTCAAACTCAGAGATCTGCCTGCTCTGCTCCTGCCCCGAGTACTGGGATTGAAGGTGTGTATCATCACCAAAATACAATCCTGTTTTCAATGCCTTGCCCTTCTTTGCTCTAGATGTTCAAAGTGAAACCTGGAATGGCTGCATCCACTAAGCCTTGGACAGGGATGAAGAAAAAACAATCTCCTCATCTGAGTTCCCATAGAGGAGGTCAGAACATGCCTCAGCTCAGGAAAGCATTTTGGATGGACAGAAACTCTTCAGAGCACATTGGTCTGATGGGTAAATTTGTGATCCTGTTTTTCTATGTCTTAAAATATAATATTTTACACACACACACACACACACACACACACACAATTTGTCATAGCCGAAGGCTTAAGATTAATTTCCATCATTGGCTCCCAACCTGTCATTCATTTATTTGTGGAGATTAGTTCCTCCTCTTCCCTGATATCCCTATCATTAGATTTAAGTACTGTAGCTTCTCCCTCCACTGCCCCTTCCATTTAAGAAATAGGTAAGAAATCTTATTTAAGCTAAGTATGTTGTATGCCAAAGTTATTAGGCAAGGTGAATGCTCTACATTTTATACTCTACATGAATCTCAAAAGATACACTAACAAATTGTCTACTTTTCAAATTCATGAATTTTACCGGATGTACAGTATTTATAAACTAACAAAAATCTCCTGTAATGAGCATCGTTCATTATAAGCCGGGCTTGGTACCAGGTGCTTAAACTTCTAGCACCTAGGAAGCTGAGATGGGATGAGATCACACTTCAAAATAAACCAAGAACCCCAACTTCTTCCAAGTCCCAACCCAACCAAAGAAACCCACAAATCCACTATCAATACTTGACCCCTGGTGCAGTTTTGTTTCTTTGGCATCAGTGGCAAAGGGTGCTTTTCAGTGTGAGCTGCACCATCATGACTTCCTGGCAGCAGACAGTAAACTCAGAAACCAATGCCCTGCTGGTGTATCAGTGTCTGTGATTCTTCAGATCTGGGTAACACTTTTAATCTTGTGGTATGTAGCTTGTGATGAGCAGACACAAGGGTCTTCCTGATGGCCTGGAAAATGTCTACCTAAAACTACGTAGCAGTAACAGACCTGAGAAGCAGAACATGCACACAGAAGCTCCAATGCTTTCTACACAAACAACACAGAAAGGGTTGTCCAGATAGCTCAGTGCAGAGAAGCATTTGCCAGGCACGCCTGACAATCTGAACTTACAAATGTTGAAGGAGAGGACTAACTCCACAAAGGACCCCTATGCGTCCTACCAACTCCACAAAGGCATCCTGACATCCACAAGTGCCCCCCCAAACCTCAGAAAGGCATCCTGACATCCACACATGCCCCTCAAATCCACAAAGATCCCCTGACATCCACATGCGCCCCCCTCACCATATCGTGAAAAGCATACACAGAATTTAATGTTTTTAAATACATGAAAATGGCTTATGAAACAAATCCTACCATTCCAGAAGTGTAAAGATACTAGATTACATAAATAAATCTACTCCCTAAAAATAGATTTAGGGAATGAAGCAATAACTCCAAGTCACAGCCACACAGAATATATAAAAATCAAGTATGATGGGCTGAGCATAGTGGTGCCTTTAGCGTTTGGGAGGCAGAAACAAGTGCATATCTGTGAGTTCAAGGCCAGCCTGGTGTACATAGTGAGTTTTAAGCCAGCCAGTTAAGACCTTTGTCTATAAAAAGTAAAATTAAGTGTAATTAAAATATTTACTTTTAAACACTATTGTTACCATTTGATCATATCTGACCAATTTATAAAGAATTTCTTTGGTCTTTGGATTCACAAAAATTCCCACTTTCAAGTGTATTTAAATAAATTTATATTAATTCTCATTAACCAGAGACTCATCAAGATAGTTTATATATACTTTATTCATAAATTACATGTCTGAATAAGAATGGCCCCTAAAAGCTCATATAGCTGAATGCTTGCTTATCAGGGAGTGGCACTACTTGAGAAAGTTAGGTGGTATGGCCTTGTTGGAAGAAGTATATCTCTAGGGTTAGGTGTTGAGGTTTCAAAAGCCCAAGCCAGGCCCAATGGCTCTCTTAGATACTTCTCCAGTACCAAGTCTGCCAGTGTGCTGCCATGTTTCTCACCATGACAATGGTTTAAACCTGTGAAACTGTAGCAAGTCCCAGTTCTTTTCAAGAGTTGCCTTGGCTATGGTGTCTCTTCACAGCAATAGAACACTGACTATAATAAGTTTGGCCTAATGCTGCTTGTATTCTTATGTTAACTTGGTTCTCAAAATTGTTTGCAAGAGAGTAGCACTGGGGTACCCTGCCCCCAGATGGTTTTGATTGGTAAATAAAGATGCCAGCAGACAATTGTTGGGCAGAGCAGACAGAGGGGACTTTGGGATTCCAGGGCTTGAGACCTAGATAATGAGGAAGGAGGAGGAGATTTGCCATGCCTGCAGCGTGTGGAGGAGAGAAGACATCATGCCTGAGAAGAGCTGAGGACAGGGAGGCATAGTTACCATGTATGAACTGGGAGAATATGGCGCAGAGGGCTGCCCAACTCGGTCCAGGGCAGCCAAGGTAGAGCACATAATGTAGGGATAGATCAGAATTATCAGTGGGAGGTGGATTAACCACATGAAAGTTAAGTGGCCCAGCTGTTGCAGTTTAAGTCATATCAAAATATAAAAGCTGTGTGAGTGTGTCTTTCTTCAGGAATGTTCAGCATTGAGGATGGTAGGGGGATCTATTTAAAATTTATTCAACACCTAAGATCCTATACAAATTAATTCATTTAGAAAGAATTAGTATTGTTCTGCCAATATAACTTGTAGTTTTCACACAGTAGCTGTTAAAGAGTATATATAGTTTTAATGTTATTTAAAAGACAGGGTCTTGCTATGGAGCCCAGGCTAGCTTTGAACTCCTGAGATTATAGTTATGCATTTCTACCCTTGATCCTTTTATGTATGCTCATTAATAAATATAAATTATTTCTTTTTATCTAGCCAATTTAGACATTTCCTCATATGTAGAAGGTCCCAAAATAAAGAAACATATAGAAGATAGCCAAAGGTAGGTTATAGCAATTTACTTCACATAGGAACAGTATATTTCAGGCCTACATTCTTCATCAAATATCAACAAAAACAATCTGTACAGAAAACCCAAAGGCAATCATATAGCATAGCATGTAAGATGTGCAAATCTACTTTAATGCAACTACTGTGTAGCACTTGCAAGGCAGAACTGCACAGCAATTCTAGTTAACCTAGTAATTGTTTGCAGGTAGTCAAAGCAAATGTCCAAGGCACAACTAAGAGTTGGTACACAAGTGTGTGACACACCCCCTCAGATCATGTATTAGAAGACATTAAAATAACATGATGGTATGTTTATATTTCATTACTTAATGAGACATCAGTTTGTCTCTAAAGCTCCATGAAATACCACACTGAGAATGCTTGTGTGGTTAGAACAAACTGCTCCCTGAACTTAAAAGTAAAAGACTTAACTCTCGCTATCCTATATTTAAAAAATTATGTATATATATGTACACACATACCCACATCATCCACAGGAAACATTGCAAAGTCCACAAGAAAGCCATTTTCTTATTAAAGGTTCCCATTACAGTATTTCATGACAATTCTCAAATGTATACTTCTTTGCCACCTCTTTTGGTCAATCTTGGCTACAAAAGACACTGACATAGACAAGGCAAAGATGATGACCGATTCAGAAAGTCTCAAGTGCACAGTAGAAGGAGTCATGGAGTTATAAAAGCCCGCTGCCTTTAAAGGAATCACTTTAATCTATGCAGAAGAAACCAACCCACTACAGAATCAACAGGAGCATTGCCTGTGCCACAAATCCCAAATTCTTCATCCCTGAGAGTAAAGATTCTACCATTCTTAATTTTTTATAAAGCAATACTTTACATTGATAAAATGCTTGAAGAGCTTTTCAAGATATTAATATATCATTAGCTTTAGCCCTGTTTCAATTTCACTTTTTAAAAAAGGAAAAAGAAAGGCCTTGCTCTTTGAACAAGCGCTCATGAGATCCTAGCGGCTATCCATGAAGCTGGGCGAGGCTCCTCCCTGCCCCCACTATGCTGTTCCACATGCCCCTGTCCCTTTCCTTACAATTTGACAATGTTTGTGAATTAAAGAATTTAACAGGTAGTGTAAGAAAAGGACAACACAGAATTAAGGAACACTGAAGTGACATGTAGGTTTCCCTGGATAAATGAGTTTTGCTGGAAATAATCTGAATGCCATTCAAGAAAGGCAAAATACCTACAAAAGAGAAGAAATGCAGCATAAACATGTTCTTGCTGTCTTTGTGTTAGCCTTCCTGGCCAAAATCTTCTGTAAACTTCTTCAATTTCAACAAGTCCTGCTCATTGACTGTCGGCTTTGTGCTGGACAGGGACCGCAGCATATCCCACTGTCAGAGAAAAGAAAGAGGACATTAACAATAGACTCAATACAGTATAAATGTCCTTTGTAGTTGCAAATTTACACTTGACTAGGAAAATGTGCAGTATCTTGAGCTCCTGACAGCAACTTCCTCCTGCTGCTCCCCTCGCCAAGCAGCCTGGAGGCCAACGCCTTCCACAGTCTGGCCATCATCTCATTCCTGGTCTAACTCTTTACCTTCAACAAGAGGTCTGCTTCCCACCAAGTGTAACCCAGAAGAAAAATGATAATTACACAAGCAACTAATAATTTACTATAGTCTCTGTAGAATTCTGTAACTGAAGCAGCAAAATCCGAAACTCAAGTCAATTAGCTTTCAATAATAATAAAACCCTCTACATTATTCTGATCATTCCAATGAAAACTATAAACTGCATTTTATGGTAGTATCACTATATTCCTTTTTTAATTGTACTCTTTTTTACTACAAAAATAATATCTGTAAGTCACCTGGTTGTACTTAAATGATCATCCAGAAATTGCCCCACCTGGGGATCCATCCCACATGCAGACACCAAACCCAGACACTACTGCTAATGCCAAGAAGCACTTGCTGACAGGAGCCTGATATGAATGATATGAGAGGCTCTGCCAGATCCTGACCAATGCACATATGGATGCTTGAACCCAACCATCGGACTGATGGAGTTAGGGACCTCAGGAGTTAGGGGAAGGACTGAAGGAGCTGAAGGGGCCTTATCTGTCATCAATGGGAGGGGAGGACCTTGGTCCTGTGAAGGCTTGATGCCTCAGCATAGAGGAATGAATGCCAAGGCACTGAGGCAGAAGTGGGTGGGTGGGGACCACCCTCATAGAAGCAGGGGGAGGGGTAATGGGATTGGGGGTTTGCAAAGGGGAAAATTTGAAATGTAAATAAAATGGGATAACATTTGAAATGTACATAATAGTAAAACAATACATGTTTTCAGTTGAAAATTTAAATAACTCCATTATTTACACACTCTATGCAGCCTAAAGAAGTAAAACAAAACAATACTATTTATGAATACTGTCATATAAGACTTGTTATTTCTGGCAAAACTCATATTTTATTTAAGTCCAAACAATATTTTATGCAATACATGTGAGAATTTTGTGGATGACTTCAAGTCAGAAGATTGTGCTTTCAAAGTACAACCTTTTCATTAACACAAGTCTCACAACTTCAGGTAATTATTTTTACATCTAAGCAAAATTAATTTTTACAATTCTTTAAGTATTAAATACATGAGCTTGATCATAACATTCTCTAGTGCTATAGAAATGACAAATTAGTGTATAAAGATTCAAAGTGTCCCACCATGGAAACAACTGGCTCCAAGAGTTTATCTCCAGGAACATCCATCCATGTCATTTCAATAGCTCCAGGATCTCCTGGAGAGCAGGGTGTCAGCAGGTCATTTACAATGCAGTTGGGATCAGCTCTTGAGGGTCCACGAACCTGTAAAGACAGTAACTTGAATTTTTCTGAGTAAATAAAATAAGAATTAAATTTTTTGTCATCAAAAGAGTTAAAATACATTAAAGACTGTATTAAAATGTTTAGAAAAAAAATAGAATACATAATGAAAAATAGTTCTCATTAGGCTGATTTAAAAGTTTTTAGATTTTCTAAAACTTACAATTTTTCTTGACACATTTCTATGTCTTGATTCACTATTACATAATTATTATGGTACAAAAAAGAAAAAAAGTTTCCTTCTGGCTACCTTTTCTCTTTTTCCTCTACTGTGTATTAAATGGCAGTTACCTACCTTATAAACTAAACTAAACATATTACAAAACTCTCCCAAGTTGTTCTTTTCCATGGCTGAAAACTTGAGATATTTTACAGGATAATTTAGTCTTAAATTATTCAATCTTTAGGTCTTTCTTAACAAAAGATTCAAACAAAAGACCTGGGTGTGCTGGTTTAAATAAAAATGGCTCCTACAGTCTCATACTTTTGAATGTTTGGTTTCCAGATGGTAGACAGTTTAGGAAGGATTAGGAGGTGTGGCCGTGTTGGAAAAGGTGTCATTGGGTTTTGGCTTAGAGGTTTCAAAAGCCCATGACAAGCTCTCTCTGCCTCAAACTTGCTGATAAAAGGTAAGTTCTCAGCTACTGCTCCAGTGCCATGCCTGTCTGCCTGCTGCCATGCTCCCTACCATGATGGCCATGGACTGGTCCTCTGAAAACTACAAGCAAGCCTTCAGTTAAGTCTTGGTCTTGGTGCCTCTTCAGAGCAACAGAAATGTAACTAACTGTAACTAACATATAGTACTGCGCTAGTTAGCTTTTGTCAACTTGACACAAGGTAGAATCATTTGGTAAGAGGGAAGTTCTATTGAGAAAAATGCTTTTATCAGACTGGCCTATAGGCAAGTGTATGGATGACTTCTTGATTATGACTTGTGTGGGAGATTATGACTACTGTGGGTGGTATCACCTCTGTGCCGGAAGGACTGTGTTTATAGAAAGGAGTGCAGTAAGCAGCAACCCTCCATGTCTCTGCATCAGTCTCTGCCTCCAGGTTCCTGCTCTAACTTCTTTTCACCATGGAGTGTAATCAGAACCTGTGAGCCAAATAAGCCCTTTCCTGCCCAGAAAGCTTTTGGTTACATTGTTTTACCACAGCAATAAAAAACTAGAACAGAAATAAATTTACATGCTTAATAATGTTTTTGTCATTTCATGAACGATAACTTAGTTAAAGCAAGATTTTAGCAATATCTAGAAAACAAACCTTTGTTACAAAGTTGCATATAAATATTTAGATGACTGTTTTCAAGTCTATTTCATAATTTCAGGATTATAGTAAGGCTATACTCTTCTCACCAAGTGGTAACCCAATCAGGTATGCTCAATTCACTGAGATGGGAAGTGCAGAAAGTATGACAATTGTGACTTCAGACTCTGAAATACATCCCATCCAGGTGTACTTCATACCTTTGCCCCTGTAAACTATAACACACAAGACTGTGTGTGTTAGCACCCAAGTTCCAGATTCACTACTAACACCCATCCGCCGTGTGCCTGTCTCTGTGACACAGCACGATGCTGGACAGCGTGGACAAGGAAAGGACATGTTGAGCATGTACTGGATCTACTTTTTTGGTATGGGGCAAATGTACCAGAATCTGCTCCCAGTTGCTCTGGCTATCCGCAAAGCAGACTCTCAGCCATGTAAGCTGTTGCACTATCAGCAGAATGACTCAGAAATGTCTCATATTACTTCTTAGAAAAAGACAATCTTTGGGAGCATGAACAATCTTCACTGGAGAAATTATTTTCAATGCAACAGGAATATTTATTACATAAACATACTTATTACACTATTATACGACACCAAAGCCATTTCAACTCCTTTGGAAAACAAGCCAGGTATGGTCCCTAAAGTTCCATTCAAAAAGCACATGACAGGGTAAACACTGCTTACCTTTTTGAAGTGAGTAGCTGACTGAACTTTTCTCACAGGCTGCATAAGTGCATCCCGTACAATGATACTTATATCTGCTCCTGAATAGCCATCCGTCTTCCTCCCAAGTTCTTGGAAGTCTGCTTCTGTGAGGCTGTTCTGAGTGCTGCCCAAGTGCAGTCTAAACATGGCTGCCCGAGCATGCGCTTCAGGCAAAGGAATATAAATACGTTTCTCAAATCTTAAAATAAAAAATTATACAAAGGATGTTAAGTTTATATATGCTTAATTTCAATGTAAAATTAGCATGTTTAGAAAAATCCCTGATTAGTTGATCAGTCTCTATTATACTAAGATAGGGTGAACAACAGCAGAGTTAAAGCCACATATGTGTAAGTGTTCGTGTGTACATATATACCTACCTACCTCAAGGGGAGACTAACTATAATACAATGAAAACTAAAACTAGAAGCAAAATAGTCAGGAAACAAGTTTTGTGAGACTTCATCTTTCTCAAACATTTTTGGGGTCCTCTTTGGCTGTTTTTATGTCTGGAATTTATAGCATAAAGCACATCTCACAAGACTGAATTCTGAACTTGTGATAGAAAGTAATGTTTCATAATACCAAATAAGGGTTACCATAAAAACTACCTAAAATCTTACAAAATAAGCATTACACAAAATGTTCTTTTTACTATGAGTTCAATCTGAATAATCCTGTACTATACATCGTAATAGTTTATTAGTATTTTTTACTTGCCTTTGTTAAATTCAGGCATTTGGAAACAGAGAGGAAGTAGTGAAGGACAATGCTTTACAGACCCACTGGGCAGTGACATTTTAAGTTTCTCCTACCTCTATTAACTAGGCTTGCTTTGGAATCTGGCTTTCTAACCCTGCCTAACACATTTCCTCTGGAGGTATTGGGTGCTAACCTAAAGGGCTATCAAACCGACTGAAGGAAGGGGATAAAAGTGGCATGCACACACTGCTCTTTCTATCATGCAATTCAAGAATGCCCAGGGAGCTGCAGAGCTGTAAACAATCTATATACTGCTCCTAGAGCTCAAGTTGCAGCTTAACCTTAAAAAAATAGGACAGACTTTTGTTATTTTTTTAAACAGGGTTTCTTATAGTCCGAGCTAGTCTGGAACTTGCTACAAACCTGAGGATAACCTTAAGTTCTTGGCTCTCCTGTCTTCTCCCAAGTGCTGGTATTCAGATGTTTGCTACTTTGCCCAGTACCAGACATAAATCTTTTTTTTTTAAAACTAAAAATTTATCTTCCTAATCAGGTAGTTCCTGTCTGTAATTGCAGCACATGGAAGGCTAAAGTAAGAGTGATGTTCTGAGTCCAGACTGGCCTAAACTACAAAATAAGCATCAAGAAATCATTTTGCAAAATTTTATCTGAAGAATTTTTACTGAGATACAAAACTCTTATTGTGAATCTTGAAGCATCACTCCCCTCTAAACTTACGAAAATTAATTAAAAATAGGTGTATTTTCCAAAGTGGAAGGTCAGTACAGAGAGCACATATTCTCATTATAGCAAGCAAACAAATAAGCAATTCCTCAACCCAACATAGGACACAGAAAAGGACAGGAACCATTAACTGACTTTTCACACAGCCACCAGACTCAATTCTCCTACAGGAAGGGGAGTTATCATCTATTGCTACCCTGCAGTTAGCAGTAAGGTGCTGATCTGTCATCATACCTTCGCCTAATTGCAGAATCCAGAACCCAGGGGATATTTGTAGCTCCCAGAACCAAAATGCCATCATTGTCCACACCAACTCCTGCATTAAAATAGGTAATATGTCAAAAAACACTTCTTTTATAGGAGTCCCTGGTGCATCCTCACTAGAGATGGCAGTGGAGCAGAGGTATACTTTAGAAGTATGGAAGGCGCTCAGCACTCCTGCCATGTCCCGTCTCTCCCTTCCCATGAGCCCTTTTGTTCCCGAGGCAGTTTATTTAACTTTCACAGAATATAGATACACGTTAAGTTTATATAGCTCATATAATCTAGAAACCACAAATAAGAGAAAAGGAGATTATCTGTCTTTCTGAGGGTGACTTAGTTTGCTTAATATGATTCTCTCTAGTTATTCTGCAAATGACCCAATTTCATTCTTTGAAACTAAAAAAAAAAAAAAAAAAAAAAAAAAAAAAATCCACCACACACACACACACACACACACACACACACACACACACACCCCTGCATGCACATGCACCATTTTTAATCGACTCTCCATGCCCTGTTTGTATGTCCCATAAAGAAAGATAGTGCTAACTAATACTAAAGCACTCCATCTTTATCTTTACAAAAGCTTAAACTAATCAAGAACCATGTTGCTCAGGTATCAGCCAAATCATCTAAAGAAGTGAATCTCCTAGGTTACAAACAAATATTAATATTCTTTTCAAAATGTTTCTCATGAAGCTTCTGATAAATTTACTAATAACATTTGTGAATCCTGTAAGAGGAGGCAGAGCCAGCTGGACCTCTGAGGCCAGCTCGGTCTATGTAGGAAGGTAATAGCCAGCCAGGGCCACACAATGAGACCTTGTCTCAAAACAAAAATAATGGAAATAATAGTATTTGAGAGAAATTCTGCTTAAATTCTTTCCCTCCCAATGGTGAGAGAACGAGAAAGTCTCTCAGCCCAGCAACCCTACCCTGCATTTGAACCAAGAACTCCGTCTTAATTCTCCGTGCAGCCTCGCTCTCATTCTCACTTCTGGAACCGCACAGAGAGTCAATCTCATCGATGAAGATGATGGAAGGCTTGTTCTCTCTGGCAAGCTGGAATAAATTCTTAACCAGCCTAAGAAGAAGAAGTAAAGCTCAGTTTCTGGAAAGAACTGAAGGACCACATCAAGGCAATATACAAAAGTTCTAAGAAATGTGCACACCTAAGGCCCACTCATGCTGCCAGTAGAGAATAATAAATTACAACTAGACAATTCACTAAGTTACAGAAGCACCCACATGCACATGCATGCGTGTATACACACATACAAATGCATACATATGCTTACTAGTTTTTTTCCTACAAAATAAATTCCCGTCTTTTGACCAGAGCTTGACCAGGAGATGAATACCTATTGTTACATTCCTCCCGTGAGTTTTTAGGAAAGGTACTTGAAAC
This sequence comes from Micromys minutus, assembly GCF_963924665.1. Taxonomy (NCBI): domain Eukaryota; kingdom Metazoa; phylum Chordata; class Mammalia; order Rodentia; family Muridae; genus Micromys; species Micromys minutus. Next base: position 42,633,731 of record NC_137981.1, on the reverse strand, counting down.
CCATGAACTACAGACTGCCCGAGTGACCGCCTGCAGGGACCAGTGGAAAGACTTGTAATGCACCACTCACTTTTCGCTTTCCCCCAGCCACTTAGACACAAGGTCAGAGGAAGATATTGAAAAAAACGTTGAGTTGTTTGCTTCCGTTGCAACAGCTTTAGCTAAATACGATTTTCCTGTTCCTGGTGGCCCAAATAATAGGATTCCTCTCCAAGGTGTCCTCTTTCCTACAAGTTGCATTAAAAAAAATATAACATGAGAATTTCAAGACTATTCATTTCACTTACTTCAGACATCAGCCACACTAAAGATACTGTAAACGCTCTCAGTAAGAATAAAGATAGTTTAAAAAAAATCTAATGTATGCATGACTTAAGTTATACGACTTGCTCTTCTAGAGACATTATCAGAAGCACATCCACTGCTTCACCGGACAGGAAGTTCATTTACTTGTTCACTCATCTGCCTGACCAATGTATGAAGATGACAGTGTGAGATACAGACGGACAAAAGGATCTCTGCTCCCCAGGGACAAAGTTCAGTTAAAGAGTACTGCTCAAAACTGGAATAACGCAGGCCTGCTGCAAAGGTAAGTAGCTATCTAAATAGACCTGTGGAGGAAGGACAAGGCGTGCACTTGGTCTGGGGGGTCTTGTGAGTTTTAAGGAGTTCCTGCTTTACCAGGAAGCATAGGCCAGTGACCACCAGAAGCTTCAATGGTTGGGTAATGATGTGGGAGCTATTGTTGTAAATCCTACTTCTGCTTCAAAGAAATGAGGGGAAAGAAAATCAACATTTTGTGACTTAATTTGGCTAATCAGAAACTACAGTATTGCCAGCAGGCTGTATAGAATTATAACATAAATTTAAAAGTCTACATAAACTGCAGATAGGTACCTAGTGTCTGTGGACCTGTCCCTAGATGACTAATGAAAAACTATATTGATATCCTGATTATGAAAGGCTTGGTTTTTCAAGTACTTGACTTTCAGAGTTGAATTACTTGAATTTCACTTTTCTCTTTTAAATCAACCCTAAGTCAGTGTTGCCCTGAGTAAGTACTGCACAGTCGGTGCACAGAACACTAGTACAGTAGAAAATGATTTTAGGTAATACACTTTTAAGTGATTACCTTTTAAATATGTCTGATAGAGACTTTTTAAAATTTATCCTAGACAGTAAGTAGTTTTTAAAATAATTATAATCAAGTAAAAGTAAACAAGAAAACTTGAAGCTTAAATACAGGTAAAATCTACACTGTTAAAAGTGAAGAGCACTAATCTCTGGGGAAGAAGCAGGCAGAAAGGCAAATGCCGTGCTATTGAGACACACTGATATAGAGGGTCCTGCATGTCCCTCTGTGTACGTCCTGAGAACTGGGCTGTAAGCAGCTCCCTAGAGTGAGGTGGGTGAGACGCAGCCCAGATCCTTTGCTGTATCTGCTCTCTGTGACATCACTGTTTGAACCTGTTCAGTTTGCAGCATGAACCAGATTGTTTTCAAAACTAACAAAACCACCTCTGCGTTAGACTGTGGGTATCGTCCTATCACAGGCACAGAAATGGTCAGCAAAGTACAGATGGTCACTAACTAATACAGCTAGAACTTGAGCTATCCCCAGGTGCTAGGGGTCAGCGAAACTCTCTTCAGTGGTAAGGAGTGCTTTCCCTGTCCCTACAGGATGTGCACCTCATCTGAGGCAGTAAATTAATTCTTAATGAAACACTGTGAAAACTTAACACATGACTACTGCACACATTCAGGTAAAATTCAGAGGGTAAAGTTCACCTGTAATTATATTCTCTAGGCACTTACTGGCATTTTAAAGTCTATGGGCATTTACTTCTGAGAATACACATTTACTTGACAAACATGGACTCATACTGTATGTTTTTTGTAATTTGCTTTCTGACCTTTTTTTAATAGGTGTGGACATGTTTCTACAAATTATCATGTGGATTTAAATTTATTAATATGGATATACACACTGTAATTTAGTATGTAGCATTCCAGTGATTTACCTTAAGCCTTATCGGCTGACAATTACATTATTTTGCAATGTATACTTACAAATATACACATGAACAGGAATATCTCTAGGAGTTATATTTACCACTAATGTCAGAACACAGTGCTCTACCTTAGTCACTGGTATTTTTTAAATCAAGGTGATTAGAAATCATTTCACCTGTAAACAGATGAGGAAACTTAATTGGCAGAATCACAGCCTCTTTAAGCGCTTCTTTGGCTCCTTCGAGACCAGCAACATCACTCCACTTCACATTTGGTCGCTCTATAACAATGGCACCTGCAAAATATTGGGTGATCTTTCAGTTGAGGAAGACTAGTTCAGCAAAGTTTGAAAGCAACATTTAAAAACCACAGTGCAAAATTGTCTGTGAAAGTTCTCAGTACTAAGACCTTTTTGAAGTAATGCAAGGAGGAAGCAGTTAGAAATCATCAGGAGGCAGAAACCTAGGTGGGTGGCTGGACAGCTATGGACTGGACTCAATGCCTCTGCTAGTGAAATGACACTAGTCCTACCTGGCCAAGCAACACAGACAGGCTATCACAGGATCAGGTGACAGTATCAGAGCTGTGTACTGGCTCTGGGCAATCAACATACTTCCCAGTAGGGCTGGTTTACTGTTTCTCTTAACACTCTCAGGAGAAAATACACTTCAGTGATTTTAACTAAAGACAAGAGCTATCAGGGGAAAGTCAGAAGGGATAGAAATGAGAGAGGAACAGATGATGGAAAAGACAAATGTGTCCCTGAAGATCTACAGTTCTTGCTTGAGTTTGTCACACTTTTCATCTGACGTTTAAACAAAACCATTAAAAAAAACTACAAAGTTATTTAAAGGAATGATTTAGTTCCTTAAAGCAGTGTACATTAAAAAACTACAGTGTTATTTTTAAAATAGCCTACAACTTATTAGAAGAATTTTCCAGCTGTTCTCATCAAGTGTTCCTATCCTTCTAGGATATAAGAACTGCTTTACTGTAATCACTGAAGAGTCTCCTCTAAGATGATAAGCAGCCACTCTGTGCTGAGAAACAGCTCAGTAAGCAAAGCCCCTGCAAGCGTGAGATCTGAGTTCCGACTCCCTGGCACCTATGTACAAACCGTGATGGTGCACGTCTATAAGCCCATCCTGGGGTTGGGCGGGATACAGAAACGGGAGCATCCCTGAAGTTCACTGGCTATCAACCTAGCTGTACTGGTTCAATAAAAAAGCTTGTCTCAAAAACTAAGGTAGCATGATCTAGGAAGATGCTTGAAGTCACCCTTTGGCCTCCACATCACACGCACACACACACACACACACACACACACACACACACACACACACAGACAAGCATACACAAATAGATGGCGCAGACACCTGTAGTTACATAATTATTGAGAATGAAATTTTAAAGCCAATTTCTTATTGTTAGGAAATACATCTACGAGTCTAAGCCTATACTTGCTAACTTAACTTTCCTAAGCCATAAAAATCTTTAGTTATTAGATTAAAATTAAGTAAAACCATAGTTTTGTATCAAAAAAGTTGAGTTTGGGACCAAAATTCACTATATCCATGTACAACATCTGGCTAGCTTGAGATTTTCATGGAATCTAAAAACCATTAGAAGCAGGAAAAACAGCTCAGTTGGGTAAAGTGCTTGACAAACAAGTATGGAGAATTGGAGCTAGGATTCCCAGCACCCATGGAAATGCCAGTTGGTATGCTGGGCTGCATGCAATAGTCTCTGGAGCAAGACAACTAACTATAGACTAGCTGACTCGGTGAGCTCCCCATTCAAGCGAGACACTCACCAATCACTGGCTTCTACATACACACACCCTCCTCAACATATCACAAGTGGGAACACACATGAACATGCATTTACATATGCATACATGCTCCTGTCCTGCACTAAGCAATAGATTTCTTCTTTTTTGTTGTTTTGGGTTTTTTTTTTTTTTGCTGTTGTTGGTTTTTTGGAGACAGAGTTTTACTATGGCTCCGGAAGTTTAAAACTCCCTATGTAGATCAGGCTGTCCTTGAAACTCAAGAGATCTACCTGCCTCTGCCTCCCAAGTGCTATAAGAGCATCACCATCTTTGGATCGTTTTCATATTCAACTAATATTATTTTTAAGTTTAAAGGTGACTGTGATATTTATAAAAGATTAAATGTTAAACAAAATTTAGGCTTATAAAATGAAAAAGGCAAAGTAATATTACTAAAAAATAAAATTGACTATATTTCCAAGAATATAAACATACTTTTAGAATTATACTGTATTTTATACTTAAATATTATTTAGAGGCTACTAAAATGGCTCAGTGAATAAAGGCACTTGATGCCAAGCCTGTGGATCCAAGTGTGATTCCCAGAACTACAAGATAGAAGGACTGAACTGAGTCCAAAAGTTGTCCTCTAACTTTACACACATGCTGTGGCGCTTACTCTCACACACTTTGTCTCTGTCTCTCTGTCTCTTTCTCTCATACACACACACACCATATATACATGTAAATTAAATAAATGCAAAAAAATTAAAAATCAGACAGACCTTACAAGTTCTTGATTTAGCTAACATAAAATTTACATCATAATCCTTTTAAATCATAAAAATCATATATTAAATCCCATAGTCTAAAACAGAAGTAAAATGCTAAAATATTATCTCATGATAGAATTTTAAAAAATGATAATGTATGTGCATGTGTGCAGTCACATGTGTGTACTGTGTAGAGACCACAGGACAACCTCAGGTCCATTCATCAAGAGTATCTACCTTGTTTAGGAGATGGTGCTCACTGGGCAGGCTAGGCTGACAGGCTGGCATGCCTGAGGGATACACCTAGCTCCACCTCCCCAGCAGCAGGATGACAGATGTATGTCACCATGTCTGGGCTTGAACTCGGGTTCTCATTATGCTGTGTGGCAAGCATTCTGCTGACTGGACTATCTTCCCAGTTGGAACAAATAAAAATCCATTAACAACCTATTAAATTAAAAGACAAACAAAAGCCAAGCATGGTGGCACATACCTCTATTCCTAGCACTTGGGAGGTGGAGACAGAAGGATCAGAAATTCTAAGTCATTCTCTTGGGGGCTGTACCTATTGCCACAAAAGTTCTCAGCATATAAACAAAAACCAAAACAATCAAACAACAGCAACAACACCCTATTCTTAGGGGCTGGAGAAATGGCTAAGTGTTAAAAGCACACAATGATCTTCAGAGAAATCAAGTTTGGATGCTAAAACATATCTCTGGAAATTTACAATTGTTGACATTACCAGCTCCAGGGAGATCTGAAATCCCCTTCTGACCTTTGTGGGCATCCACACACATGCAGCATACATTCATACAGATATAGACACACACAACTAAAATAAAAATAAAAGAATAAATCTAAAACCAAAAGCCACATCCCCCAAAATCAGCTCTCTAGCCTACAGGTTTCAATGTACCAGGTTTACAATATTTTCCTACATAACCTAGTGGAGTTGGTAAGACAGAAATATTGGCAAAGGGAAGAAAGTAGTATAGCAAGGTTAAAGGTCTAACACATGCATGTCCCACTCTGTATACACACGCATACTTATAGATATACACACACATATACACTCACAGCCCTCTACACACATGTACACACACACATATATATATGTACACACCTCTATGTGATATGTACACGCATATGTGTATATATGCATACACACCCACAAACTCACTTTCACTATCCAGTAATCATACTAAGTATACAAAATGGGAATCCTTTCTAGTTAAATATTTTTAGGTAACATCAGTACGAGTACAAACTGCCCATGCCTAAGCATAAAGTTTACTTGGGAAGTCATTAGTTAGCTTACAAAAAACGATTACATCTCAACAGTTAAAGGAACCAGCAATTAAGTAGATGCCTTTTTAGATATCCTGAGCTCATCATCAGGCCTCAAAAATTTACTAAGATCTTTCTGCATTGCCTTGATTTCCTTTCCCTACAAGAAATGTCCATTTTCAAGATGGGGACTCAGATTCTGAGAGGTTAGGGAACTTGCCCAAACCTCAAAAACTGTTATGTGGCAAATCCTCAGGATGGACTCCAGATCTGTATTTGCAGCCACCCCACCGTGCCACTGCTCTGTAGGACAGCAGAATCAAAGGGCCTTGACATAGACATTGTAGGAGAGAAAAGAAAATGTAGTAAAATAAGCATATCTATGAAACTGGGAAGTGGAGGAAAAGAACAGGGAGGAGAGGAAGCCACAGGTCAATGGCAGCCATGGCGACAGGATCAATGTAGCTCCTAAGCCATGCTGCTCCTTGGGCCTTGCAGTGTGCTAATAGTGGCAATGCTGCATAAATGAACAGCAGTAACTGCTGGCAGCCTTTTAAAGGCAGATTTTTTTTTTTTAATTCATTAAAGAAAAAAATTCTATTAGAAACCCTGGAGAGTAAATCCTAGTCTGGAACCAAACCATCATATGACCCACCAGCAACTAAAGCCACTTTTTGAAACTGGATGAAAAAGAGGGAAACAAAATTGTTCAAGCAGACAATCCATGAGTATTTTCAGTAAGAGTAAGTTTTAAAATGAAATCCAAAGTAACCTTGAAGTTGATTCTGCAGTTTCTTTTTTTCAGGATCATCAGATTCTGCTTCCCCATCACTGTCATTCCTAATGAAAAGAATTTAATATATGCAAAAGATCACTCACTGCTGATAAACAATACGAAAGTGAAGGAAAGATAACCTGAAATGTTTACACAAGAAAAGACATTGACATCAAAATTTATTTTTACTTAAGTGTTTCAAATGATGCTTCTAAGAACATATTAAAACAGGGACGTGAATAGTCAATAGGAAGCACACACTGGAAATGGACAAGAGCAGGATAAGGTCAGGACCACCTCTACCCTCATGAATACCTGTGCATGTACACACCCACAGGTGTCTGCCCCAGACTAGTCCATAGAGGACTTCAGAGAAAGTATAGGGAAACTATGCGATACTATGAAAAACATCAGCACCAGGCAAAAACTATAACCTAACAGGACTTTGTGTTAGGAAGAAAGGGTACAACACATAATTATATGCAATGTAACCATTAGCCTAAGATGCCCAAGAAGAGATAAAGCTTCCTAGTGAAAATCTTATGAACTCAAAAAAAAAAAAAAAAAAAAGCCAACCGATTTGTGGTTAGCTTTTTCAACTAACCTAGATTACCTTTGAAAAAGGAATCCAAGGAACTGCTTCAAGCACACTAGAGTGTGATGGACACATCTGTGTGGCCGTATTTTGATTACTTACTAATATAGATGGCATAGCCCACTCTAGGCAGTGCCTAGGCAGGTTGACCTAGGGTGACACAAGAAAGATGAACAAACTAGGGAAAGCATGCTAGTAAGCAGCATCCCTTCATCACTCTCTGCTTCAAGTGCCTGCCTTGAGTCCTTCCTGCCTTTGAATCCCTCAGTGGTGGACTATACCTTCTAAACAAAATTAAACCCTTTGTCCTCACCCTGCTTTTGCTCCTGGTATTTTAGCACAGCAATAGAGAAGCAAACTAGAACAGCACTATATCTCATCTAGGGGTTTACATTAAGGAGATAATTTTTAAAGTTCACTACAAGGACAGTCACATCCACAGTACAACTGTGGAAAAAACAAAAATAACTTATGTTCAATAATAGCTTATCACAAAATACACTACAGCTTTTGAAAACAATGTTGTAGAAACATGTAACAGAAAAATGTTCCTGCTACAATGTTGAGTGAAGAGTGGTCCAGAGAAGAAAGTCCTACCAACTTTTAGGTTTTAATACACACAGAGGGTTAAAACAACTTGACAGGACTTGTGACAGGGTGGGAAAGCCTTGGTTATTTGTAGGATGCAGAATTACGGATGAAGTAACTACTGAGAACTGAGTCACTGATACTCTAATCTCCTATTCAAGCTCTCTCATGCGGTACAGATCATCAGAACAAACTGCTCCGTGGTAGGTTCCCTTCATCCTCAGCAGACCTGAGTTCCTCCGAGGTTGGTTGTGTGAATAACAAATCTTCAGGTAAGATCATGGTTTGCCCTGAGGAAACTGAGGCAGAGGTCTTACTGTGCATTTCTGAGCCCTAGTAATGTCTTGTGGGAGAGTTGGCAGCAGCAAGATTTCTACTTGAACAAAAAATACCACATGAATTTACAACTCTCTGTCCCCATATGGAGTCCTGGGTATTTATTTGATTCTCTATCCTCAAAATTCTGTAAAATAATCCCTGCAAGAACACCTCTCTCTCCTTTTAACTAAATCAGCCAAAGTGAGTTCTGCTGCTTGGAACCAAGACTGATATTTAGTATAAAAAAAGAAAGACTGGCTCTCCCCTGTCTGGCTGCCAGTGCACAGCAGATGACTATGGGGTCCTCACTAATACTGCATGTGAAAAGATGCTCATGAGATGTGGGAGCCCTGTACGCTCATGATGAATTGAATTCTTCCCTTTACGTGCACTTCATGTTGGGAATTAGTATGTACAGAATATAAAGTACTCTTGGGCATGTTATACACTGTTTTCCTAACCATATTTTAACAGAGAATATAAAACTCTGAGCTTCTAATTTTCTTCAAACTCTGCCACACGCTTTTAAGACAACCAACTCTAATTTTTATACCTGTCCCCCTTCCCCCATCCTTAAAATAGACAACGCCTAGGCAAAATTTCACCATGAACAAGCATGGAAGGGTAACACTGCCTAAACAGCTCTATTCCCTCATGACTTTGGGCATCATGTGTAGCTTGTAGAACAACAACTGTGAGCATCACAGGCTCCAGAACTCACCAGATCTTCAGTGTTTCAAATCCAGCCAGCCCACATCAACCGAAAATCTCATTTTCCTAACACGTCATTTGGAACCATGCTGACACCCATTTCTAGGACCATCAAGAGCAAATCTAGCTAGAGTAAGTCCTCCCTGCTTAGCATGCAGAGAGGGCATGCATCCACTGAACGCTCTCCACATCTGTGATACCTCATGCATCTAGGAAGGCATTCAAAACCTAAAGCTCACTGCTTCAAAAATTATGCTGTTGCTTTCTTCATGATGACATAATGCAAATCTACAGTAAAAACACTTTTGCATAAAATACAAATTAATGACACTGTTGGAGTTCATTTTCCCTTTGTGCTCAGGGTTAGATGTATTTCACAGATCACTCCTACAATAGCCCTCAGTCTAACAGACAGTTGTGTGCTGGTGTCCCACCCACAGCGTTTTTCCAATTACTTGAAAACACCTTAAACAAAGGTATGAGAGGACAGTAAACACAGACTAACAAACTCTGGTCTTTGAAAGTCTCCATGGTAAATATTTCTGGTTTCCTGGCCATAGAATCTCTACTGTAACCACCCATCTCTGTTATAGGACAAACTATCTGAGATGACAGTATATAAGTGGATGTGCAAGGTTTTGTCTCAGTAAAACTTAATGACTGAAATAGGCAATAAACCCACTTAGGCTCATGAATCATGGTTGGAAAATTTCTGGCTTAGACAAATGATCCTATTTCACAAATGACAAGTTATAGGATACACAATCTAATACTTTAGAATACAGACCCCTTCTCATCAACTGGACCTGACTGATCCTCTTTCACCGGCTTCTGTGGTTTCTTCTCCTTCTTCTTTAGATATTCCTTTAGTTTTTCTGCTCTATCAAGATATTCTGTACACTTGGCCCTGATGCTTTGCTTGGCTTTATCACCTTGTGCTTCATCTGTGGAAGAAAATGAGACAATATTAATTTTGTTGTAGTTTGATACGGAATGTCCCCACAGGCTCATGTATCCAAATGTCTACAGGGCAGGTGCTATATAGGAAGGTTACAGACATTTAGGAAGTGAGTCTTGCTGGAAGAAATATGTCATTGGGATAGGTTTTGAGGTTTTATAGGCTGGTTCTATTTCCTGTTGTCTTGTCTCCCATGAGTTGATGAGATGTGCTCAGTTAACTTCCTGACCCCAAGGCTGACCTCCTGCTGCCTCACCTTCCCTGTGATGATGGGCTGGAACTGTATGCAAATCAGAATGAAGCCTTTCCTCCCTAACTTGTTTTCTGTCAGGGTGTTCTATCACAGCATCCAGAGAAAGTCAAATTAGAGATATACTCTTTAACAAGCAACTTCTGTGTTGAAGGAGGGAGGAGAAGGCTTCTCTAATTCACTGTATCCAGTAGCCATCAACCCTTCTCGATTCCTTTCCACCCAGGGTTGGAGGTCAGCATTCAGTTGAGTTTACAGACAAAACAAAACAAAAACTCACAGCAAAACAGTAGGTATTTTATGTTAATATTATATATTAATAAAGTAACAGTCTATAGGTTTCAAATTCTTCCCTTAACCATTTACAGACAGCTAAACACTTTATCTCACATAAAACCAATCATAAGAGAGACAACAGACAACTCTGAATGTACAGCAGGATTACCTAAAAGCTGGGAATTGGAGGATTAGGAGAGTGGAAGCTGGATTTGCTCTCTGTACACTGCTTGAATATGTTGATAGGGAAAGTAATAAAAGTGAAAAAAAGCATTGATATAAACGATAACTATTTATAATAGTTAACAGTAGTCAACTATTTCCATTAACATCTCTGTCTGCTTTACTTCTAAGTATACAAAGAAATGCAAATTGCATATATTATGCAGACTACCAACATAGTAATTTTACCACATTAAAACCTCTATTGTAGCTATTTTGAAATGTGGACTTCAGCAATACATCCAGCACACAGACCATCCTCATGTCTCTTCTGTGTTATCTTTTGTCCTCAGTTTTATTTTAACATACTCCCTCCCCTACAATTAAATAGGAAAAGTTCAAACTAAATACTTCAAATAACCCAGGCACTAAGTGTAAAATTGGTGATGGACCTTACAGGTTTTTATGCGCTTGTTTCTCAAGGTTGAATATCCAGTTCCCAGAACAGAGCTGGGCCCATAACATCAAGCATGTGTTTGTTAACTAAACTAATACCTCCCAACTTATTTTTACAAGTAATTTTCAACATATGCTTAAAAACTGGTTGTTCAAATCAGATAATTCAGTTAGATTACCCATCTATAAAAATAAAGTTCTCTCTACTGAATGCACAGTAAGATACTGGTATAAAGTACTAATTACAACAACTGGCACATCTGTTATAGGACTAATAGCAAGGAGAAAGGAGTTTCTCTGTAATGGTGATTTAGATTTTTTTTTTTAATTCTCTTGGCTTTGTATTTCAACTTTTAGAAATGTAACACTTCTCTTGTTTAGTGTACATGTGCAAATAAAATAAAACATGTCTTACACTTAACAACATGGAGAAAATACTGAACAGCATGTTGGTAGAGTTGGAGAGCTTCCTCATAGTTCCCAGCTTTGTCTTCCTGGGCTGCTTTGCTTGCAAGATCTATTGCTTTCTGTGTGAGAGGCAAAACAATAAACTTAAATGAAAGCATAAATCTTAAGTTTGAAGCAAATAACCCCCCCAGCACCTTTAATTAAAAAGAAATAGGAAAATTCTCAAAGATGAAGTGCTGTTAGACTGCAGACATGGCTCCAGGGTTAAGGGAACTAGCTAGTCTCCTGGGAGAACAGGGTTCAATTCTTAGTACCCATGTGTCAGATCATTTGTAACTCCAGTTCAGGGGGTCTGACACCCTCTTCTGGCCTCCCTGGGCACCAAGCACACACACAGTGTACAGATAAACATGCAGGCACACGACCTATACACATTATTTTAAAATAAACTTTAAAGCATTTGAAAAAAACTTGTTGCTGCTTTGCCTAAATCATAAACTGAAGGCAGAGATAAAAACCCCTCTAGAACAATGTGATATTAATACTCTGAAAGGTCCCCAAAACTATACTGATCAAAGACATTAATAATACAAAATAGTATCACATCAAATATTAAAAGGTCATTAAAATAGTATTACAAGGCTTTAGAGACATGGAAAGTATTTGAGAGGCATTTGCTGATGATCTGACCCAGATCCATTTTCTACATTTTCACATCTTCTGTGATAAGAACTCCTGTAGAGATTTAAAAAGGAAAACTTTCCCAGAAATAGAACCATACAAATATAGCCAAGCAACTACTCAAAAGTGATAGAGAACCAAGGCCACACTGAGAAAATAGGCTTTTAAAATGGTATAGCAATGGACATCCACAAGGGAACAAAAAAGAATCTTATCTTAAGTCCTATATATCCAGCAAAAACTAACTTAAAATGAACATAGACTTAAATAGATAACTTTGAGAAAACAAAACCCAAAAAAGTTCTTAGATTTAATATCAAAAGCACAATGTATAAAATGAAAATATGTTAACGAGAAAGATATCAGTTAAAAATTTTTGTTCTCTGAAAGATTCTGACAAAATGATGAAAGTACAGACTGGAGAATACTGTGAAACACCATGCAAAAACAAAACATCTACACAAAGGAACCCTAGAGATATAACAGTTTAAAAGAATTTATTAATGGGTCAGAAGATGGCTCAGCGGGTAAAGGTCTTGCTACCCAGCTTAATTGATTCAACAGAATCAATAAAGAATCAATAGAAAATTGATTCACAGTAGAAGAAAGCCAACTCTTGCAAGCTGTCCTGACATACACGCACACACACACATTTTAAAAGCCCAGTTAACTAGTACATTTCACCAAGGAGACCATACAGATGGCATACCATCACTGGCCATTTGAATAATGCAAATTAAAACTGCAATGAAAAAAGCAGACACCTATCACAATGACTAAAATGAAAACCAGTGACATCAATGTTGGTAAGAATGCAGAGTGTATTGTATAATGGATTAGCAGTTCTGGAGAACTATTGTATTTACCTAGCAAAATATGTAACTAATAATATAAACAAAGAACTGCACTCCTAGACAGTCCCCCAGAAAAGGGATGATTAATGTTCACACAAAACTTGTACAGAAATGAATGCTCTAGAGAGCCTTCAGTGGTTTCATGGTTAAACTGTTCCCAAACTGCACAGAAAACACACAAACACACACAGAAGTACAGGTCAAACTGGGGAATGATTAAGAACTACACAGTGTCAACACAGTATCCTGATGTGATATTGTAACAGTTTTACAACATGCAACTGGGGGAAGGGTCCAGTGGATACTCTGATCTCTTCTGAAAACTGCATGTTAACCTCAAAATAAAAACGTTTTACAGGGTTTCTCTTTGTAGTCCTGACTGTCCTGGAATCACCAAGATCTGCCTACCTCCAACTAGCTTTCATAATAAAACTCTGATTAAGCTTTGCAATTTAGAGCCTGGAGAGATGTCCCAGGAGTCAAGAACACTGGCTGCTCTTCCAGAGCTCGTGGGTTCAGTTCCCAACACCTGCGTGGTAGCTTACAATCATCTATAACTTTTCCAGGAGATCCAATGTCCTCTTCTGGCTGCCGTGGGCACTAAGAACACACATGGTACACAGATGTAAGTCAGGCAAAATACCCATACACATAAAATAAATTGTAATTTAAAATATATGCAGACATATGAAAATAAGGACCAAGCATGAACACTCCAACGGGAGAGAGTACAGGCATGGGGCTAGTGAGATGCCACAGTAAGAAAGGACGACTTGAGTTTGATTCCTCGTGTACACACACACACACACACACACACACACACACACACACACACACACACAAATAAAAAAAGAATAAAAATTCAAAGTAAGTGCTAGAGAGATGACTCAGAGGTTAAGAACACTGACTGCTCTTCCAGAGGGTCTGAGTTCAATTCCCAGTGACCATATGGTGGCTCACAACCATCTGTAATGGGATCCAATGACCTCTTCCAGTATGTCTTTAGCTACAATATACTCATATACACAAAATAAATAAATAAATAAATAAATCTTTAAAAAATTTCAAAGTAAAATGTTCTAATTTGTGTAAACTACGTAATAAGGCACCTCAAGGAAGGAAAGAGAGAACACAAATTTATGAATGATTCTCTTCAGGGTACACTAAACATAAGAACACAAATGACATAAAGGTCACTACAAACTCCATAACCATCACCTGCAGGAATACCATTATACTTGGAAGCATGTTTTGATGCAGAGATGCCAGAGAGGCTACATTTCTTTTAAAACGTTTTAGAATCGACAAAAACAAACTAGTTTTATGTTTCACACTTCAAACAGCAAGAATTCAAGAACAAGTCTTCCCAAGTTTTTAAATTAGGCAAGACAAAAATCACAGACATGGTTACCTGGTGTTTAGGAGCAACTGCTCACATAAACACGTACTCCAAAGGCTCAGTGGTTAGAGCACATGATAAACTTCAGGTTCGGACTAATTGCTCCAGATTATATTGAAACCTGGGTTTCTTCACTCAGTCCCCTCACTCAGCCCACAACAGGTAATCAACCAATCACTCTGTCACTGAGCTGCAAGCCTGGTCTGCCAAGTCTGACTTTTCTTATGCTCAGGAGTCCACTTCCCTTACCCTTTGACATTTACTGCCTCAGTGAGGTGCCACTGTAGGTTGGGTCCGTCCCCTGAAGAAAAGCAGGTTTAAGATATCTCAGAGCCATAGATACAACGGCCCATCAGTACAGGCCAGCTGTCATGAGTTCTTAGATTTCTCTCTAGTTGCCATCTTAGAACCTCTACCTCCACAACCGACTCCCAAGGAAAGCCCCAAACTCAGACTACTCCTCTCTCACATTTTAATGGAAGGAAGACTAGTATCTCTCTTTAAAATGTTCTTTGCACCAGCCTTTGTTGTGCATTTCAAATAGAAACCCTAGTTTGGCTGGTCACCACCTCCCACCACTCAGACCTTGATTCTGAAACAGAAGTGTGAAAATGACATTCAGTGTTCAAGCTCGTTTTGTAACTTTCCACGTACAGCAGAGTAACCCCTCCCCCCCATGGTATGCATGTAGCACATAAAGATGTAGCACACAAACTCCTGGTGACAACCATTTTCATTCACAGTCTTTCCTTATACACTGAGTTTCTGTCACATCAAAATTCTGGTACAGCTCAACCCAACTAAGGGTACATATGCCCAAAACATACACGCTAAGCAGACCATATGCCACTGTCTCCCTGTAAAATTTCAGCTTCTTAAGGCCTCAGAATGGCCCTACTGGTGCAACATACTCTCCATTTCCAGTGAGACAGTAGAGGGTTTCTGGATTTCTAGGACCACTTGTACATGCTTCCAATGCCAATACTGTGTTCGAAAAGTTGCTTTTATGTAAGATACACACACACACACACACACACACACACACACACACACACAGAGGGGTGGGGTGTGAGGGTGGGGATAAGATTCTGGTATTCTCCAAATCTCAGCACAGTTTTATATGGACAACAAATATTTAGGAGTGGTTCATCTTTGGATTTTACTTTATGTTCTCTGCAAGGTTTTTATTACGTTTCTGCAATTTTCTCTGCCTGGAAAGCATTCCCCATTCTTCTTCAAGTACATAGAATTTTACAGTGGGAAAACACACACACACACACACACACACACACACACACACACACACACACTTATAAGCACACAGACCTGGATTCAAAACTAATGCCCACACTAACTTCTGGCATGTCTTTGGGCATACCACAACCTCAAAAGCTCGAGTGCCACTGGCCTTGGAGAGTTGTTCTGAGGGGTCAGTGAGATCACCTCAAACACTGAGCCGACTGCAGTTAGTGCTCACTTTATCTGAGATCACACCACCTCAGAGAAACATGTCTCTTTTATCCCAGGAAGAATGAGCTACACCCTTCCTGGATGCCAGCTCACACTAACCTCTAACTGTTAAATGGAACTGTACTTAAATTCTGGTGGGGTTTTGTTTGTTTGTTTTTTAGTTTGTTATTTGCATTCTGCAGTAGATTAAAAGCATCCAAATTTACAAAGTTTTTTGCTTTATTCTTTGGGGAAATAACTCATTTAATGATTCTTTGTCTATATTTTCTTGATTAGAAAGTTTTCTGAAAAGGCTTATGGAGAAAAACCACACTTAAACCAACCACTGTAGCTCAACATTCCTCTTCCTTATCACTCACAGCTATACTTTTAATATTTTTCAGTCTCTATCTGGCTCACCGAAGAACATCCATCAATCCAATTAAAACTGCAATGCATTCTGGTTACAGAATCAAACTACAAGTGTTGAAATAGAAATATGAGTACCACAAATGAAAGCATCTTTAACACCTAAAGGAAAGCCTTTACTAATTAACATTCAACAAAAGCAAAATTAAAACCAACAACAACAAATCCCCCCACCCCCAAAAGAAACCAACCAAAACAAAACCCCAGCATTTTCTGATCAGGGCTACAAAATATAGGGTTACAAAAACTTAGTGGAAAAGATACACATTAATGGCGAACTTACTCTTAATTACAAAAAAAATGAACCACGGTTGCATTAAAGATAGCAATCATTTACTTATATATATATAAGTATATATATAATACTTATAGTATTTACTTATATATGTAATATATTAAATATACAATCTTTTTCTTTGAGTTTCAGGATAAGAACCACCAGACAAGCCTTTACTCCCAGTCTTTGTGTGCAGTGATCCCGATTCAAGTGCCCTTCCTTTGGGAGGAATTTCTTTAGGATCAATTATCCTAGTTAAAGAAATACGTTTACATTATCATTTTTACTTATACCAGACACTGAACAAATACTATTCAAAGAGTACTTTATTCTACTCCTTGGTAACTAACCTACTGGGCTAGAAGTTCCGGATACCCAGCCACCTTCTGGATCCCACTGATCAACGATGGATGATGGGAGACTGTGCTACAGTCGTCAATGAACACCGTTCCATGAAGCAGCAGTAACCTTTTTCTAACGTTCACTATCTTAGGAATCCGAATGTACGTAGAAAACACTGGGTTTTTTTGCAATGAGGGTGGGAAAGCGAAGGTACAGATTAAAACACTCCCTGATCTTAAACACAGTAATTTAGGACAACATATATAAGAGCATATTCTTAATGAATTCGTGAGGATGGTGTATTGCCCCGCTCTAACCTAAGGTTCTTGGACCATTCACCGGACACACCTGGACGTCTTTGTTCATCAGCATAAGAAACGGAGAAGAGCACCTTATTCTAAACTGGTCCAGAGTAGTGATTTGCAATAAATAAAAAATAAAAAAATAAATAAATAAATAAATAAATTTAAAGATTACTCTTTTCCTTTCTTCCCAGTAGAGAGACTAGAGAGCTTCCGGATTGGAGAGAGAGATCGGCACAGTTCCAAACACCGCTGTTTTGTTTTCCAATGTCACAAGCAAATCAAGAGTCCCACAGACCGTGAGGCGGAGGAGATGCCAAGGCCCGCCCCTCTGGGAAGCACCCCTTCGCCCAGGTCGGGTCTGCACAGCCACGCCCTCCTCGGCCAGGGCCAGGGGCGCGGCCGCTCCTCCGCCCCCGCCCCCACCCCTTCCCCGCGGGGTTCCGGTTCTCTATAGGGGCCCAGAAAAGCCGCGGTACCTGGAGGTTGGTGTTCGTGGAAGCCATGGTGGAGATCCGAGGGGTCCCCTACAGACGAGGCCGGCCGGTGGGACGGCAGCACCGCCGTCGAGTCGCGCCCGAGTCACAGCCGCAACCCTCCAGAGGCTGGCGGCTCTGAGGCCCGCAGCGGCAGCCCCAGCTCTAGAGCCGTAAATCAAGCAGGAACTCCAGCAGCCACCCAGACCCTCCTCACAAAACTTCCGTAATTCCGAGCCCCTTAGGGCTCTGGTCCCGCCTCTGGCCCGGGCACTTCCGCTTCGTCATCCGCACACGCGCTAACCAGTCACCCAGGATGCGTTTCGCCACAAATGAGCTCTCGCGACAGGAGAACGGGAAGCAGTGGTGCGGAAGTCAGACTGGAGGCTTGTGTGGGATTCTGGTGCAGACTAGAGTCATTAGTAGTTAAAACTGATTAAAAACGTGTGAGAGAAGTGTGTAGCTCAGCTAATGTATCTGGTATTAACATTTTAGTTTTAATAAGCATATTACAGTCCTTTAAGATGCTAGTAGAGAAAGCTGGGTAACAAAATGTTGGAATTCTTTATTTTTGCAACTCTAATGCAAACATTTCAAACAAAGTTTTTCTTTTTAAAATTACTGCTATCTGCTCCTTACATTCTAGCACAATAAAATGCATATTGTGTATATAAAATGTAAACGGAGCCTTCACTACTGACTAGTGTAGTATCAGGGAAATGTTAGTGACCGTCCCCCCCCCCCCCCCAAAAAAAAAGAAAAACAGATAGGAGCCCATCTGATGCAACTCGCAGCAGGGTATTTATTCTATTCAAGTTAGCTTGACCCCACCCACCCACCCACAGCGCACCACTGTCACACAGGACAGTTTTGGTGGTGGGGTGTCACCTAGTGTCTATGGTTTATAGTAAGCAGCAAGCAGGGAGTGCCTGTGCAAGCAACTAATTGGAAAGCTACTGTGGCCTTTAACATGACTGGCTGGTGCTAGGAGTCATATCATAAACTTAATTTCCGCTTTCCTCTGCATTGGTGGTCGTTAGGCAGGGGGTGAGTTTGTAACCTGGGGGGTACAGGTTTGTTGGGGAAGTAACCTGGAGACAATTTGGTCCTGTTGAGGGTGTAACATGGAAACGCTGGTCTTGTTGGGGCTTAGCCTAGAGACTGGGGCTAAGCTTGCCTTTTGTTGGGGGGCAACTTGGAAACTAATGCTAGGTACCAGCCTGTTAGCTCACCTGAGTTTAAACTTAGATCAGGTTCTCTAAATGGAGTCTGAATTTAAGAGATTTGGCCTCTCACTGGTATTTATGGTACTGGGAGATACTTTGCACAGTACCAGAGGAGAAAGGCAACCATCAAGCCAGCTACATACATAATGTGGGCACATACAGTGTCATACATACATACACCACCTACAATAGTGAACTGCCTGCAAATATGCTGGTTAGATAGTGGCACAAATGTAGGAATAATCAGCCACTCTCAGATTGGATTTAAGGCCCACTCTATGAGGTGGAACCCAAGCTTGACACTGCTTGGGTAGCCATGGACTTTAGACTTGATAATCACGATCTTACAAGAAAACCAAATACCACTGCTCTGATTAAAGAACACAGCAATAAAAATGACTCCAACAACATTCTGCTACACCCATAGATCAGTGATTCACTCTCCAGTCATCAAGGTTTATGGGAACTAACACAAAGACCCATAACTGAACAGTCAGTGGAGAGAGACAGAGACCTAATGGGCTTTCTTCATCCTACCCTCACCTCAGGGCACAGAAATCTATTTAGAAGAGGAGGAAAGACTAAGAGCCAGAGGAGTTGGATGACTCCAAGGAATAAGGTCTTCCAGACATGAAAGAACTGATGCACATAAAAACAGACACCGTGTTAGCATGCACAGGGTTCGGGACAGATGGGGTGTCAGCACTGAGAGGGGGAAGTGGGATGTAGGCTCCCACCCCTAACCAAAAATCTGTCTGCAATTGATGCCCACTTGCAAAGAAAGAATTAATTTTCTCCAATGAAGTCTTACTGGATATGTAAACCACATTTAAGGACAGGCCCTAGGCCAACACAAAACAAACTCAACAGTACTTTTGTAGAATTTTTTGTCTCATACTTTGAAATTGTTTTTCTATCTTGTCTTTTTCCTGTATATTATAGTTTCTAATTTTGTGTTTTTATGGAATGTGTGGGTTGGTTTATTTGGGTTCTTTTTCTGCCTGTTTGCATTCTAAAGAGAGAGAGAAAAGGCAGAACATGAAAGTGGGTGGGTGAAAGGGACCTGGGAGGAGTTAGGGAATCATAATCAAGATACCGAGGTTGGAAAACCTTTCCCATCAAATGAAGATGGGAATGGAATTCTTTATGTGTATAAAGGTTTACAAAAACACTTCTGTATATATTCTGTCTTACTGAATTCTGCAAGAACTGTGTCTGATTTTTATAAACGAAGCTAACGGGGTGATCAAGAAGGCACATTGCACAGCTGGAGTGTAAGCCAGATCACTTATCCCCAAGGGCAATCTCATCTGAGAACTGCAGCAAACAAGTAGAGGCTGAAAGAACCTGACGATGGACAGGAGGCTCAGTTCTGATCACGTGAACAAGGATGCCCTAGAGAAGTGCCAACTGAATCTCATATTCTTCAGTGGATTTGCACAGACCAGGACATTTCAGACAGCAGTCGAAGAAAGAATAAATGCACAGATGAAAGCCATCCAACATGTGTTATGGGAAGCTGGCATGCAGGAAGTAAAAATACCTCAGAGAAAAAGTGGCAGGAAATGGAGCTAGGAATACATCAGCAGGCGTTGATGGCTGCTTCATGCTTCGTGTGTTGGGCTTTTCTTGAAGGTTGTGGAAGCCCTGCGTTGTTGGTCCTTCTAGACTTGAATTCTGGTGAAGTTGTGATTGGTGGGATATTGGTTTTATGAAGATGGCTGTAGGTATTGTAGACTGGACCAAGAGAGAACAGGTAATAGTATGAAGTAAGAGGCATCTTGATTCTACATTTTAGGAAAGAGGCCACAGAGCCACCAGGATATTCCTCATCCTGACTCATGGGCTTTGGTTAATAGTAGCAGGTCATGTTCCTCAATTGCTTTTGATGAACTCAGCCTGTTAAATAAACACACAGAGATTCTTCAAGCACCTGTTTCAGTGTCATTTCCTCATGACGTCTTGGAAACGTCTTCATTCTCACTATACCTTGGCGTTTGAATTCCCTAGATGTTGTGCACTAAGAGCTTGTGTATCACAAAGAAGAAAACGCCATTGGTGTCATTTTGGTGCAGGAGTAAAATCCCCAAGGTCCCACCGTTTTAGAATGCAATTCTCTCGGCACTAAACCCCCCCAGGTCTTATAATTCCCTCTGCCCTTACACGGACACACACCCACAGACTATGTGCTTACTTAATGTTAATTGAACAAAGAAACTCCCCTTCCTCGACGGAAACCTTTCGGGGGGAACACTTTCAGACTTCAGGAATTTTGGAAAATGGGGGAGATCGGTGAATCTCAGGGCGGCATTTGTGGATTCAGCCCTTGAAGGACTTCTACATGAAACTTAGTTTCATAAAGAGAAAATTCATCTTAAATCAAAGATTTAAAGGAAGTACATAACAGTAAGACCTTTCCTGTAGCCAGCACGGCCATTCCTGTATACTGCTTGTTGAGTTTCTATCTCTTCTACTGCTGGGGATACAGCTAGTAAGCAGGCTGAGTGCTGGCAGGGCTGGTCTGTGATCACGGTGACTCACCTGCACTGTCAGGTTGGAAACCTGTTGGCCCACTTGGAGTGGCCTACTTTTCTGAATATACTGAAGCACTGTGAAAACCAAGCCCTCTCCCAGCTTTGGCTATTTGTTTTAATTCTTTAAAAAGCAATCTTTATTTCATTTTATTGACTCAGGTGGGTGTTTTGTCTGCAGGTATGTCTGTATACTTCATGCTTGCCCGATGCCTGTGGAGGTCAGAAGAGGTCGTCAGACCACCAGAACTGCAGTTATAGATAACTGGGATATAGATGCTGGGGTGTGTTGAACATGACTCCTCTGAAGAGCGGCTGGTGCTCTAAACTTCTACACCATCACTCCAGGCCCTCATTTTATTCTTACGCAGCCACAGGAGGCTAGGGAGGTTCAGGTTTTGTGATCAACTTAGCACTGTCAAAAAAGGATTTATTTTTATTTTTACTTGCATGTTTCTGTGTGTACAGGTGTCCACGGGGGCCAGAAGAGGGCACTGGAGACCCTGCAGCTAGAATGCAGGCTGTTGGGAGCGCCCCGATGTTGGTGCTGGAAACTGAACTGCAGGAAGAGCAACAGCATTCTTAACTGCTTGAGCAACCTCTCCAGCCCATGCAGAAGTATAAAAAGTGCATTTCAAATATTTAGTTAGGATATGTTTATTGGAGATCGGCTCTAATGCTTTGATTCAATTGGGAATCTGCATGTCCAACATTGAAGGTTCTTGTCCCCAATTGGTTTTTGATTGATCAATAAAGATGCCAACAGCCAATGGCTAGGCACGGGACAGGACACTTAGAGTTGCTAGGGTAGGATGCAGAGAGGAACAGAGCAGAATCGCCATGACTCAGGGAAGGAGGATAGGGAATAGTAATGGCAGAAGATAAAGTCAGCCAGCCATGTGAGTGGCCACAGGCCACTTCCCCAATTGGGTTTAGGTAGCAGGGGAAGGCTTAGGAGTGCCCAGCCTTTGAGGTAGCCAAGGCGTTTAAAAAATTAGTGTGTGTGTGTGTGTGTGTGTGTGTGTGTGTGTATGTGTTTGTGTGTGTGTGTTTCATTTGAGGATCCAAAAATAGCTCCTGGGCAGGTGTGCATGTGTGACCCACTGGGAGTATAAAGCAGAGTAGCAAAAACTCCCACTAAATATATTAATTATAATGAGGGATTTCACTATGACATTTTTATATATGCATGTAGTGTATATTTTATCATATTTACACCCAGTTCCTTTTCCCAATTAGCCTCCTTTCTGCTTTAATAGTGTGTGTGTGTGTGTGTGTGTGTGTGTGTGTGTGTGTGTGTGTTGCCTATTGAAGTTTGTTAGGGTTGTGTATAGGGTACTGTGGCAGTTGTATAAAGGCACAGGTCCATCTTACCAGTGGTTACATTACTGAAGAAAAAGGACATAGTGCCTTTACTTTCCTATTGAGCACACCTTCAGAGTGACTTTTCCCATTATCTTTATACCGGTAAAAATCCATTATGGTAACTGTCACTGTCTCAAGATTAATCTGTGGATTGAGGACATGTGATGCTTAATCCCAGTTGCCAACTGGGTGAGATCTAGAGCTACCTGGGAGATAGGCCTCTCTCATGCCTGTGGGATGGGTTTTCATTAAGTTAACTGAGGTTGGAAGACCTGCCCACTCTGGGTGCCATCATTTCTTACGCTCAGAACATGAACGGTCAAAGAGAGCAAGCGAGCAAAGCACAAGTATTCATTGCTTTCTTCTTCATGACTATGGATGTAAGTGGGTAGCTGCTCCCTGCTCTGCTGCTGTCTCTGGACCAGGGAGAACTATATTTCCCTTTAAGCCAAAATAACCTCTTCTCCCTTAGGTTGCTTTATTGATTATTTTGTCACAACTACAGGAAAGAAACTGGGACAGATATTGGAATGGGATAATTTTTTTAGTTAAAAAAAAAAACAACTTTAGCATACAATTTAGCATAGCACTTCAGAAGCAGAGCCTAGGTTCAGTCATAGAATGTTCCAGTACTGAATAGCAGTACAGTCTTCCAAATACTGACAGTGTCAACATTAAGCTGATGACTATTTGTTTGAGCAACATAATTTTGTGTAGTGTTAGCTAAGCTTAGTGAAAATTTCTAGGAACTATAGTACATGTTACTCATGTTACTGATTCACGTTTCTATTTGATTTTTAAACTATTTAACCTCTACAGGGCTAAACAAAAATAAAGTTAACACAACATAGGAGTAGCAGTTACATGTATACCAGGAAAGTAAAATATGGCTTTATCCATCATGTCTTTTCCTGTCTGAAAGCAATGTGGCCCTGGGTTCTCCTTTTAGGAGATCACCTGTGTCCACGCCAAGCAAGTCTTTGTCTTTATAATATTATAATAATTATGTTAAATATACTTTATTTATGTGTACATGCATGTATACTGTGTGTATATATGTGCACACGTGTGTTGTGTGTGCATGCATTCGTGTATGTGCATGTACATTCATCAACATATACTAGTTCTTGATTCTGTAAACTTTTTCTGTCTTTTTGGAAACAGGGTATAGTGTTTGATTTTTAAAATCAACTTCATGGGGTTTATGCATATGGAAATGCGTGTGTGCGCGCAGGAGGCAAGATGAAGGGGCAGATCTCAGTGCTGTACTTCCAGGTGGCTGTATGCCATCCGACCTGGGGACTGGGCACTGGCCTGTGTCTTCTACAAGAACAATGTGCACTTTTGAACACTGAGCTATCTTTCCAGTCCTCGACAATAAACATTTTAAGAAATGACTTAACTATTCCCATGAAAAGCACAAATTGACTGTAGTTTACGTAGAACACAAGGAGATGCTTCATTAGCTGAACACTGAGTAAGGAACCTCTTTGGTAAATTTTTAAGTGAAGAAAATCCTCTAGCTGCAGGAGATGTGAAGACGAGCAGTGAGTGACACCTAGGATTACAAGCGGTCTGTGTTCTGCTATATAACCTTTCGGTTTCTGTGTGTGATATGTGAAGATGGACCAGGGGGACTGACAAGATGGCTGAGCAGGTGAGTACTATTCTTGCTGAAGATCTAAATTCAGTTTCCCGTACCCACATCAGGTGGCTTTAAGCCACCATTAACTCCAGCTCCAAGAGATTCAATGCCTTCTTCTGGCCTCCACATGGACCTGCATTTACAGGACCATGCAAGTAGACTCACATGATTAAAAACAAAAGTAAAATCTTAGACAAAAATAAGTTTAAAGAAAGGTTGGATGGAAAACTTCAAACCGACAACCCTACAATGGTTTGAAGCAGATGTTTTAGAGTACTTTAAGGCCAGGGTTTTAACTCAGTAAGGCATTATTAATATTCCTGTTCCTATGATAGCTGTAATTAGGTTGAACTTCAGATCAAAACATGTGACATGTAATTATATTAAATATATTTTTATGTGTACATGCATGCATACTGTGTGTACATGTGTATGTGTACATGTGTGTGTGTTGTATGTGCATACATGTGTATATGTGTGTGTGTGTGCATGTACATGCTTCTGCTCTTGTAGGAGTCAAGTTTCTACTTCTGTTGTGGGTCCCAGTGGTCAATCTCAGGTAGTCACAGTGCTCACACCCGTGTGACTTATAAGCAACTGTTTCAGGCCAGGGAGACTGCTCAGTGTGGAAAGGACTCCAAGAACTCTCATTAGAGATGGTAACACACAGCTATTTCTGAACCAATAATATTTTTCAAATAGTCAGCCATCCAGTGCTGTTTGAGATGCTGATGGGAACACCACACTTGAATTTGATATCCAATGGATTCAAAGGGAAGTCAATCATGGTCTTGTTGTTCTGCAAATCTGCATTACAGTAGAAAAACCTCAAGCTGAAAGCAGCCTTTGTGTCCCCAAATGACTGACAAATAGGTGGATGCTTTAAGGAGTTAAAAACAAGCGGTCAGAGATGCCTAGATTTAATGACTACAGAAAATGCTGGACCTGAACTGTGTCTGCCGAGAAACTGGATACAATGAAGGAATTTACTTGTTCACATAAAGACACTCAGTGCTACCAAGTAGCGCTTTCTTTTCCTATTATTCAAATTGCAATGACAAAATGGAAGTTCTGAAAGCTCAAATGTTTTATTCATAATCTTGGCCAACGTCCGCGTTGGAGAACTGAGAGTAAGTTAAAAACCACCGCCAATTCAATTATTTAATTTCACTGTGTTAGAGCCCATGTTGCCAAATGATCTCATTACCAAATTATATCCTAAGGTCATCCTGGGAAAATAAGCTATCTGGTGCCAAGAAAACTATCCCCAAGGGTAATTCCTGGCCAATGATATATTTTGAAGTTGCAAAATAGCTGTGTTTTTTCGTAAAAAAAAAAAAAAATTACCTTTGCTCCTGGTCCTCTTTGACATTTCTACAGTGTACCTAAACGGATGCAGAGAAGCATTCGCACAAAGAGTATCACAGAGGACACACCCAGGGACCTGTGAATGACAGCAGATGGTTGTCTGAAAAGCAACATTGCAATAGGTTCTATAAAAAGGAATTTAGGTCTGTAAAATTATGGGGGCCAGGGAGATGGCTTGGTCAATAATTTGCTTACTTAAGTTCTGATCCCTAACAGTGACAGAAAATTCTAGTTGTGGTTCTGTGCCCTGAAGATGCATGGGCAGGAGGGTTCCTTGAGTTTTCTGGCAGCTACTCTTGCTGAATCAGCAAGCTTCAGGTTCAGTGAGAGACTCTCAAAAACAACAGAGAAGACACCTGGTATTGACTTCTGGCCTCTATATCATGATCCCATACTCCGGTACATACACATGTAACCCCTCCACACACAGTCAGACACACAAACACACACACAGTCACAAAGACACACACACAGACACACACACACATAGACACACACAATCACACAGACACACATAGACACACACAGTCACACAGACACACACAGTCACACAGACACACATAGACACACACAGTCACACAGACACACATAGACACACACAGGCTCCCAGAGTTAATCACAAATGCTTTCTATACATTACTCTGACAAGGTGTCCATAGTTATTAAACGCACAGTGTTAAGATACCATGCCTGAAAGCATTATGCATAGAGGCATGAAAGTACAGCAGTGTTCAGGTCTCATATTTGTGGGCCTATCTTTTAAATGGTGGGGCTTTTTAGAAGCAAAAGGTTCAAGTTCCCTCTTAAAAGAGAAAGTATACTATCCTTATCAAGAGAAGAAATACCCCACCACAAAGCAGTTTTACTATGCCAGGAACAAGTGAGAAACTGTAGAAAATGGATATCGTAAGAGCCCCCAAAATGGCAGATCTAGGTCAAGAGATAAACTTTGGAGGGGGGTGGAGACATTAGCTTATTCATGAGACAGATCTCTTCAAAGACCACAGAGTGTAAAATATCATGTAATTGATCCAGATGGCCAACATGTCAATCAAGAGATGTATACTGGGTTGATTATTACGTGAGAAGCATGTAGCCCTCCAAGGACCTTCTACATTTCTCAAATGAGAAAGAGGAGCATTGTACATGGATCATGTAACACACGAGTGTTACAATACAAATATATCTTAGAAATAACAGCGATGTGATTTTATATTCCATGCCTGCTCACTGCGGACAGGGCTCTCTCTAGGCGTAGAATTCTCAAGTTCTAGGGTTGAATCCAGACTTCAATTCGATAGCCCAAAACCTTTCTTAGAGAGTTAAGAAGGGTCTGCTCGAAAGGATACCCAACCTGGGAACTCCGCTGCAATATGAACACTCGGTTTTCATCTGGCCTCAGCAAGGGCAGCCTCTACACTCCCATGTAGAGAAGGCAGCTCAGGATTTGGTTTCTCTGAGTAGCCCTGGCACTAGTCACTGGACCACTCTGCCCACCCTTACCATGGACTATTGCAGACCGTGGACTTCTTCCAATCGGAGTGGATCACGAACTCCGAGAACAGGAACAGAGCGTAGATATGTAGATATGGAGGGGACAGAGAAAGTGTTAAGACGGGACACTTATAAAGGATCCCACGCCTGCAAGTGTCAACAATACATTCCAGTTCCCAAACCAGTGAGCGAACTGTGCTTGACGAGAGATAAATCACAGCTAGCAGTCAGCCCCAGAAGCAAACCCTGCTGGCAAAACATGGAAGCTTTACATGACTTCCGGAGAGTCACGCTGGTACCTGGGAGACCAAGAGACGACATACGCGTGCCTGCTGTTCTGTATTTCTAAAGGAAAGGGGAAGCATCCAACAGAATCCATAATTCGGTAAAAACATGCAGAAGCACAGAGCATTAAGGCCATGATCTGCAGGGACCGTGATGACAAAGAGGAACCTAAACTATGACAGAAGAAAGTGCTGCGTGGAAGAAGACCCATTTAGTCAGCAGCATAGCTCTGGCTCAGAGCCCGTGGGAACTAAACACCCGTGGGACCCACATGTGTCATGTGTTGGAAGTAACTGCAAGATCTACCTGCAATACATCAGCAAGGCATTGCTCCAGCGCTCTCTCAACAGAGGTCAGGAGTAAGTCTCCCTGAGCTTTTATGCTCATCAGTCTCCACCGAGGACCACGTTAGACACAGTGATGCCCTAGGACACTGGTTCTCAATCTGTGGGTCCTGACCCCTGACAGAGCGGGGTCACATAGACATCGTGCACATCAGAATTTTACATTACAATCCATAACAGTAGTAACATTACAGTTAAGAAGCACTAATGAAATGATATGATGGGTGGGGGTCCCCACAAGCAGAGGAACTAAATTAAAGGGTCACATTAGGAAGGTTGAGAATCATTGCCCTAGGCCCATCACTGTAAAAATATTCTTCATTTTTCTCCTAAGAGCAAAATGCTATTCCTTGCTATTTTGCCTCTGATTTCACGGAGGTAAAAGTAGTGGTGGGAAGTTCTTCCCTCCATCCACTAAGCATCCACTACAGGCCACCAAAACCCAGCCAGTCGTCTCCCATCTTTGCAGCAATCTTACTTAGCAGCAATTACGGATCTAATTTTTAAACTAGAGTAAAATTGAAAGCATTGAGGTGGCGGTCCTTGAGCTCCACTTCAAAGTCACCCAGACTTCCGTTCCTATTTAGTTCCCCAAGAGTCCAGCATAAATGCAAAACCAGACCTCTACCATGCACGGTGATCGCAAGTACTGTCATTACGTTTGACTCTGAGGGACCGATTTCAAATAGCAAGCCATTTAAGATATAGGAAAAATAGACACAAGGGGCTAAACAAGAGCTGGGTGTGGTGGGATGCATCTGTAGTTTAGGAGGATCCCATGAGCCCTGGGCTTCAAGGACTCAGCTTACAGGTGCTGATACAGTCTGTACAGGCTCTCCCTGTAGACCTTTTGAGGAAGTTAAGTGTTGATTTTGTTTTGCTGGGAATACGGCTGTTAAAGCTAACACGGAGAAGAAAAGCCAGTGCTGGGCATGCGCGATCTAGTTTTCCTCTACAGTCAGGCCATTGGCAGAAGCTGCTGTGAGCGGTAGGCAGGAGTACAGGAAGCCACTGGGAGCAGCTTGTCACGAGTGTGAGACCCCATCTCTGTCTGTTCCATGCAGTCTTGCATAAGGCATACAGGGTGGGGCCAGACTGTTGCTTTATTGATGGACTAAGAATTCACTTAAGTGCACATGGAGATAAATGAAATTGCTGTGCATTTGTAAGTTTCCTAACTCTGTTAGTCTGAAATAGTCCTGTGATTGGTTGAAAATAACTTAAAAGAAAACCTTTTATCTTCATCTTCTGTGCATGGGTGTTCTGCTTTCATGTATGTCTGTGCGTTACAAGCACACAGTACCTCCAGAGGCCCGAAGGCTGTGACAGACCCCCGGAAGCTGGACTTAAAGATTGTGAGCCGTATGTGAGCACTGAGAAAATTGAACCCTGGTTTTCTGGAAGAGCTTAGTCACTGAGCCATCTCTGCAGACCCAAATGAACGTCTAAATAAATAAAATAAAAAGATACTTTGTCAAGTGCATTAATGCTGAAAAGGGGAAAGTGTCATGAGTGTGTGATTTCCACAATTCTAAACATCCCTTCCTTATTCAAGGGACAAACAGTTCGGTATCCTAGGATACAGAAGAGATGTTCTCTCAGAGCTGTGCTGGAGGGAAGTCTGATGTCAAAAGGTCAAGTTGGCCAAACACTCTGAAGGCACATCAACCTCATGTCCACCCTGATGCTCACCCACAACCCCTGACGTATCTCTGCCTCTCTCACTACCACACCCCATGTGCCAGTCTTTGTGCCCACATTCATCCCCAGCTTAGTACAAAAACATCAGGGCAAGAGCTCCGAGTAACAACAATTTATCAAAGGAAACAAATTTATCATCCAAATACTTCCAGAAGGTTTCAAAAGGAACCAGAATCCAGGAACAATTAGCTTCATAGAAGTAACTGCTATTGAGAGCAATACCATGATAGGGCATTAAATATTGACTACCAAGTCTTCCCTTGTTATTCATATTTTATACAAATGACAGAGTGAAGCTCCTCTATAAATAATAACATCAGAACAATTTGTAATTTTATTCACCAGTGTCTAGAGATCAGAAAGGGGCACTCAAATTATTTTTAAAAATTATAATTCAGAAGATGTTACAGAGAAAAGTAAAAATACTGATTTCAATTTTCATTATTTATAGGCTTATGAAAACAGTTTCCCAATATTGGGTTCATTTATAAACTGAAAAAGAATTTATTCTCTTATTTAGTACGAATTACCTTCATTTTCTCAGTTTCCTTCACTTATCTGTTAATGAGCAATCTCAAATTGGTTCAAAACAGAATTTATATTCCAAACAGTGCCAGCTGAAGTTGGCGGCTTCCAGTTTCAGTTAAGTGTGGTAATGGCCCCATCTACTGGCAACATTTAGAAACTACAACTTTCTATTCCCAGAGCTCAAAATTTTCAAAATGTTGGTTGTGGTTCCTTGAAAATTGTCCAAGTATACTGGACTACACCTTTAATCCCAGCGTTAGGGAGGTAGAAGTGGTTGGATCTCTGAGTTTGAGTCCAGCCTGATCTGCAAAGTAAGTTCTAGGACACAGAGGAACACTATCTCAAAAAAAAAAAAAAAAGCAGAAGAAAAGTAGAAAATTGTCAGAGGTGGTAATAGCAGGGCAGAAAGAAACTCAAGTTAGAAAACAAGGTGGGAGAGAAGAAGGTAAGTCTGGCCCATCCTTGGATGCTATTAGAAACTGAACAATGTTATTCCACAGACAAAAGCATGAACCATGTGCATAATTAAAATTCAAAATTTCCTAATGACCACATTTTTTAAAAAGTAAAAACAAGCAGTTGGAAGTGGTAGGACGTTTGCAGAGTATCTGTAAGGCCCTGGGTTCCATCCCGGCACTGTCCAGAGAACAACCAAATGAGCCAAACTAATTTCAACAATGTTTTTGTTTCACCTGATGTTTGCAAGCACTATCATCCCAACACTGTGTCACAGTAAGAAGAGAGGCGTTACTTACACGCTTACGTTGTAGAGACTTTGACATCTGGCGTGTGCCTTCTCCATATGGCCCATCTCAGTGACGACTAGCCACATTCAGGTGAGCAGTGGTCCCTGGGGCTAACAGCCACCATATTGGACTGTGTAGAACTTACCATAGGAAGAGCAGGGTGAAAAGCATACTGCATTCATAGGTTTGCAGTTTACATCCACATTCCACTGTCCCATCATCCACTGAATTGGCTTCTGAGAACCTAAAGTTAGATGTGCCCTTGTATCATTGCTGATGGAGCAAGGATTCAAGCATGGGTCTGGAAGGTGTGTGACATTACATACGCAGAGGTTTAAGCCTTCGAGCTTCAGTTTTGCCTGGTTTTATGATGCTGGCACCACTACACAGTGCCTCCTGCATTCTGCATAGGAGCTCTGCCACTGAGTCACACCCCAGACATTCAAGGTTCTGGGCCAGACACTGCATAATGGGAACTGAAGCACAGGATCATGAGTAAGCCATGGCCTTGGGTACCAGGCACCTGTTTGCCTACATCTCTCTTTCCAAAGCATTTCTATGGCTGTAGCCAGCAGCCGCATGTCTTTGCATAAGTGAAATAAAGTATGTAGTGGATTAAAATACATATAAATATAGTGAACTTAATTATGTCTCTTATTGATCTTGAAGATACTTTTCTTTCAGGGTCTTTCGTTTGAGTATAATTAAAAGACTTGTATATATGTGTGTGTGTGTGTGTGTGTGTGTGTGTGTCTTATAACAAGGAAGTAGACTCTAATTAAGTAGGAAGTTGCAGATGCAGAAGGAGACTGACCACTGGCTGTGGTTGTTCAATATGGTCTTATCACATTGGCAAATGTAATAGCACATACCCAGTTATAAAAGGGCTTTAAGGAAACAGTATGCCATCAACATAGGATGAACGCTGTACCACTTCCAAAGATTTGTTTTACTTCTAATGTGTGTGCACAGAGACCTAGGGCTCCCTCTGGAGCTGAGCTGGAGTTATAGGTAAGCTTCTCTCTCCCTTCCCCTACCCCATGACACCCTCTAAGCCATGGGGATATTGAAACTTGGGTCCTCTGTTAGAGGAGTACACACTCTTAACTGTTGAGCTTTCTTTTTCAGCCTTGCCACGATCACAGTAACACGTTTAAATGAATTGTTTTTGGTTTTTACTAGTCTTCTCAGGGATGCCTGGATTGTGTGGCTTCCTTCTCGCCACCTCTCCCTGTCTCTGAGTGTGACCTTCATCACATTTAATCAGTTGCCGTAGGATTTCCATGTGTCCAAATAACACGCCCCATTTCTGCTCGTGGGTAATTAAATTTTAGTCATCGCCTACTTCAGTAGTTTTCAGCCTGCAGGTAGTAATAGCTGCATATCAGATGTTTACATTCGAATTCCTGACAGTAGCAGAATTACAGTTAAAAACTAGATACAAAAAGTAATGCTATGATTGGGGGTCACCACAACACGAGGAACTGTATTAAAGTGTCGCAGCATTAGGAAGGTTGAGAACTGCTGAGCTATTCGACGTTCATTCTGGAAGGGGAGGATTTGGTCATTTCTTCCCAGTCTGCCTCTTCCACGTTCTTGCCCTTCCTCTTGCCCTGTAGGTCTGGTTCTTCCACAGTGCTTACGCTCCCATGATACACTGTAACCATCTGCTTTCTTGGTTTATGACTGGACTGAAGGGTACTAGAGGAATTGTACCTTAGGGAGTTTGTAGGTGCCTTTTCAAGCAAGCCACAGAATGCTGGTAGCCACCCCACCAAAAATTCATCATAGGCTTTCATGACAGGTTCACCATTGCTCCACACTTATGAGGATAATTTTTAATTTTTTTTTTTAGCATTTCTACAAGTTCTTTATTTATACAATTCCCACACCTGTCTCTTTCCTCTCTTCGATTCCCCTACTTCCTTCCATGGCCTCTTTTTCTACAATTATTGTTTCTCTCTCTCTCTCTCTCTCTCTCTCTCTCTCTCTCTCTCTCTCTCTCACACACACACACACACACACACACACACACACAAAGCCCATTCTGAGTGTTCATGTCTGACCTCTTGGAGAAGTCAGATAGCCTACGAGGGGAAAGAGGACTGATTTTTCCTCTCAGCATTACTCTCAGCAGCCACAGATTGCCTGGAGCTCTTTTCTTTTTCCTTTCCTTTCTTTTTGGATTTTCTCTGTGTAGCCCTGACTGTCTTGGAACTCCCTCTGTAGACCAGGCTGGCCTCAAACTCAGATTTGTCTGCTTCTGCCTCCTGAGTGCTGGGATCAAAGGCGAGAGCCACCATCACCTTACTGCTTAGAGCTCCTCATCTGGGCATGGGCTGACTGATACTGTTCACAGGGGTTGTTTAGATAGTCATACTGTTGAGCTTTCATGGGCGCAGACTCCCTGTCACTTTTGGAAGACACTATCTAGTAGATCTTCTGGTCCTCTGATCTTAACAGCTTCTCCACCGCCTCTTCCATGATGTTCCCTGGGCTCCAGATATAAGGCGGCATTATACCTGCTTGGTCTGTCTCCCTGCTCCCCACCATGTGGCCACTTATTTTCTGCAATTTGATCAGCGCTTTAGAGTTCTCTAGAGCTTCCAGACTTCTTGATGAAAGGTGAGACCTACACTTACCTATCGGTATAAGGATAAGCATTTAGAACGCAGTTAGAAATTGAACTGGCTTAGGAAAATAGCAGGTAAGCTCTGTTCTAGGGTCCATGGCCTCCACAGCCATGGCAGGTGGCTACGTTTACAGTACCAGGCTGAATTTACCCATTAAGCCCAATTAGACAGCTGGGTTACCCCCAGATGAATGTACTTTCAGTTGCACCATTGTGGATGTCTTGTAGGCTTTAGACCAGGGCAGCACTACTGATTGCTTTTCTCCCTTGCAGATGGAATAGCACCTTCCAAGATGCAGACTAGCACTCAGGGAGGGGTCTTCCAGCCAGCTCCATCTCCATCTCCATCTTCATCTCCATCTTCAGCTCCAGCTCCAGCTCCAGCCCCAGCTCCTGCCCCAGGCTCCAAATCCTGCATTGCAAGTGTGTGGTGTCTTCACAGACTTCATTATACACCTAGAATCCAGTGTAGAGGAAAGAAGGTAGAAAGTACCCACAGTGGGCGGGGCCAAAGATCTCTTGAGAAGGGATAGCTTTAAAAGGGAAAACAAACAAACAAACAAACAAAGGGGGTGTGAGGACTTTAGCTGGTGGTGGTGGTGGGTGGCAGGGACGAGGAGGAAGGGTAACACAGGCCCAGAGAGAGAGAGAGAGATAAATAACACTAAGGATGTTTGAAAAAGCCACAGGAAACACATTACTTTATAAGCTTGCTTTAAAACATCCATATATAATATGTTTGCATGATTTCACATGTTTGTGACACACACACAGGTGTAGTTTAAAAGGATAAAGCAGTGTGATAATACATTCCCCATGTTCCTGAGAGCCATGGGCTAGCTACCAAAACCCCAGTACCAGGCATGGAAAGCCTTCCGTCCAGTTACTGGTCAAAGAGGTTCTAAGAAACGTCCCAGAACAATACAGACAGTTACCATCCCCTTGGTTTCCTCCAGGAAGCTGAAATTAATGTGAATTGTTGGGAATATTAAACAACATTAGATTCACCTCCCATTCTCCTGATCTCTGCTGAGAACCTCCTGGTTTCCCCTCTCTGTATTGCCTAACTGTGTCCTCAGGTCTGCCTATAGTTTGAAGAGCAAAAGTAAGCCAAGGGCAATGCCATTTAAAATGGATGTTCTGAAACTGAACTGAAACTTTTTCTGAACTACAGGCTACACTTGTGGTTTTTTCTACCATCCCCCTTTCTGATATTTTCTGCTTTTCAGTTTTGTGGTCAATTCTGATCATGTTGAGGCTAATAGGAGAGACCTTGAGTGTAAATAAAAAATGCACATGGGATGCAGAAGTGACATCTAATAATACACACCACCTAATGTAATCTCTGTACTCTGTTCACAAGAGAATGGGATTGGAAAGGAGCCTATAGTGTGGGAAGTGGACAAGCGTCATGCAGATCTCAGAGAGCTAGAGATGCTCAGGATGAAGACACGAGTATGGGAGAGAGGAATGGTCAGGGCCAGGGGTTTGCTTCTAGAATGCTTGGGAGGGAGAACCCATGGGAGCTGAGCCCAGTCGGGAGGTGGAGGATTTGGAGGAAACAAGACTTACTTTCTGTCCTATGGATGGTTTGTATTAGAAGCCTAATAATATTTTTATTCATTTTCTATGCATTCAATTAAGAGTATTGAGGTCGGAACCTATGTTGTTACAACTATTTAATTATTGAGCAGTAAATATTCTTTTAACTTTGAATAAATGCCTGGACACTTGACAATATAAAAAGAATATATAGTACCTTATAGGAATTTTACTCTCCCACACCTCCCAGTCTTATTCGTCTGTTGGGCCAACTTGAATAATTTCTCTAAAAGTGCTGTCAGAACAAGATAGCAATTATGTCATTCATTGGTAATAAGCAGCCCTGGAGTTGTCACTGAGAGGAAGTTTAAGAAAGTCCCCTGGGAAACATGTTGTTCTGCTTCTAGTTCTGTGAGCTGTAAATGTATCTCTAAAAATGTGTGCATATATACTTTCTTTCTCATCGCAACATAGAATGTATTACCCTGAGGTAAGGTCCATGTCATGGTGACAGATTCAAGTATTTACAATGTATTCCTCAGGGTTTGTATTCAATAACTTGGAGTGACCAAGGATCTGAAATATGAACTATTTTTAAGTGCCCCTAATTCTTCCCCTATTTTTCTCAAAGTGTGAGTTTCTCTTTTTGAGCCAAGATTTGCTGAAGATAGAGTGTGGGCACAGTGTGACAGAGAGGCATTCATTCTGAGATCCTCATGTAGGGGCCCGTTAGGATTGCCATTTTGGAAACAAACTCTACTTGGAACTATGCCCAGTCCCTGGGCAGAGAACCTGTCCAATTTCATTTGTATCATGAAGCCAAATGCCTTGTCTGGTGAGGAAATCAATGGACTTCTTAGATATTTAATTGGGCAAGCTTTGGCTGGGTAATAGAGGAACAATGCCTAGAAAAAAAAAGGTGTAAACCCTCACTGGTATTTATTAGGAAAAAATATCTTTTGGCAAGGTAAAATGATAAATTATGGAATATTTCAATGATATTTAAAAAATGATTCTATATAATAAACTAAAATACCTATTATTATTCATCAACTAAATGAGAAGATATATTTTCTCTTTCTCATATTAAATACACATATAAATTAAAAAATGATTTGAACCCCCTTTCAAAAAGATTTATTTTTATTTATATGTATATGTTTGTGTGTAGGTGTGTACACATCAGTATAGCTGTCCCTGGCAGCCAGAAGAGGGTGTCAGACCCCTTGAAGCTAGAGTTACAGGTGATTGGGCACTTTTTAGTGTGGGTGCTGGTAACCAAACTGAGGTTCTCTGGGAGAGAAGTAATCATTCCTGGCCATGGAGTCCTTTCTCCAGCATGTATTTTTGACTCTAAACAAATATAAATCACTACTATGGATATATGAGAATAAATTTCAAATTAGTGACTATGGTGGTTTGAATATGATTGGCCTATAGGAAGTGGCACTGTTGGGAGATGTGGTCTTGTTGTAAGAAATGTTTCATTGTTGGGGTAGGTTCTGAGACCCTTCCAGCTGACAGTCTTCTCCTAGAAGTAGCACTCTCAGCTCCTTCTCTAGTGCCATGCCATCCAATGCCTGGATGAACCCATGTTTCTTGCTTTGATGATAATGGACTGAACCTCTGAACCTTTAAGCAAGGCCCAGTACGATGTTATCCTTTTTAAGAGTTGCCTTGGTCATGGTGTTTCTTCACAGCAATGGAAGACAAATGAAGACAGAAGTTGGTACCAAGAGTGGGTATTGTGTGATGACCATTTTATTTGGAGGAATATGGATCTTGGAACTTTGGATTTGGAAAGTAGTGGAATCCTTTAAGTAGGTCTTAATGAGTCATTCTAGTAAGAATTTGGAAGACATTGGTGCTGAGGGTGATTTGAACTGTGAACACCTGACCCAAGATGTCTCAGTGGTGAAGAATTTAGTATTTGGTCTAGAGACTGTTCTTGTAATATTTTTGTGAAGAATGTGGCTGCTTTTTGCCCTTATCTGAAGAGTCGGCCTGAGGCTAAGGTGAAGAGAGTTGAATTAATTGCATTTACAAGGGAGGTCTCAAAACAACCCAGTTTAGACTCTGTGCTGTGGTTTAGTCTTATGAAGAGCATGTGGTGAAGGCTAGCAAGATTAGAAAGAAAAAATACAAAATGTATGGTTCATAAAAGGGCACTAGAATCACAATGTAGCTAAATTCTCCTCTTACTGGGGAGATAAACAGATGAAGGGAGTGGTGACTTTGGGGCAAGATCCCATCTAGCTAGGCTTGTTGTTTACTTGGTTATTGTTTTCTTCTGGATTTTTAATCCAGAATGAACTACAATCCAGAAATGTAAGACACAGGCTTTTGATCTGAATCTTGAGGTATGGTGGCCATGAAAAGCTTAAGTCTAAGCATGGTAGTTCACACCTTTAAGCCCAGGAGACAGAGCAATGAAGATCTCTGAGTTCAAGGCCAAACTACAGAGCAAGTTCCAGGACAGCCAAGTTTAGGCAGTGAAAAAACTGGAAAATGGAAAGCTGATGATAATCTAAGAGAACAAAGGAGCCATGTTCCAACTCCAGTAAGCAGCAGAACTCAGTGGTTTCAGCCATGTGGCTCTGGCTTTAGAATCAAGAATAGAAGGGATTACTGGGACAATTGATGCTCATTAGCTATAACTAAGAAATTAGCAGTGATTGAGAAGAGACCAGCATCATGGAGGTGAAGTCTTCAGGGAAAAATTTTCTGAGAACACAAAGAAGCTGTGTTCCAGAGTTTACCAAGGTTGTGCCTCCTACTACAGATGGACTTTGTAATCTGTAAGAGTCACCCAGGTGATACTGGTTTTGAAGGCATAAAGGGGTCATGGATTGCAGCTGAGGTTTGACATTGTGAGAGGCCAGGGAAAAACATTGGCAAAGGAACAGCCTTAGTTGCAGTTGACAACCCAGGACCGAAGGAGTCATGCAAAGAAGTTGAGGCTTGGTGCTGTGAAGGAAGCCAGTAAGAGGCTATTGGTAAAGCCTAGCTACTGTGAAAAACCCCCATATATTAGGGATGCCAGTACCATGGAATGACCAACAAGAACAATGGAGTCAACCAGCCCCTGAAGCGCTACTGAAGTCAGAGCTGGAGAAGTGACCTAACTCCTTGGAGGAACCCAGAAGATCATGTATAGATCCAAGACACTGGAATAAGAACATGTAAAGCAGAAGTTGTCCTGGATATCCCAAGATGCTAGAGATGTAAGAACCATGGGATTCCTGCTGACAAGGCAGGAAACAGTCCAAGAAAAAGAAGTTTGTTGCAGTCAACAAAGATGAAAGGAATTGGAGATAGGAAGACTGCATTTTCACCAGACACAGTGATGCAGAGTTTGAGGTTTGCCCGGTTGATTTTTAGTCTTGCTTTGGTTCAGTATTTCTTCAGTGTGACATTTTGGAATGGTAATGCATATCTTTTAATGTATGGAGGTATGTGATTTGCATTTTGCTTTTGACTTTATAGGGGATTGCAGTTAAATGATTAGATAAATCTCAGAAGAGAGTTTGGACTTTCAGCATTGTTGAGGCTATGGAGACTTTGAGCTTCAGATCAAGAGGTAGAACTCTCAGCTTCTTCTCCACCACCATGCCTGCTGGGGCTCTGCCATACTTCTTGCCTTAATGATAATGGACTGAACCTCTGAGCCTGTAAGCTAGTCCTAATTAAATGTATTTTATAAGAGTTGCCTTGGTCATGGGGTCTCTTCACAGCAATGGAAAGCCTAACTAAGACAGTGCCATTTGAATCAATGAAGACCTGTGGCTATTAATAATGTGACTATGGCTTTAACTGTACAATGAGAGTTGGTGCCCTAAAGTTTCTGAAAGAGCATTCGAGGGTTCCTTTATCTGTAGAGGACCATGACTTCAAGGAGCTGCAATGTGTACTGTATTGACTTGGGCAATGGTAACCAACTAATGGGTGGGACAGAGCCAGACCAATGAGAACCAAGCTGTGAAGTCTTTCTGCTTACACCTGGAGAACTGCAGCCTGTGATCTCTGATGATGGATGCTGTGATGTGTGATCGATGGTGATGGTGTGGGGTCCACACCCTCTTTGAAAAAGTGGTTAATGATCTGTTATTGTGATGAATTTTTTGATCAGGTTGTTCCCAGCTTGGCAGAGGGAAACATCTATGTAATGATTTCTGGGCCCCATTTCACCTCTAGTCTTTTTAAAGATACTTTTTGGCTTTGGGAAGATTGTCTTTCACCTCACTGGTTTCTTCATTATCCATGTCTTCTGAATCTCTTTGTAGAATTGTTATATTCATTACTTGTTGGCACAAGTTTCTTCTCCCATAGATCCTCTCAGCAAGCACAACTAAGAAACATACGCATGTATACATCTTAACTTGTGGACATTCTCATATCAACCAAGTTACTGAAAGTCTACAATGCAGTGACATGGAGATAATCCTTAGTGCTTCTGTAAAGGTTGTTACAAGCCATGTTGCATACTCTACAGTGTGGTGTGAAGATAAATCCTATGATCTTTCCCTCTGTTGCTGAACAATCTAAGTTATTTTTCACCAATCCTCATGTGGGACGTTGGAGGTGAGAAGGTGGTGCTGTGAGCGCATGTTAAGTGCTATCTTGCACTTAACCATGTCCACACACCCCTTATCTCTCCTACTTCTATTTTTTCTTTCTTCAAGTTGCATCATCTTTGGGAAGGCTGTGACTTGAAGGAGATAGTGAAGTGTTTCCTGTCATGGCACCTGGCAGGTAGGTGTCTTTGGCTTTGAAGGACAGTGAAGGGTAAGTGAGACACACACTATAGCTTTGAGTAACACATTTATCAAATGCTCAACATGCTCCTTGCAGAGTTGAGAAGAGAAACTTCTGGCAGTGAAGAAGAGAATCTATGAAATCAGAGAGGTTGAGCCTTTCCACCCTCTCCATACATATGTGGGCCAACTGGGCATAAATGTTTTTGTCAAAATGGCCTTCAGGTAAGTCCCTTAAGAAGTATGCTAGGCAATTGTGATCAAAGTGTACATGGCAGAGGTGCTCCCTGAAGTATACTTACTTGGAGACTAATAACACATTACTGTGAAGCATGGCCTTTTAATGGTGTCAGGAAAGAGACCCAAAGCCTTAAGCATTCTAGACAAGTGCTTTACACTGGGACATACCCTGACACTTTAAATGAGTTACTTTTGAAGTACCCAAAAGTGAGTGAAGATAGGAGGGTTGTTTCATTTTTTTTTCTTGTAGAAATAAAAACATGGGAAAAAAGAGAGAAAGAGGCTAGATTCATAGCCCAAGTGAAAGAATAGGGACAAAGATGTAGCAAGGACCGAGGGCCTGGCTAACCAATCATGGGCACAATTTGAGGCTCATCCCATGGGCAAAAACCAATCCATAACTCTATTAACGATACTTTATTATACTTGCAGACAGGAGCCTAGTCTTCTGAGAAGCTCCACTCAGCAGCTGACTCAGACAGATGCAGAGACCCACAGCCAAATACTGGACAGAGCTTGGGAAGTCTTATGGAAGAGCTGGGGGAAGGGTTGAGGACCCAGAAGGGGATAAGAACTCCATAGGAAGACCAACAGAGTCAGCTAAACTGGACTCTTGGGGCCTCTCAGAGACCGAGCCACCAACGAAAGAGCATAGACAGGCTGGACTGAGGCCCCTCGCACACAGCTCAGTCTTCATGTGGGCCATCCAACAACTGGAGCAGGGTTTGTTCCTAGAGCTGTTCCCTGTCTGTAGAATCTGTTCCCCTAACTGGGCTGCCTTGTTTGGCCTCAGTAGGAGAGGATGCGCCTGTCCCTGCAGTTAGACAAGGGTGGAGTGATGGGGGAGATTGCAGAGGGACTGAGAGTGGGGCAGCGATTGGAATATTAAATGAATAAATAAATGAAATAAATAAATGAAACAAGCAAAAACAGAGGCATCCTTGACATATAATAAGATTTCAGAAATTTAATGCCTTTCAGACACTTTACAAGATGAATGAAGCTGGCAGTCTTACTGTGGACCTTGACTGATTGTTACACAAAGATTTTGCGCCAGTCTTTCAGTGTCTTATCTGAAGAAGTATGTGTGTAGCTCCTTAAAAGCCAGAAGGGTCTGTTTCTATGGTAGATTCTTCTTTATCAACACTTCTTGATTTTGTCTCTCACTTGCACTCAGCCATGCCCACTGGGCCCTGAAAGGCCCTGCAGGTCTCTTTTAAGTAAAGTTTTTACATCTCTTTGCTTGTTTCTTTATTTCTCTCCCCCTTCCCTCCCCTCTCTTCCCCCCCCCCTTATTGTGAATCTTCCTTTTGAACTTTGACCTTTCCTTCCTCATAGCTGTGGAAGAAGTTTAAAGAGAGAAGAGAGAGGAGAGAAGATGGGGAATCCAACATTTTATTAATCTATTTCTTCTTGATTGAATGGGCTACTGAGTTTCCGTAATCTTGTTTTGTGATTGTTGAAATGTGGATGAGCATATGCATCCTGGTTTTTGGCCATGTATCTTTCACCTAATTATTTAATCAAGTAGCAGTAGTGGAAACAATACAAGTAGTCCTCCTGGGTGAGGCACAGGGTAGAGGGTATTAAAAAAAAAAAGATGGTCCTTTCTGGGCGTGCATTCAGAGATCAGACTTTTCAAACAGATTTAGAAAGTACTTGTTTCCAACTGCCTTCTCTCTCCCTCCCCAGTTTCTAATTTTATGACACACTCCAGTTACCTGGGACTGTTCATGCAGATTTTAGGGTTCCTCCCAGAAATTCTGAATCAGTAGGATTGGGTGGGGCCCTGCACTGAATGCTCATTTCAGTTATCCTAGTGACTCTCTTGAAAATCACTTTCAGGTCTCAGTCTGGGACCTCCTCTATCCAGCTCTTTTCAACCCTGGCTGCTATTTAGAATCACCCAGAAGCTTCTTAAACATCCAGAAAGCATCCCAGATCAGAGTTTGAGGGAAGTAAGTGCTTGGGAACTGGATTTGCTAAATGTTCTGTGGAGATGCTAACATGCAGCCAGGATAGGCAGGATTTCAGCTCAACAATGTTGACAGACCAGTTGCACGAATGGTGTTTACACACAAGTCAAGGTGTCTATCAAAACCTTTCAACAATTCCATGTGTCTGGTATAGTTAGTTATGCTTTGTAAATACAGGCTAAGAGAAGTTGCTGATTGATCTAAGGACGAATATTGTTGTAGTGCTGGTGGTCTCTGCCACGCTTTTTCTGTGTATATTAGTGCCTCCTGTTGAGGGTTGTTCTGGAGAAACAATCTTACTGCTCAACATATGTCTGAAAAAAACATGCCTGTGATGGATTGAATGACCAATAGGTTGGATGCAACCTTATCAGCAAATAAATTCAGTGTTTATGAGGAATGCTGGTTACGAAGAAAGAATGAGGTCTCCCTTATCCACACTAGTGACATCCACTTGCTGAGGCTGGAACTACACCTGTGAAAGCCAGTCTGTTCTGGCTTAGCAAGGGATCTCCTGGCACAAGTACCTCTTGTTTCTCCAAGTTAAATGATCTAAAAAGAGCAGGTGATATGGTGGTCTCTCTCCCAGCTTCCCCTGTAGCATCCTATATAGAGGGCCACAAGAACAGTTTAGTTCTCTCTTGTTTCCATTGTCTATGATGGCATTGGCTGCTGGACTACGTAAGTGTGGGCAAGGCTCTAGAGTCTTAAACCTACTCATGGTTACTCACAGAGCACATCCAGTTGCTGGGGGCGATTGCTCACTATGATTAAATGCCACATCCACTGCTCCATTGACTCAGGGATTAAGAAAGGAATCCTTTCAGCTAAACACAGGGATCATAAATGTTTCCTAAAGTTGTACAGAATTTTTGTGTGTGTGTGTGTGGGAGTGCAAATTTCATACTGTAAGGCACAATAGAGAACTTTATATTTTAATGGCGCATTTGAGCTTTGACAGAGGCACTGAAAATGAAAGTTTTTGGTTTTTCAAGAGAATTATGGAATGAGATCTCCAATGTTACTGAGACACTCACTTTCATCTGATACGTAACTACCAGAAAACCATGCCTGCAATGTGTGTGCTTCATGTGAGTTTCTCTCCCGACCACCACCATGATGAGCAGTGTGTTTCAACAAGGTAGCTGAGAGGCAGTCCAGCCTGCCCTATATGCCAACCACTTCACCTTCTGCTCTGGAGACCTCCCTATCTTCTACTTTATTTTCTCTTTAGAACTTTAGTGGCAGTCTGTACTGTGTATAAAGGGAGCCATATACCATATTTCTGGCTTTTTTTTTTTTTTTTTTACCTAGTGTGATGTTTTGAAAGATTATCCATATGGTCACATGTATCAGATTAGATTTGTTTTTAAGGTTGAAATAGTACTTCATTGCATTGATGTAGCACACTGTGTTCATCCACGAATCATTCCAGACACATTTGAACAAGCTGCTATGGAACTTTACGCATGAGTTTTCAGGGACATGAGCCTTCATGTTGGGAGTGTTTATTGAGGAGGTAAGCTGGTGAGTTATGTGACAACTCAGTGTCCAGCATTTTAATAAAATTTCAGACTGTTTTTACAAAGCAGTTGTATTATTTTATTTGTAACCACAAATATAAGAGGGTGTCAGTTTCGCCACATAGTCACCAGCATACATGTTATGCTTTCTTTTTCACTGTTACCATCTTAATAGTTGTAAGGTGACCTCTTGTGACTATTTCCCCAATGGCTAGGGATTATAATTATTCTTTCATGCACCTATTGGCCATTGGTATATATTTACACAAATGTCTTTTATTGTCAGCAGCTAAGGCCTCTATGCATTTTACATGCAATTTCCTTATCTGCTTTTCAAATATTCTCTCCTATTCTCTGGGTGTCCTTTTGCTTTCCTGGTGGTGTCTTTTTCAACATGAAACTTTAAACTGAGATAAACATCTGTGTTTTTTTCCATGGCTTGTGCTTTTGATGTCATAGCTAAGGCAGTGTTGTTTAATCCAAGGCTACAGAGATTTAGATCTCTGTTGTGGTACAAGATTTTAGATAACGTTGCTCCAGTGTTTAAGTTGTGACCAACATTGAATAGATTTTTGTGTATATGGTATAGTTGGGAAGGTAAATCCTATGGCCATGGGGTGGTTTTAGAATAAAGCCTCCAAGCAGAAGCGGTCTGACTTGTTGGCACTGCGGTCATATCTCTGATAATCTCGAAATTAACTGTATGGTTACAAAAATTGTATTTTGAATTATTTTTATCCCTTTTGAATAATGGCATACTCCCACAGGTAAGTATCTATATTACCCTGTCTAGTCGAACTGAAGAAGCTCAGCAGACCTGCTTT
This sequence comes from Micromys minutus, assembly GCF_963924665.1. NCBI lineage: Eukaryota > Metazoa > Chordata > Mammalia > Rodentia > Muridae > Micromys > Micromys minutus. The sequence continues at coordinate 42,589,454 of NC_137981.1, read as the reverse complement.
GTTTCATATTGTCCCCACCTTCTTAAACTATCAACATTTTCCTTATGTAACTCTTCAAGTGTTTTATTGAGTTCAGTTCTCTGTTGGTGTTTCCTTAGGAACTTTACTTTCTTCTGTTTTCTCTATATTAATAATAGGAAATGTCTGGAATCATCAAGTTCTAAGTTCTGGCTCTTTTAACAACTCTTTTTTTAACTCATGTCTATCTATCTGCCTTCCCTTCCTTCCTTCCTTCCTTCCTTCCTTCCTTCCTTCCTTCCTTCCTTCCTTCCTTCCTTCTTTCCTTCCTTCCTTCCATCCTTCCTCCCTCCCTTCTTCCCTCCCTCCCTTCCTTCCTTCCTTCTCTTCTATTCTACTTCAAGAAACCAAGAGAAACAAAGCTGTTTCTTCAACATCCTGTTGAAAATATTTTTTAACTAAATGTTTAATTTCATTGCTCAGAACTTTTACTCGTATAAAACAGTAGACCATAAAACTAGGACAGCTAATATTTTGGCACAGTAGTAAAGGAAAATTTCCTGCAGTTTCTAATAGTGTCTTCTGCATGTCCATTGGAGACCTTACTGTTATGGCTTTAATGTCCATCTTTCTAGCGAGCACCTTAGAACTCTTTCAGCTTTTAACCCTTGTCTAGTATCCAGGCCCAGAGCTTTTCCATGCACTTAGGTATTTGTTACTGCAAATACTGAAATATCAGTATCAGAATCTATCCACAGTAGACTATATTTTCCAAAGAAGCAGAACCAGTAGGGAATATGCATGCATTTAATGTAAGGAACTAGCTTATGCAGTTATGAAGGCTGAGGAATTCCAAGATCTCCAGATAGCAAAGATGCCACAGAGATGAAAATAAAATTCTAGTCTGTGTTCCAAGGTCTAAGAACCTGGAAGCTTATGTGTTATGCCTAGACTGAATTTGAATCCAGGCTGGATAACTTTTAGATGTCACAGTTCAAAAAGTCAGAGAGATGGATGGGAGAGGTTCACTCTTGTATCCAGTCTCTGTTCTATTTAGACCCTCAGTGGATTGGTCTCGGCATATCCATAGCAACAGATCTATTGGCATTTCTCTCAGTTTCAGATCATCTTGTTCTTATGCATGCTGCCTCTTACTAGCCTGTGAGCTTATTTATTACTTTTGTTCTCCCACTGCACACCAGTTTGCATGTTGAGAATTTGTTGATTAGATGTGAGGCCTCCAAAATGGGCATCATCTTCCAGAGAGGATACATGTTTGCTTCTCCTAAGCATATAAAACAACTGTCTCACTGAACCAGAGCACTTGTGTGTCACAGACTGAGTGACACAGGTTCATCTGTAGTCCCTAGAAGCCCCAACGAATGTTTCCTCCAGATTTTTCTCCTGTGGAGACTCAAAGACCCTGGAAAATTTACCAGGTTGGCATTTGCTCACAAGAAGCCCAGTGCCTCTTTTCTCCCTGTGATATAGTCACGGTTGCTACCACCTCTGTCAGAACCAATCTTGGAAAGGCTAAAGGCCTTCAGGTGACTTTTATGGAGAGGGCCTATCATTTTCGATGGCCTGTGACAGGTGAGCTCAGAGGCGAGACCTCGAGAAATGTCATCCCAGGATTGATTCTTGCTGCTCATATGCCTTTTCTTTCATTATTACATAGCCTGATGGTTCCTGGACATCAGCCCACCCGAATGGGCAGAGTTTCTGCAGATTGACATGAAGTGTAGGCAAATCAATGATTTCATAATTCTGAATAATGATTTTATAACGTTCCTAAATTAAACAAGACTTCTAAAAGCTGCACAAAGGGCTCTGTAAACATTCATGTGTCACAGGCTAATTGCACTAGGACAGAAAGCAGGCTTGGAATAAATTTACGATAAGGGAAAACATTCCTTCTAGGTTTGCTGTGAGACCATTATCTGGTAACTAAAGGTCATAAGCCGAGAATGGACAATTAATTGTAGGTGCAGGGACAGAAAGTAAAATATTGACTGGTTTATCTATCCACAACTTTAAAACTAATGAGACACAGGCAGATGATTTGTTTCTTGACAGAATCATGCTGATGACATAGAATTACTGATTTAAACTTGGAATGAACTTAAAATGGAGCTAGTAACAGATAATGAATGTTTAGTCAGGTACTAGTCTTAATGGACAGACATGTAAACATTTCTGCTGTAACTCTTTGCCATTGTATGACATGAACTATTGTCTTGAGCTTGCTATGAACTTATGGAATGTAAAGATGTTTGGAAAACCATGACCGATTATCCTGAGAAAGTGAAAGAACTAAGAACGACAATAAGATGGTGGTGCAGTTTTCTTCAGCCTTATCCCGTACATTCATTTCTTCCTTTCCTTTCCTTCCCTTTTCTCTCTGGCTCACGAAAGTTAAGAAACTTTAAGCCTCTTGCCTGGGTGGCAAGTGGCCTGAGTTATAGAGAAAAGAACCAAAGTAATCAAGTCTTAATCCTCTTCTGCTAACATCAGGAGCTAATTACCAGAAATCAACAGCTTTTGGCCTTGGAATAGCAAAGAGGTATAGATAAAACATGTTTGGTCCTAATTGATTGCTGACTCCATAACCCCTTCACTTCCTTCCTCGTGAGACCCTGAGATGCTGTGATGGACATGGAAGTTCCCTCTCAGCCATTCCTCCTAAATGGGAAAATGCTGGAAAACAGCACCAAATGTGGGAACTTATCTCTCTGGTTAAAATCCTAAGGAGTTAGGATTTTGAGAGGATTCTTCATTTCTTGTTGGTTCTTTCATGCACACCATTTTAAAAATACTTTTCCAGATCAGATTATCTGGATCTCTGTGTTTGGAAATGGTAATCCTTTGCTCATTTTGGGCTATCATTTTTCACTTTGAGGTTTGCACAATGACTTAAATATCTTCCTTGGTCCTGCTGATTCAGTGACAACCCAATGACTGTAGTATGAACTGGATGAATGGAACAAAGAAATGAAAACAGAAATGTAAACAAAGGGGCGCTGCTCGCATCCATTTCTCTTTGATTGGTAGATAAGAGTCCACAGATTTTAGGAACACCAGAGTGGGAAATTCATTTCAAGGGGGTGGACCTGTGTGTGCATCTGTGCATGTCAGTGTGTGCATTTGCAGAGGTCAGAGGTGGTCACTGGGCTTTTCCTCTATTTCTTAGTTTTGAGACTTCTTACTGAACTTAGTCTCACTGTTTTTGCAAACAATTGGACCCCATCCCCTAGTGCTGAAGTTTGATGTGCACTACTGCTCCTGGATGTTATGTGGTGCTGGAGATCCAAACTCAGGGCTTCATGCCTGCAAGCATTTCATTTTTCCCACCTCAGAAATTATTATTACTAAACTTACAAAATAAAATTGAAGATGATAGAAACTGTTAATTGAGGCATGCTTTAAATTATGAGAAAATGAAGAGTAAACCTAAAACCATTCTATATGAAGGCAGTATTCTGAATTTTTTTTGGAACTACTTGTCTTTGGTTACTGATATTTATTATTATTATTATTATTATTATTATTATTATTATTATTATTATTATTGCAAGATCTCAGTGCTGCTCTCTGCGCCTCTAAGAGACAGCATATCAAGAGTGGTGGGAGGGCTCAGGAGCAAGTGTGACTTCCTTGGGATTTGGAAGCTCAGCTCTGCCAGGAGATTCCTTGCTCAGAGTTTAGACCTTCATCCTTATTCATTTTTATATCTTTATCTGTTGGACAGGACATGTTTTCAGATTCTGACCAGATTGCTCTGGTGGTTTTTTTGTTTTTTTTGCTTGGCCTCCATGGGCCTCTGGGATTGCCTCTAGGCAAGCCTGGTGCTCATGTATTTGTGTATCTATTTTGGGTTCAATACATTTGATTTGACACTCCCAATTCATTTGTATTAGTTGAGAAGGGAAGTTATAACTGAAATGGAAAACTCTACCTACCTTAAGATTGCTTAAACAAATTTTTATAATTTCCGATTACTTTCCTAGAAAATTTGCAACAGTAGTCTGCAGGATTCCCATATGTATTCATCTTAATTCTCCAAATGACATTATTTACCACAAACACTGTGTTATTCATTCTGTTTCTCCCTGACTCACTTAATAATTGCAGACATATTGCCCTGTTGCCTCCAAACATTTCCTCAAAACAAGAAAGTTTTTGAACATTCCTAGTACAAGTACAAAGATTAGTGAATTACCATTGCTCATCCATATAATGCTAATCCCAGATACACATACCTAATCCACAAGCCTCATTCAGACTCTTCTCCCTCTTTTCTTCCTTTCCTCTCTGGTTCAGGATCTAATGCAAGATTACATACTCCTCTCATTACCTGCTTAGGTATTTAAAAACCAACTGTGTTGAGGTTAATGTTTACACATCCCCTTCAACCGTAGCATCATTTGGCAAATGCATGATTCTGGTATTTCCATACTGTGTTGAGGTTAACGTTTACACATCCGCTTTAACTGTAGCATCGTTTTTTTTTTTTTTTTTTTTTTTTTTTTTTTTTTTTATCCTTTCAATGACTTTGTACAAATGAAGTCCTGCAGTGTGTGCTTTTTATACCACCATTGCTTTGCTTAACACATGCTTTCAGGTTCTTCCTTGTTCCCATACTTCACTCTCTCTTCCTCTGTTTTCTTCCTTATTCCCCCTACTCTGTCCGTTTGTCCTTCTGTCCCTCTGACCCCTTCTCTTCCGTATCTGTTTCTCCTTCTCTCTCTCTCCCTCTCTCTCTCTCTCTCTCTCTCTCTCTCTCTCTCTCTCTCATCCTCTTCCTCCACTCACTTCTTTCTCTTGACATTCTCTCACCGTGTAGCCCAGGTGGGTTCAAATTCGTCATTCTCTCTTCACCTCCTGAGTACTGGATTGTAGTCACACAGCACTATGCCAGCTGTAAAATACCATTCTGTTGTATGAACATACTACAATTTGTCTGTTGTCTGTTGGTAGCCATTTGGTCTGTTTCCTTTTCCTCCTTTGCTTTTTGCACACAAATGCACATTTTTATGCCAATCTTCATGTGGACATATGTTTTCATTGCTCTTGTGCACAACTGTTGCAACATATGCTAAGTGTTTGTTTTTCTTTGTAGGAAACTGCCAGATTACTTTCTAAAGCGATTCTAAAAGCTTTCTAAAGCATTCCCATCAGCAGGGTATGAGCGTTTCATTTCCTCCACACTGATTGATGTGCCAACAATTGATGTACCCAGTTGCTTTAAACTGAGCTATTCTGAACGCATAGGGCTTTCTCGCGGTGGTTGTGATGTTGAGCCTTAACCAGTGAAAACTAAAAACCTGCGGACAATAGCTTTTCTGCACATAGATGTGATGCTAAGCTGTGTTTTATCACCTTGTTTGCACAAATCGATTCATTCCCCGAATCCTAGGAGCTCAGGCTCCTTGCTATTGCTTCAGAGGAAGAGGTAGAGGACAGCATGACAAGCAACTGTCCCTAGTTCACCAAGCGACGAAGTGGATAGTTGATGTCTCATTCAGAGACTGGGCTATTAGTTCCTGTCTAGGACTTGACCTGTGACAAGTGCTTAAGAGAGTATGAACTACTGCCTCAAGGTGCTTTCTTCTTGCCCTGTGTCCTCTTCTGATGCCCCTCACCACCAAGTCCCTTGCTTCATTGATAAAATGGTCTGACTTCAGAAGTCACCAACCTATCACACGCCCTTATTTCTCATATTTGTCTTTGCTTTTAAAAACATATATTATAGGGTATTTCAATAACATCTGGAAGTGAGTCAAATGCTGTAATAAAAGCTTATTCTGTTTGGAAAAAAAAATCGGTACTCTTTTCTGTTTCTGCAGTGCACCAGCCCTCGGCACACAAGTGTTCTGCTCCCAATCGATACTTCCTATGCTAAGGATTATCTCTACTCGAGGGGAGTTTTAAGGAACTGTAGCCTGAAATAATAATTGCTTCAGTCATTTATATTCTATTACTTTTGCTGTGCTTGAGACTGAACCCAGGGCTTTGTACATACTACTCATGGTGGTACCACTGAGGCTTTCTTCTGCCCCATTTACATTCCTACTGCTGTCCCCTTCCAGTCCAGGCCACTGCCGTGCAGTTTCTCCTCCTGCCCCCAGTTTCTTAATGCCATCCATATTGTATGAGAGTTCATGTTTCTTTGGCTCTCTCCCCTGCTCTTTCTCCCGCTCCTTACTATGATTCAACAGCTGGGATGATGCAAGATATAACCAAATACAATGATTTGACTCGTACAGTTGTTGAGATTCATAGCTCTTCTCTCTAGCTCATCTTCTCCTTCAAGTTTAATTATTGAAGAATAAACTTCCTGCAGCTTCCTTTTAAAACTTTTGAATTTCTGTGGAGTCACTTTCTGGTCTTTATTTCCTGAAATTTATAGTTAGACCTAGGAGCTGCATTCTACTCAGCTCTGACTGTTTTGGGAAAACTCCTTTAAATGTGGTGCGTTGGCTGTCTGTTACAAAACATACATAGCTGATTAGTTTTCCTTTTGCGATGGTAACAATTCTTGCACCTATAAGCCAAGATACATGAATTAACTAGGGGTTCTATTCCTGTCTCCTCTTATATTTATAAGCTAAATGAAAGCCGCTCTTTATTTATCTTTATATGTTTACTTTGTTTAGTTATCTAAGACTCATAACAAATAAACAGAAACTGCATGTTCTTTCTCTTTGAATCAGTTTTCAAAGCAATACATTGATTAGAGAAGCACTCTTTTCAGGGCTGTAGAAGGATTATTGATCTAGCTGGTCTCAAATGCTGAGAGGTCTATACTTGGTTTTTCCAGGACATGCCGCTTCTCCTGGAAAATTCATCACCAGAACAACAAACAGCAACAGACAACTTCTCATCCTCAGAGTCTGCATCCAGTCTAATTATGTATTCGTCTTCTCCAAGAAGTAGGTATAATTAACCTCATTTTCAAGATAAGAGACTGGAGAGCACTGAGGAACGCATGAGAGCAACTTACTCCTTGGTGTAAGGGCGTCACTCTGGGAGATGAGGTGGAAATTTTATACACATTGAATTGCAACACTAAGAAGGCTGGCCCATGGGGAGCCAGGGAAATGGAGAGCTAGAGATCTCTGACTCAGTTTTGATACCATGAATCATACAGTGTGCAGAAACTTGAATATGGATTACAACACAACTGTTATCGATAAAGTGTTGGCCATTGTGATGACTGGCACATGGAGCTGATGGGAAAATGTCAGATGGCTCTCAACACACATTACTCACATCTCTGTTGTATGGCAAGGGTAGTGGTATAGCCCTGCCTTCCCTGTTTTCAGACTCAGTTACTGATGCCGAGCAGGTGCGGGATGACAGCTGCTTTCCCCAGTCAGTTAAAAGTCCTCCTTGGATGTTGCATACCCCTGTGGAAAGCAAAGATAATCTTTCTAGGAAGTTTTCAATGCCTGATGTTTATGCTAGAAGGTCTCCCATGACTAGGGACCTGGGACAGATGGAGCTGCTCTGGCTTGGGAGTTGCCCTCTCTCATACCTGGCTCAGTCTTGGAGTTTTCAAGGTAGAGACATTAAAGTTAAGAAACTTTCATCCATTCTGGAGCTGGACTATATTAAGTAGATGTTCTCCACCCAGACTAATTGCTGTAGCACCCTGTAATTGTGTGGCCTTGAGTAAGCTTGCCTCATCAGCACAAACTCACTGTTAGGGATGTGAGATGAAGGGAGAGGTGAAGGAGCACGAGGTGCTTCAAAGGGGAGGCACCCAGAGGCCTCGTTTGGACATTATATTTTCATTACTTACCTAACAATACTCTCTAACCTAGGCCATCTGGAGAAGAACCAAGAAGGTATTCTGCATACCACAGACCCTTATCTCTCAGTGCAAATGATGCACATCTCACCTAACTGGCTAGAAATTTTTCTGTTGAATTTGCACTCATTTAATTCCTGCCTCACAGGCCAGTAATTGTACTAATTAACTTTCTTGTGTTGTATAAGGAACCACATTTTTTTCTTCTTTCTCCTCCTCTCCCTCCTCCTTCTTTCTTCCCCCTTTTCTTTCTTTCTTTCTCCTCCTCCTCCTTCTTCTTTATCCCCCTCCTTTTTCATTTCCCCTTTTCTTTCTTCTTCCTTCTCCTCCTCCTCCCTTCCTCCTCCTCCCTTTCTCCTCCTCCTCCCTTCCTCCTCCTCCCTTCCTCCTCCTCCCTTCCTCCTCCTCCCTTCCTCCTCCTCCTCCTCCTCCTCCTCCTTCCCTGATTTAAAGCCAGTTTTAACCTGGGTACTGCTTGGCTGTTTAAAGACATTTTTTTAATCTTCCTGAGAGTAAAAAGGAAGGCAGGCATGATCCTGAAATTCTTACACAGCCTCTTCACCCTCCAGTCTACTAAAAGACTTGATCCACTGCCTCAGGCTTCTCCTTAGCTGACCAGGAATATCTTCCAGGCTTCCTATATCAGGTAAACAGTGGTTTGAGCATCAAATTCTAGGATGCTAAGAGCCTCACAAAAGGATCAATACGAAAAGTGCACTTAATAAAGGTTCTAGTGGAGAAGTTCCTGCTCTTGTTCTGCTAAATGGTCAAGCTGTGCCCATCAAATTGCTGCTCTAAGCAATTCTGTTTATAGTCACAGATTACTGCTACTGTCATATTTGGGCAAAGAAGTTCCTGTGTGCAGTGGACAGCATTAAGTGCAGAGACTCATTAAGAGATTAAAGTGCTGAGAATCAGAGACAGCTTAATGCTCAGCCATAAATAGAATTTCAACATCTCCTCTCCCAAGGCTCAGGAATCATCCAGAAGACGGAGGAGAGAGAACACAAGAGAGGAAGGAGTGTCGAGGGATGGGAGAAACATTGTCTTTCTGTGTGATATCACTAGCCTTTTCAATCCCCCAGTGGTAGACTGTTGACCCAAGATATACAGATTGGGCTGCTCAACAACCTGCCATGTTGGAAGTGAGGAGAAGGGACCCCGAAGCCCCTTCACAGAACCTCCAGGCAGATAATGGGAGCTATGGAGGATTCATAAGGCCCCAGCCCTTTCTGAACATCTTATGGTTACTTCAGTGACATAGCCACTAGGAGGAGGCCCATGCTCCTACAAACAAATCCTCACCCAGAACTCTGTAAATGATAAAACTCACTGGATCATCAAAATCAATTGATCAATCAATCAAAAAGTCAAAGTCAAAGTAAAAGAGGGACCAGGTTGGAAGAGGGAGAGATGGGTGGGGTCACAGGAGAAGAATGGGAGAGATAATAGGACAAAAATACATTGTATACATGAAACTCCTGCAGCGAAATTCGTTATGATTGAAAAGCAATGTATGGTGACAAAATACAGACTCTGTACAGAAAAAGGGGGCAAACATGGTGTGCTTCTTACACATACAGCTGGTGCAGCTAATAATACCACACACATAGAATTAAGCCAGTCAGCTGTCTATCACTTTAAGAAGCTCTTGAAACATATTAGTCAAGAAATATTTTGGAGGATCCAGTCAGGGATCTGCTGGCCTGTTGCTTTTAGGTCTTGGTGAGTTAGCACATGCCTGCAGAGAAGTGAATGGGCACTTTGAAGGGACAGACCCAGTGATGAGACTTCCCATGAAGCCTCACTTCTTAAAATGCAACTACTTCCTCACAGTGCCAAAGCTTGGAACCAAGCCTCCACCACACATTTTGGGAGTCCCAGAAGGTACACATCCCATCAGGGCCAATGACAATTCCTGCTTCAAAAAGGAACATGTGGGAGAATTTATGTGAACGGTGGCTTCACTTTGGATGAATGACAGGATGTTCCTGAGGTGGGTGGGGACAGAGTGCTCTGGCCTTCTATGCATGCAGGCTCTAAAGTCTCCTTTGAAGAGAAAGCTGACAGGGAATTTCAACGGGAATCTTTCTTGTTTGTTTGTTTGTTTGAGGCAAGGCCTTTCTACTAGGTGGTTGTCCTGGAACTCGCCCTGTAGACCAGGCTAACTTCAAACTCAGATCTACCTTCCTCTGTCACCTTAGTGCTGGGATTCAAGCTGGCCGAGGGGACTATTTTTGATTGCTTCATTTTTGAGCAGTTAGCGCACCACAACAATTTCCACCTTCTTTCAGTGTAGAATGGGAGCAGGGCCTATGCGGTTCTCCTACTTCCGAGTGTGCCCTTCATGCCTCCACTTATAACGGGCTGGTGCCAGTTTTTCATTCCACTAAGGTAGAACTAGAGGCTCGAACCGCAGCAAATGATCTGCTCCCGAGTGAGTGTCACACCAACCCCTTCATACCACCTTTCTCACGTGTAAAATGGGCTCATAATCATAACTGAATGGCTACCAGAAACATTTTATATAAATGCTTTGGGGTAAATGGTGGGTACATGGTGGCAGGTTAGAGATTGCCACCCACCTTAATTATAAGTTTGAATATTATCATAATATGAAATATTAAATATGGTATTCTTGAAATATCAACCCCATTTTACATATTCACTGCGCACACACAGAAAGTAAAGTCACACAAACGGAATATATGTGCATGTGAACATGTGTGATATAGCCAATTCAATCCTCTTAGGCTTTAAAGAATTAATCACTTTTTTCCCTAGTTAAAAGTAATTGACCTTTTTCTCTCTATGGGCGAGTCTCCAAGCTCCTCATTCTCCCGAGAGGAACTGCTAATGTAACTCCCTGTTTTACAGATGTAGGAGTGAGGCAAAACGAGTCAGTCATTCACTGGGCATAGACCGCTGAGATAGCTGGAACCAGGCAGTCTTATGCCAGAGACAGCAAAGATGACAGGGCAGCCTGAGGCAGTGCAGAACTTGCCAATAGCCCCTAGTTCTAAATATGAAGGTCTCTAAACAACCAGCTCCATGTTACATGAACCAATTAGAGTCTCAGGGAGTTTGAGTCTGGGACTAGCAGTTTACACGTACTTCCTCTTGTGTTCCCCAGTCTCCCTGCCTTCCTTTGTGATCCAGATGCAAGGGCACGGTGAGGAATCAGTGTACGAGCATTTCCACGTAGCTGGATTAAAGCTCTTCATTTCCTTACTGTAATGCTTTCCTTTCCCACTTCAGAATATTAAAATGGAGGCTGGGGAATATATCAGTGGGCAAGAGTGTTTGCTGAGCAAGAACAAGGGCCTGAGTTCAAACCCATAGCCTCAATGTGAAAAAGCCAGGCATGGCAGCACCGGCAGACACAGGCAGATCCCAGAATTTGGCTGGCCAGCCTGCCCAGCCAAAATGGAAGTTTTAGGTTCAGTGAGAGACCCCTTTCAAGGGAACAAAGCAGACAGAGACACCAGTGTTCACTTCTGGCTTCCATAGGTGGGCTCCCAAGGGCATGCATGCACACACATGTGTTCATGTGCACCCCAATACACAATTAACACACTAGCATTTATTCCCTTCCTGATAATCGCTGTCTCTGGATCCCAGTGCTACATTATTTACTGGTTTCTATTGTAGGTTGAGCACCTGAGACCCGGACATTCAAAATCTGGAATGCCCCAAATCTGAAACTTCTGAATACCAACATACTGTAAATAGGAATGGGGCAAAGTTGAAAGGCATGCACTGAAATATGACATAAAATCACCTTCAGACTGGGTGTAAAAGTTGTGCATGAAAATATGTGAACTCTACATTCAAGCCTGGGTTCCAGTCACAGGACATTCCATTCTCTATATGGAAAGATAAAATTAGAGGAAAAAAAAAAAAAAGCCCATGGAATACAAAACACATTGGTGTTTGGTTCCAAGCACTTTTGATATATAGTCTATCCTAAATACCCTTCCTGTGACCCTTTAGAGGTCTAAGAGGTTTAAGAAGATTAAGTTCTAGGAACGAAATGCTACGTTTCAGACCTGGGACAAGCAAGCAGCCCGAGGTGCCTATTTAACGTATCAAAATAGACCTGGCCTCCAGGTTCTCCCAGCATCCCTCAGTCTCTACCTATTACAGTATACAGGTTGCATACTCTGCCCTCTTCCCCAGGGGCTGAACTGCCCTCCCCCCAGAGGCTGTTTCCTGTATAATCCAGATATTTTGGTTACCTACCCTGCCCTTTCTTTTGGCCTCCTGGCTGCTGTACTAATACTAGATGCTCGCTCTCTCTCTCTCTCTCTCTCTCTCTCTCTCTCTCTCTCTCTCTTTCTCTCTCTCTCTCTCTCTCTCTCTCTCTTTCTCTCTCTCTCGTGTGTGTGTGTGTGTGTGTGTGTGTGTGTGTGTGTGTGTGTGTATTCTCTTCCCCTTTTCCCCACATGGTTCAGGGACTTAACCAACTTTGGGCTCTCCCAGATATGTCTGCCTCTGGCTACACTCTCCCACACATCGATAGGAAAACCTCTTCTGCCATGCCTAGGAGCAGTCACAGCCCTTCCTTTGCTTTTCACTTTTTTCCACTCAGTGAGCATGGATGCATGCGTGTTGGTAAACTTTGCATTTCTGTGATTGAAAGCTTGAAACAGAAAAAAGTGTCAGTTCATGCTCATAGAGTGACAGAAAGCTGGCATAGCTCTCTGAGAGGCTTCATCCAGCAGTGGACAAAGGCAGGCATGGAGACCCACAGGCAAACATCAGGTGGAGTGAGGGTGAGGCCTGTCATAGCCATGTTAGCCATGGGGTCTGAGAGAACCCTTTCAGAAAAAACAGTTTGTTTTTTCTTCTCACACATATTACATCCCCACTCACAGTTTCTCATACTTCCCCTCTCCTCTTCCATCCCTCCCCACAACTTCCTTTCTTCCTCTGATCCACTCCTTCTTTACCCATCTGGAAAGGACAGTCCTCCCTGGGCTGTCAGCCAAACATGGAATATCAAGTGTCAATGAGGAAACTCCCTTCATATTAAGGTTGGTTGAGGCAACCGAGTAAGAGGAAAAGGTTCCCAAGAGCAGGCCAGAGTCAGAGACTCTCCTGCTCCCACTTTAGGAGAACCACAAGGACACCGGGCTATATAACAGCAACAAATGTGCAGAGCGCCAGCGTCAGACTCATGCAGGTTCACTGACTGTCAGTTCAGAGAAGGATAGTTTTTTAAATTAATTAATGATTTTTAACTCTTCGAGAGAGTTTTATAAATGTGTTTGATTACATTCATCCTCTGTCCCAGCTCTTCTCAAATCTACCCTCTCTTCCATGCCAAACCAACTCTGTGTTCTCAAAACCAAAGCAAACAAAGTCGGGAGAGGAGCTGGGCAGGCAGAGCAGTGAACCGAGGCTAGAGACCCATGCATCTGGGAGCATTGTGGGAGCATGGCTGTAGTGGACGAAGGAGCACACATGGTTTGCATTCACTTAAAAGTGGACAATTATGCTACATCCCCCACACAAAGAGGCTAAATGACAAGGAGGTTCAAGGGCGAGTGCACGCATGTTCCTGGGAAGGAGAAATAGACTATACTATGTGGGTGGATTGCAGGTGGGTGAGAGAGATGGAGGGATGGGGAGAGTAGTGGGAGAGATGCCTGTGATTGGGGGACATTTGGGAGCAATGGAGAAACCTCCTGCAGTAGAAACTCCCTGGGACCTATGAGAGCGATCCTAGCAATGTCTCCTGGTAATGGGGGATGCAAAGCCCAAATTGGTCATCTTCTATAACCAGGCAAGGATCCTAGCAGTAAGACTGAGACCCAGTCACAAAACTTTCAACCTACAGTTTGTCCTGCCTGCAAGGTGTGCCGGGACAAAGGTGGCAAAGAGCTTGTGAAGATGATGAACTGATGACTATCTTAACATGTGGCCCACAAGTGACACTATCTGGATGACTACAAACCAGAGGATGGATGGCCGAGAGACTCAGGATAGAACCAAACACAACTAGCAAAAAAAGTCAATAAAATGATTTCTAATGATATTGTGTTATACTCATAGATTGGTGCCTAGCCCAATTGTCATCAAGGGGCATCATCCAGCAACTGCTGGAAGTATATGTAGAGTTGACAGCCAGACATTGGGCAGAGCCAGGGGAACCCCAAAGAAGAGGGGAAGGAAGAATCATAGGATCCAGAGGGTGCAGGACTCCATAAGAACACAACCCATGGACTCAACTAAGCAGGGCTCATAGTGGCTCATAGAGACTGATTTGACAGTCTTGGATGCTGTATGGGTTTGCGCTAGGTCCTGTGCATCTACCTTATGGTTGTGTAGCTTGGAATTCTTGTGGAACTCCCAACAGTAGGAGTGAGAGCTGTCTCTGACTCTTTTGTCTGCATTTGCAACTATTTACCTCCTACTGGCTTGCCAAGTCCAACTGTTATATGAGGGTTTGTACTGAGTCTTATTGTATCTTGTTAGGTTATATTCAGTGGATATTCCCGGGTGGCTTGCTCTTTCCCATTTTCTTTTTCTGAAGGGAAACAGAAGAGTTGATCTGGAGAGAGGGGAGATAGGGAAAGAAACTGGGAAGAGTGGAGGGAGGGAAAACTCTGGTCAAGAAGAAGAGGAGAAAGAGAAGAAGAAGAAAAGAAGGTGAAAAGAAGAAAAATAAAAGAAGAAGAGAAGTTTTGCAGTAAATATTAAAAAATAAATGGTGGTTTATCTCTTTACTGGTCCTGGGGTCTCACTCCTCAAGCTCAGTTTTAGTTTGGAGTCGCACACTCCTCTGGCACCTGGTCTGAGCCATCACCATGGCCCAACTCATCCGCACAACTCCCTTCCCTTGGTTGTTTACTACCGCCTGTTCTCCGCCTCTGTCCCGGGGTATTTCTATACCCCAAACTCAACTCTACAGCCCTACAGATTTTCACTCAGGTTTATATATTCAACTTTCAATCCACAAATCCTCTACACAACAAGACTGCATCAAAAAGACAAAGATACAAACTGCCCTTCTATATGAGATATTAGACCTGTAAAATCCTTAATGTTCATAGTGTTTTAACACCAATAAATCCCACCTGGATCCAGCTGGTCCCTGGGAAGCTCCATGTTGTCTTGACCTCTCACCTCCATCCTCTGACCTTCTTCTGACCTCTCAGCCCTCTCTAATTTCCTTGCTCTGCCCAGTCACTGGCTTTCCTCTATTTTACTAATTAAAATGGAAGGTTCAGTTGGAGTCACGTAATTAGCCAGCCCTTCTTGGGGAAGTGGAATTAACATTAAGATACAAACAGCTTTAAGACAATC
This sequence comes from Micromys minutus, assembly GCF_963924665.1. Taxonomy (NCBI): domain Eukaryota; kingdom Metazoa; phylum Chordata; class Mammalia; order Rodentia; family Muridae; genus Micromys; species Micromys minutus. The sequence continues at coordinate 42,574,372 of NC_137981.1, read as the reverse complement.
TACAGAGACGAAGAAGAAGAGAAGAAGAAGAAAAGAAAAAAAGAAGAGAAGAAGAAGGAGGAGGAGGAGAAGAAGAAGAAGGAGGAAGAGGAGGAGAGGAAGAAAAAAATTAGAAGAAAAGAAGAAAAAAGGAAGGAATAAGAAAAAAGAAGAGAGAGAGAAGGAGGAGGAAAGGAGAAGAAGAAGAAGAAAGAGATAAAATAACAACAGAAAGACCATATCATGGCTGAGTAGGGCCATCCTCCAGCCCAGAGGAGCCTGGCCTGCAGCTAGAGCTCCTCACTCTAATGGGAAGAGGAGGGCAAAGGGCTTTGATTCAGCCAATGGGATGCAAGCAATGAGGGTCATGGAGAAGAGGTTTGTGCAAGGGCAAAGAGATTTGCAGCAGCCTGGAGGTCTTGCAGATTCTGTGCCCAGATATTCTGCCCAGCTGCCTGACTCTGAGCAACACCAGGGCATCTAAGACAAATCTCAGGAACAGCCCCATATTTATGGTTCTTCAGAAACCAGAAACCTTGAACCAGACCGTGTATTTGCGTGTAAAGTTGTTTAGGCAAAAACAAAACAATACTGTGTGACATGCAGCAGTTTGCAATGCCACTTTGATGAATAAAATGTGCAGTGGAGAGGAGGTAAAGATGGCAAAGTGGAGTAGCTCGTGGTGTGTGGGGGAGAGTGGTGGAACTAGATACGTGGCAGGGGCCACAGGTGGAGGAAGTGTGGTGGGTGTGGGGAGTGGGAGATGGCGCACAGCGTGGCTAAATAGAACCTGCAGGGTGGTGTGCAGCAGCCTGGACGTCCCCCAGGCTCTGTCTCAGATAGTGCTTAGCCACATGGTCTACCTGGCTCTGGACAAAAGCAGGATATCGAAGATGGAGGGTAATCAAAGGCAAAGAGAACTGACAATAATCTAATGTCTGGGGGTCTCTCGCACTTCTCTGGCCAGTGACTCCAAGATAAGTAACCCATTCTTGGCACTTGGCTTTTGATTGGTTAGTCTCTGATGTCTACAAGAGGCACAGTTGTCCCCGTTATAGGGTAACACCCTTTAACCTTTTAATCTCTCTAAATTATAAATATACATACACATATATAATAAGTGCAATTTGTTTCCTTTTCAGAAGTTTCCACAGTAGTAGGTTTCCATCATACTTTTTCACAGGCCTTTCATGTCATTTGCCTCTCTCTATGCGCCCTTCTCTACTAGAGGCTTTTGGTCTCTAGTTGTTTGATTTTTTGTTGTTGTGTTTGTTTGTTTGTTTGAGATGAGATCTCATACTGTAGTCCATTTGGCCTGGAACTCACTATATAGCTCAGGATGGCCTTGAAGGCAAAGAACCTTTTCCTCTCCTTCCTTTTTAAAAATAAACTATTATTTTATGTGCATGAATATTTTCCATGCCTTCATGCTTGATGCCTGTGGATGCCAGAAGAGGGTGCTGGATCCCTTGAAGCTGGAGTTTCAGATGCTTGTAAGCTGCCATGTGTGCTAGGAATCAAACTCAGGTCCTCTGGAAAACAAATGCAGCCAGCTTTCTTATCCCCAAACCATCTCTCCCACTCAGAAAAGACTTATCTTATGGTTTCAGTCAAGAACCATTTGCCTCTATTGCTGTGGGCCTATAGTAAGTAAGATAGAGCATCAAGGCATAGGAGGTAGAGAGATGGGTGGGGGCAGAGCAGGGAGAAAAGAGAGATAAACTTTTAATGCATTCCCCCAGGACTTTGTTTCCTCCAATATGTTCTTACTTTACATAGAGTCTACTACCCGTCAATAGTCCATTCAGTTGTGAGTTTATCAGGGAATTTCCCACTGAGGAAGAAAAATGCACCAAAGCCATCAAAATTCTATCGGTTTTTAGGCTCCATCTCTTGGTGTTGGTTTTTGGACAAGACTTTTAACATATGAACCTTTCTGAGGATGGTTCAGAGCTAAACCCTAACAACACATAAACCATGGGCCCTGCCTTTTATGTGGTTTGTGGCCCAGGAATGGCCTGAACTTAAATGGGAATAGCATATACTTGAATTACAGAGTAGAAATACAGAGTGAGGCTTAGAACAGTGACTGGCCTCTGCTCTCTATATTGGAAGCACTTGTAGTTAAAGCACATGAAAAGAGTCCCCTGGTTCTGGAGGAGATCAAAGATGCTAGACAGGAGGGAGAGACCAGGGTTTAGAGTTGTTACCTAAAAAGTCTATCATGGACACATTTATGTAAGGTAAGTAGATTCACACCTTCTCCAGACACAAATTCCTTTTCTGCCTTTATAAAAATTTCTTCCCTTCCCAGATGCTGAAGTCAGAGTTCTGAGATTTGTGAGTTTCTGTACTTTATCTCTCATGGAACTGATCTGTCATCACATGGTAATGAATGCTATTTAGAGGAAAGCATCTTCCTTTGAGTCCACTCAGAAATGGACACATTAAATCTAAGTTAACAACAGACAGTTGCATAACATAAAGTATTTGTTAGGTACATTCCTAGTTCCAATATTCATCTGCCATTCACTACATTCTGACATGGAAGAAGTTGCTCAGGCACACTGCATACCTGTGCTGTTTTCCTTTTTATTCATATATATTTTATAAAATATAAACATAAGCTGGGCACAGTGGTGCACACCTTTTATCCCAGCATTTGGGAAGGAGAGGGAGGTGGATCTCTTGTGAGTCCAAATTCAGCCTGGTCTTCATAGTGAGCTACATAAAGAAATCCTGTCTCACAAAGCCAGAATCAGAAATAAAATAAATGCATTATATAAGAGGCTCTTGCAGTGCACATATGAAAGGTCTTACGAACACATTCTCACACGTGGCCCTGGGTGTGGTCCTCTCATCACTTAGAAGCACCTTCGTATTGAACTTAGTGATTTAAACTTAGTGATGGCCATGGGTCCTTTAGAGGGAAGCGTTGCTTCTCCATGTTTTAATTGTAGAATGAGAGAAGCTGAAGGTTAAGTCTGGAAGTTGAGTTAACACTAAGTCTTGTCTTATCCATCTTCATTTTTTGTATCTTTAAGTATGAGTCTTAGAAAAAAATTTTACCCATTATTTCCTAGGACTAGTTATAATTTAATATAAGATTTCTTCTCCCAGGAAAAACCCAGGACTTGATTATATAAAAAGCACAGGACATGGATTCTCACAATGAAGTAGCTTCATCGAGCAGCGAGGAGATCACTGCCCAGAGTGGAATGTGGATTCATGAGTTAGAGGCCTGAGGCTTAGCCAGGAAAGGGCAGCATGTGCTGGTAATCCTACCAGCCAGTAGGTAGAGGCAGGATAATCAGGAGTTCAAGGCCAGTTTCCATTACATCTAAGATCACAGCCAGCCTGGGTTACATGAGCTCTGTCTCAAAAAGTAACAAACTTGAACAAAAAATAAAAACCCAATTAGGGATGTATGTATATATCTTGCCTGGCTCAGTTTCTTCACATGAGAAAAGGAGATAAAAGTCCTTGGTGAGTAGGTGTGAGCCTTGTGAACTTCCTGTGAACCTCCGGAAAAGTCCAAAGCTTTTTGCTGGGGAGAGATCATACGAATCAATGGGAATGACATTTACTAGTGAAGCTGGGACTCCAGATGATTTACAGATGTCAGGAGACTGCCCAGGAGTGTATGGCTGAAACATTTTTCTTTAAAAGAGAGAGAAGGAGGAAAAGGAGAAGAGAGGGGAGGGGGAGAGAAGAAGAAGAAGAAGAAGAAGAAGAAGAAGAAGAAGAAGAAGAAAGAGAGAGAGAGAGAGAGAGAGAGAGAGAGAGAGAGAGAGAGAGAGAGAGAGAGAGAGAGAAGTCAAAGAACATGCTATAACAAAGCTCCTTTGAGTTGCTGCTGGGAGTGGCTGGGTGTGTCTAGTCATCCCTCAGCAAGGATGCCGGGTAATCCAGTCATAATGCTTGTAATGTTTAAACCCATAGGCAAGAAAAACCACCAACCAACCAGTCACCTAGGTTTTAAAATATTTGTTCCACTAAAAAAAAAACCCTGTCATTTGATAAAAGTGCACAATGAATGAATGGGTAATTCATTCTTTAAGCTGTAGTTCTTCCCCCATCCCTAAAACCCATTCACTCTTTTGATGTGCATGGCTGTAAAATGGATTTTGTGTTATACAAGAGAGAGACCATTAAGAATTGTTTTGGGAGTTTTAGAGCAAAGAAAATTTCTACAGACAACTATATTCTTTCCTACCAAATCTTGTTTAAAGAAATGGAACATGGTTGGATGAATCAGATGAAGTGGCCTTAAGAATCCATAAAGAGAGCGGCGGGAAGGATAGCTGTGTTGAAGGGAATACCTGCTTTCAAATGTCTGAACTGGGTTCATCCTTGTTTGGATTATCAGCATCTGTGCAACACGCCTCTTCCACAGAGATCATTAACCCCACATCCGCTGTGCCAGGGACCATTCGGAGAACCCTGAACCCTGCTTCGGTTTTAAGAGGCAACTGAGGGGACACGCTGACTTAGCCATACAGTGTAGAGTGATATGTGATGGTATATGGAAAACCGTCAGATTTAATTCTGTATCTGTTTCTTAAAGGTTTGAATATAATTCAAACTGGATAGAATATCAACAGTGCTCAAGAGCTGGGTTTTTATGAGGCTACATGGCAAGGGGTTGATGACTAAAAGCTGTGTGGATACTCTTGCCCTTGCAGAACAAGGATCACAACAGTTTAAAATACTGCTGTGAATCCACTGGATAGTGTTGCGTTTCAAGAAGACAATCTTCCAAGAATATATGTACTCGGACTATATTCACCTCTCATCCCTTCTCCTTCTCACTCCCTTTTCCAGGACATTTTCTCCTACAATGAATGTGAGTTTAGACATATGAGATGTTTGTAGAACTGTATTCTCTCCTACTAAACTGGTTTCTGGTGCCTTTTAATGTGGAATATAAGAATTTTTAAATTTATGGCCACCACAAAGAAACATACTTAGGGAAACTTATTTTGAGTCAAATAGAATCAAAATATTGATTCCCCTAGCCACCAAGGAGAATCACTGTGTCTTCCATCACTGATTGCTCTTGTCAGAGATGTTACACTCAACATTGGTCTCAAATGGAAGGCACAGACACTTGGGTGCATTGTCCAGAGACACTTCAGCTATGAGTGCTTTTGTGAGGAAAAGCTCTCTTTAGCCATTTGCTGCCATATCTGTCTAATTAGTTGTTTGCTGTTATAACTATTCACTTCTCATTCTTTGTTTCTAGGTGTGCCTGGTCCTTGGATGTCCAAGGACTCTGCCTCCATGCCTCTCGAACACTCGAAGGCTGAAAGACTTGTACTAGTCTTTGAACTACATTTGTGTATGTAGCCCCACACCAGTCTTATGTCTCTTATTAGGCACCATCAAGTACTTTAATTCATTTATATATTTACTTCTGACGGTGTTATTTGTAAGACCCCTCAGGGAGAGGGAACAGGACATGTTCCTAAGCCTGTGCCACCTCTAACTTTCAAACAATCAGAATCATGCTATGTTTGGGATCCTCAGGGGTTGCTGGACTACTACCATCTCTCCAGGATGGGCAAAAAAATGAACAAGAATGTAGCAGAGGTAATTAAAACACGAAAAAGAGAGAGTTGACCAAGCACTAAGCGTTAAGATTTAGGATCTCTAGAGTTCTTGGGATCGAAGCAGCAATCAGGGAGCAGCCCAGTGCTGAGCAAACAGTTGTGGTGAATTAGATGGTAATACACTGGTCCAGCCTTTTAGGATTATTCTCTGAGCTTTTCTGAGGATCATGCAAAGTGGTATTAACTGTTGTCATATATGTGCAAGTATATTTTGCCTCATAACTGTGAAGAATTGAGGGCTAGAGAGATTAGGCAGGTTGTTTAGGATGTCTCCAGCAGTAAGTGGTAGGGACAGTTTGCAAACCTAAGACTGCTCTCAAACTCACATTTCCTCCACTTCAGCTAGACACTTTGGTATTTAATGAAGTGCATGGTCCATATCCCAATCTTTATGATCTTACTTCACTTGCCCCACTGATGCCTGAAATGCTGCTTTTAGAATTGAACTCATTTTTCTTTTATGAGTTTGATCTTGGCTAATAGGACTCAGGACAAGGGGGAAGGAGAAGCTGTCCAGTCACCTTTCATTGATTGAGTCAACAAGTCCTCACCGACTGTGTAGGAAGTCATGGGGATGCCACGGAGGGCTGTTAAGAAATGAGTGAGACTGGCCCTTATCTTTCAAATTCTAGCAGTCAGTGTGGAGGATGCTGAAGTTAAAGGTTATGATGAAACAAGCTAGCACATGAACACCACGGAGCATGGGTGTTAGCACTGGAAAAGCAAACTGGCTCACTTCCAGGGGTTTCCCTGAGAATGCGGTAGGAAACAGATCCTGCTGAGGATCGAGGAGCTACAAGAGACCTGGAAGTGTTAAATCAGTCTCCCGAAAATGTTTCAGAGCTAAGCTGTGTCCTCTATTAGGACACTTCCACCCTTGTGATTCTATTAAGCTATCTCTCCTAATCAATTTGACTTTGCATATTTTGCCTGCAATGCCGAGTATATTATCAGAAGGAGCAGTGGCGCTCCAGCGTTCTACACCGAAAGATGGAGGTCAGAGTTAGGATTTGTAGTATTTCTTTCTCTCACCACCTATTCTGCTCTCAGTTTCCTCCCATTCACCTTTCTGGTGCTGCCTCGGCACGTAGGGTTGGTTGCCTTTATTTACTTATACATGTATAAGCTTAGCTCAGGGCAGGATCCACCAACAGAACCTTCCTGCCTGTGCTTGTTGCAGGCCATCAGAAGCTGTGCAGACAGCAGCCGCATGTTCTGCCTGAATCATGTCTTCCAATCTTGCACAGGATGCCAAGAGTCATGAGTAAGAGCACAGCAGAGGGTGGTGCAGGCAGCGCAGGCTGGGCGGGGCCAGGCTGGGAGGCTAGGGTGCGGCCACAGGTGAGTGCTTCTCCCCTGGCCCGGAGAGCACAGCTTTCACTGCCTCTGAGCTCCTTTGGCCTTTTCCCCTTCTTGCAGCTCATTTTTCAGGATACCTGCAACTCAAGGTAAGCAAAGCCAGGGGTGAGGGTGGGGTGGGGGTGTCGCAGGACTGTTGAGTTCCCTCTTGAGGACAAGTCCTAGAATATGTGGGGGTGGACTCCAAATATTGAAGAAGGTGGTTGGGTTTTATCAAGGGTAGCCTCCTTGATATCAAGTGCCAGCTCCTAAGATCTTTGTGTGCCTGGCTCTCGGGAACCTATCACCGCACAGCCACCTACATTCAGAATCTGAAGAGGGCACAGGACAGGAGGCTTGGCTGATGGTGCTGTGGTGGGAACAGCAGTGATTCGGGGAAGACAGCCTCCTACCGCGAGGACTCCAGGACATCGGAACCAGGATGTTCCGGTCTCTGAAAGGGTGTGGTACTGAAAACCTAGGAAGGTGGAGGAGATGGGAACTGGGCCTTTCCTTCCTAACAGACACTGGGGGACTAAAATTCTTGTCATTTTAAGGATTAGATCAGTGCTCATGGTCTGACATCCATGTTCCAGACAGAAATCATCCCTCCTTGCTCCTATTAGATTCAGCAAACCTGGAAAAAAATTGCCTACAACATATATTCTTGAACATTTGTGTTGTAATGATTATTGTCTTTTTCTAATGGGTTGTAGTAATAATAATAATAATAATAATAATAATAATAATAATAATAATAATAATAATAATAATAATACAATGATAACAACAATAATAGTTCAAAGATTTCATACTGAAAACTCCATTTAATACAATAGGTTGTTTGATTTACCCAAATTGGATCTCAGAACTGGGGGACATTGAGCACTTTTTGCTCAATGGCAAAGTGGTGTCTAAAGTCACATAGCTTGCAGGCGGGGAAGCCTTCAGACTGACCTCGAGGCATGTTCTCATGCTACAAGTTCTGAAAAAAAAAATTTCTTTTACATCCTCCTTGTTCCAAGAGAATCTTTAACAAAACTGTGTTACACACTTCAGTCACCTTCAAGTGAGTGCAAGTGTGGATGAGTTCTGAGGTGGGTGGAGAGAGGGAGGCCTAGCAGAAAGGGAGTCTAGGAGGTGAGTCAGCGGCTTTGTACTTTCCTTCCTCACGCCTCATAGGGTGCCACTTCAGTCCCTCGGGCTTCGGGGTTGACTTTGGAGCATGCAATCTCAGCAGTTTGGGCTAGCCAGGTGTGGCCTGGTCTGGCATTTGGTCAGCAGGACTCGAGCTTCAGGGAACCAAGTGCTGCCACGGTGGCTGAGACTATATGAGACCACTACATATTTAAAAACAGGGTACCAGTTTCTCTCCTCCCTGGGTCAGAAAGTGAACCACAGAGGCTGTGTTCTTATGCTTTGGGTCATATTATTGCCCAAGGACCAGTCACATCAAAGCACCAAGAGAGAGAAATGGGCTTGGTGACTGACTCTTGGGATCCCAGCTGCTTGGGAAGCTGAGGCAGGAGAATGGCCAATTTAAAGACCCAGTTGGGTGAGAGAAAGAATTCAAATCTATCCTGGATAACATAGGAAGACTTTTTTTTTTTTTTTTTTTTTTTTTAAATACAAGGTAGAATAGAATGGACCAGGGTTATAGCTCCATGGAGAACATTTGCTGAATATTCATAAAGCCCCTGGGTACAATCTTCAGTTCAACAGTGAAAGAACAAATAAATAAATAACCACGAGAGGCTTTTGATCATCTCCATTCTGCACAATGAAGCAAGCTAGGCTACAGACTATCCATGCAACTCTGATGCTGAAAATCAAACTGTGTTTGAGACAGGACCTTAGCTTGCTATGTAGCCTCACTAGCTCACTATGGAGGGCAGGCTGGCCTTGAACTCACAGCACTCAGACAATCCTCCTATCTCAGCCTTCTTGGTTTTGGTATTACAGTATGAGCTACCAGGCTTGGCAAAATTTAGTTTTTACTAAGCACAAACCTATGCACATAGTTCCCCGCCCTGCCTCCGTGTATGAGAGTTCACACGTGTGTGTATCAGATGAGTGTGGGAGAGAGTCTGTAGATAAGATGGACCTATATCATTTAACTGTGAGCATGCAGGACAGCAGTCATAAACCAGGGCAGCCTCAGGCAAAGTGGAGTGTATAATCACCCTGCCCATGGGGACCTTCATCTCTCCAGACTGACCACTGGCTTGGGTGCTTTATACTTGGAAAATTCATGTATATATATATATGTTCAGAGAAGCGAGTTTTCCTCCCTCTTCCTAGTGCATGTGGCTCCATTCATTCATTTTTAATTGAAACATAATTACATCATTTCCTTCTCTCTTTTCATACTCCAGCCCCTCCCAGTTACCCTCTCTCAAATCCCTCCCACAACCCTCAATGTTAAATTGACTCTCTCTCTTTCTTTGATTGTATTTGTTACACACACACACACACACACACACACACAGTTGGGGGAGAGGAAACACAGACATACACACAGAACACATAGTGACTCTGTGTCATATATATGCCTCTGTGGATATATACAAATATATTTAAATAGAGACTGCTGAGTATGTTTTGTTGTTTTTGTGTATATGATGTCAGAGCTGACTACTCTTCATCTAATAAATGGGCTCATTCTTAGAACTATTTCTTCTAGCAGTAAATAGGTATTTTTGTCTAGGTATTGAACCAGTCAAACTCTCCCCCTTCCGTGTTACTGTGTCCACTGATGCTGCCATTGTTCTGCTTGTACTTCCTAGTTTTCTGGGTCCTACAATCTTTCCATCCTTTTCCCAAAAATGTTTCCTGAGTCATAGATACAGGAGCTGGGATGTTGATGTTTGTTGGGGTTGGACTTTTCACGATCTGTCAATTTCGACATTGTGCCCAGTTGTGGGTTCCTGGGTTTTCCTGTGATTTGGATTCCCCTATTTGCAGTAAAGAGAAACCTTTTTATTGTGGTGAGGGGGATAATGAGGGGCCTCCAGCTGGTGAGGAGAAAGGGGGCTTAATACAGAAGGAGAAAGAGGCAGAAGGTTATTGAATAGGCCTTGAGGAATTATATTATTTTACATTAACTTAAAATTATATATAATACATAAGTGTATACATACACATAAATACACTTGTATCTCTACATCTATCTCTGTGTCTATCAATCTATCTATGTATGTATCTATCTAGCTATCGATGAATGAATCATCTACCTATCTTAACGGAAGTTAAGCCACTTGGGATAGAGCCAGGCACAGGAGAGTCACTGGGAAGATGTGACAAGAGGGTCACATGGTACTTGAGATCAGGTAACCAGCCACATAGCACAACATAGATTAAAATAAATAGATTATTTTAGTCATGATATAATAAGAGAAAATCCCAGCTATATGGCCAAGGTATTTGTAAATATATCTTGATATATTTCTTATTTCTGTGAAGAAGAACCAACACAGACTTTTATAATTGCTCCCATGCTTCCAGAAAATACTGTGTGAGCTGCCGAGGGAGGGAAGCTCTTAGGGAGTTTTGCTCAGCTGCAACACTTATGAACTGTGACAATTACCAGCATGGCTGGATGAGCAAGAAGTGCAGTGGCGCTCACATATTAGTGGTGACTAGCAGCTGTCTAATTGCTCCTAAGGTCTAGTCAACAGGAGGGAAGTCACATCTGGTCCTGGAAACAGATGTTTCTGGTCCTAGCCAGCTTCCCAGAGCTACTGGAAGACCTTAGTGAAGAATCTACTATCATTATGTTGATAGACTAGCATGATTCTTTACTATATTCTAAACCTTATCCTTACACCCACAGATTTGTTTGCATTCTCTCTGCCCCCCACATTTGTCTGACTAAGACCTGATCCTTGACTCACTTGGGTGTCAGTGATTCTCAGAAGGTGTCCCTAAGATTTCCTCTAGGGCTGCAGTGTTGATGAGAGTCCCCATGGTAACTAGTACACTCTGCGTCACTCTTAGGCCACTCTCTGAAAGCTTGCTGGAGGCAGAAGTTACTATGTGTGAACGTTGGGGTTTTATTGCCAATTGTTTTGATTTATTTATCTTTATTTTATTGCATCCTCTCAAGCTGGAGTTACAGATGATTATGAGCCACCATGTGGGTGCGGGAGACAAACCTGGTTCCTCTGCACGATCAGCCAGGGCTTTTAGCTACAGAGCCATCTCTCCAGCCCCTTCCTTGGGATTCCTAATACCTGCCTGGCTTGAGTAAGGTGCCCACACATTATAGAACTAATGAAACAATTCGACCACCAGAGGCAGAAAAGAGAATTAGAGATCTTTCAAGTAGGAAAACCTTAAGGGAAAAGTCCTATGTCATTAAAACCAACCAACTAAGCACCTAGAAAATCCAAACAAAAGCAGCGAGGTAATCTTGGTGTCTTTGAAGGAGATCATTTAGGACACAGGAGTTTGGGAACTTGAGAAGCTCCAGTAAAAAACAAATGCCCAACTATGGTGAAAGAAGGTGGGAAGGTATGGGGAGGACTGGCTGGGAGCCAGGAGAAATGGATTCTAGGTCTGGCTTTGCCACTCTCACTCCTGTGTGGGCGGCCTGGGAGAACCACAGCCTCTTCTTCCATTTCACTCATTTGCAAATTGAAGAGGCAGGGCCAGACTAGATCCTGCTGCCAGATCTTGTCCTACTTTAAAAGGTGATTATACAATACCTCAGCAAAGAATGGCAGGAGCACGCCTCTTGACTTTTCTTAATAGTTTAAAAAATTAATTAAAATATAATCACATCATTTCTCCCCCCTTTCCTCCTCCCAGCCCTTCCTATTCTTCTATTATCTCTCAAATTCACAGCCTCTCATTATTACTTTCAGGAAGATTTTACACACACAGACATGTAAGTAGAACCTACTGGGTCTACTTAGTGTTGCTTGTATGCTTACGATTTTTGGGCTGACCATGCTAGTACTGTATAGCCAGTGGGCCATTCCTTAGTGAGAGAACGAGAGAGTCTTGAAGACTGACTTTGTGTCACTATTTGAGGAGTTATTGACTTTCTTCCTAATAAGATAAAAGTTACTTTACAACTCCAAAGTGGTTTTGAATGATGCAGTTCTTTTTTCCCGTTAGAGTAAAATCAAATAACATCTTAAAAAAAAAAAGATTCTTGTACTTTCATGAAATGAAAGAAAACAACCCATAAAAAGTTGATAAAAAGGAAACAGTTGAGGAGATTTTAGCATTTTGAAGCTGAACTGTCAGCCATGGAAACCTACTGTGTGGGTTTCATCTCTGATGTGGTATTTGGAAGTCTGAAAATAGAATTTACTTCTGCAAAATAGCCCGCAGAGGAACTTCTCACCCTTTTCTAGACATTACTTCCTGCATGTTGAAGCCTTGTGTAAATTCTTTGTTTTACAACCTAGGCAAATGCAGCAGACTGTGTCCAAGGCCTCTCTCCAGCTACTTTGGATGACGGTGCTGTTCAGTGCTCTCAGATTCCTTGGAACAAATCACAGAGCCACTGATGAGATTTTCCATGTGACATTTCGGTTTATTTGAAATTTAGTTATTTAATGCACATGAGTGTTCTGTCTTCATACACACCAGAAGAGGGCATCAGATCCCATTACAGATGGTTGTGGGCCACCATGTGGGTGCTGGGAATTGAACTCAGGACTGCTTGCCAGTTGTCTAGTTGTGACAACAAAGTCAGAGGCAAGCAGTGTTAGGGAGGATGTGTCTCCTTCGTCTTTCAGTTGCAGATGACACAGCCCCTTGTGAACAGCAGGGACCAGGGACTGGTAGCTCTAATTCACAGTCAGGAAACAGAGTGGCTGGAGGTTGTGCTCAGCTTGCTTTCTCTCTGTTATTTCGTCTGAGACATTGGCTCCTAGCACAGGGCCTCCCATAGTTAGAGTGGTCCTGTACCTTAATTAATCTAACTTTGAAACTACCTAACAGGCATGCTCAAAGATCTGCACCCACGGTGATTCTAAATTACGTAAGTTCACAGTTGTATTGGCTGGTTTTTTGTCAACTTGACACAAGCTGGAGTTATCACAGAGAAAGGAGCCTCAGTTGAGGAAATACCTCCATGAGATCCATCTGTAAGGCATTTTGTCGACTAGTGATCAACGGGGGAGGGCCCAGCCCATTGTGGGTGGTGCCATCCCTGGGCTGGTAGACCTGGGTTCTATAAGAAAGTAGGCTGAGCAAGCCAGGGGAAGCAAACCAGTAACATCCCTCCATGGCCTCTGCATCAGCTCCTGCTTCCTGACCTGCTTGAGTTCCAGTCCTGACTTCCTTTGGTGATAAACATCGATATGGAAGTGTAAGCTGAATAAACCCTTTCCTCCCCAACTTGCTTCTTGGTCATGATGTTTGTACAGGAATAGAAACCCTGACTAAGACAACAGTGAAGTTAACCATCATACTATTACAAAACTTTCCATGTATTTACAGACCTTATCTTTGACACCTTTAGGCTCTATCAGGCAATTGTGCTATAGAGGGGATATTAAGTGCTGCTACCTTTCTCCATAGCCAAGGAAGATTTTCTAATAAAGAAGCCAGTTGTTAGGCAGATGGACAGGTTTGGACTTCAAGTGCTGAAGCTGCCATGCAGAGAAGAAGGTTCTCTGTGGAAGGGAAGGTCCGGCAGATAGGAACCCGTCAAGTGTGCATTAGTTTATAGTTTCCAAGCAAAAAGTGGATCCAAGCCTCACGTTGGGGTGCAGCACTGAGATACTTTGTAATTAGCCTTATTAAAAGCTGAATGAGTCTTTATGCACAGTCATTTAGGCTAAGTGTATCTCTGCACACACTAGACGTAGTGAACATCAGAGTGGACATTTCCTTAGGCTTGAGTGTGCTTCCTGGATAGAGCACTGACAGATATGCAGGGGTCAGAGTTTAGGTTTCTCTACTCACTTCACACCCATTCACACTCATACCAACTTGTGTTTGTGGTGAACTCAGAACAGTCAGTGTTACAAATGGTGCTACAGGATGCCCGAGCTCGTGTTCTGAACGTCTCTCATGTGTATGTCTTGGACCTGGTGAACAGATGGCTCAGAACTGTTGCGGTAGTATTTTAATTTGCATAAATTTCCCCATTGTCGGCAGCGACCCGACTTCCTTTCTATCTGCCCCAATGGTCTTGATTGTCTAATGAAAGATACACACACACACACACACACACCATACCACACCACACACACCATAAACACACACACACACACACACACACACACACACACACACACACATAATATGCCTTAAACAGATCAATCAGTGGCTGGGTGCGTCCAAACCTTCCTGTGGCTAACACACTTTTCCCCTCTGGTCGATATTTCTGAATTGTTTCTTACTAAATCCTTTATTGCATCCTGGCCTGCCCTTGGCCCAGGCCTACAACCTTTTAGGTTCACAATTTCTTGCATGTTGGCAGTGTCTCTGCCCTTCTCAGCTGGAGCTGTTTCTCTGCTATGGCCATTCTCCTTCTTTTCTCTCCTACTTCCCTCCCCGGGAACCTTAAGTCTCACCTCTGCCTTTTTGCCATTGGCCACCTGCAACTTTATTTACCAGTTAGAGCCAGCTGGGGGAAGGAACCCAGAGTGTCTTCATGCAGACGTGGGAATTCCCATGTAAGCAGTAAACCAAATCCACAGCACAGAATTCTCCATAGACATCCAAGCAGGCGACTCTGCTGGCTTCTATGTACTATGTACTAGGCTGGGGTGATGTTTTCTCTTATCCCAACTCAGTCGAAGAGAAAGAATAACCTTAAAGAAAGTATAAATGCCCAATCTAACTTTTGGTTACCTTGTGATATAGTTGCAATAGGAATGCTAACCTGAGAGGCATATTCATCGGGGTATAAACAGAGGGAGGAGGTCAGGGAGCATGGCTGGTGGTCACCAGTGGACTCAGCTTTGTCTTCCTTTTGCTAATAAATACACTTTTTGGATTCTGAGAAATATTATGATCTATTTGAGTCTTTTCTGTATATAGCCCTTTACAGAGACTTCTGAACTCTGATGTGAAAATTAGAAATTCACTTTTTTAAAAAAAATTTTATCTTCCTGTCTGCATTTGTAATGTCTGTTGAGGCTTAAGGTGCTAATAGTAATTCTATCCATGCACTTGACCCTAACACACCTGTGGGTCCTTTGACCCTGAGTTGTAAAACATTCTCTCTGACCTTGGGGTATGCATCCTGTCCAAGGTATGTGATAGCTGTGTACAGGTTTTCTTTTTCTCTTTGCACGAGTCTCTGTATTTTCTTTCCTGTTTTTAGAAAGACACTTGTCACATTGGATTAGTCCCTACCTAACTTTAGTATGACCCCATTTTAACTAATTAAAAATGCAGAGCTCCTACTTCCAAACAATGTTACACCCATTGTTTAAAAATTAGGAATTCTGTGTATCTTTTTTAAGCACAAAATTATACACTTAATATTGAATAGAACTAAATATTAAACACAACCACACATAGATGCTACAATTACTTTTTTTGATATACAAATAACTATTTTGTATGATTTAGCCAAAAGAGTAGTTGAAATATACGATTTTAAAGTGAACCGAGTGTTACTGATGCTACCGGTTGCTCTGGTCACTTCCCGAGGAAGTGAAACAGGACTGGGCTGCTGATGCTGGCCATAGTGGCTGAGAAAGTATGACACCATGTGTCTCAAGGCATCTGAGGTTTCTTCACAGCTGCCTTTCTTTTGGAATCCACCCGAAGTTTCTTCTTGCCTCCTGTCCAAAATCATTGCTCCACAGAATTCTTACTGTTGTTGGCAGGATTGGAGCTGATGTAGCTGGGAACACATGTTGCATTGGAAATTAAGTTTGGTGCTTGTTTCTAGGCCCAGGATGGATGCCCTGAGACTGGCAAATTCAGCTTTTGCTGTTGACTTGTTCAAACAACTGTGTGAAAAGGAGCCAGCAGGAAACATTCTCTTCTCTCCAATATGTCTCTCCACTTCTCTGTCCCTTGCACAAGTAGGTGCCAAAGGTGACACGGCAAGTGAGATTGGACAGGTAAGCTGCCCAGGCCCGGGGGGGGGAAAATGTGTAAGTGGAGCTATTCAGGACCAAGAACTGTACCATTTCTAGGGCTCCTTTAATTTATTCTAAATGGAAACACCCATTTAGGGGTAGCAGAACCTATATTTAGAACAGGTACCAGGCTGAGACGGAGACCATCGGGACCTGATGGTCGGTCATATGACATTGCTTACCTGACATACTTGAAGGTCAATTAAAATGACTTATTAAATACTGTGTTGCGTGTATCCTTAACAAATGGGGAAAAGCTATTCCCTGCCCCGTGCCCTACATCCAGAGAACAGAAGCACTGCTTCTCAAACACAATTTATTTCGAGCATCAAACTTATATTACGATAAAAGCACAACTGCATTCTACCCTAGAGTATGTGGAATCTCAGCAGCAACATCTCAAATGATCTATCTTCAAGCTAGTGTAGATGAAGAGAGTAAATCGCTCGAGATCTCATCTGAGCGGCGTGAACTGGAGTAAAATTTCCCACACAAACACATATGTACAGAGAGAAGTTTCAGGGCTTCTTTTGAGCTATGCTTGATTAGCCTTGACATTCTGGGACCTTCAAATGACAGGCACTGCTTCATTGCTGTTTTGAGATTTAGTCTTAGACAGCAGGTACACTTTCTAATTGCTTTCTGCTATTTTCCTTATGCAGATTGATGCAAGGCTCAAAAAAAAAAAAAAAAAAAAAAAAAAAAAATTAAAAACCCCATTCTGTCACAGATCCATCAGTACTTAAAAGGGAAACACCTGCTTCACCAGTTCCCCTAAAATCATGACATACACAGTGTTGACTGGGTCAGGATGGGGAACTGAGGGAGGCAGAGGAGACGGTCTCAGTCCTGGGGAGAGGAGCTGTACCGTTTGAACTTCTCACCTCCATATGCTGGAAACCTAGCTTCCATCCTCCAGGTGCCATCTCTTTTTCTGGAAGTACTGTTGGGGGTCAATGGGGGTCCATGCCTCAACCACAAGGAAGATATTTCCCTGCATGTGACCTGTTTGTCTTTTCCATCACATCTGGTCTCTGCAATATTAATTTTAGTTATTTCTTGAGAACTTACATATGTGTACAATGAAACACGATCATATCCATCCCCATTTACTCTTTCTTTTTTTTTTTAATAATATTTATTTATTTTATGTACTCTGTTACTATCTTCACACACACCAGAAGAGGACAATGGAATTGGATCTCACTAGAGATAGTTGTGAGCTTGCTGGGAATTGAACTCAGGACCTCTGGAAGAGCAGTCAGTGCTCTTAACCACTGAGCCACCTCTCCAGCCTCCATTTACTCTTTCTAACTTCCTTTACATCCTCCCCCGCCACCGAACGTGGACTTTTCCAGTTTCTTATATCTTTTTTTCTTTTTATAATCTATCTAGTCCTGCTAGTGGTGATTATATTTGTATAGGTGCAAGGCCAGCTGCCGAGGAATGGGAATTATACCAGTGGCTCCATATGCTCTAAATTCTGATTGGAGAAATCCCTTCCTGCAGTGGGCAGCAGTCATGCTTAGATACATAACTGATCAATAACTAAGAATAAGAGACCAGTGCTCAGCCCTACATGAGACATCTCTCTTGACCACTCTTACCCACACAATGCCAAGGCTCAGGAAATATGGACTAGGATCCAGATAAAATGTAAGCGATGGAGGGTAGGGAGAAGTGCTGTAAAATGCAAACCTCTGGACTAGACATGCTTAGAGGTGCACAAATTCTGGGCAGCTGTGGTCACCTGCACAGAACTCATGTAAGATGGATGTAGTCAAATCTTAGATTGATGGGGAGCTGATCTCCATGCCTTATCCATCACTGAGGATCTACTGATGCATGAATCCGGGGATCCAATTAAGGCCTCATGCTTGCAGGGCAAGAACTGTGTCTCCTCAACCCTGAGGACCATGTTTTTGTTTGTTTTGTTTTGTTTTTTTTCTTAATAATGATTTTTTTTTCTCTTAACAGGTCCTTCATTTTGAGAACGTTAAGGATGTACCCTTTGGGTTTCAAACAGTCACTTCTGATGTTAATAAGCTCAGTTCTTTTTACTCTTTGAAACTAATCAAGCGACTCTACATAGACAAGTCTCTGAATCCTTCTACAGTAAGTTTCTTGTAACAGTAGGATGGGACCTTTTCCCAGAAGGGGCATCTTACACTGCTAGGTTTCCTTTTCAGAGTGACAGCTCTGACCTGAGGGAGTTTAAATAAAGCACCTCCCTGCAGATGTTGGATGCTGATAGATGAAGCAGTAGTCACTTCTGCTCAGAGTATAAAGAAGTGTGTCCCTCTCCCCCAGCAAGCAATGACAAGCACTCTGCCAAAGCCCAGTCTATGGAAGGACAATGGAAGCTCCAACTACCTAATAAATGGATCTTCATATGGGGCTCAAGACAATTTGTGATGAGCTCTCTCCTTAAACAAGGAACCATGGCCTGATAATGTCTTAAATGCCCCAATTCAGTTTTTGACATGTTCCAGAAATCTTTTAGTCATCAAGAAGATAACCACTACAAACGATCAGTTTTAATTAGATGTGAATATCTGTTGTTTTTCTAGGCTAGCTAAAGACATTTGTACAAAGCTACCACAGTCATTGAAATCAAATCCTTTCTTGAAGCAGTCATATGAAGAACATTGTGGTCCACTCTTGTTAGACTCCAGAGTGTAGCATAAGATCTTTTGAGATCTCTATTTAAACACATAACCAAGATTCTTGATGATAGGACCTTCCCATCTCTGCTAACAGAACTCACTCAGTTCTGATTTCCATGGTCAGAACTTCAAGCTTTTCAATCACTAAGCCAAATGTCCCACTTTGGCACAACAATGTTATGCATTCAGTATTGGTTTTTGTGAAAGATCTCTGGGAATTAAGTTACTAGATATTGTTGTCAGTTTACTCTTATGGCTTGAAGACACATGCACAACTATTTTTATTCCAGCCGTCACCTGGGAAATTAAAGAAAATTGAGATGTGAGTTTCATCTGGGCATTGGAACATTTTAAAAGCTCCCTAAGTGATACTTAATGACTTTTGTCATTGGCAGTGACAGTGGAGGCTCCTCACCTCACCGTCTTTCTGGTGTTCTTAGGTAGTACTGGCTGCCTCAGTTAGTTGAAGGTTGGGTTCAATGGACTGGAGCTAAGTTAGTAGTTAGCTAAGACTGTTGTTTCTGTGAAGAAATTCGAGGGCAGACTGATGTGGCATTCAAGTTATGTTAGCTTGGTTGGACTTCACTCCCAGAAGGATTTCTATGAAACTAGGAGCTTAAACACTTCTTGTTTTCTTTTCCCACCATTTCCCATTTTCTCATTCCCCTCCCCTCTCTCACCCTTCCTTTTCTTCCTTTACTTCTTTTCCCTTTCCTTCTCCCTTTCCATGTGTTCTCCTCTTTCCCTTCTTCCTTCTCTTTCTTTTCATTCCTCTCCTCCCTTCCTCTCCTCTCCTCTTTCCCATTCCGTTCCTTTCTCTTCCTCATTTTGATTTCCTTTTCTCCTCCTACTATGGAGTGCCTGCAAATATATAAACTGTAGTACAAACACTTGTGCTCTAAGGGGCATCACCTGACTCAGAACTACTTAAATGTTTGTTGAAAGCCCATCTTGGTGGCTTCAAATCTCCTCTATCAGTACCAGTGGGGGTAGGATTTGCGTTTTAAATGTGAGTTAGAGTTAGACTTAGACACACTGCTGTGCTCTTTATAGCCCTGTTTCACATTTCAACATACAGATGAAACTCCTGGAAATCTTGGCTAAAGTACCCAGTCCAAGTCAGTATGTCTAGAGGCTTAAGAGTTCATTCTAACAAGAGCTTAGATGTCTGACTCCTGATCTGTGGATCTTATTTGAATGCTAGAACCCTAAAAAACATCACTTATTCTAGGGAAAATAAAAGTTTTTTTTGTCCATTGCTTTATTTTCTGTTTTACACACACACACACACACACACACACACACACACACACACACACACACACACACACACTCTTGTTGCTCTGATAAAATGCCACCCAGAAACAACTTAATGGAATAAATATTTGTTCTGGCTCCAAGTTTCACTGGGTTCAGTCCATGGCTGTTTGTTCCCATTTGCTTGGGCAGATACATCAATAGGAGTATATAGCAGAAGACCTCTGTTCACAGCACAAAGTACCAGAAAGTAAAGAGTCACAGGAAATGGCCAGAGATAATATTATCTTCAAGGCTTCCAGTGACCTAGTTCCTTCAGTTAAGCCCTATTTTCCAAAGGTTATTGAAAGTCTCAAAATGGTGCCGAGACCTTAAGAGTCTGAGGCATGTTTTAAATAGAAAACACATCAATATGTTTATATTTTGTATAGAGTAATATAAATAAATATTTTTTAAATAATGGGGAGTTTCATATCTAAATACATATTTAATAATATAGTGTTTCTTTTGTTTTTCACAAAAATTATATCCAATTAATAATTTAGTAATTTGATATGTCTTACAGTTAAAGAAATAAAACATCTAATTCAAAGAAAATACTTATTTATATACAATGCTTCAGATAGTGTGATCAGTTTTGAAAATGTATGCATAGTAATAGGCATTTAAGGAAAGAGTTTCTTAGCGCAGTGTGGTACTACATTAGTTCTATCTACCTTTGCAAGGAGCTGCTCGAGTTTGTGAATTGAATGTTTGTTTCTTTTCAGGAATTTATCAGTTCCACCAAAAGACCATATGCAAAAGAATTGGAAACTGTTGACTTCAAAGATAAACTGGAAGAAACGAAAGGTCAAATTAACAGCTCCATTAAGGAGCTCACAGATGGCAAGTACCATTTAATAATGCTCAGCTGGCCCTCCCTGCTTAGTCTTTGTTTTAAACTTAGGAGTACTGAGCATCTGGAAGCTTCCTCAGATATTTTTAGTACATGAGCACATTCTTTGCTCAGCAAGCCATGCCAACAACTTGGGTTTCTAGGCATTTCTCACACCAGCTCTTTACTTGGCAGATCATCGTGGTGCATTGTTCTCCATGGGCCTTTCCTTGCTCTCTGACAAGCTGCCACATGCTCACACGCCCTGGGAGAGGCCCAGCTGTTCCTTTTATACTATGGGCTTTGGCAAATGGTGAAGGCAGATTTTAAAGTCTAGAGATGGAAAGATGATGCTCGAATCGACCTCCAACTAAAAATTCTTATAACGTTATCAAAAACAGGATCAAGGACAAAAGGCCTTAGGCAAGCGTAGACAAAGGCAAACCTAGTATCATGGTAGAAGTTTGTCCTGAGTCCCTCAACTGTTCAGGATGCTGAGTTCCAGAGTTCATCCCTGCTCCTCCTGGAGCCTTCTCAGTCCTGTCTCTGTCCTTACCTACCCTCCCTAGCCCCGCTGAAAGTCCCAGTCAATAGCCTTCTTTTCCAGGAAAGAATTGGAACCAAGATGGTTTGGGTTGTACTCAGTGTCCCTAGAGATGTTTTTACAGTGTTTGTACAGGGAAGTCTGCTGGGAATAGAAAGTAATCATGAAGGATTGGCAGTCACTGCTGGTTATGGTGGGATCCCCTGCTGGAGCGAACAAGCATGCAACAGCAGGCAATTTAGACAGATAATTGCTATATGTGCTTTTCTGTAATCATTTGCAGGCCACTTTGAGGACATTTTGTCAGAGAACAGTATAAGTGACCAGACCCAAATCCTTGTGGTTAATGCTGCCTACTTTGTTGGAAAGTGGATGAAGAAATTTCCGGAATCAGAAACGAAAGAATGTCCGTTCAGAATCAACAAGGTATGTGCATCGTGAAGCAGGAAGTAGAGTCCAAGGTCGTGGCAGTAGAGCAGGGTACAGGAATGATTCTCTGTGTAGAAAATGAAGACATGCAACAATCGAAGGAGGAAAAAGGAAAGCAAGCAAGCAAAGCAAACTGGAAGCCTCCAGATTGTCAGGAAGTCTTGACCACTTAGGACTTTTGTTCCTGACTCAATAGCTGCACTTTGATCTCATTTTTTTTTTTTTTTTTTACTTACCTGGCAACAAAACACATGGTTTAATATTTACACCCTACTTCTCCCCCTCCCTTTTGTAGTCCCCAGCCTAGCTCAAAGTATTTATGATATGGTTGACTATGAAGGAAACCCGAAGCATAGCTTTACTCATCTACATTCCTGGGAATCATTACAGAAGGAATTAGCAACCTGTTTTTCAGGGCATCTCATTTATACTATTGACATGGATGTAGTAAAGCTAAAATTCATAAGTAAAAAATATTAAAAAATAAATTAAACCAAAGAACCAAGACTGGAAAAGTCTTGAGAGAAACCAGGGAAGCTCAGGGATCCTTATGTGATGTGGCTGGTCTTTGGTGAGATGGGACTTGTGTGAATACTCAGACCTGGGCCAGGCAGGTGAAGGGACTTACTGCCAATTCTCATGGCTTGTGTTTGGTCCTCAGTCCCCACATGGTAGAAAAGGGAAATGGCTTCTGTAAGTTGTTCTGACTTCCAGGTGTGCTCATTTGCCACGGTGCTTATATATATCTGCACACTCTCACAGGCAGGGATGAATGTAATAAAAAATAACAGAAGAACTCAGACCCTTCGGCTGTCTTGGTTTGCAGATATCATGCAACATTTTTTTCAGTGTTGTATTTCTCCTCACCAAATACCATCTTCTAAAAATAAATGTATTTTCATCCTCTTCTTCCCCTCCATAACTCTCTCAGAGCCTCTTCCTCCATCCCCACCCAACCCCATGATGTTCTCTCCCTGTCAAAAACAAACAAAAAACCCCACAACCGAACAAGAAAGACAGCAAACACAAACAACAACAGAATGTCAAAATAGATAGACAGTATAAAGAACAAAATAAGGCACATAAATAACAAAGCACACACACATGAAACACATGGAGTCTGTGTTGACCCCATACTCCCAAGTGTGAAGCCTGCCCTGGAGTGTAGTTGATACACACCCAGTGAGACTTCTTTGGTGAAAATGTCTTTTCCATTTCCTGGCAGGAATCAATTGAGAATAGTCTTTTGGTCAGGGCTAGCTTTGTGTCCACTTCCCCTTCTCAGGGGTGGGATCCCATCTGGCTTGAGCCTGTGCAGGTCTTACGTATGCTGCCCCAGCCTCTGTAACTGCACACGTGCACCAGTCCTTGAAGCCACTCACTACGTTTGGCTCTTACAGCCTTTCTGCATAGATCTCTGAGTCTTCAGGGGAGGGGTTAGATAATGACATCCCATTTAGGGCCGAGTGCCCTGAAGCCTCTCAGTCTCTCCAGACTGTTCAGTTGAGGATTTCTTTGTTAATTACCATCTACTTCAAGAAGAAACTTCTCTGATGATAGTTGAGTAATGCTCTGATGTTTGGGTATGGCAGTATGTCATTAGTAGTCATTTTATTGTGATGTTTCTATAGCAAAATAATAGTAGTAGGTTTTTTTCCCTGGGTCCATGACCTCTCTAGACTCAGGCTCTTAATGTCTGAACCCAGGAGGAAATCCCCTTCAGATACTAACTTGGTTGG
The DNA here is from genome assembly GCF_963924665.1 of Micromys minutus. NCBI lineage: Eukaryota > Metazoa > Chordata > Mammalia > Rodentia > Muridae > Micromys > Micromys minutus. The sequence goes on along the minus strand of NC_137981.1, from coordinate 42,550,872 downwards.
GGTTAGCTAGAGTGGCTTCTGTGATTTCCCCCTTTCCCTCCTATGGAGTTTACATTTATACCACACTCGCTCCAAATGTAATTTCCTTCAGACAAATGTACTTTTTTAGTGCCCAACTTAATGCATGAACTTTATAAGGGCAGGCACCTTGTATTTTTTACCCCAGTGTCTACAGTGTCTTACAACTAAGTGCTTTGAATATTTTTGAGTGAATAATCAATTTCCAAAGACCAGCTTTCAATTTTCCTTTGGACAGTCTTAGGTGATCTTTAACTTGTAATATCTCCCCAAACAACTTTGACCTTCTGACTCTCCTGTCTCTACCTCTCCAGCAGCGGGATTGTAGTCAGGCACCCCCACACTTAGTTTATGTATTGCTGGAGGTTCAAACCAGAGCTCTGCACGCATGGCAAGCATTTGACAAACTGAGCTACGTTCTTAGCTCGAATGTCAGTGTCAGATAAATCACAACCGTCCACATGCATAGTTTCTCAGGGAGTGCAAAATGCTGTTTTTGCTCCTAATAGATTCAAAGTCTCCCAGGGTGCTGGGTAAGAGGGTGGGGGCAGACAGCCCTTCCTTTACTCTCTCCCTGAGCTTTCTGACTGCAGTGGACTTAACCGACTTTAAGGGACAGGAAGAGCTGTCACACTTTAGACATCTCAGACACTGCATAGTCCACACACAGGCTTTGAGCATGGCTCTGGACATTCGTAGCACTGTCTTTCCTTGAGGGCTGGGGCAGCATGTACTTTACAGTCTCTGCTATTACAGGGGTATCAATTACCCCACTGATAGTCATGTCAAGATGACACCTCACATTTGATTGGTGGTTGGTGTTCCTCCCTGGGAAGGGCTGCCAAAGGGTCCCCGAGTATATGTGAAAACTCAAGCATGTGGCTAACAGTGTCCCCCAGGACATCATGTAATGGCAGTGGGTGGAACTTGGATTTTGGCTCTGATTTGTAGTTTTTATATTTGCCAAAGTGCTAAAGCATGTTTCTGAAAGGAGAGGGAGAAGGTGTGTCATCCCTTCAATTCTTGTTATGAAGTCATAAAGCCAGGTAACATCAGAGCCTGGAAACCTAGACCCTTAGCAGAATTATGGGGGTTTGATGTTGTGATATGCCAGTGTCTACCAAAGGAGCAATTGCACTTGACTCTGGGCTGCATGGGAAACACTCCTTTTGAATATGTTTATTATTTCGTTTTTTTGTTCATTGAACTGCATTTGCCAATCACTCACTATTTTGAGTGATACTATGAAACTTTTGAATGTTTCTTCATGTCCTTTAAGGGGTTGACTACATTGAGAAAGTTATAGTAAGAGCTTAACATAATACCTATTCTGAAAAATGATACACAGATCTCTAAGTTATGCACCCTTTATCTTAAATACTTGAGACTGCAAGAGGTTTTGGTTTAAATTTTTCTTTTTCAGATTTTGTAATATTTCCATTTATTTGATGAATTATCTTGGGGTTCAAGCATAAATCTACCTAAGAAATTTATGTTTCATATACATCTTAGAAACATACTTTTAAAATAACTTTATACACTGTCTCTCTCCATATCTTTTCCTCCTTCTTCCCTTTCTTCCCCTTCTCATATATGTGTGTGTGTGTGTGTGTGTGTGTGTGTGTGTGTTTTGTTAGACATTGAACCAAGAGCTTTACACATGATAGACAAATAAATACTATACTCCTAAGTTATGTCCTTAGCCTGTTTTTTTTGGAACAAGATATTTCCATGTAGCTTGAAGTGGCTTTGAATTTACTATGTGGCTCAGGTTTGCCTTCAATCTCTTCTATTGCCTTCTAACTCTATCTCCTGAGTGCTGGGATTACCAGACTCATACAATTCCCTGTTTTTTATTGGTTGTCTGCCACAGAAAATATGAAGTCATATTGTCTTATTTTTCTTGTATATATATATATATATATATATATATATATATATATATATGTAAATATAATAGATATAGTTCCTATAATGTAGAGTACAAGGAATAATAAAGTACATGAATAACTTTAAAGGAAATCAGAGGATGTTTAAAGGATGCATACCGTGTGGCTTCTTGTGTGTGTGCTTAAGCTGTAATGCTCCAAAACCACAAGAGAAGCTTGTATATTCCTATCTTGACTGTGATTTCTTTCTTTATTTCTGTCTTTATCTTTTAATCATCTAGATCTATATCTATGTTTGTACATATGTATATCCGTTTGTATATGTCTTCATGTGTGCTTTTAAGAATTGAAAATTAACCCTTTCAAAATATTCTCTTCTAACAGACAGACACCAAACCGGTACAAATGATGAGTCTTGAAGCCACCTTCTGCTTGGGTAACATTGATGACATCAACTGTAAGGTCATCGAACTTCCTTTCCAGAATAAGCATCTTAGTATGCTCATTGTGCTGCCCAAGGATGTGGAGGACGAGTCCACAGGCCTTGAGAAGGTTAGAAGGCGGCTGGTCACTTAGACAAGAGAAGCCCAGCAGAGCAAAGAAGTAAAGATGGGGTCCATGGAGGCTCAGAGGGGCCAGCCTCACACACCTCAGCTCAGTCATCTTTAAGGGGTTTGAGGTTTATTCTGTGTCTTTTCTTCTTTAATGTGAAAAAACAGCCAACATTTATTGACATGTACAATGGGTCAAGGAGAACTTTCTTATTTAGTTTTTATAACATTTATAACACAATTAGAAACTGTTAACATGTTCTTGTTTACCAATGAGGAAGGAAGTCACAGAGGGTAATAGCCAGTCCATCCACATGATCAGTTGATCTCATGAAGACCAAGGGTTAGAGGCTGGGAGGAGAAGAGCCCTTGGTCTACACTCCATGCCCAAGCTGTAAACAGACAGAATAATAAACCCATTAGTGCAAAATTAGTTAACTCTAATGCTTTTGTTTTTGTTTTTGTTTTTTTTTTTGTCTTAGTAACTTGTACAGAGCAAAACTGAGAATATTAATTGAAAAGTAATTGTTGTAGTCTACTAAAGTAAAAAAAAAATTTTCTCATTAGAAAATGTACTTCCCCTAGCTTATGTCCTTAACACATCCTTGGCTTTTATTTGCACCAGGAGAATAATAACACTGGTACAGTACTGCTTCATGTTAGTACTAGCAGTTAGCTACTGTCTTTCTTGGTGGTACCTGTGTGAAGGTCAAGGAACAATTTAATTTCATTTGCTTCATAAATAATTTTATGACTAAGTTATTTTATGCTTCATTGAGTATCTATCTTTTAAACCTGTTGAAATGTTTGTGCTCATCACTTTTGATATTAAAAAGTGAGTCAGAACTAGTCTAAGTTCCTATTATTTAAAAAAAGGAATAGCTTTTAATTAACTTTGGTAGTATGCCCAGATCATGAATTCCATGAGCTCCTTTGTAGAAAAGTTATAGTAAACAGGAGATCTACGGGAAAGTTTCTAATTTTACATTCATTTCACCGTTGTGTGTGTAACAGCACAGTCTGTGTCTGAAAAACTGCTCTAGATTTTAAGTAAATAAAATCCATGCTCTCTTACGTTACTGAGAAGAGAGCCTTCCTGTAAGGTGGGAACAAGAAATCTGGGTGGCTGGTAGATTTTACATGAGGAATTTGTTCTGTGCCGGGGTGTCTTCAAACCAAGGTTGATTCAAATTCATGAAAACTAGACTTAACACTTACTGTTTTTAATCAAGGTAGTTTAAGACAAATTTTACAATTAGAAATAAATAAAATTAAATACTTTTTTCTTTTTTTTGTCTTTAGGTTGAAAAACAACTCAACCCAGAAACACTGTTACAGTGGACCAACCCCAGCACCATGGCCAATGCCAAAGTCAAACTCTCCCTTCCAAAGTTTAAGGTAGAAAAGATGATTGACCCCAAGGCTAGTCTGGAAAGCCTAGGGCTGAAAAGCCTCTTCAATGAAAGTACATCGGATTTCTCTGGGATGTCAGAGACCAAGGGAGTGTCTCTATCAAATGTGATTCACAGAGTATGCCTAGAAATAACCGAAGACGGTGGTGATTCCATCGAGGTGCCAGGGTCCCGGATCTTACAGCACAAGGATGAATTTAATGCTGACCATCCGTTCATTTATATCATTAGACACAACAAAACGCGAAACATCATTTTCTTTGGCAAATTCTGTTCTCCTTAGCTATCAGGGCCTTGCCAAGTCTCAGGTAACTTGTCAGTAGTTGCAGAGCTCTGTAAACTTTGTATTCAGACTATTGCTTTCTATACAATAAATTGTGAATGTTGCTGAATCGGGAAGCAGTGCATATTTGTCATATGTATCCTTCACACTCACAAACATTTCCCCCCTCTAATTCCTCCTTGTTTTCCTTTGTCAAAGAAAACAGTGAATACTTGCTGTGAAAGGGAATCACTTTAGAAAATACGTGCTCTTCATTTGTCAAAGCATCTGGAGCTATGGACGAAAATGCAGTCTTCAAGGGAGGAATTGTTGTAGGGAGGATGTGGGGACACTATTTTCAGCTTTGTCTTTACTGAGACAAAGACTTCTAGACATCTTCACTCCTTTCAACCCTTAAGAAACAATAAAGTATAGGGCCCACAAAGTACCTTTTTAAGTGAATTTGTGTACATGTCACAGTACTGTAGGCCCAGAAGTCTTCATGTTAAGCCTTATGAAACAGTGTTTATCAAGATCATAATTGGAGACTTTAAAAGGATGACCTGTAAATACTATATATCAAGCAAATGGAATATCACGCTATCAACCAATACCTTAACATTTATTTTATAAACACAGACTATTCACACAAAATGAGTACATAAAGATAACTGATCTTTTTTTTCTGAAAAAATGAGTACATTATCAGCTCATGGAAACACTTTGAAGAACATTCCAAATCTCGGAGTGTTGGATAAAGAATTCTGGGCCTCTTTTAGCTGAAGACCAGGAACCCAAGGGAAAGCTCAGCTTTTACAAAAACTGGCTTTCATTTTTCCTAGCTCTTCCACATGGTCATTTGGGTAATGCTGTCTCTGGCAGGACTTCTAACCAGATCACAAGGTCCCTGACATCTCCAGTGTCAGCAACTTGAAATCCACAGGGATTCTCATGATAACAAGAGTTTTATGGTCATTAAAGAAACTTTCCTCTTGCCTAATGTGATGGTGGAAAAAGGGAAGGGATCTCAAACCTTCAGAAAATACAAGCAAAAATATTTAGGTACCTACAATGCTTTGGCATATATTTTTCTCAGTTTATAAATCAAGCTATTTATATAATGGTTCTGGTAAGTCATTATGTTGCAACCCAATTTTTAAATTCACCACCAAAAGGAAGTATTTGCTGCAGTTTTTCTTATGTGTCTTTTCTTATCCAATTTCTTGATATTTACTGTAAATAAGGTTTTTGTTTTTTTCTCCCAAAGGTTCAATGGTGACTTCTTTTCTGTGCTATTGACAATAAAATATTATTGAATTTTGTAACTGTTCTTTCTCTATTGGCTTAGAATCACTATCTTGGAATAGAAAGAACCAAGACACCCTTTTATTAGAAACATTTACATGTGTAAATCCCTTCTGGGCGAATGTGGAGTAAAAAGAATACAAGCAAGTCATGTCCTTGCCATTCTTCCTTCTCCCTGGCCAGCCATCCAATCTTGAATTCTGAGTAGTCCAACGAAGACAAGACCACATTGTGTCAGAATCATCAAACACTTCCAAGTTGAAACCACAGATGCCCATGAAGATATTCAGCTCTTCTCTAGTTCTTTTCTTTTTGGGTCCTTCCTCAAAATGTAACTTTACATAAGCTTCAGGTGTTTTCTCCTCAATGATGTGCTCATTTCATTTTAATTACTTATAACGTACTCAAACGTTTCCTTTTGCTTTGTAAAAGGGAAATGAACACTTGTACAGGCTCCCCACTCTCGCTCATTTCCCCCTTCCAACTTATAAATACAGTATGGGATGATTCTGGGAACGGTGAGTGAATGTGGAAAGAAGGGAAAAGCCTGGTGCCTCCTGGCCAAGGGTTTAGGGAGCTTCAGGTGTCTCCTGGAATTTGTTGAACACTGACAGTTTTGGTTAGTGTCTCCCTGGGATAGTCTACATTGGTAGTTTCCAACCATAGACAATGTCTGCCCTCTAGGGGATATTTTTTGTTTTACTACTGGAGAACATCTCATGGTTTGGTTAATAACTGCAGCAACAGAAGAGTGTTATCCAGTACACTGTGCCTAGACTGATTTAGAAGATATCAATAGGCCACGCGATAAAAGACAGATCCAGAGAGAGAGCCTCCCTGAAGCAGAGAAAGAAGAATAGTTTGGAACTGCAGTAGAGGATGAAGGATGTCTTCTTTCTGTCAGCTGCAATGAGACCTAAAAATTTTGATCACTTATTTTGGCAGAGTCTGCTTAGAGGACCGATCTCATTACAGTATGGTTTCCAGTTGGATTAGATGGTCTTTAGAGTCCCAAGAGGACACTGTGCTCAGTAACTAACATTTGGCTCCTCTCATTCATGATAGCATATCACGATGGCTCCAATCCAGCAAGGCCTTTCTACCTCTTCTTGTTCTCCATGTCCTCTATGCATATGGGGTGGAGCAGAAGGATACGTGTGGAGAGGAAGAGTAGGAATGAAGCCCACTCCTCTGCCTTCCCTGGAAGTGAGTAGGTCTCAGGAAGTCCTAGCAATGGAGGATGGTGAATTTTTCTATCAGAAAGGACCCAATCTTGATTTAGGTTTCTAAGTTTGTTCACTTCTAGAAATGTGCTCCGGGCATATGGCAGTGGCTGGGGAGCGTCATACACAAACCGAGAGGTCAGTCTTCATCCTGACTAACAGGTCTTTTTTTTCTTTTGAGTTTTAATTTTGGTATTTCGAACTTAACAATCTAAATTAAAAATTGGGAAAAAAACCCACCATTTTTTCTGCTCATTTTAATAACTCTACACATGCATTGTTCATTGTTCCACTTAAATATCTCAAAACTCTCCTACTTCCAGCGTGTTTTCTTTTCTCTCCAGCTAATACTTAAAATCCACTTTCAGGGAGAGGTACAATTTATTATTTTCTAGTTCCCAGTTCCCCTCCCCCACCAACTACCATTAGGACAAGCTTCTCATCTCTTGATTATGGCCACCACATGTGGCAGGTCCCTATCCTTTCCCTCACTTCTTCTGCTGTCCCCCACCTGTAGCTTTGAAGGTGAGCAAGAAAGGGAGCTAAAAGTTCATGCATTTGTTAGGATTGTATGTAAGGTGAGAACTGGGCATGGAGTAGTAGTAGGAGGTCTTCACAGTCAAAAGTGTGTCGTGTGAATGTCATGTGTACTATCTCCTTTGAAAGCTCAGGGACTACTGCGCTTCCAGCTCCATTACCAAAATGCCCAGTATGCTTGTAGCAATAATATGGACAGGAGAGAATTCACAAAGGACAGATACTAATGGCCTCCAAACTGCATTTGGACATGTATCCTCAGAAGCTCTAAGTTTTCTTTTCGAAAGTATTTTTCATGACTCTATCCACCAGTGCAGTGTGAGGGGCTGTGCTTGTTCATGGCCATTTTGGGATAAGTGGGATGGGAGTTGAGAGGTGTTAGTTTCTGCCTTCAGGGGACGGACAGTTTAACTAGGTAGGTACGTTAAGGATGACCTCCAACAATAATGGCAAATCTAACATTTGCCACCTGTTCATGCCAAATCAAAACACTGGAAATAGCCGGCAGCAGTGTGACACTAAGCAGTTTCCCACTGGGATTTCACAAAAGCTCCATGCATCAACCAGCATTTGTTTTATATGAGTCCCCAAGAAGCCAGCGATATATCGTAGATTCGCATGGCAGAAGATGAGGCTCTTAGAGCTTCAACCACGCAACTGCTTCCAGACTACCTGCCCTTTCACAAGACAACAATGCCTTCTGTTTGTTGTTTTATCTAAATTAAAAAAAAAAAAAGAATACGCACGCAAAAACGGATGTGTGTATAGCTGGATAAGGTTTCCCTACTGTCTGCACCTATGTTCCTTGTTAGGAGTCTCAGAAACTCTTCTCGACTTGCCTCTCCTGCTTCAGGCCACTCCTCTTCAAGATAAGCTGGTATCCACTAACAGCACAGAGACATTGTCTGTCCTGTTTTTGCAATGTGCATACATGAAGGCATGGTGTGCTTTCCTTCTAGTTGGCTGTACAAACACCTTTCACCCTCCTGCGTGCAGTACTGGGTCATCTTCCTCTTTGCTGTACTGTTCCTCAAATTTGTGAATAAGTTAAATTGTGAATAATTACCACACACTCTTTCCCATTCTTTTATTAATATACAGGGGTTTCCAGTATTTATGGAACTGGCGTTATTATGAACATTGTGATACTTTTGGGGAAATATAAATGCAGTGTTGATCCATGCTTTTGGATGTAACCTGTAAAACACACACAAATCACATATATAATATATGTGACACTTGAGAGGCAGCCTAGTGAGCCACAGGAAGCACAAACATTCAACTTTGGTGAGCAGATAGTTTTCCACAGTGGTTTTGACTAGCACCTATCTATTTTTGTTATTGTTATTAGATTATTATTTGTAGACATTGCTTTTTGCCAGGATGATATCTACTGTCACCATTCATGCCTGGAGCAGTCAGGCTCCTTGCTATGAATGATGTATATTATAATTCAGCTTTCAGAGTAAGTACTCTGACAACATGCAGGGAATAAAGAGGACTGAAATAAAATACAAACCCACTGTGCACGCACGCTAAGCAAGCTTTACCACAAAAAAAAAATAAAAGTCCAGGGTTCTCAGCCCTCAATGTATGCTTGCTAAGACTTATTGAAAGCTTTTCTAGAGGAGTGGAAGGTCCTCAGGAACAAGTCACGGTTCTACAAAATTCCGTGGTTGGAGCCTTTTGAAAGCTTACGTTAAATGAAGTTAAGCACTGTTGAGAGGGCTCCGTGCTTTTGAACCTCTGGGAAATTGGATGGCATTTGTTTCTTATGGTTGTATGGCCTCTCAAAATGGTGCTCTCATTGCATCTTGAAGGGCTACTTTCTTTTGTAACAAGCTTTTGAGAATAGTCAGCTAGCTTATCCTAGAAATTGATCTGGGGAGAAAAAAATGCAAATTTGTTGGGCTGTCACATGGGTGATGAAGCCTTGGATTCCAATACCCAACTGCACAAGTTCTCAGGGGCTCAGGTGTTACTCTAGAAGAAGGAAGGAAGGAAGGAAGGAATCTTAATCTTAGTGATTTCTGAGGCTTCTCTTGGTACCAAAAAATAACAGAGCTAAGGTAAACCCAGCATTTATCTAGTGGAAGCATTAAATCTCCTCTATCTTTCAAAGCATAGCCCGAGGCTCTAACATTCATCTTTGATACTAGGAATATCCCTGACCCCTGCAAGATGAAGAAGCCTAGTTACTATACACTTCCCTTCTCACTTTAGAAAGTTGAGAATTTCTGTGATAAGGATTCCCTATTTCAATTTATGAGCCCCACATTAATGATTAAATAGCTTTTCTCTAGTAATCCCCACATGGTTGTGGAGGGAGAGAAAAGTCAAGGAAATAAATTTAGCTTTTGGCATGTAGCACACAGTTGTTTTTTCTGCCCATTTATGCTCATTGATCTGTTTCTTCACCTGCTGGGTACCAGTCTCTCCTTCTTCCTTTGGGCTTTTCCCGATATGTGTGTCACTGCACACAGATGTGTGGGTGGATCTGTGTAAAAGGATATCTATCTAGTAGAGAGGGTGAAGGAGGCTGAAGGCAAGTTCCTGTCTAACTCACACATGAGGAATATTCACCTCTTTTGAATTCACAGAAAGGCTGTGTATAGGCTTGTAAGGGTTCGTTTACTATACAGTAAAATTTGCCATAGTAGCAGAAGCATCATAATACAATCAATATTACCTTTACTATAGTTGACACAAACACTATTAGTTCAGTCATTTATTTTTAGTTACTTATTTTATAAAATAACAATCCTATGTGAAATGAGTCAAATTAGAAGTAAATATTTCTGGGGAGTCTAAGGTGATGGGGAACATGCTTAGGGGACATGCATATCTTGAGACCAGAGGACTAGTGAAGTACACCAGTTAGCTCTCCACACTCACCGGGCACAGATAACATCAGAGAATGGTGCAATGAACAATCAGTATGCTGTAATGACAAGTTTAGACCTATCCGAATGGCCTGTTTTTCATCTTTGCACCCAAGTTGGCCAACTCAGTTTAAAAGAGGTCACTGGTCTTGCTAACACCATCGTTCTTAGGAAGGTCCTTTGCACAAAGCAAGTTTCATGCTTAAGAACCAAGAGTGTTTGTTCTTAGAACAGTGATGCTTGTGCGAGGCATATGAGTAAAGAGGCCTTTTTTTTTTTTTTCTTTCTTAAAAGCTTGTTTGTGATTGCTAAATTTGACTAGCCACTTGAGGGCAGGCCATGGGAAGTTAAGATGAAATATTTTCTCCTGCCCTTAATTCATTTTCTTTGCTGACGTATGGAAATGCTAGAACTCAATGGGCAGGGTAATTGGGTCAGTGCTTTCCCATGTAGAGAACAGGTTTTCCCATCCTTGGGGAGGCATCATTGCAAAATTGCTGGCATTGAACTTCAGTCTGCCTAAGCTGCTGTATAAGTGACTATACAGCGTGTCCTATTGCTCATCTTGGTGAGCCCATATAGTGGAGTTACAGTTAGCAGGGTATGAGAGCCATACTTCTATATCTAATACTTTTAAATATAGCATGTTCAATGATAATAATGTTGCCACTTTAAAGATCCAAGAGAACACCTAGTGGGAAGCTGCTTGACCATACAGCCATGAAACCACCAAGCTGGATTGCCAAAAAACGTTTTAACCAACCTGCTAATTCATTTATCCATGAGCTTACTGGATAAAAGTTTATCATGTTCTATTCAGGATGAGTTGAGGTGAGACAGGAATAAGACATGAGGGATGACAGGACTCAGTGTGTGATTTGGGACTTAGAGGATGTAGAGAACACATGGAAGACCCTGCTCAGGGTGAAGGACCTCTCCAGAGCTGAGCTGAGTCCAAGGTGTCCAGTAGGCACCAGGGATACAATGAAAGCATTAGAATAAAGAGCAGATGACTATGAATTGAACATGGTGATTCTTATAAAAAGGAAGCATTGGATTGGGGCTTGTTTGTAGCATCAGAGGTTTAGTTCATTATCCTCGTGATGGGGAGCTAGCTGAAAGCAGACACAGTAGCTTAGAGTTCTACATCTAGATCTGGAGGCAGCCAGGAGACCCACTGAACTTGGAATTTTTTTGAAAACTTACCCCAATGACACTTTTTCTCTAATAAGGCCACACTTCCTAATCCTTACAACAAACAAACAAACAAACAAACAAACAAATAAATAAATAAGTAAAAGTTAAAAAGAGTGATTCCCAAGAAATGACAGCAAAGTTTTTTCTTTGTCTTCCACATACACACAGACATATTTGGACAGACAAACACATAAACACATACACCAACATACATGCCTACAAAGAGGATCTAAAGAACGCCAAGCCATGTTGGAGATAGTCTATCAGAAGGCTCAGGATTACATCATAAAGCTCTGTGGTGATCAAGCACTCAAATCTATGAATCTATGGGAGGCATTTTTATTTGAACAGCCACAGTCATTTTAATTCCACAAGCTGCGGAAGAACTTGCAGCTTACACAAAAGCCTCTCATGCTCAGTGGTAGAGTATTTGACTAACATAAGCAAGACTACAGGGTTCAGTCCCTAACACTATAAAGCTACACAACGTCACGCAAGGCCGACTGTCTAAAATGACCAATCGTATGTAACCAGAGACACAAACTTTTCAAAGGACCACAATTTTAGGCCTCACAATATTTGTACATGAAGCAGATGAAGGGATTCCTAGCCAGCATCCTGGGAAAAGAGGTTCAAACCCAAACCAAAAACAACAACCAAACAAACAATCCCCCTGTCCAATCAAATGATGGTTTTTCTGAGTGAATCAGATCATTTTTAATTTCAGCTGGAGCTGATGAAGAGAGGGCAGAGACAGCTTGCCTGTTATCCTTTATTGGTGCCATCACCATTGGAGACTTAGTGAAGAGCACTTTGGGACCGAAGGGCATAGTACTGTTCTCAGACTCAAAGGCTCTGGCAATCTGGAGGCGATCCATGTCATCAAGAAACGAGGTGGGAGTCTGGCAGACTCCTATCTAGATGAAGGTTTTCTCTTGTATAAAAAAAATTTAGGAAATCAACTAAAGAGAATTAAAAATGCTGAAATTCTTATTGCAAATCCTGGAATGGACATAGACAAAATAAAGATATTTGGCTCTCAGGAAAGAGTTGATTCCACAGCAAAGGTTGCAGAGATAGAACATGCAGAAAAGGAAAGGATGAAGGAGAAAGTTGAACATATTCTTAACTGTGCAATAAATTGCCTTATTAACAGACAGTAAATTTATAAGTGTCATGGTTATTGACTATGAAGATTTTGCAGGCGTGGAGCACCTAGCTCTTGTCACAGGCAGTGAGATCGCCTCTACCTCTGATCACCCAGGACTCATGAAGCTTGGAAGGTGCAAACTTACTGCAAAAGTTATGATGGGAGAAAATAAGCTCATTCACTTTTCTGGGGTTGCCCTTGGTGAGGATTGTACCATTGTGCTTCGCGGTGCCACTCAACGAATTTGGATGAAACTGAAAGATCTTTGCATGATGCCCTTTGTGTTCTTGCCCAAACTGTAAAAGATCCTGGAACAGTTTATGGAGAAGGTTGTTCTGAGATGCTGACGGCTCATGCTGTGACAAGGCTTGCCAGTAGAACCACAGGAGAAGAAGCCGAAGCAACCGAGTCATTTGCTAAAGCCCGGAGAATGTTGCCAACAATCATAGCTTGCAATACAGGCTATGATAGTGCAGATCTGGTGGCCTTACAGCTCTGAGCTGCTCACAGGGAAAGCCATATAACTGCTGGACTAAATATGAAGGAAGGTACCATCGGCGATATGGTGATACTAGGTATAAGAGAGTTTTCAAGTGAAGCGACAGGTTCTTTTGAGTGCAGCTGAAGCAGTAGAGGTGATTCTATGAGCGGACAACATTATCAAAGCAGCAGGAAGGAAAGGTGTCCCCAATCGCCGTCCACTGTTAAGCTTTCCCATTTGCTGTAGAACTCTGCACCAGTTCATAACAAAGTTGTCTTTGAAAGACTTCAACCTTTAAAGAAGACTGTGGAATTGACGTATCCATGATAGCCTTAACTTTGAACACTTAGTTGACCTTCTGTGTTAAACATGAGTCTAATTTATTTGCTATTTCATTTTCCATACAATTCAGTTGATTTTCAAGTTTATTTCTCATGCTGTGTATTAAAATAAAAATCCAGGTACTTAAACTATATTTTCTGTGCATATGTGTGTGAGGTATATGTATGTGGTTTCTATATTGTATGTGCATGTGAGTGTGAGAAGATTAAAAGAGGAATGGGTGTTCTTCTCTATCAGGTTCCTCTTTATCCTCTTGAAACCTGAACCCAGGGTAAACTCCTGCTTCCCACTGCCTTAAAGTTACAGGTGTGCAAGAGGCTTTTTAGGGGTCGATGCTGGGGATATGGACTGAAGGTCTTATGTTTGCACAGTATTATTTTCCATTGAGCCATCTCCTTAGCTCCTCACTATCTACAGATATTTTACTTGGCATTTTCTAGGTTGTTGAAGACACAGGCCACAGTAAGATTGCAGTGGAATAATTTACATATTAATGCAGAACAGTTTGTACTGAAATAGCTACCACAAAGCAGAATTTGCTTGGAGCTTTGAGGTTTCAAAGTATTTTTTTCAGCAAGTTCAAAAATTTAAATTATGAGATGCAGCTTTGAAGAGGATTTCTGGAAAGTTTATTAAAGTTAATGTCTCATTTAAAAGGTGATTGATCAAGCCAGCTCAGCCAGTCAATGGGGTTTTTATGAGGCAGAGCAAAGATTAAAAAAGAAAGAGCTGATTAGACAAAGCTGCAGTATGACTCCCAGCCAGTTCTGAGGCTGAAAGGCAGGTTTAGTTCTTCCGGTTTCCATTCATACCATTTTGATTACATGCAAGTAATAATAAGGTCAGTTCTAGGCTAAGGGAACAAACAAGACAATGAACACAAACAAACAGGGAATAAGCAAGGCCATATGCAAAATCCCATAAGCTCTGTTTCTAAGGACTTGTAAAGAGGACAGGATTATCTGAGCCTACTTCCCTGTCCTAGGCAAAGTCATACTCTTGCCTTAAGCCTACTTCTGTGTTCTAGCCTAAAATCAGATTCCTGCCTAAGCTTACTTCACTGTCGTAACCCAGTGTAAAATTCCTACCTGGAGTAGCTCTACTTTCTTGTCTTGACCCAATGTCAAACTATTGCCAAGCAACCACAAAAGTTCTTCGCAGATGATAATGACTTATTTAATGACAACAAATTAAAAACATTGTTGAAATAATACAATTCTTATGTCGGTGCCATTTCTTACACTTAGATAATTAGCTTGAGTAATTTTTCACACATAGCTTGGTAAAAGCAGATGAAGACTACTTTTTAAAAATTAATATGTCTCCCAGGAGGGTTGCTCTAACCAGGGGCACAGGAGTCCTGATCTAATGAGAGACCCAGCTATGCCTGCATTCTAGGAGACCAGTTCTCATCCAGGATATACAGCTCCATTTGCCTCCTGGGAGATTTGCTCCAATCTGGGACACGTAGGTCAGCTAACACCAGAGACAACCAGATGGCAAAAGGCAAGCACCAAGAACATATGAAACAGAACCAATGCAACATGGCAGCATAAGAACCCACTCTCATACTATAGCAAGCTCTGGATTCCTAACAAATCTGAAGAGCAAGATTCTGACCTTAAATCCTATCCCATGATGACAATAGAGGACTTTAAGGAGGATATAAATAATTCTCTTAAAGAAATACAGGAAAACACAGTCAAACAGGTATAAGACCTTAAAGAGGACAGAAATAAAACCCTTAAAGGAATAAAGGAAAATAAAACCACACTGGAAGAAAAGGAATAACATTGTTAAAGAACTAAAATACAAACAATAAAGAAATCACAAATGAATTTCTTTCATTGTGAAATGACAACCATCAAGATAAAAAACCTAGGAAAGAGAACAGGAATTACAGATGCAAGCTTCACCAACAGAATAGAAGAGATGGAAGAGAGAATCTCAGGTGTAGAAGATAACATAGAAGAAATTGATACATTCATAAAAAAACCCACCAAGTGTAAAAAGTTCCTAATGAAAAACATCCAGGAAATTTGTGACAAAATAAAAAAGACCAAACCTAAGAATAAGAAGATCATAACAATTCCCAGTTCAAAGATTTAGAGAACATTTTCAATAAACTCATAGAAGAATAGTTCCCTAACCTAAAGAAAAAAATGACCACAAACATTCAAGAAGCCTACAGAAGACCACATAAGTTGGACCAGAGAAAAAATTCTACCCACCAAAACTAATCAAAACACAAAATGTGCACAACAAAGAAAGATTCTTAACAGCTGTAAGGGGATAAGGCAGACATATCAGAATTATACCTGACCTCTCAACAAAGATTCTAAAAGACAGAAGATGCTGGATAGATGTCTTGCATGACCCTAAGAGACCACAGATGCCAGACAAGACTACTATATCCAACAAAACTGTCAATCACTATAGATGGAGAAATCAAGATATTCCACGACAAAACCAAATTGAAACAATATTTTTACTAATTCAGCCCTACAGAGGATACTAGCAACAAACAAATAAACAAACAAAAAAAAAAAACCCCACAACTTTCTAATACATGGAGGGCAATTAAACCTCCCAAAACACAAGAAATTAATCACTGCACAACAAACCCAAAAAAGAGAATCACATATACATAGTACCATCTCCAATAACAAATAACAGGAATTAACAATCATTGGTCCTTAACATCTCTAAGAATTAATGTACTCAATTTATCAATAAAATGACACAGGCTAACAGTTTGGTTACATAAACAGGATCCATCATTCTGCTGCATACAAGAAACACACCTCAGCAATAAAGATAGATACTACCTCAGAGTAAAGGGTTAGGAAAGGTTTCCAAAGGGAACAGAAACATGAAACAAGCTAGAGCAGCTATTATAATATCTAATAAAATAGACTTTTAACCAAAAGTTATCAAAAGAGATGGGAAAGAACACTTCATACTCATCAAAGGAAAAACCCACCAAAATGAAGTCTCATTTCTGAACATCTATGTCCTAAATGCATGGGCACACACATTTGTGAAAGAAACTTTACTAAAGCTAAAACACACATTGAACCTCACACAATAATACTTGGATGTAGATTGCCCTGAAGCTGTTCGTATTTTAATGTTAATTCCATTTCTTCAAGAAGTGCTGCCTAGTCACCTACTCAGGATTTCATCAAAAAATAATTATTTAATTATTTCCATAAAATAATTTCCATTATTTAATTAGTAAAATAAAGGCGAGGGCTGGTGACAATGGACATGTCATCAAAACAGAAAATAAACAAATCAAACTAATAGACACAATCAAATTAACAGAAGTTATGAACCAAATGGATTTAATAGATATCTACAGAAAATTTCACCTTAAAACAAAAGAAAATATCTTCTTCTCAGCACCTCACAGAACCTTCTCCAAAACTGACTACATGATTGGATTCAATAGATACAAGAAGATTGAGACAACCCCTTACATTCTTTCACATCAGCACAGACTAAGGCTGGACTTCAACAACAACAGAAAGTCTACATACTCATGGAAACAGAACAATTTTCTACTCAATGATTACTGTGTGATGGAAGAAGTAAAAAAAGAAATGAACATACCCACATTTATGGGACACAATTAAAGCAGTGTCAAGAGGAAAATTTATAATGCCAAATACCCTCATTAAGAAATTGGAGCGATCTCATACTAGCAACTTAGCAGCACACCAGAAAGCTTCAGAACAAGAAGAAGCAAACACACTCAAAAGAAATAGACAGCAGGAAACAGTTAAACTCAGGGATGAAATTAACCATCTAGAAACAAATAGAACAATATAAAGAATCAACCAAGAGCTGGTTCTTTGAGAAAAATCAACAAGATAGATAAACATGTAGCCTAACCAAAAGGTACAGAGACAGTGTCCAAATTAAGAAAATCAGAAATGAAAATGAGATATAACAACAGATACTGAAGAAATTAAAAAAAAACAATTAGGTCTTACTTGAAAAGCCTATACTTGGCAAAATTGGAAGATTTAAATGCAATGGATGATTTTCTAGACAGATACCATATTCCAAAGTTAAATTAAGATCAAGTAAACTATCTAAACAGTTCTATGAGCTTTAAGGGAATAGAGGTAGTCATTAAAACCTTCCAACCCCCACAAAAAAACCCAGACAAACAAAAACAAAACAAAACAAAACCAACCAAAAAAAAAAAAAACAAAAACAAAAACAAAAACAAAACAAAAAAAAAAAAACAAAAAAACAAAAAAAAAAAAAACTTGTTTCAGATGGTGTTAGGGCAGAATTCTACCAGACTTTCAAAGAAGAGCTAATATCAATACTCCTCAAACTATTCCATAAAAAAGAAACAGAAAGAACACTACCTAATTCATTCTCTGATGCCACACCTACTCTGGTACCTAAACTACCCAAAGTCTTAACAAAGAAAGAGAACCTCAGACCAATTTCACTTATGAACATTTAAGCAAAAATACTCAATAAAAATACTCAAGCAAAATACTGGCAAACTGAATTTAAGAACACATCAAAAGCATCATTCAGCATTATCAGGCATGTTTCATCTTAGGAATGCAGGAATTGTACAATATACAAAAATTCACTAACATAATATACAATATAAACAAATAGAAAGAAAAAAATCATATGATCATCTCATTAGATACTGAAAAAGCCTTGAACAAAATACAGCACTACTTTATGATAAAAGTCCTAGAGAGATCAGGAATTCAAGGCACATACCTAAGCATAATAAAAGCAACATACAGCAAGCCAATAGCCAATATCAAATTGAATGGAGAGAAACTTGAAACTATCCCACTAAAACCAGGGACAAGACAAGGCTGCTCACTCTTTATCTATTCAGTATAGTTCTTGAAGTTCAAGGTAAAGCAATAAGACAACAAAAGGAGATCAAAGGGATTTAAATCAGAAAGTTGAGGTATTACTATTTACTGATATGATAGTATATATTAGTGACCTCTAAATTTTTATCAGAGAACTTCTACAGTTGGTAAATAGTGTCATCAAAGTGGCTGAATATAAAATCAACTCAAAGAAACCAGTGGCTCTCCTTTATAGAAATAAAAAGTGAGCTAAGAAAGAAATTAGGAAAGCAACACTTTTTACAGTAGACCCAAATATAAAATATCTAGGTATAACTCAAACTAAACAAGTGAAAAAATCTGTATGACAAGAACTTCAGTACCTTATGGAAAGAAATTGTAGAGGATATCAGAATATGGAAAGACTCCCATGCTCATGGATTGGCAAGATTAACAGTGAAACAGCCATCTTACCAAAAAAAAAAAAAAAAAAAAAAAAAAAAAAAAAAAAAAAAAAAAAAAGATTCAATGCAAGTCCCATCAAAATCACAGTACAATTTTTACAGACCTTGAGAGAGAAATTCTTCATATAAAAAATAAAAAGCCCAAGATAGATAAACAATCCTGAACAACAAAGAATCTCTGGGGGAATCACTATCCCTGACCTCAGAGCAACAGTGATAAAGATTGCATGGTATTGGTACAGAAACAGACAGGTTGATCAATGGAAGAAAATCAAAGACCCAGAAATAAACCCACACACTTTCTTTGACAAAGAAGCCAAAGCTATAGAATTGAATAAAGAAAGAATTTTCAGCAAATGGTGGTGGTGGTCTAACTGGATATATGCATGTAGAAGGATGCAAATAAATTCGTATTTACCATTCAGCACAAACTCAATTTTAAGTGGATCAGGAACCTCAACATAAAACCAGATACATCGAATCTAATAGAAGAGAAAGTGTGGAATCACCTGAATACACTGGCACAGGAGAACATTTCCTGAGAACACCAATGGCTCAGGCTTTAAGATCAACAACTGATAAATGGGACCTCTTGAAACTGAAAAGCTCCTGTAAGGCAAAAGACACTGTTAATACAACACAATTAACCTTATTTCTGAATGAAAAAACTAAGCCTACATTGGACAGGAATAATACCTCCAAAATATAAAGAACTCAAGAATTTAGAGTCCAACAAAATCATATAACCCAAGGTATAGAGCTAAACTTAGAAGGGGAACAAAGTGATCATGGGAGACGGAGGAAAGGAGGCACCTTGGTGAGATAGTAGAGAAGGAGGGAGAGGAGGAGAAGGAGTATAGGGGGTAGGATTATGTATGGGGAGACACAGGAGAGGGGCCCAGAGGGCTAGGAGAATGAATGGAAATCTGCTGCTGCTGGGGGTGGCTGATGGGGGCAATCTCTAGGAAGTCTCAGAGACCTGGGATGGGTAAGGCTCCCAAGATTCAATGTGGGTGACCTCAGCTGAAATGCCCAACAGTGGGAATATGGAACCTGAAGAGAACCTCAAGAAGAGCCAGACATAACTCCCAGTGGAGCATAGGGACACCAACCCACCTACAAAATTTTTGACCCCAAATTGCTTTTGTCAATGAGAAATGCAGGGACAAAAATGAAGCAGAGACTGGAGGAATGGTTGACCAGTGACCATCCCAACTTGGGATTCATCCCATGGGTGGGCACCAATCCCTGAGTATTACTGATGCTCTGTTATGCTTGCAGACAGGAGCCTAGCATGACTGTCCTCTGAGAGGCTCTACACAGCAGCTGACCGAGACAGATGTAGATACAGTCAAGAATTGGATGGAGGTTGGGGACTCCCATAAGAGTTAAGGGAAAGATTGAAAAACTTGAAGGGGAAGTCATCTAACCTAGACCCCCAGGAGCTCCCAGATACTAAGCCACCAACCAAAGAGCATACACGTGCTGCTCTGAGGCCCCTAGGCACATATTTAGTAGAGGGCTGCCATGTCTGGCCTCAGTGAGAGAGAGTGTGCCTAATTCTGTAAAGTCTTGATGCCCTAGGGTGGAGGAATACCAGGGTGGTGGCTACCCTTTCAGAGGTGAAGGGGAAGGGAGGAAGAACTCTGCAAGGGGCTATTTGGAGGGGTCAGCATTTGAGATGTAAATAATAAAGTAATTAATAAAAATTAAAGTGTTTTGATTTGGGAGAATAATACTGTGCAATAGGGTTGAAGAGTAAAGTTATTGACAGCAAGGGACTTTATATGTATTATTGTTTTTATTTAAGAATTTCACACAGTGATATAATATAATGTTTCTGATTACATCCCATCTGATTACACCACTATCTTACTCCTTACCACTCCTACCAACCACACCCCTTCATTCCTACCTGTCACATTAGCAAGGTGACCACTTCATTTTGCTTTTGTGACCCATCTGGTTTAACTAGAGCTGTGTGTGAACCCTGAACTGGACCCGTGCATGGAACCTCTAAATGGTCCCTTCTTGTGCTGTAGTGACTTCTGTCGTTTTCTCTACATGTGTTCTTCATTTTGAGCTGTTACCTCACGCCTGACACAAAAGAAAGAATTGTTTTCATACGTTTGTGAGGACACTAGGGATGAATAAGGGACAGGCTCAGCATAGGGCTGAGGACCATTACAGGAGGACTCTGAGCCACAGGTGCCCAGGAACACAGGAAGTAGGCATGGAACCTGTCACCGCAGGCTGCAGTCCGCCCTGCTCTTCAGAGCCTCCGGTTTGCAGCCTTTCCAAGGCTTGGGACTTAGGGTTTAGGTCTTAATCAAGGTTTAACCGCTTGAGAAACCGCAGAACTTGTGAAATCTTCTCTGTGGCCGGTTTTCTCCACACAGAGCCAACCCCCTAAGGTTTGTTATAGCACAAGCACCTGTGTATGAAGGACTTTATCTGCCAGCTGCTCCATCTAGTATTCCACTAGATGGCGACATTCATCGTGCTATGGATGGGCTGTCCACTGTCTCAAATGCTGTCTTAATCCTTTGATCTGTCAGCTCTAGCAGTGCCTTCGACCTTCTGCCTGCCTCTCCGAGGACATTTTATTTTCAGGTGAAAAGCACACGGTGTATCTCCTTCTCTTAAATGATAACGTGCCTTAAAGTTTCGAATTAGGTGCCCGGCACTCCATCTTTTGTTTTTTATCACCATGTGAGTGCCTGTATGAGCTCCAGTGTCGGACGTTGGGAAGTGAAACAGTAGAGAGCTGTGGATGATGGGTGCCAAGCTGCTCGGTGGACCTGCCGATCTTCCATTTTTTCTCAACCGACCTTTTATAACTGTGGATAACCTACTTTAGCATTTTCCTTCTCACCCTCAACTTCTGTCCGAAACCATCCAAGATTCCATGATATTGACAGTGATGCTATTACCTTTTGATTCATGCACGAGAATTGAATGTATGTTTGAGGCACTGTGCAGCATTTTGAAGCACGTATGTGGACGTCTTAAATTTGACTATTTTAGACACTGCAAGTGATAGACTCCCACTCACTGTATGTATCTTTCTGGGCTGGTTTAGGTCACTTTCCATGTTTTGTCCCTTTGTCTGTGATATTGGTGCTATAAAATTTCTTTCTCTTAAAATTCTGGGAGGATAGTAAGTTGTTGTTGTTGTTGCTGTTATTAATATCTCTGTAGTTTTTCTTCTTCAAGGCAGGGTTTCTCTGTGTAGCCCTGGCTGTCCTGGAACTTGCTCTGTGTACCAGGCTGGCCTCTAACTAATAGAGACCAGCATACCTCTGCCTCAAGTGCTTCAATTAAAGAAGTGCCCCCCCCCAGGTCTTTGAGAATTTAATACAATGTGAGTTGATTATATTTATATCTCTCCTTCTCCATCTCCTTCCAGATCTGTCTTGACATGTCCCCTTAAAAACAACAAACCTCTCCCAAACCCCGAAAAACATTGAGTCCGGTTTTTGCTTTCTATACACTCCTGGATACGGAGCCATTCACTGGATCATGGTTGACTTAAGAGGGGTGTGGGTGAGTGTGATATCCTTAAATAAAACTGTCTCTCCTCCTACCTGCAGCTATCAAGGCCAAGAGCTCTTCAGCTGGGGGTAGGACGTCGTGATCGCCTCTCTCTCGTCCAACACTGGGATTTTGTGTGACTTGATCTTGCGCACACGGTCACAGCCGCTGTGTGTTCCTTTGTGTCACTCAGATATGGTGTGGAGAGAATACTCTTTCTTACTAGTTATCCACAACCTCTGGCCCTTGCAGTCTTTCTGCCTGCCCCACAATGATCCCCAAGCCTCGGAGTAGAGGCTGTGATACAGATGTCACAGGGCTGAAGATTCTGCAGTCTCTTATTCTCCGAACCTTGGTCAGTGGTGGCTCTGTGCTAATCACAATCTGCTGAGGAAATAAAAGGCTTCAACAGTGAAGAGTGAGAGATGTACAGTCTGGGCATAGCACTAAGTGGTTAGAAGTTGACTTTTAACTATTTTCATTCAGCAGAACGAAAGAAGTAATGTTCTCCTCCTAAGATCTGTAATCTACAGATTCTTGGCCCCAATCACAGCACCAGCCATGAATTACCTTGTAGAGGGTCTTTAGCTCACCACCATTAGAAAGTAGTTGGCTACTTCCACTAAATGCATTTTTTTTTTTATTATATGGGTCATATTTATTGCATTGCACCTCTTTTGGTCACCAGCTTTTAAGTTGTCCCCAAATCTTGCGGCTAGGGCTGCAGTGAACACTGAATCATGACATCTTTCCGGTTATTTTGGATCTATACGCAGAAGTGGGATTGCTAGGTCATATTGCAGTTCTGATTTTAATTCTTGAGATGCCTTTAATGGTTTCCACGTGGCAACACCATTTTACATTCTCACCAGCCATGTACATGAATTCCAGTTTTTCTACTTCACTCTCAAGATGCACGTTAGTCTTTTCCTCTCTGCATGTGTGTATGCCTGTGTGCACTGATGATGAGGTCAGAGTTCAAAGGCATCTCTCTACCCCTCCCTTCCTCCCTCTCTTCCTCCCTTCCCCCTCCCTTCATTTCTCCCTTCCCCCTCTTTCTTTCTCCCCCTCCCCCCTCTCTGTTTTTCTGAGATGTGCTCTTTTGCTGAACCCACTACTCACTGATTGGCTGGCATGCTTGGCCAGGGAGGCATCCACCTGTCTTTGACTCACTCTTTCAGGTGAGTGCAGCCACACCTGTATTTATGTGGGTGCTAGGTATCCAAACTCAAATACATGACTGTTTCCCTAGTGTGTCACATTAGTTTATGTAAGTGTAATTTTTTTAAAGTGTAAATTTACTTCTGTGCCTGAATTCTGTGGTCACTCTTGTGGTCACTTGGACAGATTTTTTTAAATTGCTTCATGCCTTATTTTTATTCCTTTCATTCTCCCTACATTATACCATACATGCACATATATGTACACTTATACAGGGATATACATTACATGCATCCATCTGTGAAGAAATATATAAAGATGTATGCATGAATATATTTTTATGTCTCCTCCCACCCCACTGCTTCCTGTGAGGCTAGAAACCCTGTGCTTTCTTTTGTGTGCAGCATCTTCAGTGCCCACATCAGTGTCTGATGGCGAACAAGTGCTCAGTAGATGTTTATTGAATGGAAGCTAGTGGTTGGCTTCTATCTTTGTTCTGTGTGCTCCTTGATGGCCTGGGGACAATGTCCTCCATAGAAGGCATCAGTCGGGGATTGGATAAATTCAAACTTCTATATAAAACTGAAGATATTGTCAGAAGAAAGGGAAAAAGGCAAACAAGGTTTTGATTATATTTAATTCAACTCACTGAGGTCAGCAAATACCAAGTAAATCTCTATTTTGTGTAAGAAAATGATTACAACATGGAATACAAAATAGACCAGGTACTTTCCCTCACCTCTAACGTCTTTACATTTTTATGAATGGTTGGAATTCTTTTAAATTCATCGTTTCTGAGAGCCCGATTTGTCTCTTTGGTACTCAATTTGTCATTATTCCCATTTGGAGTTTTTCATCAACTTCCAGGATGATTTTCACATAGAGAGTTGGTCTTAGGAAAGGACACTTGTCTTTTCTAAGTTTGTCTGTATTTGTTTGGTTTGTGTACTTGCATGGGCTCGTGCATGTGAGTGCACAATATTTTGTGTGAATGTATGTGCATCTATGTGCATGTTTGTAGAGGACAGAGGTCCATATCAATGTCATTCTCAATAACCCTTTTCCTTAGTTTTTGAGACAGGCTCTTGCTGAACTTGGAACTCACGGTTCAGCGATAATGGTCAGCCAAGAAGTCTCAGAAATCCTCCTGTTTCCACTTCCCTGTCACTTGGGTATACAGGTAGGTCTGCATGCACTACTGTTCCTAGATTTTTACAGGGTATTTGGGATCTCAACCTAGGTTATCGTGTTTGTGTGGCAACCATTCACTGCCTGGGCCATTTCTCCAGCCCAGAGTCCTGTTTTTCCTGTGAATGTCATAGTTAATTATTATTTTCTGGTATTATGTTGTTATGCCTAACTTACATTTTTGATCTGTGACCTTGGTATTACAATTTAGTGCTTTGCCTTGTCCCTCCATAGCATGAGAGACTGACTCCCTAGGGCTTGAAACCCTATGGAGATTATAAAGGTACATGCATGAAGTACAGGGACATGAATGAAGTTGCCCTCAATGTGTACTTAAATTTGAGCTGGGTTTCAGTCCTAGTTTTAGGGTTGATGTGAGATCTGCTCTCACTTTGAACTGAAAGACTCCTGGATTAAACTTTTAAACAAAGCGTTGGTGACCCAATTCCTTGTCTGTGATTCAGGCACTCCGAGACCACAACCAACTCGACTGTTTGGGTTTCTACTCCTGAGACTAGCAACAACCTTCTCCAGTCATGTGTTACTTTTATAGACTCTAAACCATTTGTTTACATGAAAGCTGATGAATCTTCACAAGAACCTCTTGAAAGTGGTAGCCCTCACTTGCCTTCTTTAGGAAGTAGTACAGTATTGTTCAGGGAGGTCTTATTATGGACACAAGGTAGTAGAATTAAAATGCGTGAGTGCTGAGACCAGCCTTTGTGTTCTGAATTCAAGGTGTCTGCTTTGTCCCTTAGAATTAGAAGAGTCCATATCCCATAGCTTAAGAAACAGCTGTTTTAAGTCTAATGACAACACTAGAAAAGGAGCCAGAAGGTGGGCTGGATTTGAGCTCTTCTGTGGTCAGGGCTCAGCCCTGTGTGCTGGTGTTTGGAGGCATTCCTCACCATACAGAAAGACGTGCAGGTCACCTATATGGTACAAAGAGAGCTGATAAACAGCTGTGTGTCAGGACAGGAGTGAGTTCTATACTGTCACTTCCATGTCTGAGGGATAGAGAAACACAGAAAGAATGTTCCAGATTGTTCTATGACTGATGTCATCATCTCTTGAACCTCTTAATATTTTTATTTCTTTTGACTTATTTTCCTTCAGTCTTTCTTGAACTATGTAATATCCTGTAATACCATTAATTATCTGCAACAATTCATTCTAGGAGACCAGAATATATAGGCACAGCTTTGGGCCTGAACAAGTATGATCAGTGCTTTTCTCTAGGATACAGTCACCTACTAGGAACACAGGGGACTTAGCCTCACTTACCTGGAATAGCTCTGTTTGTCTAGAGAACACGTCCTATCCTGGGTTTACTTCCTAAGATCCATCAAACAACGGTCTGACAAAATGCACATTAAAAAAAAATTGACCAGCAGAAACAATGCTATTGAAAGACCCCCGGACTGGGGAAGCCCCTCACTCAAGTACCAGGATACATGAACCCAAAAACTCATGGAGAGCCTATCTTGCTGCAATCAGGCAAGAGGTTTATTTCCAGAGCTCTGGAGATGACACATATCTCACGCAGGAGATAGAGGAGTCGACCCTGAACTTACAGGGAAAATTACATAGGCAGTTAGCAACAGGCACATAGTAATTTTATTGGTTTATTTAAATTGGCACACTCTGTCCATTTTGGACATGATTTAACTCTAGGCCACTCGCTTTTGGGGCACACTGACCTTCATACCTTGTTTCTCTCATGACTGCAAGGCCAGCCCAGACCTTATCGAGTCTAGATGGTCTGGGTTTGGGCCATTTCTTTAAACAAGTGATTTTGTTCTTAGCCTTGAAGCATACTTGTCCTCAAAGCAGGGTCAGTGGGGCCCACTTGAAATTTTAACTCTTTCACTATGTCAGGTAAAGTCTCAGGTTTTTTCCATCAACTTGACGAAAACCAAGGTTATATAGGAAGAGGGAGCTTCAGCTGAGGATATTGCTACATTTGATTAGACACAGGCAAGTCAGTGAGGCATTTTTCTGATTAAAGACTAATGTGTGAAGGTCTACTCCCCTCTGGTCTCTTGGAAAAGACCACAAAAGTTCCTGGGAGAGAAAGCAGGCTGAGGAAGCAGAGAGAGTTAAAGCAGCTCTCTGCTTCAGTTCCTGCCTCCAAGTTCCTGCTCTGAGTTCCTGTCCTGAATTCTCTCAGTGATGGACTTGTCCTCAGAAGTATGTGGTAAAGTAAACTTTTTCTTCCCCAAGCTGATTTTGGTTACTTGTGTGTTAACATAGCAATGAAATAAACCAAGACAGGTGGTTTCTGCTGGGGTCCTCGATATAACATGGGAGGTTTTCATCCATTACTGCATTTACAGCCTCTCTCACTAGGTGGGGACTGGGACCTAGTATTCTCTTGGGTGACTGCTATGTTTTTGGCCTCCCCCTTAGCTCCATGTTTGCTATCCCTTTTAGCCAATTGATCAACTGATTTCCTTCCTAGCTTTGTTTTTAGCCCCATTTTATGCTTTGCCACAGTTTAATGACGAGGACAGACAACAAAGTCTCTTTTTAAAGTTAGGGATGAGGTTTGATGGTTGGAACCCAAAGCTAAACTGGGGAGTCTGTCACTTTGTTCTTTCTTCTTTGCTAGCAGGAGGTGGGATTCAGAACATCTCCTCTGCATCAGAAACCCCTAAAAATTTGGTTAAAATGAAAATTTCAGATATTTGTCTCCAAAGAAAAATGTAATAAAACAAAACAAAACAATAGTAAGTTAGAGAATATGTTAAAGAAACATTCCAGGAACAGATTGCCAAGTAGCATTGGCTGTCTTTGTTGAGAGTTTCTTCTTCTAAGTCTGATTCTAGTCAAAACTGAGAATCTTGAGACCGAAGAGATGACTCAGCAGTTAAGAGAGTTAAGAGCATTTGTTGCTCTGGCAGAGGGACCCAAGTTCAGTTCTCAGCACCACATGGTGGCTCACAACTGTCTGAAGTTCAGGTTCCAGGGGGGAATCCAATGCCTCTTTTGACCTCTGAAGGTTCACACACATTCACATAAAATAATAAATATTTAAAAAAATCTGTAACAGTACCAAGTGAGTGATTTGATGTTGGAAGAAAAATGCATATTTCAAAGTCCCATGCCTGTTTGAAGCAAACACCACAAGTGATTCTGAAATAGTTTCCAAGGATTCCAGAATAAGGAACTCCTAACCCACGGGGCTGCTGCATCTTCATAGACACTTTAACTGGGCACCACTATGGGTCTCTGCTTTTTGCGCTACACACAATGACCAATCAGAGAGATCCCTTAAGACCCTGGGACACAAAGGCATAAAAAGTCCTTGGCCCTCAGCTTTAATTTCAAGTGTGAAGCTTCTGTTGCTCTCTGGAGACGGATGCATGTAAACACAGCCCTACTCACAAAACCTCCTCCTGCAGGTGAGACCCATTCTCCTGAAAAGGGTGTGACCTCATGTTCAGTGTAGGCTCTGGGTGATCTAATGCCTTAATTGTGGAGCACGCTCAGTACCAGAGTTTCCAGGATGGAACAATAGTGGCCGAAATTATGCTCCCACCTCACCCTGGAGGAGGATAAGAAGTTTTTCAGCAAGGCAAGGGTGGGGTGACAGCTGTTTCTTGGAGAGGAAGTCAGGGATGGTGAAAAGGTAAAGTGTGTGTGGTAGCATAGAAGAGGCCTACATGGCCAAAATGAACAAATGGGGTAGAGTAAGGGATGGAGCGTGTGTGATGGTTCTGCAGAACTGTACCCAGAAGTAGTTTTCCACAATGGCCGGAGAAGTGTTTATGAAAGGATGTACCAAGGGAGTCTGGGAAACAGATGGAAAAAGTCAGGCTCAGTTGGAGATAGTAATGCTGATGGGAGGATGTAGTCCAGAGTCAGACCACAAAGGCTTCACCCAGAATAGCAGTGGAAGGTCCAACACCAGAGGAAAAAACACAGAAGTCAGCCAGACAAAAGCCAAATGCTTGATGATCCATGGAAGAGAGAATGGCAAACAGGAGGAAAACCCAATGGCACCTTTAAGATTTTCCAACCAAGAGGATGAGCAGATGATCAGCTGCACGGGTTCCAGTTTGGGAAACTCACTTTGGTTTTGACTGTGCAGTGTTTGACCTATTAACAATTGTCTACTGTTCCAGATTTCAATACTTTAATATAAATTTATATATTGACATAGTCTTTCATTAGCAAAAGCAACTAGTAAAATTTTATCATAAGACCTTGTGGAGTAGAGTGGTGTGTGTGTGTGTGAGTGTGTGTGTGTGTGTGTGTGTGTGTGTGTGTGTATGTGTGTGAGAGAGTGTGTGTTTCTGTGTGTGTGAGTGTGTGTGTATGAGTGTGTGTGTGTTTGTGTTTGTGTGTAGTGTGTGTATGAGTGTGTATGTATTTGTCTTTGGGTGTGTGTGAGTGGGTGTTTCAGTGTGTGTGTATATGTGTATGAGTGTGTGTGTATGAGTGTATGTTTGAGTGTGTGTTATGTGTATGTATGAGTGTATGTGTGTGTGTGTGTGTTATGTGTGTGTGAAAGTGTTTGTGTGTGTGTGTGTGTGTGAGACTGTATGTGTGTATGTGTATGCATATGCCTTGGGTAGGAGAAGAAGTTCAAATCTGTAGAAGCAGAGTTATGCAATTAAATATACAATACCTAAAATGTCTATGTATTTTGGGGCAGAGTTTTCTGTTTTTACTCACTTTACTTGAATTAAATGACTCAGATATTAGTCATCTAACATTGTTCTTGTCTTCAGAAACTCCCTTCCACCTAACTTTAAAACCAGATGCTTGCATGCCCCAAGGAACTGCTCCTGATTTTGACAGTGTTAAACTATTGAGGATGAAAATCAAAAGTGTAGCAGAACAAAAAATCCCGCGGAGTCACCTCTCTCTCCTCTGTTACTCTCTCTTAAAAACAGGGCACCTGGGTGAGTCACTTCACCTGTTCACAGGAGCTCTGGCTGCCATGGGCATGTATGACCCAGCTAGTCTGCTTTGCAGGGGTCAGGATCACAGTGCTACATCCTCTGAAGGGAAGCCTCTTTGTAACTCATTAGTATTCTAAATTGGGAGGATTACCCTATCACAGTTAGGATTCTGCACTGCCGTTGCTAATCATTGACATTACCTCTACTACTCTGATACTCGCCACCAATTCTTATCAGTCAACACATCAGTCTGCAGGCACCTATCAAGTACTCCAGGTTATATGACACCAGCAGTCACAGATTTTGGTCTTCCCTCAAGGATGTATGGTGGATGAGCATATAATTAAAGGAATTATGTCACAAAATGACAATAGTTAAACAGTGAATTTTAGATGAGAGAGATGAGTGTGAAAGGGACCCTGTGGGTTGGGAAGGCTTTATTGAATCGGTAGCTTTGCAGTGTGGTAAGTCAGGTCATATTTAATAAATATTTACTGATCAAATACTGTAATTGATATGTTCACTGCATTGTATCTTTTCACCAAGAAACAGAATTTACATGTAGACATGTTATGCATGGCAAGGAGGGACATTTCCTTAAACTCCCAATATCCCCCAAACACTGGACCTAAACTCTTTTTTGTAACATTGTGGCTCCAGGAGGACATAATTACTTATTCCAATGCACATGGAATTTCTAGGGGTACTTTGTACTTTGCCAGAGCCCAAATAGTCTGCAGAGCTCCTTTAGCCTTCCTGATTGAGAGAAGTTCGTGACTGTCCATCAAGGTCATGAGTTTTCAAGGAAGGTTGGTTAGACTGCTGGGTTGTTTAGTTTCCCTTCCCTTTAGTTCCTGGAATCTTTGGCCTGAACTGATGAAGAGTTTCTTAAGTTATAGACAACTTATGGGTTAGCAAAAAAGACATAGGGCAAAATCTACAATTTTCACTGGTAAAGGCTTGGACTACAACATGGGCTTCATGATAAAAAACAAGAACTTTGTTAATGTAAATCACTGATAGGCATAGTCCTTGAGACAGCACAAAACAGGTAAACTGTATTTTTGAGTCATGAATTCTCAAATTCAGTGACTTAAAAAAATTATTTAACATCTTTAGTTTCTACTTCCTTTTGTTTTTTTCATTTTTTATTTGATATTTTATGTATTTACATTTCAAATATTATCTTATTTCCCAGTTCTCCTCTCTCCCATTCCCCTTCTCCCTCCTTCTATGCAGATGTTCCCTTTTCCACCCACTCACTCTTACCTCACCACCCTGGGATTTCTCTACACTGGGGAAATCAAGCCTTCATAGGACCAAGGGCCTCTCTTCCCACTGATGCCAGACAATGCCATCTGCTACATTTGCTTCTGGAGCCCTGGATCTCTCCATGTGTGCTCATTGGTTGGTGTTTTAGACCCTGGGAACTCTAGGGTAGTTGGTTGATATTGTTGTTTTTCCTATGGGGTTGCAAACCCCTTTAGTTCCTTCAGTTCTTTCTCTAGCTCTTCCCTTGGTGTTCCTATCCTTAGTCTGATGTTTGGCAGTGAGCATCCTTCTCTGTATCAATAAGGCTCTGACAGAGCCTCTCAGGAGACATCCATATCAGGCTCCTGTCAGCAAGCACTTCTTGGCACCAGCACTAGTGACTGGGTTTGGTGGCTGCATATAGGATGGATCCCCAGGTGGGGCAGTCTCTGGATGGCCTTTTCTTCAGTCTCTGCTCCACTCTTTTCACTTCCTGATATGCAAATCTGGGATAATAGTCTCAGTTTTGTGTTAAGCATTAAGTAGGTCAACTAATAAAATATGCACTTTGGTGCCTGATTTAGTGGACTTTCAACATATGCTTGCTTCTCCTCCTCTGACTGGTCTAAATTGCATACTGTCTCATAACTATTTCTGATAGAGACAACTTGCAACAAATGGCAAGATTGCAAGATATTATTTAATTGAAGCAATCATATCTATTTTTCTTTCCTTTACAGGAAAGGTTGTTATATAGTTATAGTGTATGAAATTTTGCCCCAGTTGTGGTACTCTGACCATTGAGGGAGCAGAGCTTGACAAAACTGCTGTGGTATAATGGTGACTGTTTCACTGCATCAGGGAACACAATGCTTCCTATTAGCTTACAGATTGTTTCTGAAATCTTGGCAGTAGCAACACTATAATCAACACACCCGTCAGCTGGTTCTCAAGGGCTTTGAGACCAAATCCCATACTTCTTTCTATTCCACATATCCTATTGGGAAAGGCTGGGAACATTCTATTAGCAGTGGAATACCACACACAGATGTAGGACACAGAGTTCATTTCGGCTCAAAAGGCTCAGGACTGCTCATGTCCAGCTTTCTCCTTAGAAGTTTGCCAACATCCCACCACCCTACTGCACATTACTTAAAATACTTGAGTGTTTTCATACAGCCATATGTCAGTGACTGTCCATCAAGGTCATGGATTTTCAGAGAAGGTCACCAGTATTATAGGGAATTTTGTTTTACCTGTAGCATATCAGATCAGCTATTTGGCATTTCCCACTCTCATGGCAATGAGAGAAAGACCAAGGTCTCATCAGACCTGTATATATGGGTTTTGGGAAACATTGGAAGAATGCTGATTAGGGGGTGCTATCACGTGTTGTTCTGGGCTGGGCATCTGTAGGAGAGGTGGGGGTGTTGCAGGTAGAGGAGTAAACTTCAGCAACTTTTCTCCGACTCAACAATTCCGTCTTTCATCCGCCCTGTACTCATCATTAAGAGTACGGTTGTTAAAGATGAAAGAGATTGTCTCCATGGTAGATGCAAATGGTTCTTGAAATTCAGTTGTAAAATTTGTCAAGGAGCCGCTGCCTTTAGGGGTGAATCTGCAAACAGTTAATGCAAATTCTGTCTTCTAAATGTTGCCCAAAATGAAAGAAGGGGAGAAGGACAGCAGCAGGGGCAGGAATGTGAGACCCCATCACTGTTCTTGTTTGTAGGGTATATCTCCAGCTGTTCTAAACCCTCCTAAGCTTGCAAAAACTAATCTTGGGCGTGACAGATTCTTGTTACATAAATCTTTGGCATCTGGTAAGCTCTTAGTCCATGTTTATTAATCAATAGTTAAGTTCTCATCTAGGGGCTGTATAGGATTGGATATGAAGACAGCGTTTGAGAATGCCATTTACCTTGTCATCTTCATACAATCACTGGCTAATCCAACCATTGTCCATCCCTTTAATTTTCATATGAACAAACAGAGCAGCTCTTCCACTCCCTGGAGTCAGGAATGACAGAATGTCACAGCTGGGAGGAATCACGGCTCCTTTTATCTAAATCCTTAATGCTGCAGATAATGAAACAGAGTGCTGGTAAGCCTTCTGAAACATGTTAATCCAGAGTCTCCTTGGTGACTATGATGATGAGCAGGCTCTGACCCTCATCATTACACATCTGGACCTGGGCTTTTGTAGGTAAGTTTGCGTGACTCTATCCATTATGGGATGCTTGTAACTTCAGCAACCTCTTTCCTTCCTTAAAGCAAGCTTTCCCAACTTTTGTATCATCATGCCCCAAATAAAACATATACAAAGACAGAATTATAGAAATCTGGGCAGGAACATGGGAGACATGCATGTTTGGAATGAGAGATGGGTTTTCTCTTTGCTAGTTTTTAAAAAATTCTAAACCTTTATGGCCTCAGAATTAGGTGGTTGTGATCTAAGCGTTGAGGAAGAGAACATTGACTTAAGGAGGTTAGAGTGAACTCTTTGATAATGTTTTGAGCTTCTAGAGAAGCGATCTGTGAGGTAAGGTGGCAGCCTGGAAGCATATTGATCAACTGTCCCACACATTTCCATCTTTGCTTCATTGTGTGAGTATTAAATTTAGCTCTTGCTCGCTAGACTTACCTACCCTCTGGAGACATATTTCATCAATACTTTCTAATTAATATTGCTTCACCAACAGCCTCAGCATCTAAATAAAGACAAAATTGAACAAAGTGGCCAAATCGTGTCATGAACAACTTTTTAAAAAAAATTTTATGTTTACTTGAAGACTGACATGTGGAGAGCTATAGAGACTTATACCAAAGTTAGAGGGACGTGGTTTATCATGGTATGGTCTTGTTATAGTGTCTTCTAAGCTGTTTCCTATTCACACACATAAATGCCCTATGACCTTTCCCCAATCAAGTGTGGGATTAACCAGCACACAAGAGCTAGACTTTGCTGATTTTCACTGGACACTTTGATTCTGAGATGTCCATCTAATGGAACATGACAAGAATGAGGATTTCACGAAGCTGTTTTTCTCTTTCTGACAGCAGGAAGAGACAATGTCTAGGAACATGCCACTAACCCAGGTCCCCAGGGACTTGCACCCATTTGTAGTCTAATATGGGCTGTCTGCTCATTAATCATCAGGACTTGCCTTACCAGTTGCTTTTTTGGTCTTGGTAACAATTTGCAATATTGCTGTTGTCTTCATTGCTTCTGGCATAATGACTAGGTAGTGAGAAAGGTGTGTGCCTGGCATCCAATGTATTTGGAAATCAAAGTTGCATAACACATCCACAGCACATTATGATGAACAAATTGGTTTCATATGAGACACTGTCAGTTTTTTTCCCAGAGCAGAGTCCATGTCGCAGAGAAATGGAGCTACTTTTCTGAAATCCGAGATCTCCAATTAATAAACATAAACCTAATGCGGTTTTCAAAAAGTCACAATTTTACAATTATTGTTATAGTTTAAGTGAGAGTCATTAAAGGGTGCTAAACTTAGAAATGTTTTAAGGATATTTATCTAAAGTATCTTTTCAGTGGGAATGGGGGCTGTCTCTGACTCTTTTGCCTGCCTTTGGGACCCCTTTCCTCCTACTGGCTTGCCCAATCCAGCCTTGATGTGCTGGTATTGCCTGGTCTTGTTATTCCATGTTTAGTTGATGTCTCTGGGAGGCCTGCTCCTTTCTGTGGGAAGGCAGAGGTATATCTAGGAGAGAGGAAAGGTAGGCACAGAGTGGGAGGAAGGGAGTGAGGGGAAATGGCAGCTGGGATGTAGTATATGAGAGAGGAATATGTAAAAAGGAATATGTTTCTTTATAATTTACACAGTGACAAGGGCAATAAATAAAGTGGCCACCATCCAATTAGATAATCAAAGGCAAGACTAGTAGTCACAGAGCAACTATAGGACACAGTATAGAGTCACCGCTCTGTCATGGGCATGGGATACCTATGTAATATTCTTGTCAAAAATATATAATATGTATCTAATCATGGAGACATTAAAAAATCTAACTCAAGGCTGTTTTACGTAATGCCTGGCTATACCCTGCTAAATGTCTTAAGTCAAGACAGGTAAGAAAATTTTCCTAGATCAGAAGACAGAAGAGAAATACCTACAAAATGTGAACCACAATCCTGGATTAGATCATAGACTGAGAAAGATGGATTTAAACGGCATTTGGGGACAAATAATCATGCTATGATTATGTAATGGAGATGTACAACATATCTAAAGATTAAAATACAACATGTTAACCCAATTCATTAACAGTTTCCATACACATCCAAGTGCATCCTTGTGCATCAGAGAGACAATCGCAAAGCAAATGAGGCCAAAATGTCAACAATAGTAAATCTGGATAAAGAGCCGATCGCAGAATTTTTTCTGTAATATTTGTGCAACATTTTAAAAATTAAGTGAAAGTTTTCTCAGAAAATTACAAGAGAAAAAAATGGATCCTTGATTAAAAAAAATAAATATATTAGGAAATAAATGGTAATAAGATTGAAGTCCGAATGGTAGAAATAAGAGAACATTTATAATAAGATCCACAGTTCAAGTTTATGTCATCAAAAGCATGTGCGAACCAGCATCAGAACACAAGATAACTTCATTATTGAAAGTGGCAATGGACTATAAAGCAATTAAGGGAATACAAATTAAAACAAGAGGGATTCCATTTTTACAATGTCACCCAGTGTTAGTAGAACTGAGCTGTCGAGAAACTGTCTTCCTCATTAATAGAAAGGAGTGATCTTTGTACCCCCCACTCCCAAAAGAAACAAGGCCAGAGAAACGCTCCTTTTTCTCCATTCCCTCCCTGCCCCACCTGAAGACAATGGTTGGCTGGACAAGAGCTGATCTCCACTGCACCAAGCTAATCACTGTCACTCTCAGGAAGGTTTCATGTGTTGGACACTATATGGGCTTCATCATTATGCACAAATAGTATTTCATGCCTCCCTCACAATGACATCATTTTCATATTATTCTCATTCTATCCATGTGGACTCTGAGAAGCAATGGGAATGTCATAGAGTAGCTTATTTTTATTGGAAATTTTATGTATTTATATTTTAAATGTTATCCCCTATTCTTCCTCTCTCATTTCCCCTCTCCTTCCCCCTGATTCTATGCAGATGCTTCTCTTCCCATTCTCCTCTCCCACCTTACCACCCTGGCATTCTCCCACACTGGTGAAACAAGCCTTCATAGGACCAAGGGCTTCTCCTCTTATTAATGCCAGACAATGCCATCCTCTGCTACTTGTGTGGCTGGAGCCATGGGTCCCTCCATGTGTACTCATTGTTTGGTGTTTTAGTCCCTGGGAACTCTGAGGGGTTTGGTTGGTTGATATTGTTGTTCTTCCTATGGGGTTGCAAACCCCTTTAGTGCCTTAAGTCCTTTCTCTAGCTCCTCCATTGGGGTCCCCGTGCTCAGTCCAATGGTTAGCTGAAAGCATACTCATCTGTATCATTAAGGCTCTGGTAGAGCCTCTCAGGAGACACCAACTTACTGTTTTAGCCAGAGCCTTACTACAAAGTTGAGACTAGCCTGGAACTTACAGTCTATGTCTGTCCTCAAAGTTATGGCCCTTCTGCCTGTGCCTCTGAAGTCTCACCATGCCAACTCCAAAGTGAATTCTTGGTATACTTCCTAAACCTTGAAAAATGAAGTCTGACGATAGAGACAAACGGCTATCTACTCTCTCAAAGGGAGAAAGTTTATCAATATAAAATGATGAAAGAAATGTATGTGTTTGTCCTAATCAGTGAGCACATATCATACCATGCACTCATTGCCACTTGAGATTTTTGGCTCAGCTGGACTCTGGTAAAGAACTGGTGTGCAGAGACATACGGGTTCACCAGTATGTCCTCTGTCTCTCTCCAATAAGTCCCATTCCTCCAGGGAAGAACTATGATCATGGTGTCTTATATCTGTTAACATTTTATGAGTTCTGCTTTCTGTCTGGACTGATGAAGTGAATAAAAGAATACTATGCAGGTGTGACCAAAGGAAAATAATAGTGAGGCACAGCAGGCACACTCCTCGTCTGACAACGCCTGTAGTTTTAATGATAGAGTTCGAGCATGTAACAACTTAAAAGATGATTGACGGACATCTACACCCGCATTTCTAAATTCATCAGGAATGCAGTGCATCGTATGAGTGTCCAGAAAACTGTTATAGGACACTCAGGAGATTAAAACAAACCAAAAAACTTTAAGTTTCCTAAGTGGTCAATTATAGATGACCAAAATTAGAACGTTATTTGAAGTAAATACCATATAGGAAGCTTCCTGGCATGGCTAAAAACTGGCAACAGGTTGGTAACATTTATCAATTTATATTTAAGAAATAATATTTAGAGATGTCGTATTGCTATTTCAAATGGTAAGTTTCTTTTGCATTTAGACATGAGATTGCGAACATGAGGAAATACATTTGAGAGGAATGGAAGGGAGTGGGTACGCCGCGATGAAAAAAACTGGGAAGTCATTTATGTTTTTCCACTATAAACTGAGATTCCATGAATCTTAACTTTGGGTCTGTCTTCTTTACTTCCAGAAGTATCATATGCCCAATGATTAGTTGTATATTTAAAACTGAAGATACAAGCAACATTGTGTTAGCCACAGTGCTACTTGCCTAAAATTTACCCCAGCTTTGGAAACTGAGGCCATAAGATAGTGAGTTCAAGGACACTCTCACAAAAATAAATTTCAAAAGTAAAGTGTCCACCACATTCATGGTCTTTGGGCGTTTGGACATCTACTGGAAGTTTGGATCTGCTGCAAGCAACATCTCTGAAACTTTTAGAAGGAAACTGATTTGTCAAGAAATGATCCTCATAGGAGAAAATTTACTTTGACATATACAATTTCTAGAGTTGTATGTACAAGAATATTAAAATACGTATGTCCTTTTCATGACTTAATTCTTCTTTCATTTAGCACAATGTTTTCATGTCTCATATCATCTGTGTCTATCCTTATATAGATATATTCTTGTATGGATGTGGATGTATAAGTAACATTCCACTCCATCTATGAATACAGCACATATTTTCATATTTGTCAGTTATGACATTTTAGTTATTTCTACTTTTTGGCTATTGCCAATAATACGTCTATAAACACTCACATATACTTTGTATAAGTTATTTTTTAAATAGTTGACATATGCTTTCATTTCTTTTAAGTATGTAGCTAGAGCACAATTGTTGGGTCTTACAGGAACTTTCTGTCCAGGCTTTGAGGAAAATGCTCAACTGTTTCACAAAGTAGTACAGTGAGTTTTAGTCCCAGTATCTGTAATGCCCAAGTCCAAGGTCCCCAAAGACCACCGGGAGTGAAAGTTGTACGCAAATGCAAAGTCTTTATTCAAGCTTGAGCCCTCAGGCTCTTCTGAAGGCAGCACCAAAGGCCCCAGCACCTAAGAGTGAGCCTTTTTATTACGGTTGCAGCAGGGTTAGATGCCTTCCAATCTGGTAGTTATATGATTGGTTGGCATGTAAAACTATAAACATTTCACATAATCATTAGGTAGCAGTGAGCTCAGTTATCTTGAGCAATTTATATATGACATCGAAAACATTAGGCACTAGATACTTTCCTCCTAAGGGCTATCTATTTATTTCAGCTACCTAGTCTTATTTTAGGCTAAGGTGTCTTCAGATTGGATGCTCGCAGCTGTGGTTGACTGCACACAGATTCCTGGATCCAGGTTCTCTTTTTTGGGAAACAGAAACTTAGGCATAGTCTCCCCAACTGCCAGTATACAGCCTGTCAGGGAGTCAGCCTGGCTCTGGTTAACTCCTACGTTTAAAATGGAACCTGCTGTAAGGTGGAGTTTATTCTGTTATGGGGCAGGTCTCTCTCACTGCTCACCAGCATGTGTTTCTGTCTGACGGTAGGCATCTCAGTGGGTTTAAAATGAAATCACATTGGGATTTGGATTTGCATTCCCTAAGAATCAGTGATGCTGGACATTTGAAATCTAACCATTAGTAATTTCCTTGTTTCTTTAGGGAGATTTCTTTATAACTGAAATTATTTTCTCCATTTTTGAACTGGGTTGCTGAAGAGGTAGCTCTATACTCTGGACACAAGTTTTTAATTGATGGTAAAAATTGCATGTATCATTGCCCTTTGTGAGCTATCTTTTCCATCTCTTGACAGTGTTTTCTAAAGAACATTTTAAAAATTTTGATGTATTCTATTTATCTTTAAGTTTCAAAATTAACAAACCACAGCACCCATCCATGAACCATAAAAGTCTATCTTCATTATATATCTTATATATATATTATATATAAGATATATATGTATAATATATATTTTATATACAATATATAAAATATTATATATCACATATATAACATAATATAAAATCAAGGTATTTTGTGTATAATAAAGGTATTATATATAATAAAGGTATTATATATATAATGAAGATATTATATATATATAATAAAGGTATTCTATATGTATATTTTAAATTTTAATTTTATGGAGCTGGAAAGGTGGCTCAGTGGGTAAAGAGCTTATGGCTTATGCTAACCACTCGAGTTTGACTCTCTATGAATCATATGGTAGAAGGTGATAACTAAATCTCACATTGCATTTTAACTCCCACACACATGAATGGTACAACCTACAGATTGGGAAAAGATCTTCAACAACCCTGCATTTGATAGGGGGCTTATATCCAAAATATACAAAGAACTCAAGAAGTTATACTTCAAAGAAACCAAATATTCCCAAAATAGGGCTCAGGACTAAACAGAATTCTCAACAGAGGAACCTTGAATTGCGGAGAAGCACTTAAAGAAATGTTCAACGCCTTTAGTCAGTGTGAAATCAAATCAAAATGACTCTGAAATTCCACTTTATACCAATCAGAATGGCTAAGATAAAAAACTTGTAAGGGACATCATGTGCTGGTGAGGATGTGGAGAAAGGGAGGACTCTTCCACTGTGGGTGTAATTGAAAACTGTCACAACCACACTGGAAATCAGTCTTGTGGATTCTCAGAAAATTGAAAATAGTTCTACCTGAAGATCTAGCTGTATGACTTCTAGGCATATGCCTAAAGATGTCCCACTGTTCACAAGGACACACGCTACATTATGTTTGTAGCAGCTTTATTTGTAACAGCCAGAAACTGGAAACAACCTAGATATGCCTCAACCAAAGAATGGATACAGAAAATGTGGTTCATATAAACGATAATACTATACAGCTATTAAAAATAAGCATTTTGTGAAATTTGCAGGCAAAATTAAAATTTGCTCACTCTGCTCCAAGGAACAAATGAATGGAATTATAAAATATCATCCTGAGTATGGAAACCCAGACTCAAAATGACAGGTATGGTTTACACTCATTGATAAGAGTATATTAGCCATAAATACAAAATACCCACAATACACCCCCATAGACCACAAGAAGGAAGGCCTAAGCAAGGTTGCTTGAATCACACTTAGAAGGGGAAACAAAATAGTTAAAGGAGGCACAGGAAGGGAGTGAACTTGGCTGGGAGTGGGAAGGGTTCAGGGAATGGGGAGCCTGGATCAGGTGCAGGGAGAGATAGGAGATAGGTCCAGTGGGCCAGGAGAGTGAATAGAAATCTGAAGCTCTCTGGGGGTGGGAGAAGAATCTCCAGGAAGTCCTAGAGACCTAGGATAGAGGAGGATCTCAGGAGTAAATTTGGTTGACTTAACCAAGATGCCTAACAGCAGAAGCATGGAACCTGAGGAGGCCACCTCTGTAGCCGGGTAGGGCCCCAGGGGAAGTATAAGGATACCCACTAAAGGTTTAACCCCAAATTTGTTCTGTTTAAAGAAATGCAGGGATTGAGCAGAGGCAGAAGGATTGGCCAACCAATAACCAGCCTAACTTGAGACCCTTCCCGTGGGCAAGCATTAACCCCTGACATTATTAATGACACTTCATTGTGCTTGCAGACAGGAGCCTAACATAACTGTGCTCTGAGAGGCTCTACCAGCAGCTGACCTAAACAGATGAAGATACCCACAGCCAAGCATTAGACTGAGGTTGGCGACAATTATGGAAGAGTTGGGGAAAGAATTAAAGGCCATGAAGGGGATTGGAACCCCACAGAAAGACCAACAGAGTCAACTAACCCTGGGAGCTCTCAGAGACTGAGCCACCAACGAAGAACATACACAGGCTGGAATGAACTCCTCTACCCTACACTTATGTAGCAGACAGGCAGCTCCATCTTCATGACTGCCTTGTCTGGCCTCAGTGGGAGAGGATGGGCCTAATCTGGAAAAGACTTGATGTCTCAGGGTTGTGGATACCAAGGAGCACCTTACCCTTTCAGATGAGAAGGGGAGGAAAGTGCGGGGGAGGTACTTTGTGAGTGAGGGACCGGGAGTAGCTTTTAGGATTGAACAAACAAATAAATAAATTTAAAAAACTTTAAAGTTTAGTTTTAATATAAGTTTTGAAAAAAAACTTAGTACTTCATGCACTATATTATGATCAAGCTTTTCTCCTCCTCCCAGTTCTCCCAGATCCTCCTCACATTACTACTTACCCAACTCCATACCCTTTTGTTCTCTCTTTAAACAAAACAAGCAAGCAAGCAAGTGAACCCAACCAATCAAACAAGAAAAAAACCTATGAACCCCCCCTTCTCTTACCCCTATCCCTCCATGTAAAACAAAATCCCACAGAAACACAAAAT
Source organism: Micromys minutus (assembly GCF_963924665.1). Classification (NCBI taxonomy): domain Eukaryota; kingdom Metazoa; phylum Chordata; class Mammalia; order Rodentia; family Muridae; genus Micromys; species Micromys minutus. The sequence goes on along the minus strand of NC_137981.1, from coordinate 42,509,525 downwards.
TGAAATCCATAATAGATCAATTGAGACAAAAATGGACAAAAAAGTCATATAAGACAAAAACGTCTACAAAAATACTATTGAGATTGAGTTTGTTTGCTGTGGCCATCTACTGCTAGGCATGGGGTATACCTTGAAATGTGGTTAATATAACCTGTGAAACTCCATTGTAGAAAACTAATTTTTTCTTTGCCAGTGGGTATCAGCTGCAGATAGCTTCTTCATTAGGAATGAGAGTCTGTGCCTACTTGCCCTTCTAGTGCTGGAATATTACATGGCTTGAACCTATGTAGGCTTGTGTTCTCTCACAGTACCTGGGAATTCACATGTGCACCACCAATTATGTTGTATCTAGAGAACTGTTTTATTGGACTCATGGCTTTAACAATCTTTCCAACTCCTCTTCTGCATAGCTCCCTGAACATGGAGGAAAAAAATTGATAAAGACATTCCATCTAGCCAGAATGCTCCAAGGCCTCTCCCTGTCTGCACACTGTCCAGTTGTGGGTCTCTGTGTTAATTCTCACTTATTGGAACATGCTTCTCTCATGATGAGCGTGTCAAGCAGTGTTCTATGTGTGTAGCAGAATTTCATAAGGACTCACTTAACTGCTATTTTCCTTTAGCTGAACAAGAGTATTTGGTCTTTTCCTAGAACAATGCCTATCCACTTTTATGTTCTTGACCACTGAAGCAGTGTCAGATATAAGCAGGCCACCACTGTAGATATGGGTTGATGTTTACTTTTTTGCTCTGGTATCCTGCATAGTACATTCTAGAACCATGAAAACTTGTCAATAGGAGTGAAACCTCTACTTAGGCACTAGCTTAACTTCTCTGTGTTCAATGAGTTGTGTAGGATCTATCTTCAGCAGTGGGGCATTACTATTAAATTTTGGAGACCAGTCAATAGCCTGAGATGTTTGGGAGTTGCTGCAGAGTCCTTTTGGTCGATGACTCAACGAGATGTAACTTATTTCTGGCATTAGCCACTTCAATTGGTGATGAAAGATGTCTAATTGGGGTATTGTCCTCATAATTTAGTGACCCTTTTTTAGATTTCTTTTACATGTGTACATATTTGAGGAAGCTTCTGTAGTTTGCAGTAGTAGATCTCCGTATGGCGCTCAAATGACCCTCAGTGTTAGCTGTCCTGTGCCATATTCCCTCTGTTACCTCTCTTCTACACCCCTCTACGTTGAGTCCTCCCATTCCAGTACCCATGACTTCCCATAATTGGATAGTCTGTTTTCTTTTCCCTGGGAGCTCTGTCCCTCTCTGCTAGCCTCCTACTAGGTACCTAACCTCTGTGACCATACAGATTGTAAAAGTGTGCTTAATATTTAAGACTTGAAAGCTGACAACTATACATATGAGAAAACATGTAATCATCTTTGGGGGGATTGAATTACCTCATTCATGATATTTTTCTAAATCTGTTTAAGAATCTCTGTAAATAATCTCTGTATTTTTTAACATCAAAACCAAAATAATAGAATTTACTTAAAGGACAGAAGAGCAGTTTGCACAAAGGCATTGGTCTCCAACAGGGCTGTATAAGCCCTGGGAAGGGCAATGTGTCACTATGCCTCAGCCACCCTTATCTCCCCTAATAGTAGAAGATCTACCTAAGGGACTGCCATGTCCTTCCAGACTTTCTCTCTACTGTCCAGGCACCTCCTCTTTTTACTTTCAAATAAAACACCATAAAAATCCTGTAATTCTTTCTGGGTTCTTACACTGACGTCTGGAGTAGAGTTTTTCTAAAACGAGTTAATTCTTAAGTACCCGAGGAGACTGAGGTTGTGGAGTGACTGCTCTCCCAGAACCCCCAGGTTGGAGGGGATAGCTAGGTGGGCATGAGTAGGGACAACATGCTGTATGGACAAATGCTGCATGCTCTGGGTCTCTTCAGCTCTCTTTTAGAGCGTTGTTGGAATCAGATACATTTGCCATTTGAGGAATCTTCATCCCACATGCTTAAAATAATCTATTTCCAGAAGTCAGGCTTGTGCCCCAGAGAAGCTCAGCAAAAGGATATGGGGAATTGCAATCCTGTGAGAGTCACAGGGAGGCTCCAAGCTGTCTTTGTTCCCTTAAGAATACTCAGAAAATTAGGTGGTTACACCCTGTCCCCACCCCATGGTGACAGATTCGTTTAAAGGATTCTTATAACCTGACTTGAAAGAGCCACAGAATATCTAAGTGCCTTCTTGTCTACTTATGCAGAACAATGATTTTTGTTACTGGAGACATAGGGGTCATTTGATTTCCTCGGTTGGGGATTTTCCTTAGGCAATAGATGGCCCAGTCTCAGTTTTAGGAAGAGAAAGATGGCTTAAACAATGTTATTGGAACAGTTAGTTATACAGTTTAATGAAGTCTTCTATTTTAAAAATGATCACAAACTGTGTTCTATAGTTCACCATCCACATATCCATACAGAGAGAGGAGAACATTTGAGATTAGGATCAGGAGATTAAAAAACAAAAGATTTAAATGGCACTATTCACATAAATTTGGAAGCCACATTAATTTTAAATCTAGAGATAAATGAGTAATTTGTAAGTGATTCTTTTAAATAGAATTTCAAGATATGGGAACATGTTTAGATTGAAGCATTAAATAGAAAATGGAAAAAAATTACGAATGTAGTCTAAACTCAATGATGTAAGGAGCATATAGTGAAGACACTTTCCTGGTCTTGTTAATTATCTTTAATTTATTCACTATTAAACATATAAAAGTGATGTCATTTATTAAAATTCATTTATACTCATTTATTCCCTATTATTTTTATCATCCCCTTATTCAAAAATTTATGGTTTTTACAGCCATCTTACTTGTTATGTTATTATTCTATGGTTTAAGCCAGTTTCATGACATCTTGGCTTTAATTTGCAACTGTGCACAACTTTAAGTACTTTGAGATTTCATGTTCTTTGGTTATAGGAACCTATAGAAGTTTGTTCATGTCTTAGAGGATAGAGTGGCCTGTGATGATGAACCACACTGTGCTGCCTTCAGATTGGGCACAGAGCGTTTCTCAAAATCCAGTGGTGGAACTTTGTGTCCATTCTACAAAATAAACTGAAATGACCTCAGATATTCTGAAGCCACCCCAAAGGATGTGTTACCCTGAAAAAAATACGAATTGTGCTCGAAAAAGAGCCAAGGTGTTATGTTGATAGATACTATCTGCTGAATCATGCTAGAGAATTAATTCATCTGTTTTGGCCTTACTGACAAGGAACCACTACCAGGGAAAGAGGAAGCCACAGATAGAGAAAATTGGTGGGTTGGGTCAATGGGATAAGGAACAGAGGAGATTAGGAAGAAAGACCTGGAGAGAGGGAACTGGGGCAAGAATGGCAGGAAAGGGGATTTTACCAGTTTTTTATGTTCTGTTTGAAATTCCAGAAGGAAAAATTATTAACTATGAATATGGTTAAGGAATTATCAGCTGTAGATCTGTGGTTGTGATTGAGTTGGTAACAGAAGCTTTGAGAGGAGCCGCTGAGAACACCCAAACAGTATAGCTGTAGATTTCCACGTGGTTTAGGACATTATAGACCCATCTGTGCCAAGATCATTTGGTGCTGAAATGGCACAGATGGTGGACTTGGTGTATTCGTGTGTAGATTATAAACTTGTGCTCAAAGGGGCATGTCAAGTGCTTAGGGAGAACAAAGAGCAGAGATGCCAGGATCTGGTCCCTTTAGCAGCTGAATTATGAAAGGCTCTATCCCCTAATCTATGCTTTCTCGCAATAAGCAGGCAGTGTGCCAGCTTGGGAAAAAAATTCTGATTCATGATCATTATTTAAAAGTCACAGAACTGCTTGCTCAACACCCCTCCTTACCAGTCTCTGCAGGCTGCAGAACTTGGCTGTTCCTACCTTGAGGTCTTGAACTGACTTCATCAGAGCTTGGACTTCAGCTGGATACAGCCCTCACTAGGCTGCAGGTATGGATTGAGAGGTAGACAAGCTCCTGTAGGTGGTGGCTCTTGGGGCCAGTTGTCCTGGTGTGGAAGGCATACGTGCTGGAGACTTTTACTCTGGGGTAGTCACAGAAAATGGGAAGACTTTCAACTGCCACCCATTCTGCCACTTTCTAGCAGGATGACTAAAGTGCTCTGAGTTTTAATTTTTTTTTCCTCAAGTCATGTTGAGATAGTTATTGGAAGTCTGAATGAAACAATGGATGTGGAGAGGCCTACTACATAAAAGATCTTTTGGTGTTTATTTGAGACAGGGTTTCTCTGTGTAACCCTGGCTGTCCTGGAAATCGATGTGTAGATCACACTGGCCTGGGACTCACAGTGATCCCCCTGCCTCTGCTTTCCGAGTGCAAGGATTAAAGGCCTGCATCAGCAATGCCCAGCTCCTGTAAGATCTTAAATTGATGTTTTCATACCTGAATGCAGATGACCTAGTCTTCAGTGTAGAGGTCTATTGTGACGGCGGGACAATGCCATCCTGATTCTTCATGTACCTACTAGTGTTTGACACACTGTTGGCACTTGAAAACTAGTGGTTCAATAAATCAATGTCTGGGCTTTGTTTTTATAGCAGTCTTAAAAGGAATTTAGAGTTTTACCTGGAATTTCGATCAAACCAAAACATGTATGTTTAAATTCTCTCCCTGTTCCTGTCCCTCTCCCTGTCCCTCTACCACTCTCCCTCTCTCCCTCTCTCTCTCCCTCCCTCCCTCCCTCCCTCCCTCCCTCCCTCCCTCCATCCCTCTCCCTCTTCCTCCCCCCCCTCTCTCTGTGTGTGTGTGTGTGTGTGTGTGTGTGTGTGTGGTGGGGGGTTGTAGATGTGAGTTCAGGTGCTCAGGGAGGTCAGATACATTAGATCCCACAGTGCATCCGACAGTTATAAGCTGCCTGACCTGGGTGGGGTACTAGGAACTGAACTCAGGTCCTCTGCAAGAATAAGAGCTCTTAACCACCCCCTCTCTAGCCCTAAACACATTTTTACTGGAAGAAACTATATTTCTTATCAGAATGCTATCCATTTAATTAGTGTTAGGATCAGCTGCATATTTGAGGTTATAAATACTTCACAGGCTTCAAAGTTATAAAGGCTCTTCACTTAAAGTAGGGCTCAGCAAACTTTTTAGAGAAGGGCAAGAGATTTGGCTTTGTAGGACTTGTTCCTTCAAAATTACCCAAGTCTTAGATAGAACTATGTGGATAGGTGAGCTGCTTTCTGATAAAACCTTACTTTTAAAAACAGGGCTATAGGCTGAATGTGCCAGAGGCTAATCTTTGTCAATACTGATGCCTGAATGAAGCCCAGCTTTATAGTTTTGGAACAGAATAAATATATTTTATAAAGGCTAATTTTTATTTGTTTGCAGATGAGAAGATTCATATTGAAAATGTTCAAGGTCCCGGGGAGTAAATTTCAGAATGATTTGGGTCCTGCACCCACTTGCTCTGGTACTAGGGACCCTATTCTTCCTCCATCTTTCTGGTGGTTGGGCTGTCTGTGGCCTCCACTTCTCTGGCAGACCAGGGAAAGCAGTGTGTGTTTTTTCCAATCTTAGATGATTCAACTTATGCTCTGAGGGAACCAAAGGCTTTTATGGGAAGGGAAATTGGTATTTTGTTTTTTTCTGTTTCTCTGTCTTCCTGTCTCTCTGTCTCTGTCTCTCTCCCTCTCTCTCAAGACAGGCCTTAGTTGTCTTCAAACTCACAGAGATCCACTTGTTTCTGCCTCCAGAGTGTTGGAATTAAAGGTGTGCACCACCATGCCCAGCAGAATTGGTATTTTAAATTCAATGTTAAATTAGTTTCTCTTCTGATATCTGTTCTATAAACATGTCTTGTTTTTCTCAGTTGAGGTAAAAATTTAGACATGAGACTTATTATTATCAATATCTTGAATACAATGCTGTCATCAAGAGGAGACTCTTAATCATGGTGTTTTAAATCAGCAGCTGGCAAAGGCTTGGGTTGGTGAATCATTCTGGCATCTTTGAATTTTGAATTCCAAGTAGAAAAAGTCCAATTAGTCATTAAAAGGTTAATTGATTGGCTTATAACTCATGATGAGTTGTAACATAAATGGGAGGAAACCATGGTTGATGAAACAGGCACTATTTTTTATGGTGTGGTGACAGATTTTTTTAATTGTTGTTGGTGATTTTTTTTCCCCTCACCTTCTTTAGGACACTCAGGCTGGTTGACCTCTAAAATTTCTTCCAATTCCTTGATCTCTTGACAATGAGTATGTGTTTTCTCTAAATGCATCTATAAAATTCTAAAAACAAGATTACAATTGGAAAGATTTGAAAAGTTTTAACATGCGTTTCAACATCATTGATTCGTTTCTGCTGGAGGTCTCCAACATTAGAGACAGACTTTCTTCAGCTGCTCAGAGGAGACTTACTTGTGATGTCCTGAGGATGCTTGTCACAGCTCACAACATTCGCCTTCCTCTTTGGTGGTGCTACATCAGGTGACTTTATCATGCAGCTGCAGCTTGTCGGGGCTTCTGTCTTTGCTGGCAGAACTGTCACACTACCCCATGTCTTTAGGCTTATTTGTACTCAGATATGTTTTTGTTGGATTTTTCTAAAAATTGAGAATAAAATAGGTATAATCCTAGACTAAGATAATCAAATGAAATTGAACCTGCTGAGGTGCTTAGAATCTCAGGGCAATATCAGCAGCCAACAATAACAAAAGGAAAAAAATCACAAATCCATAAGGATGGGCAAGATGCCACCTGTTCTTAGGTTACAGAGTGACCTTTGTAAAGGAGTGCAGTGGTCTTTTACACTTTCACACAGAGTCCAATGACCAGTTAGCACGTATTGAACCACATGGTAAAATTTCCATCTTCCTGCAACTCATTACCAATAGCTAAGTGGTGGTTGGAATTGTAGAGAAAGAAACAGAGTCACATTTTAAATGATTAGGAAGGGGAAAATATAAATAGAAAACTTGTTATCTCTCATTGCTGTTTGAGACAGAAGAAAGCTATTCATTGTTTAGCTGCCAATTCCAGCTGACATCTTATGTTGTAGAGATGACTTTAACTTGCTTCATTTGTGAATTACATGAATAAGAAACTTTATTCTCCATAAAAGCAATAGCATTTTTAAATAGTTCATTTGAAACTCCCTGTATGTTACCAGCTCATATTTCTGATATGATATTTTTGTCTGACAAGAGGTAACAGAAGATGAGAGAGAGAGACATAGACAGAGAGACAGAGACAGAGAGAGACATAGACAGAGAGACAGAGACAGTGACAGAGAGAGACATAGACAGAGAGACAGAGACAGAGAGAGACAGAGAGAGACATAGACAGAGAGACAGAGAGAGACAGAGAGAGACAGAGAGAGACATAGACAGAGAGACACAGAGAAAGAGACAGAGAGAGAGACAGAGAGAGAGAGAGAGAGAAAGAGAGAGAGAGAGAGAGAGAGAGAGAGAGAGAGAGAGAGAGAGAGAGAGAGAGAGAGAGAGGGACCCTTGTATGTTGCTACATCCTATTGGTTCCACAGGTCCCTCTTTCTTGTAGCCTTTTCTAGATGACCTCCAGTTCACAGGCAAGAGAGCATTTTAGGATCCTAGAGTGTTGGAGATAGAAGTAACAACAAAATTTTCTTGGGCTCAGTTTTAAACCCCGTTCCCCAAGTTATTCAGTATCTTTTAATTAAATCTTTTACAAATGTACAAAAGTGTTATAAGAGAAAAGTGGAGGGATCCAAACCCTGAAATTCCTTGAGTAAACATACACACACACACACACACACACACACACACACACACATAAAAGCAAGCAGGTCAGAGCTGCTGAAGACATTGAATACAGTGAGCCTCTTAGTGATATTGCTGTATGTCAAGTGTGTGTCTCTGCTTCTTAACAACTAATTCTTTTTTAGAAGCTTCCTTGCTCTGTCTCTATCCCTAATATGCTCTCTACCAAATTCTTTTATAACCTCTATCATGCAATAAGTATTTGGCTATTCTAGCCAGTAGTCAAATAACAGTTCCCCTGCCCACCTTTGCAATGCTGCAAGACTCACACTCCTGCTTTAGAAATAGCATACCTTGTGACCCTATGTAAACAGTTATAGAAGCTTATAATAATTGGAAACCAGTCATAAGATATCTAGGGTAGTGAGCATGGGATAGAAATAAGACCCTTGCTTGCCTTTACTGTTAATATTGAAGCAAAGAGTGCTGGACAGATGTTATTTTTAGGAATGCATGAAAAACACAACTGCATATAGCAAAGAAAATTTAAATGTATTGTGTTGAGTATTTAATTTAATTGAAAGCATAGGGCATGTGAGCTTGCTTTAAGAAACACCTGTCACATTTTCATTTCCCCTCAATCAATCAATGACAATGCTACTTCAGATTTCAACATGGTACTTGGAAAAGTGCCAGCATGGGAGGGGCCATGCTGATATATTTCCATTCCTGACAGGGTGTGGATTGAAACCTCCCTGGCCAGGGCTCAGAAGCAAATCTGAAGGCAAGAAGGTAAATGCTTGCATGCTTATATCATTTTGAACAGCAAGGACTGCACTGGAAGTTTATTTTACATACCCAAAGGATGTAATTGAAAGGTTCCTATATCTTATATCTATTAAATTAGATGCCCTTAGATAGAGTATTTTGTTTTATGATGGTTTGCAGTTTTCTACAGCTGTGGCAATACTCATTAAAATATAAAATAGCATTCTATTCCTCAGGCTCCAGTTGCCCAGTCAGCGAGTTGATATGTCTGATTGAATCTTTAAAAGATGTGGCTGATTGAATATTTTCATCTTCACATTGAGATTGTATCTCATCTTTTAATACATTGTTGCTGAAATATAAAATGGCAAAATAATAATAATGTCTGCATCTTAAACAACTAATTTAAATAATTTTTGTATAATATCTTGGAAAATGGTTTGGATTAACATCTTTCACAACCATTTCTTTATTTTTAGGCATTACTTACTAGGTAGCTTGTTATTTCCTGGTTTGATCATTGATTGTAGCAGAATAGCATGTAACTATGTAAAGTTGAAGTTTCATTCTTGGGTTGTTAGATGAGGAAATTATAGAAATTATAGAATCTGTGAAAAATTTGGAGTATTAAGTTCTTTCTATTGTATATAGGAAAGAATAATTTTTCTAAATGAAAAATAAGTTCGTTCGTTTGTGTGTGTGTGTGTGTGTGTGTGCCGTAGCACATGTGTGGAGGCTAGAGAATGACTTATGGAAATCGGTTCTTTCCTTATACTTGGGGATCAGAATTGTGTCATTAGGTTTGGTGGCAGCTATCTCTAGCTGTGAGTCATCTTGTCAACCAGGAAAGAATAATTTTATTCAAAACCTTCTGAGTTGTTAAAACCTCTATCCAGTTTAAATTTAACATTTTCCCATAAAAGGAAACAAACATAAACTATTTCTAATCTAGCAAAATATCAATCAAGGGCTGATTCTACTATGTAACACCTTCCACCCACTGTGGCTGCATCAGACATCAGTGTGTTCAAATAACGCTGCCTAAGATCTCAGACGTTAGACTGTCTACCACAGACACAAGGCAAAGGAGTCCATGCACACTAGCTAAGTGCTTCTATGTGCTGGCATTCTGTTCTCCACCGACAAAGTACAGAGATGCATAAAAGCTCTGAGTTCACCTTCAAGGGAACATATTTAGAAGTGAAGTGAGTGTTGAAATATAAAAAACAAGTACTTATGGGTAACACAGACAAGCAAAGAGACATAAATACAGTCGTCATCACATACAATGGGGACTAATTGATCTTTTAGGGGAAGAGAGCGTTGGCAAGAGTAAGAGAGTCTTGCGTGAATAGAGAAGCCAGAAAGACAGAAACTAGGTGTGATATGTTATGTGTTGGTGCCTCAAACCGTCTAAAGGTGCTGTGAATCTAAGAGCCAGATTGTAGAGCACATGGTTAGCTCTTGGTTCTGTCTCTAGCACCATGGAAAAGTAAAAGAATAAAACAGTAGATCATCAGATCCCCTCCCACTAAAACAGACAATGGGAAGTTAACAAAAAGGTCTTTTCTAAACAAAAGAACAGCATTAAGAATTAAAATACACAGGACACAGATAAGATTGTACAAGGAAGATTTGTTCTCTTATAAAGATTGAAAATTGATGTTTTAAAATTTTACTTAAGATATGATAATTTCAGGATTGAAATGACAAAATAGCACCAAAATATTGAGGATTCTAATTAATTAAGAGTAATTAATAGCTATAACAGGAAGTAAAATTTAGGAATCAATTTCAGGTTTGTGAAACATTATATATGGATATACATGTATATGTATATTATATGTACATGCATATCATAAAGTGTTAATATAGTCAACCCATACATTTCATGACTTTAATAGATGAGTGACAGGTGGATATAAAAAGACAATTAACAGAAAATTTCTAAATAGGAGAAAACATGTATTAGATGTTCTCACATTAGAAAGTATCACCAGAATATGAATCAAATGTAATACTTTTGTTTTGGTATATTTACTTTTAAATACTTTATTTATTTGTGGTGTGTGTGTGTGTGTGTGTGTGTGTGTGTGTGCCTGTGTGTGTGTGTGTGTACACCCAGGGCCACGCTGTGGTGTCTGAGTGAGGCTCAGAAGACAATTTATAGGAATCAGTTTTCTCATGCACCACTTGGGTCTCAAGGATCAGCCTCAGGCCCTCAGGTGTGTCAGCAAGGACCTTTGCCAGCTGAGCCATCTTATTGACCCCATTTTTATATTTTTAAGTAATCAAAAGGTGACAAACAGTGATATTATGAAAAGATAGATTATAATTTGTGTCTTTTATTTTATTTAATTTATCTGAAGCCCTGAGATGTTAGTATGACAGAGAAAATCTCTTACATTATTTGACCTAGAAATCTCATGCTGAAGAAGCGTCATCAGGAAATAAGATGAAAGAGATAGTGAAAGATGGAAAACTAGCAAAAATGACCAGTAGTCAGGCATCAGTTTAAAAATTGCATCTATTCATTGACTTGTACCAAAAGTAAAAGGACAAATACGGACACAGTGACAGTGCAGACAGATAAATCAGACACGGTCTGAAGTGGGGAATGGTGAAGATGATTCATGTACACAGAGGCACACACGTGCACACACACATGGACATGCACACATACATGAATGAGCACACACACATAATGGATACATTTGCACATACATGCATAGGCATATACACACATGCATGTGCATACATGTACAATGCACACATTTGAACACATGCATATACATGATGCATATATTTTCTGAGCACCACCTCCAGTGACATACTTCCTTACTGAAAGTATGAAGTCCATACTGAAATTGTAAGACCTCAAAGAACATTGGAGAAAAAGACAGTGAAGCCATGAATACGATGAGGATAGACCTCCCATTGTCAGTATCCTCCTGTGTGTACAACTGGTTCAGCTTGAGAATCAAATATCCTTTCTAGTATCACATTCTTTATATCTTGTTAGAAGTTAAATAGTATATCAGCTAGTTAAAAATATTGGCAAAATATGATAGATTTTTTTTCTTCTTACATAGATGGATTTTTATTTTATTTTCTGAATAAAAGTTCTCTGATACCTCATCTCCGAGTAGCCATGATCAGAAAGAGGTGATCCTGGGGATAGTAGGTATGAACTATTCAATGTGATCTCAATTAAGGTTAAGGTTATTTACGGTCTCGTTATCTCAGTTTCTGTCTGTTAGCAATATGAAAAGTTTCACAAGGCCAGTATTATGAGCAATGGTTGTGGGACTCGTAGGTGGGCACACTGGGGTCTAAGACACATGTTGGCAGGGAGGGGGGTTCAAGGAAGTCCTAAGAAGGGCTCTCTAAGCTGGGAATCCTTTGTGCAAATAGTTGCTTTAGTGAGAGACACAAACTGGACGTGTGCCTACAGCAGGAATTGCCACAATAGAGATGGGTGACGGGGCATCCAGAATGTGGCACTAGGATGCTGGTGTTTGCTGAGGGTGAGGCACATACAAGGTGGGACAATGATTCTGGTGTCAGTCCGAGTTGACCGGTTTCCCCTCTACTGATGACTTTCTTAGACAGTGTGAGTTTCTAAATTTATAAGCTTTTATTTTATTTTATTTTATTGTTTTTGTTTTTGAGAGTTAGAGGTAATATTTGCAAAACACTGTGGTTAGAATTCTAAGTTATCATGGGTGAGGATAGTTCTAATGGAATGAGCTGAGTGGACTTAGGGAGACTTTACTACTTTGAAAGGTTATTTCAGGGGTGTTTGGAAATAGTGATGACTAGGGCAAATCATGTTCAAGTTTTTCAAGTTGCAGCTTAAGAGGCAGCCTTCACTAGCACTCAATCACCTTCAGTCTTACACAACCCCAGTTTGTATAGTGACTATTTTTTCAGAGTAAAAGCGAAGCACTTCTTTTTGGTACTTGAGAGCACGCCTTGCTTACATCTATAGCCTGAGTTTCACTGTGAGATATTGCTTTTGAATTTTTCTGTCCTCTTCCTTCTTGTAACAAATACAAACTGGAAGTGACTTAAACCAACTGTCATGTTTGATAATACATTTATCAGGCATTTTAAAATTAAACATATATATTCAAGTTATCTTCATATATAAATTCACAAGATGTTAAGTTTGTCATGCAAAGCAACACCTAGATCAGGAATGAGAACATGACCAGCTTCTAGAGTCTCCATGCTTAGGGCCTAGGGTCTCTGGGAACTGATTCCCCTTTTATGAAAGCAGATTCTATCCTTTTCCAAATCTGGGCATGCTGATGTCCCGTTTGCTGTTTAAACTGTGCATGCATTTACACCATAGAATTTAGCAAACACTGTAATGGTTCTGTTTGGGGAGTCAGCCTGTTGGATCACTATGTTTCTACCCAAGACAGACCACTGTTTCCCAAACACACCATCAAAGGTAATCATTCTCCTTACCTTTAAGAGATCAGATTGGGTTGTTTGGGAACTCTATCTGTTCTGTCAATATTTCTCAAAGGCAGACATTGCATCCTTTTACAGAATCTGACCTAGTATGAGGATGCTATAAGCAGTTATTGTATGATTAGATTACTTTCAATTATAACAACTGCATCCCTAAACTAATTAACCAACCAACTTACCAATCAATCAATCAACCATGTAGCCAAACTACTGACCAATCAACCAGCCAACCAACCAATCAACTGACCTTGAGAATTTGGTTATCACATGATATCTTAATCAAGATTTTACATGTTCACTTTTCTATATTCTAGACTTGTGTAAAGCCAAGAAGAACAAACACTGACATCTTGTTAGTGCTGTGACATTAACTCTGCTTCTTCTTTTTTTATGGCCATCTTCTGTTACAAACTCTTCCTTGAAAGGAAGTGCTCAAGGCACCCAGAGTGCAGTAGGGGATACAAGTCAGTCTGTGGCATTCTAACAAGTTCATACTCAGAAAAGGATGCTGAGACGAGAGCAGCCAGGCCAAGAGAGTCACAAAAACTAGTTCATAAGATCCCTAGCTGTTGTCTGCAGAAGCGATGGAGTGTGAGGATACTCATAGTGTGAGCAGGAGATAGCATGAGTATTAGAAACAAGTGCAAATATTGTTAATAAAACAAAGATGTTGTAATAGAGAGCAGGCCTGGGCATGGTGAGGTCTTAGCCTGGCTTTTCTCCTGGCCTGCACGTGGTAGTGTGCAAATCACTGCACTTCATCTGTCCTCAGAGTATTTTTATTCTGAGAAGAAGGGAGTTGGTCTACATGAACGGTCATGTTCTTCCTAAAGCAGTGAAGCTTTCGTTCCTTTACCTCTGTGAGCACTAATCCTGGGAATGAACGGCCCTCCTGAGGCCAGAGGTGCTGTGTTGCAGCTGCAGGGTGGGCATTCACCAGGCTGAGAGCACCATTTGCCAGCATCAATCATTCTGCGTGTTCTCTGACCCTCCTTTGAGTAGCAAGCAGCCAGCCAGAGTGGCCACTGCCCTCGTCATCTGCAGAAATGTTACCTATGTCAACTGTGACAATAAAAATCAAGACTTTAAAGGCATTAAGCCCCTTTTTAAAGTTATGATTAAATCCCTTCAACTCAGTCCATTGGCATCCCTTAGTTACTTCACTAGTATTCTTGATTCGAAATTGCTAATGGAAGCTGAATTTAAAGTAACTATAAAGAATGCAAAGGTATTTCCCAGTGAGAACATGGTTTCTGAGGGAATTTGACTTTATTGTGATAGCCATAACCATATTATCTGAAGAAATGCCACATTTTAGGGAATATTGCTTTTGAAAACAAAACAACAATAAAAATTCAAATGCCTCTGAAATTAGGCCTATATATTACTATCTTTTATGAGAATTGTACACATGGGTACAAGGCATTTGACCATACCCACCTCTTCCTTACCTTCCATATCTTCCCCTGTGCCCCAGAACTCCCCTCAAATAAAATTTATGTTCCCTTCTCAAATCTAAGTCTGAGTTCAATTAGTGCTTCCTGTATTGTATACACATGGGTATAGGACTTGCCACCTCGGCCACATACAGTACTAAAACAAAAAGTCTATCTCAAACCCAGTGTTAGAGATGCGGTGGGAAGAACCAATATGTTACAAATTTATCAGAAACAAAGCCCTTAAGAGTAATTATAGACTACCACTTAAAGGGGTGTGAATGCTCTATTGTATATTCAGTGTGTACAGTGAGTGGTGTGTGTGTGTGTGTGTGTGTGTGTGAAATCAGCCTATTTTGATTGGAGAGGTGATATTGATGTTCCTAAAACAGTGTAGTACAACAGTATTAATGTGAACCCTAATGTATGTAAGATTTGCTTCTTCAGTGCTTTGCTTTGTCCTATGAAAGTGACGGGCCCCACTTTGTAGAATTCCAGAACCAAAGCTCATGCATGTAAAGTGTTTAACACATGTGAGGCAGGCACAGTTTTAAAATGTTGCCTAGGATCTTGTTGAGCTGTGCTCCACTGTAGAGTGAGTCTCTATCAAACTGGGAAGATGTTAGAGCACAAACACCATTCCCTTCAGGGCAGTAACGGTTTCTCAGTCCTTAACTCTGTATTCACTGTCTTACAGTGGAAACACAAACCAGGGCTTATATTTGTGTCTTAGAGATATAATTCACAGACTACATGTAGCTCAAGAAGAAGGAAGACCAAAGTGTGGACACTTCAGTTGTTCTTAGAAGGGGGAACAAAAAACTCATGGGAGGAAATATGGAGACCAAGTGTGCAGCAGAGACTGAAGCATAGGCCATCCAGAGACTGCCCTACTTGGGGATCCATCCCACATGCAGACACCAAACCCAGACACTATTGAGGATGCCAAGAAGTGCTTGCTGACAGGAGCCTGATATGGATGTCTCCTGAGAAACTCTGCCAGAGCCTTACTGATACAGATTAAGATGCTTGCAGCTAACCATTAGACTGAGCACAGGACCCTCAAAGGAGGAGTTAAAGGGAATTGCAATCCCATAGGAAGAACAACAATGTCTACCAACCAGACCTCCCCAGAGCTCCCAGGGACTAAACCACCAACCAAAGAGTATACATGGAAGGACCCATGGCTCCAGCTGCCTGTGTAGCAGAGGATGGCCTTGTCTGGCATCAATGGGAGAAGAGGCTAGATGCCCCAGGGCAGGGAGGCAAGAGGAAGTGAGTGAGTGGGTTGGGAAGCACCCTCATAGAAGCATGGGGAGGGGGTATGGCATAGGGGTTTTCTAGAGGGGCAACTGGGAAAGGGGATAACATTTGAAATGTAAGGAAATAAAATACCTAATAAAAATATTATCTAGGAACACGCTACAGATCAACCTGTCTCACCCCTAAAAAGAAATACATGATGTCCATAAGGGAAGAGAAGAAAAAAAATAATTTGACAGGGAGGGTGAGGCCTAAATACTAGTCTATACTTTTAGACGACTTGTTATTAGGGAATTTATTCTCCTAGTTTGGTTCTGTTTTACCTGCGCTGTTAGGCTGTCACAAAGGAACTAAAGTCAATTACCTCTACATGGTTGGTGGCTTTCATGCCCTGTTGTCTCTTGGACAGTACTGATGAGGAGCTAAAGTATGTCAAGTTAGAGTGTATAAATGGTTATTCAAAAGATGAAGGACATACCACGTAACAATTTGCTGGGCATTTTCTCAGACACACACCATGGAGGGAAGAGAAGTAAACAGAACAGGGCACAGTTCAAAGGGGAGGGAGAGGTAGATGTTTTCTTGGCTGCTGACTTGGTGTCACCCTCTTCCTTATTTTACCTGAATGAAGTGCTGACCCAATTAAGTGGGCTTGTTCTACCCTCTGATCTCACGGCTGCGACCTTATTTGGAAACAGTCTTTACAAACATAATCAAGATAAGATAAAGTCATGCAGGTTCAGGGTCCTGATTCAGTGGAAGAAGAATGTATGTGCACATACATGTACAAGATGTACATGTCATGTGAAGATGGAGAAGAGGTTAGAATGGCAGCTCTGTAAGCTGAGAAATAACAGAGATGACTGACAACACCGGAAATGGGTGAGGCATGTGACAGCCTTTCGCTGAGAGTCTCAGGAGCAATGGGCTCTGTAGATACCTCGATTCTGGCTTCTTGGCTTCCAGGGCTGTGGGGTCATAGATTCCTCTTTCCTAAGCCAACTGACTGCTGGTATTGTTTTCTGCTGTGGCTATGAATGAAAAGACTTTTATCTACATTAATATAGATACCAATTCATTATTTATATGGAAGGTTGATGACTTTAGTTTTCTAATTATCCCCCTCCCTCTCACTCTGCTTTCCTCACCCTCCCTTCCTCCTCCTCTCCTTTCTCTTCCTCTTTCCTATTTTTCCTTTTCTTCTCCTTCTGGATCCTCCTCTTTTTCTGCCTTCCTTCCTTCCTTCCTTCCTTCTTTCCTTCCTTCCTTCCTTTCTCTCTCTCTCTCTCTCTCTCTCTCTCTCTCTCTCTCTCTCTCTCTCTCTCTTTCTTTCTTTCTTTCTTTCTATCTACTTTCCTTTTTTCCCTTCCTTCCTCTCCTTTCCTCTTTCCTTACCTTGCCTGTGCTAGGCAAATATTCTACCACTGAAGCTATAGTCAAAGTCAAATTTTCCAGTTGTTAAGAAACACATTGAATAATTGTATATTGTTAAATTTGGGTATTAAAAATAAGAATTGCTTGATTATCCATTTTCTCAATTTACCTTTTTTCTTTTTTCTCTTTCTTTTAGATAGTAACCAGTTTTACAATGGACCCTCTTATTGCAGCAAATAACAAATTTTGCTTCGATTTTTTCCAAGAGATCAGCAAAGATGATGTTCATAAAAATATCTTTGTCTGCCCTCTGAGTCTCTCAGCTGCTTTTGGTATGGTCCGCCTGGGAGCTAGAGGGGACAGTGCACATCAGATTGATGAGGTATGTATTGAGAATGCCACACAGGGCCCTGTGCCTGGTCTGGGTCTGCAGAAGAACTAATCTGATTCTCAGTGAGCTGGAGATGTTCACTGTGCTCAGCATTTGGGCTTGAACCAATCCATTTACATTTTCAGTCATCTCACCTGTGGGATCTTCCTCTCCTCCCCTCCTGATAGCTTTCCAATTCACCCTTGTTTCTTCACCTCTTCACAAAGGTCTGCATGGCTGTCACTATTTTCACAATTATTAATGCCAATATTGTTAGTAACTTTCAATATCCTTCTTCTCTTTCTCCTCCCATTAACTAGAGGTGTAGTAGGACTTAGACATTTGAATTTCACTTGTTAGAAAATCCATTGGCTTTCCCTTTGATAAGCCTCCTCGATCAGAGCACTCTGGACTCCCCGAGTTCTGAGTTCCACCATCTCTTATTGTCTCTCTGGCAGCATCCTGTGTTACTCCCATTGGCAGTATGTGCCTAACACAGATGCCTGAGACTCCTTAAGGCAGAAATCAAACTTTTAAGAGTCTGTCAAACCAAGACTTTTCATTAGGCTCACAATAGAAACCCAAATATATTCATACTGGCCTGAGGATCTAAGCATATGAATTTCCGTACCTGTGATTCTGTCTCTTACCTTCTTTTACCTTTCTTCAGCCTGTCACAGTCCTTACTCAGGTCCCTTGTGAAAGAAAAGTGAATCTTACTTTGGGGCCTGTTTGGGTTCCTTTGCCTGTGTGTCTTCTCTCAATGTATTAGTCACTTTTTTATTGCTTTGACAAAACACTCTAATCACAGAAATGTACATAAGGAACCATTTGATTGGGCTTATGGTTTCAGAGGGTTGGAGTCCATGATGACAGAGCAAAGGCATGGCAGTAGGAACAGCTGAAAAGCACCTCATGATTAACAGGCAGGAGGCAGAGAAAGCACACTGGAAATAAATAGTGAAAGTCTGGAAACCTCAGATCCCCTTCAACCAGTGATGTACTGTCTCCAAAATGCTCCCCATTCTCATCCTTCCAAAACAGTTCCACTAACGAGGGGCTATGCAGTCAGACATGAGCTCACACCCATGGGGGCCATTTTGTTCAAACAACCATACTCAGATACCCAATCATTTGTTTTACTTTCTCCTTCATCAATGTTTCCAACCTTTAAAAGACTCACTGTAATCTTCAAATCCAAGCTCCCAATCCCATAAGAAGCCTAGTCACCATTACGCACAGAGCACTTTCGATCATTTTACACACAGTAATGATGCACTGTGTATATTGTTTTTATACCCTCTGCATTACTTCATGATCTCAGAGAAATTTTGTTTTATAAGAGCAATGGCCTAGTGTAGGCACCAAATAAATAACTGTAGGGCATGTGAGTGCACATGACAAGACCTTTCCGAGCAGTAAGTTTCTGAGGCTGGCCTTGAACATCCTTGGCTCTAACACACAGCACAAAGGTGAGGTGGTATCAATAAGGCTGCTGTTCCTGAACACAGAGAAGTTGGATTGAAGGGTGAAGGCAGACTTATTCTGGGTAACTATGCTCTTGTAATTACTTCTTTCATCAGCTGACACTGAGCTGAAGAATGGGGTTAGCATCTTCCAGGAGCAGATGATGTTCTTTCTCTCATGCAGTTGGTTGCCACCTGCCAATCACCGAGCTCTGAGCTGTCTGGCAGGTGCCTTTCTTTCCTCACTTCCTCTGAGATGCTAGGGACCTGTCTCATGTCACATTCACTCCCCTGAAGGACATGAAACTCCAGACCAGTGCCGTCCAACACAATATAACTCAAGCCACACATGAACTTAAAATGCTTTAAGGAGGTCACATAAAAATTCCAAAAGATACAGCTAAGTTTAATAATAAGTTTAAAATAATTGAACATTTCCACAACATCTTATAATACATAATCAATATGCATTTTAATGAGATATTTTACAATATCTTTCATTCTATCCTCAAGACCTCATATGCATTTTATATTTACACTCAATCAAGAGTAGATGTGAATAATTGTAGGTTGTTAATGGCACATTGCTTTTAACTTCTTTCTTTTCCTTGGTTTGGATACATTTACTCTAGCTTTTATCTTTTCTT
The DNA here is from genome assembly GCF_963924665.1 of Micromys minutus. NCBI lineage: Eukaryota > Metazoa > Chordata > Mammalia > Rodentia > Muridae > Micromys > Micromys minutus. The sequence continues at coordinate 42,490,003 of NC_137981.1, read as the reverse complement.
TCTGTTCTGTTTCTGGAAAAGGTGTCATGTAGCATGGGCTGACTCCAAAGTTTCTACGAAGCTGGAAGCTGAGTCTAATCTGGAATTTTAATCCACTGGGTTAAAGGAGTCTGTGGGGGATAAAACTCAGGGCCTTGTGTATGCAAGGTTAGCACCCTATAAACTGTTTTACATGTATTTGGAGGATGGGGCAGTATTCAGTGAGCCCCATGTCTGGGAACTATTGCTGATTATTTTGTTTACTCTCTATCCTTCCTATTCTCTGTCATTATTACACAGGTATTACATTTCAATGAACTTTCCAATGATGAGAGCAAAGAGCCCAATGATCCCTCTTCAAAAAGCAGCTCTCTGGAAGGGCAGAAACAAACACCAGTTTCTCAGGATCAGCAGGTGAGTGTCTGAAAACTCTGCTCTTTGCTAATTGCTCACTCCAGCTCTGCTGTGCTTGGTGATACATGCTTATTCTGAAGAATAGACACAGGCAGGAGGAACTGCAAATAACCTGCAGTCCCCTTCTGTCTATACCTTTTCTATGCCTTTAGCTGTGCCCTATTCTTCTCTGCCTTCCCAAGTTCAGTAACACAGGACAATGACATCTATCTCCCCCCTACCAGTTCTGTATTGCTCCTTTAAAAATACCTTTCCTTTAGTGGTGCTTAACCCCCCCCCCAATTATTGTGACACCATTTGTTTTTTCTCTTATTAGAGTAAATCTACGAATGAGCATCAATTGGTTGGCTGCCACTTCGGGAAACTTCTCTCCAGAATAGACAGAGACAAAACTTACTATACTCTTAGTATGGCCAACAGACTCTATGGAGAGCAGGAATTCCAAATTTGCCCGGTGAGTATGAGGAAAATGTGTGCACAGAGCGTACTCTGTAAATAAACGAGTCCACGGGGCTATTGACTGGTGCGTATCTGTGACCTGCTTCTGAGGTCCCACACTCTGTCTCCAACCCTACAGTTTTCACCTTGGGCTTAGAAGGCCACTTATAAATGGCACAGCATGCATAGAAAGGGTCATGCAATTCAGAGCCCATCGGCACAGGAGTGAGCTTCATAAGGTAGCCATGTGACTGTCTTTTCTAATCGAGGTGCACAATAGTCACAATAGTCATCTTTTATGTCTTGTGTGCCTTGTAAGACAGAAAGATCCCTTATCTTTGAGTCCCCTGATGTTAGATGGCCAGGGTCTCCTGGTTGCCATCTCATCTTACTGACCAGCACCTCTGTCTGATTTTGTCACGCTCTTTCCCATGTGTTTGAATTGAACAGGAATATGCTGATGATGTAACTGAATTCTACCACACAACAGTCGAAAGTGTGGATTTCCAGAAGGATGCTGAGAAATCAAGACAAGAGATTAACTTCTGGGTTGAAAGTCAATGCCAAGGTAAGAAAGGTCTGAGCAGTGAGGCTGGCATTTACTTCTATTTCAAAGAAAAGCAGTACCCGCCCCCACCTTTGTAACTCGCTCTTCTTCTGGGGCACTGCTGATATGGTGCATGGTCAGAGCTCCTTTTGACCAGCATCAAATGAGACTGGGTGTCCTTGGGGTGGGGGCTAACTGGGCAATTTTAATATTTGTTTCTGATTTTCTTTTTGTCTCCTAGGATCTCTCTTTCTCTCTTTTTTAAAAAGACTTTTGCAATTATATTTATCTAATTATTGTGTGTGCATGTGTGTATTCATGTGGATGTTAGAGGACCACTTGCAGGGGCCCGTTCTCTCCTCCTAGGTGTATCCGAGGATTCAGCACATATCAGGCTTCTGAGCAAGTGACTTTACCTCTGAGCCATTTGCCAGCCCATGAGTTTTCAGTCATGTCTCAGTATTCCAATGTTTCTATTATGGGGTTTCCTTTGGGTGCTGTGAGTAAATCACCATCTCTTTTAGAAACAACAATGCTTGTAGCACCAAATGTTCCTTTGTCCTCAGGACCGAAGCTCATCTTTTCTATAAAATATCCATTTAAAATTGGAGTCATCTGTCATATTCAAATTACTGAGGACTCTACTTTTACTTATAATATCTATCATGTAGCAAAACAATATAAAACACTAAAATGATACAATTATAATGTTGAAAGCTTCAGCAACACACATAATGCCTTATATGTACTTGGAATCAATATAGAAATATATTGATGTCTAAGAATCTACCCATGCACATATGTTTTTAGAATTATTTTACATGATAAATTAAAAATGAAAAGAAATTAGGGAGTGTAAGACAGGGAAGTGATTTAGATGTATTTTTAAAATTTAATGTATAAATGGCATTTATAATGACATCATGATGTATTTATGTGCATATATGTGTAATATATATATATATATAATCATTGTCATTTGCTTATATCTGCCCACCTACCTCCCCAGCACTGCCTCTCTACTTCTGAAATAGTCCTCCTGCTGCTTTTATATCCTTTCCTCTGTGTGACTTCAGATTCTCAAGATGAGAGAAAACGGGTGACATTTTATACTCCTTTCCCTATTACCTACTCTTGTTTGCCCATCCATTCTGTCTTGGGAGC